>NC_086320.1:225317556-226063387 GCF_036172605.1 Pelobates fuscus
GATTAACTTTCAATCCTACTATAAAATTTCAAAAGAGAATTAAAGAACAGATCACAGTAGGACTACAAATGGGATACGTTGATACACCTACATCTAAATATCTTTTTGTTGAACATCCAGTATATCCAGTACTATACACCATCCCGAAAATTCACAGACATCCAGAATCTCCCTGGCAGACCTATTGTGTCAGCCAGAGGAAGTTTGCTAGAGCCTATAGCAAAATTTGTAGATTTCTACATTAAGGACAGCGTCCACCAATTGCCTATATGTATTCGGGACACTAAAGATCTACTGAACAAATTACAGGACATCTCCTTTGATGAACAAGAGAGTATAATAATGGCCACTTTAGACGTACAAAGCCTGTACACCATCATACCCCATACGGGAGGCATAGAAGCCCTCAGAGAAATACTCACGACATCTGATAAATACCATGGACCACCGATAGAATATCTCCTTGAATTTCTGAACATCGCACTAACCTGTAATTATTTTAAATTCGAAGAAGTATTCTATTTACAATTGGAGGGGACAGCGATGGGGGCAGCCATGGCACCTTCATATGCCAATGCCTACATGTCTCAATTTGAACATCGGCATATTTTGAAGTCTAATCGGGACAAGATTGTGGCTTATTATCGTTTTGTGGATGACGTGCTTATGATATGGAAAGGCTCATCTAAAGAACTGGAAGATTTGATAGTCCATATTAACAACCTTGAAACACCAGTTAAACTCACTTTGGCCCATAGTGAGAAAGAAATACCGTTTTTGGATATTATTATGTATAAAGACGGAAACAAATTTGGATACACACTGCACCGGAAGAGTACAGACAGAAACACTCTCCTTTCAAGCACCAGCTATCATCCCCAGCACTTCAAAGACACGTTGCCTATATCCCAATTTACGCGGGTACTTCGTTACAACAGTGATGAGAAGAAGCGTGACGTACAATTACAAGAAATGACCCTCAGGTTTCGAGAGAGAGGATACCGGATCCAAACATTGGACAAAGCAAAAACACGGCGAATTGAGAAATGGACACAGGAAAGAACGAATACACAAGGCAGATCCAACACAGATACACCAAGGATCTATTTACCACTCACCTACCATACAGGGACCACACAAATCCGCAATTCAATCGAAAAACATTGGGACATTCTTCATTCCGATAAATTACTACCTACCATTTTCAATAAAAAACCCACTATCAGCTACAGAAGAAGCTAGAATTTAAGGGATATCCTTATTCGTAATGATCCCATACAAAGCTATCAGAAAAAAACAATACTTAAGAAACCTGGATGTTACAAATGTAGTGGCTGCGTTACTTGCAGCCACATGATGCCAGGAAATTCATTTTCCCATCCCCACAGTGGGAAAAGAATTACAATTGCACACCATATTACATGTACAACGGATCACGTCATTTACCTCATCACTTGCCCATGTGGGCTATCCTATGTAGGGAAAACGGACCTCACCCTTCGTGATCGCATCCGCGGTCACAGATCCGGCATTATGACAGCGTTCAGAGATTCAAGAACGGACAAACTAGTAGCCAAACATTATCTTGCAGCTTCACACAGACTTCCCACACTGAAGTTCATGGCCATAGATCATGTCCCCCCGTTATCCCGTGGGGGTGACAGATCTAGAGCACTACTTCAAAGGGAAGCTTATTGGATCTTTACCCTGGACACAGTGACGTCCAGAGGTTTAAATGAATATAATACCTACTCGATGTTCTTGTGACACGACCATGCACCAGGATTGTTATCAGAGGTTTAGGTCTTAGCATTCTAAAGTGGATAGAGGATTGTATTTGTTATGACATAACTATAGAATTTCATGGATCGGTTCTCCTCTTCTCTTAGTTTAAATATGGTGTTTATTACTGTTAGATTGTAACTATAACTTTGGTAACGGCTCTGTTTTATTGGATGCCTAGTCTTGGACAAGACAGATTCACAGCCTATTCTCAACCTGTAAATATATTTCTTCAATTTTTAGTGATATATATTCACATTAATATTGGTCAATCATAGAGTAGTGATTTAAGATACCGTATGTTCTGCAATTAAGTCAATAATAATAATATAAAGTTCATAGTAATATTTGTAGTATACCATCATGGTGGATTAAATTGTTATAATTATCTGATTAATTTATATGCATATAAATATGTATTCTACAGATTATTTAATATGGCATTATAGATCTGGTTTAGTATTTCTAGGCTTTGTTGGAGGCATTGGGTTTTTGGGACTGTCTTTTTGCATATTCACTGACACTGCATGTATTATAGGTGCACTTGATTCACAAGTTATTTATGTTCCAGCTGTCCTAGTTTTACAATCGATATCCAGATTTTCAGAGTGTACATAATTACAATATCCTCCTGTTTGTTATGTTTTAAATTGAGGGATTTCTTATTATTATAAGATTGATTCCTATCATAATAGGCACTTAATTCACACATTCACTCGATCCCCCCTAGCTCGGGGCTAAGTAAAGATTTACGGAGGATTTGTCGCGTCAGTACCCGCGTCATCATGCCCATTCACGTGGTCACACGAGCGCACTTCCGGGTTTCGGATGGCCGGGCGGGAGTTTGTTTCTACACACCGGTTAGGTAAGTTCACTTCATTTACTTGCCTATTGTCAGGATCGGGACAGGGATCCAACACGCAGAGTACAAACAGTAGCCAGATACGTATACCGGACCTTAGAATGGCCGGACTAACGTAAGTAGTACAGTATAGAATGGTCAAAGACAAGCCGAGGTCGAGGGTAACAGAAGACAGGTAAGCGAGAGACAAGCCGAATCAAGGGTAACAGAGATAAGCAGAGTAAGGTAAACAAGCCGGGTCAAAACCAAAAGGGATAATAGAATACACAAGCACTGAGTGACTAGAACAAGCTAGAACCACGACAGGGCAATGAGCTAATGAAAGAAGCTCTGTTAAATACCCTGTTCAGAGCAGTAACCACGCCTCCGAGGCGTCCTGATTGGTCCTGCAGCAATTGAGTGACAGGTCGTTCCGGAGGAGTGTCCTGATGACAACTTCCTGCCTAGATGCTGTAAAAGGCAGTCACTCCCTCGCGGCCGGCCTTGCATGACCGGATAGACCGTGGGGAAGGGAGCCATCAGGCCGTCTGGATGGAGGAACAGCTAAGTCTCTACCTCTTTCAGAGGTAGAGACCACAGGTACCCTGGCAGTACCCCCCCTCTCAGATACGCCCACCGGGCGGAATACACCAGGGCGAGAAGGGAATCGAGAGTGAAACGCCCTGCGGAGACGGGGAGCATGCACCTCCTCCTGAGGTACCCAACTTCTCTCCTCAGGACCATAACCCTTCCAATCGACCAGATATTGCAGTTTCCCCCGGGAGATTCGAGAATCAACGATGGAATTGACCTCATACTCCTCCTGACCCTCCACCTGAACTGAGCGGGGAGGGGCGATCGTGGAGGAGAACCTGTTACATATTAATGGTTTTAGCAAGGAAACATGAAATGAATTAGGAATGCGTAAGGCATTAGGCAACGCTAAACGATACGCAACTGGGTTAATTTGAGACAGTACCCTGTACGGTCCAATATATCGAGGAGCAAATTTCATGGACGGCACTTTTAACCGAATGTTTCTAGTACTTAACCATACTCTATCGCCTGGAACAAACACCGGTGCTGCCCTTCTACGTTTGTCAGCGTGTTTTTTAACCAGCGTAGAATTGTGCAGAAGGATTTGTCGAGTTTGATCCCACAACTCTCTTAAATTGGCAACATGAACATCCACCGACGGTATCCCTTGAGAAGAAGACTCCGAAGGAAGGATGGAAGGATGAAAGCCATAATTCAAGAAAAAAGGGCTAGAATGCGTAGAATCACAAATGAGATTGTTATGTGCAAACTCCGCCCAAGGAATCAAACCGACCCAATCGTCCTGGTGTTCTGAACGAAACAACGTAAATATTGTTCAACTTTTTGGTTAGTGCGTTCAGCAGCTCCATTGGACTGAGGATGATAGGCAGAGGAGAAATTCAATTTGATGCCTAGTTGGAAGCAGAATGATCTCCAAAAACGGGAAACAAATTGGGAGCCTCTGTCAGAGACAATTTGGGAAGGTATCCCATGCAAACGGAAAATCTCCCTGGCGAATATCTCCGCTAATTCTGGCGAAGATGGGAGTTTAGGTAAGGGAATGAAGTGAGCCATTTTAGTAAATCTACATAGAAGAATAGCAAATTGGATTTAGGGAGGTGCAGTTAAAGATGAATAATAAACGGATTATACTTATACTTATGTTAGGTATGTCTTGATTTCAACCTAAAATAAAAAGAAATCCATAGCATAATACTGTAACAATTTAAAAATAAATAAAATCGGAGGTAATGGGTCACTCACGATCTGCAGAGCCTTGGAAAGCAGGCTCTAGCTATAAAAGCATGTGAATAATAAGCTTATTCCAGCTATCTCCACCGGTTCCTGGTGATAGGGCACTTTTTCACACCAACAGACACCACAGCGGAATATATTAAAGTAGAAAAAGTTTTACTTGATAAAAATTGGTAAAAACCACCAGGAACCGGTGGAGATAGCTGGAATAAGCTTATTATTCACATGCTTTTATAGCTAGAGCCTGCTTTCCAAGGCTCTGCAGATCGTGAGTGACCCATTACCTCCGATTTTATTTATTTTTAAATTGTTACAGTATTATGCTATGGATTTCTTTTTATTTTAGGTTGAAATCAAGACATACCTAACATAAGTATAAGTATAATCCGTTTATTATTCATCTTTAACTGCACCTCCCTAAATCCAATTTGCTATTCTTCTATGTATGTTTGTTGTGCTTTTCTGGTGATTATATAGCACTTGGGAATTGTTGCATCTTTCAGTAGTAGCGCCAATCCACCCACCTATATTTTCTGGTTCTCCAGAAAATAATTGTTTTCACATTTTAGTAAATCTGTCTACCACAGTGAGGATGACAGTCTGCTTTTTAGAGATAGGCAAATCAACAATGAAGTCCATTGCCAGGCAGGACCAAGGCTTTTCAGGAACCTCTAAAGGGTGCAGAAATCCGCTTGGAAGCGAATGGGGTAGCTTGGTCTTGGTACAAACTTCACATGCCCCGATGAATTCTTTAATATCCTTGCGTAAGTCAGGCCACCAAAAATCTTTAGAGACCAGCGCATAAGTCTTGCGGATGCCAGGATGCCCAGCCACCTTGCTGTTATGGAGACAGCGTAGCACCTCCAGTTGGAGAGCGGCAGGAACGAAGTGTCGATCCCCAGGGGTCTGTTTGGGTGCCAAATGCTGAAACTTCATGATCTCAGAAAGCAATGGAGAGTGAATCCTGAGATTCGTGTTCGCGATGATATTCCCCTTAGGAACTATGGAGGACAGAAGTGGTTCAGTTATAGTGGATGGTTCATATTGACGAGACAAAGCATCGGCTTTAGAGTTCTTAGAACCAGGTCTATACGTAAGTACATAATTAAAGTGAGTGAGGAACAAGGCCCAGCGAGCCTGCCTGGCGGACAAGCGCTTAGCCTCCCCAATATAAGACAAGTTCTTATGATCCGTTAGAATAGTAACAGGGTGTAGTGTCCCTTCCAGTAAATGTCTCCACTCCTTTAAAGCCTTAATGACCGCTAACAGTTCCCTCTCCCCGATGTCATATCTGCTCTCAGGCCCAGAACATTTTTTAGAGAAGAAACCACAAGGGTTAAACGGTTTATCCACCCCTAACCTTTGAGACAGAACAGCCCCAACTCCTGTCTCAGAAGCATCGACCTCGAGCAAGAAAGGCAGAGTCGTATCAGGATGAACTAGAATGGGAGCTGAGGCAAAAAGTTCCTTGAGAGTCTTAAAAGCACCAAGAGCTTCCTCAGACCAGAACTTAGTATCAGCCCCTTGTTTGGTCATATTGGTAATAGGCTCAATGATAGAGGAGTAACCCTTAATGAAGCGCCTATAGTAGTTGGAAAAACCAATAAACCTTTGGATAGCCTTGAGTCCTTTGGGCAAAGGCCAGTCTAAAATAGATTGGAGTTTACCAGGATCCATTTTAAAACCTTCCCCAGAAATCACGTACCCAAGAAAGTCTACCTGAGACTGATCAAAACTGCACTTCTCCAATTTGCAGTATAGACCATGTTGCAGAAGTTTGTGTAACACCTTTCTGACCTGTCTATGGTGAGTCTCAATCTCCTTAGAGTGTATTAGTATGTCGTCCAGGTAAACAATAACACAATCATGCTGAAACTCCCTAAGTACCTCATTAATCAACTCTTGAAATACTGCAGGAGCATTGCATAGTCCAAATGGCATAACAGTGTATTCGTAATGGCCATACCGGGTATTGAATGCCGTCATCCACTCGTGACCTTGCTGGATTCTTTTTTTTTTTTTCATTTTTAATTCTTTATTTTTGTTTGTGCAAGATTTGGACAATTTGGCTTGCTACGCCACAACGGCTGTAGGGAGCCTTTCAATAGCAAAACATTACATGGCATGAGAATAAACTGTGCACATTTTAAAGGTTAAAGGTAAAGAGATTTTCTTAGATCACACGTTAAACAGATTAACATTTCCATATGAATAAACTTATTCGTGTGTTGATGCTAGCAGGATCATTTCTCCAAAATATGAATGCCTAATTTTTTAGTTTTACAAGTCGTTTAACAAAAACATATTTTAAACAGGATATGTTATCACAGGTGAATGTGTGTCAGATCGTGGGCTTGTATTAATGCCTATTCAAGTGAGGAGACACCTATTGACAGGTGCTCAATGAGTGGTGCAAGATTATTAAAGAACCCCAACAGATAAATTATAACAATTTACACAGGCTTATTAGAGTAGAATAGATGGCATCTTGTGGGCGCTGGAGTGTGTCAAAGCTTAATGTGTACCATGGGTTGGGTTGTTGCCGGGGATGGTGCATCACGTCAGTCCCGGGAAATAGCTCGAGTGAGCCTAAGATCAGAGTGTCCGCCTGGGGGTGCTTAGCCGACGCCTGTCGATGGCAGGTCGGTATCTCTGAGAGGCCTGGATCCATGCTGGTGTGTGAGCCTGTTTGATGGGTCGGCCCCTGCTGCTCTTGGTGTCATGATGGTGCTGGAGCTGCCACTAGGAGGTATCTCTGGTCTACGGACGTGGAACCTGCCTTTTTCCGTCGCTGGTTCTCCTGATGCAGTTAGGCGGTGAGTATTGGGGATTCCCGTGTGATCCCGAGTGGCTGTAAGGGAGCTGTTGCGACTGGGCCCTCTGGCGTAGTATCTCACAGATGGAGCTGTGTGCATGGGGGAGGAGTGGTGCGGGGGTAGCCCCTGGATGAGTCCCTGTTGAGGGTTTAGGCGACTCACCCGTGGTCGAGTATAGGATTGCTGTAGCTTGTGTCGGGCTTCCCGCCTCCTTCTCCCTGCTGCCCAGGTCCCTCTCCGGGTCCATATCTGTGCTGCGGGTTTCTGTGTGGAGTCCCTTGGGACTGATGCTGATGAGGCTTCTCCCGGGGTGCCCCCACGGTTAGTTATCTTGGCCCAGAAGTCAGCAAATAGCCGATCTAACCTGTCTGACAATGGAAGCAGGCAGGGCTCGGGCGCTGGGGCCCACGTGGCTTCCGCCATGTTGGGTGTCGATGGTCCTGCAGTGTTGAGAAATCTCAGTTGGTATCTTCGTCTTGGGTTGCATGCTTCGGTTGCCGGGATAACCCCCACCGGCAGGGGGAGGGGAGGTGGTGTTCCGGGGAGACCTCCAACAAAGTGGGCTGCAGTCGGCTGGGGGATCGGCCGTCTCCCCCATGCCTCTTGAGTAGGCCGCAAGTAGGCCTCAGGTCTATCCCCTGGTTGCGGTCGCCAGGTTAGTTCAGGGTCGCGATTTGGCTTCTTCTCCATGATGTACCCCTTCTGCTGGGACAGGAGAGCTGGCACTGTGCAGGTAATTGCAGTTTTTGAATTGATTTGGGGCTGTTTGGCCCGGAGCTAGTCTGAAGTGCGACCGCTCTGTTCAGCTGTCAGGCTCCGCCCCCCCGACCTTGCTGGATTCTCACCAAATTGTAAGCCCTCTGAGATCTAACTTGGTGAAGATTTTGGAGCCCTTAAGACGATCAAATAACTCGGTAATCAGTGGGATAGGATAGGCATTTCTGACAGTTATTTTATTCAAGCCTCGGTAATCGATACAAGGTCTCAGCGTGCCATCCTTCTTCTTAATGAAAAAGAACCCCGCCCCGGCCGGAGAAGAAGACCTCCTGATGAATCCCTTTTCTAAATTCTCCTGAATATACTCCTCTAGAACCGAGTTTTCCTGAACAGACAAAGGATATACATGGCCCCTCGGAGGCATAGTCCCGGGTAGAAGCTTAATTTTACAGTCAAATGACCTGTGTGGCGGCAAAGAATCGGCATTCTTCTTGTCAAACACTGCCCTTAAGTCTAGGTAAAGGTCTGGTATTTGTCTTTCTGTGGACTGAGTAGGATTCTCCTGTATGTTAATATTAGCTAATGGAGAAACCTTGCACAAACACCGATCCTGGCAGCCCTGGCCCCACGAGAGTATCTCCCCTAACTCCCAATCGATAATCGGGTTATGTTCTTTCAACCATGGATACCCCAGAACTATGGGAACGGAAGGAGACGAAATGAGCAGAAGAGATAACTTCTCCATGTGTAGGATACCAACATTTAAATCAATGGGTATGGTCTCACGAAAGATAACAGGGTCTAGTAGTGGTCTACCATCTATGGCCTCAACGGCCAAGGGTGTCTCCCTTAGCTGGGATGGGAAATTGTTTTTACTAGCAAAGGCTTGGTCGATAAAATTCTCAGCAGCACCGGAATCTATCAAAGCCATAGCCCTTACTACTTCCCTCCCGCAAGTTAAGGAAACTGGTAGCAGAAGCCTGTGATCTTTATAATTAGGAGTAGAGGACAAAATAGAAACACCCAAGGCCTGTCCTCTAGAGAGACTTAGGTGCGAGCGTTTCCCGGGCGGTTAGAACAGTTCGAGAGTAAATGACCCTTAGCTCCACAATACATACACAAACCCTCTCTTCTCCTGTACTGTCTTTCCTCCTCAGAGAGGCGGGTATACCCTATCTGCATAGGTTCAGGAAGCAAAGATACCGTGGAGTCAGGACTTGGAAAAGCGGGGGCTAACCTAAAAGAAGGTCTCCGGTTCCTCTCTCGAGTGTTCTGTCTCTCTCTTAAACGTTCATCTATACGAGAGATGAACGAAATTAAATCCTCTAAATTCTCGGGGAGTTCTCTGGTAGCAACCTCATCAAGGATTACTTCAGATAAGCCATTCAAAAATACATCCATATACGCCTGCTCATTCCACTTGACTTCTGACGCCAGAGACCTGAACTCTAGTGCATAATCCACCAGTGTTCGGTTCTCCTGTTTCAGACGCAACAGTAATCTGGCTGCATTAACCTTTCTACCTGGAGGGTCAAATGTTCTTCTAAAAGCAGCTACAAAGGCGTTATAGTTATAAACTAATGGGTTATCGTTCTCCCATAATGGGTTGGCCCATCTCAGAGCTTTCTCAATAAGTAGGGTGATAATAAATCCTACCTTTGCCCTATCTGTAGGATAAGAGCGAGGTTGCAATTCAAAGTGGATACTAATTTGGTTTAAGAAACCACGACACTTCTCAGGAGCCCCACCATAGCGTACTGGGGGGGTAATGCGAGAAGAAGCACCCACTGTGGCTACCTCTAGACCTGAACCGACAGGAGAAACAGGGGTATTACGTATCTTCTCTGGTGGGTTATTGGCACGAGATAATAGAGCCTGTAGCGCAAGCGCCATCTGATCCATTCTGTGATCCATGGCTTCAAACCTAGGATCAGGAGAAGCCAGCTGACTGTTTGTACTTGCAGGATCCATTGGCCCTGTCGTAATGTCAGGATCGGGACAGGGATCCAACACGCAGAATACAAACAGTAGCCAGATACGCATACCGGACCTTAGAATGGCCGGACTAACGTAAGTAGTACAGTATAGAATGGTCAAAGACAAGCCGAGGTCGAGGGTAACAGAAGACAGGTAAGCGAGAGACAAGCCGAATCAAGGGTAACAGAGATAAGCAGAGTAAGGTAAACAAGCCGGGTCAAAACCAAAAGGGATAATAGAATACACAAGCACTGAGTGACTAGTACAAGCTAGAACCACGACAGGGCAATGAGCTAATGAAAGAAGCTCTGTTAAATACCCTGTTCAGAGCAGTAACCACGCCTCTGAGGCGTCCTGATTGGTCCTGCAGCAATTGAGTGACAGGTCGTTCCGGAGGAGTGTCCTTGTCACGTTTAAACATTTGTTATGAAGGAACACAACTGCAGATTTCGTATAGTTGAATTTTTATTAACGAAAGTAAAAGGAAAAGACTTTAATTCCAATTTACAGGTACTGAAGCTTTAAGTAGTAAATGATAACTGAAGTCCACAGTTACAGGCACTGTAGCTTTAAGGAGTAAACGGTAGTAAATTGCAGACACTGAATCAATAAAGAGTCTCTTAGTAGAGTTAACGGTTTAGGTGATAAGTAATTATAATAGCTGTTCCATACTTTAACTGAAGCAAGACAGATGCAGATAACTGATATGAAGTATGAATTGAAGTTAGCTGTAACGGGATTGTTTTTTCCGAAGGACTTTTGGAGACAGGTAATAACAGCTTTTAAATGCAACTCTTATCACATTGGTTTTACTTAGCTTCCGGCACATAGAACACTGGTTCCCGAGATCTCCTCAGAGGCGTATGAAGAGTGTTTAATCCTTAGTCGTGGATGAGGAGAGGTGAAGGGAACTTTGCAGAGTCTTTCAGTCCGGTCTGGTAGCAGAGGCTTTCACCATGAAGTTGTAGCCGGGTTGTGAGTAAGGAACGTAGTTCAATAATCCAGCCTTGATCAGCTGGTGCAGTCAGATTAAATAGGCAGACCGTGTCATACAGGGGTGTGGCTAGGCTCCGTGGAACCAGGAAGTAAGAGGATACCATAGTTAAGGCATTACAGTACCCCCTCTCTAATGAGCAACCTCTGGGTGCTATTGAGTTGGCTTAGAAGGGTTATGCTTGTGAAATTTGGAAATCAATTTATTAGCATGAACAACAGAGGAGTTTTCCCATGTATCTTCATCAACACCATATCCTTTCCATCTGATGAGGTATTGTAAGGAGCCACGATGGATCCTTGAATCCAGTATACTTTGAATTTCGTATTCTTCTTCACCCTGGACCAATATGGGATCAGGAGAAGTAGTGACATTTCTTTGGAAAGGGTCAGGATGATAAGGCTTTAGCAAGGACACATGTTTGGATCTTTGGCATATAGAACAAGATTTGACATAAGATTCAATAGTTTGGTCTTGACGAGGCCACCAATAGTATCTTTTAGACAATTCAAGGGTCTTTTTCATACCTGGATGACCTGCCAGAGGAGAATCATGAATAATTTCAAGTACTTTAATTCTGAAAGAGGGAGGTACATAAATCCGGTCTTTAAAATAGTAGAGACCGTTTTTCTTGGATAATTTACTTGATTTAGGAAGTTCAAGAGCGTCTTCACTGAGACCTTTAACGTCGTCGATAAGAGAAGATAGGATTCCAATGACTGTAGGAGGAGGAGACTCCAGTTCGGTGTCAGAACATCATGAGGTTTTAGCTGGTTCTTTCGTAGACTGGAGAATTGGAATACGTTGCAAGCATGTTTTCTTGCAATAATCAGAATCAAATGCAAGAGAGAAGGGAAACCATGAGATTTGAGGGTTGTGGTTCCTTAACCAGTTGATCCCTAATATAATAGGAAATAATGGTGATGAGATGACATCAAATATAAGACTTTCCGTATGAGTATGATTGATGGTTACTTTTAGAGGGATGGATTCATGAAGTATTGGTCCCGATGAGATGAGGGACCCGTCAATCACTTTAACAGGTACAGAAGTTCTTTTACGAACACAAGGAATTTTATTCTTTGTTACAAAGGCTGAGTCGATGAATACTCCATTTGCACCGGAATCGATAACAGCCTTGGTTATAATTCTTTTATTGTCCCACTGTAATACAAGAACGATAGGGGACATTTGAGTATTTGCTGTAGAGGGAAGTACACTTAGGATGGAAGAGGCATGAGACTGCCTTCTGCCTTTTATCCGTTTCAATGAAGGACAATCAGAGACTAAATGAACTTGAGAGGCACAATACATGCATAGGTTTAATTGACGTCTTCGATTTTTCTCTTCAGGAGTGAGGGGACTTCTTATTATCCCTATTTCCATAGGTTCGATTGGTTCAGATGGGTTGTCAGGAGGCTTTGGAGCCCCTATTTCCATAGGTTCACTTGGTATGGAAGTCTTATCTGGAGCTTTTGAGGGAGTGAAAGGGCTTTTTCGGCATTTCTTTCTCTTAATCTTCTGTCAATGCTGATTGATAGGCGAATTAGAGCGTTCAAATTAGTAGGGAGTTCTGTTCTAGATAATTCATCTTTTACAGCTTCCGATAAACCAATTCGAAATTGGTTGCGCAATGTGATGTCATTCCATTGCGTTTCTATAGCCCATCTTTTGAATTCAGCAATGTAATCTTCAACGGGTCTATTTCTTTGCTGTAGTGTTCTGATTGTTAAATCAGCTGTAGCTTGTTTGTTAGGATCTTCATAGAGAAGAGACATGGCTTCAAAAAATTCATCCAGTGAATCTAAAATGGGGTCATCGTTTTCCAGAAAGGAATGAGCCCATGACATAGGTTCACCTCTTAGAAAGGAAATAACCGAACAAACTTTAGTTCTTTCTGTAGGATAGGATCTAGGTTTCAAAGCAATTAAAAGTTTGCAAGAGTTGAGGAACTCCCTGTATCTGGAACGATCTCCATAGAACTTTTCAGGGTTACACACAGCAGGATCACTAGCCGAGTGCAGAGTAGTATGAGGAGTATGAGTTTGTAAATCTCTGATATAAGTGAGAAGTCTTTCATTAGTAACTTGCAGGTCTTGCACACTTTGGGCTAGTGCATTAACTCTTTGATTCAGCGTAGCTATAGTAGAATCGAAATCTGCTGGATCCATTACAATGGCTGGATTATTCTGTCACGTTTAAACATTTGTTATGAAGGAACACAACTGCAGATTTCGTATAGTTGAATTTTTATTAACGAAAGTAAAAGGAAAAGACTTTAATTCCAATTTACAGGTACTGAAGCTTTAAGTAGTAAATGATAACTGAAGTCCACAGTTACAGGCACTGTAGCTTTAAGGAGTAAACGGTAGTAAATTGCAGACACTGAATCAATAAAGAGTCTCTTAGTAGAGTTAACGGTTTAGGTGATAAGTAATTATAATAGCTGTTCCATACTTTAACTGAAGCAAGACAGATGCAGATAACTGATATGAAGTATGAATTGAAGTTAGCTGTAACGGGATTGTTTTTTCCGAAGGACTTTTGGAGACAGGTAATAACAGCTTTTAAATGCAACTCTTATCACATTGGTTTTACTTAGCTTCCGGCACATAGAACACTGGTTCCCGAGATCTCCTCAGAGGCGTATGAAGAGTGTTTAATCCTTAGTCGTGGATGAGGAGAGGTGAAGGGAACTTTGCAGAGTCTTTCAGTCCGGTCTGGTAGCAGAGGCTTTCACCATGAAGTTGTAGCCGGGTTGTGAGTAAGGAACGTAGTTCAATAATCCAGCCTTGATCAGCTGGTGCAGTCAGATTAAATAGGCAGACCGTGTCATACAGGGGTGTGGCTAGGCTCCGTGGAACCAGGAAGTAAGAGGATACCATAGTTAAGGCATTACAGTCCTGATGACAACTTCCTGCCTAGATGCTGTAAAAGGCAGTCACTCCCTCGCGGCCGGCCTTGCATGACCGGATAGACCGTGGGGAAGGGAGCCATCAGGCCGTCTGGATGGAGGAACAGCTAAGTCTCTACCTCTTTCAGAGGTAGAGACCACAGGTACCCTGACACCTATATATTCATGTTTATTTCACGGTTAGTTTGATCTTGAAAAAGACCCTGTATGGGGTCGAAACGTTGATTGATTTTACTACACATGTAAGCCACAGCTAAGAATAAAATACCATTTGGATGAAGACCTGTGAGTGCACCTTCCTTCTATTTTACTATATATATATATATATATATATATATATAATAGAGTCTCCACCGCTGTGTACTGTATTCATGTCAGTCACCATGTGAAATATACATGTGAAACAATGTGCCATGTGAATGAGTGTATTACAATAATATACATTATGTACATAATGTCCCTAGGTACATTAGCTCCACTGTTAGCAATTAGATTAGAATTTTCATATATCTATATTTCAACCATAAAGTAAAATCTAATTCTTATTTACAAAGCAGTTGATGAAACCTGCAGAGGGAAATACGTGTTTGGTGTAGGTACAATTACCAATGATTTTTTTTTTTTTTATTAAAATTTTAAGATAACATTATCCCAGAATAGTAAGGGCAATATAATAACAGGGTAAGGAAAAAAACAAGCATAACAGAGGAAAAACAAAACACAGGAGAAGTTTAACCTCTTCAGGACCAGACTGTTATGGCCATGTTGTACGTTAAAGGGACACTGTAGTCACCTGAACAACTTTAGCTTAATGAAGTAGTTTTGGTGTATAGCACATGCCCCTGCAGCCTCACTGCTCAATCCTCAGCCATTTAGGAGTTAAATCCCTTTGTTTATAAACCCTAGTCACACCTCCCTGCATGTGACTTGCACAGCCTTCCATAAACACTTCCTGTAAAGAGAGCTTTTCTTTATTGCAAGTTCTGTTTAATTAAGATTTTCTTATCCCCTGCTATGTTAATAGCTTGCTAGACCCTGCAAGAGCCTCCTGTATGTGATTAAAGTTTAATTTAGAGATTGAGATACAATTATTTAAGGTAAATTACATCTGTTTGAAAGTGAAACCATTTTTTTTTTTTCACGCAGGCTCTGTCAATCATAGCCAAGGGAGGTGTGGCTAGGGCTGCATAAACAGAAACAAAGTGATTTAACTCCTAAATGACAGTGAATTAGGCAATGAAATTGCAGGGGAATGATCTATACCAGTGATGGCGAACCTATGGCACGCGTGCCACAGGTGGCACGCCGGGCCCTTTCTGTGCGCACGCTGCCATAGGTTCGCCAATAATGCAGAGTAGGCACCTGCCTGCCTGAAACGGCAGGCGCCTACTGTGCTTCCGGGTCGGGAGGCAGGGGAGGGATCTGTGATGCAGCTTCCGTGTCCTCCCGCGAGCAAGCTGTGTGGAGTGTTGCCGCGTGTTACCATGGCAACGCTCCACACAGCATCGCGCGGGAGGACAGGGGAGCTGCTGCAAAGATCCCTCTCCCTGCCTCCAGACCCGGAAGACTGCTTGCCACCACTGGACCACCAGGGATGGCTGTGTCCCCCCCTTCCTTCATTAGAGGTAAGAAGGAGGAAGGGGGGAACTGATTTAAAATACTTTTTTCATTTTTTATTAAAGCACCTTTAGCCCTACCCCCCACACAGCACCCCTACCCCCCACAGAGTACCCCTACCCCCCCCACACACAGTACCCCTACCCCCCACAGAGTACCCCTACCTCCCACACAGCACCCCTACCCCCACACAGTACCCCTACCCCCCACAGAGTACCCCTACCCCCCCACACACAGTACCCCTACCCCCTCACAGAGTACTCCTACCCCCCACACACACAGTACCCCTACCCCCCCCACACACAGTACCCCTACACCCCACACAGTACCCCTACCCCCACACACAGTACCCCTACCCCAACACAGTACCCCTACCCCCCCACAGCAGCCCCCCTACCCCCCACACACAGCACCCCTACCCCCACACACAGCACCCCTACCCCCCACACACCACCCCTACCCCCCCACACAGCACCCCTACCCACACACAGCTCCCCTACCCCACACACAGCACCCCTACCCCCCACACACAGCACCCCTACCCCCCATAGTACCCCTACCCCCCCACAGCACCCCTAACCACCCACAGCATCCCTACCCCCCACAGCACCCCTACCCCCACACACAGTACCCCTACCCCCACAGCACCCCTATCCCCCAGCATCCCTCCCCTCCCCCACACCCAGCATCCCAGCCCTCCCCCACACCCAGATTCCCTCCCCTCCCCTACACCCAGCATCGCTCCCCACCCCTACCTCCACACACAGCACCCCTACCCCCATACACAGCACCCCTACCCCCCACACACAGCAGCCCTACCCTCCCACATAGCACCCCTACTCCCCACAGCACAGCACTCCTACCCCTGCACAGCAGCCCTACCCACCACACAGCACAGCACCCCTGTCTCACACACACACACACACACCACCCCTCACACACACACACCACCCCTCACACACACACACCACCCCTCATACACACACACCACCCCTCATACACACACACACCACCCCTCACACACCACCCCTCACACACACACACCACCCCTCACACACACACCACCCCTCATACACACACACACCACCACTCATACACACAGCACCCCTCACACACACACCACCCCTCACACACACACACACACACACCACCACTCATACACACACACACACCACCCCTCACACACACACCACCCCTCACACACACACATCACCCCTCACACACACACACACACCACCACTCATACACACACACACACACACACACACACACACCACCCCTCACACACACACACACACACACACACACCACCCCTCAAACACACCTCTCACACACACAGCACCCCTCATACACACACACACAGCACCCCTCACACACACACACAGCACACACAGAAACCCTCAGACACACACAGCACCCCACACACAGCACACACACAGCACCCCTCAATGCCCCTTAAACTACACTCCTCAATGCAGTATGTGTGTGTATTCAGCAGTCTGTGTGTGTGCGTGTATTCCGCAGTCTGTGTGTGTGTATTCAGCAGTCTGTGTGTGTGTATTCAGCAGTCTGTGTGTGTGTACTCAGCGGACTGTATGTGTGTGTATTCAGCGAACTGTGTGTATGTATTCAGCAGTCTGTGTGTATGTATTCAGCAGTCTGTGTGTATGTATTCAGCAGTCTGTGCGTGTGTACTCAGCAGTCTGTCTGTATGTGTATTCAGCAGACTGTGTGTGTGTGTATTCAGCAGTCTCTGTATTCAGCAGTCTTGTGTGTGTGTATTCAGCAGACTGTGTGTATGTATTCAGCAGTCTCTGTGTGTATGTATTGCATTTGTTGGAGATACTAATAAATATAAGCTTAATTTTATCTATTTATATCATTATTTAAAATTTGTATTATTGAACTCTCTGCTGTTGATTTCTTTTAAAACAAAAGTTGTTAATTAGTTCGGACAACAGTACGAGTTGTTTTTTCTAAACTTAAACCTCAGTATTGAGGTTTAATTGCCGTGTTGGCACTTTAAGGAAAAAAAAGTTGGCATGTATTGCGGTTTGGGCACTCGGGCTCAAAAAGGTTAGCCATCACTGATCTATACACTAAAACTGCTTTATTTAGCTAAAGTAATTTAGGTGACTAGAGTGTTCCTTTAAGGACGTTAACACTTTTGCGGTGTTTGTGTTTAGCTGTAATTTTCCTCTCTCTCGTTTACTGTTCCCATAGAAATTCTATTTTTTTTTTCAGGACAAGAAGGGCTTTCCTTACATACCATTATTTCTATCATGTCATATAATTTAATTTAAAAAAAACATGTGTTTTTTTTACTTTTACTTTTAAAAATCTTTTACTCATCTACAAAAGCATGAAAAAAACCTGCCAAATGTTTACATGCTTTTTTGTGCAAGTTATAGGGCTATAAGTACAAGTAGGACACGTTGTTTCAAAATAAAAATGTTTTTAAATTTATCAATAGTGACATTGTAACACTGTTATTTGTCATAAATCTCTCAAAATACACCCCACATGTACATATATTTTTTTAGTAGACAAACCAGGGTATTCATCTAAGGATATTTTGACACTTTCTATGCAGCCATTTTACCACCAATCTTTGCCAAACGTCTCATAGGTCATTTTTTTTTGTTCACATACATTGCAATTCAGGTATACATTCACAGATCCTGTTATGTGTTGCTGCCAAAAAAACACACTAATATGTGTTCAGCAACATCTCCTGAGTACAGTGATACCACCCATGCATAGGCTTGTCGGGTTGTTTGGGGGCTAAAAGGCCACATTTGGCAGGTGCGCATATCCGTTTTGACATGTAGTCAACCAGCGCCCATGTATTTTATCCTCAGTAAAACCATATATTTTTGAAAAGTAGACAACCCAGGGTATTTTAAATGGTGGTATTTTAACACTTTTCCTGCATTGAATTCTACCACCAACCTTTGTCAAACTTTTGGGTAGTAATTTTTTTGTGTTTTTTTCCCACACACATTGTACTCTAGGCATTATTTAACAGATCATGTTATGTATCACTGCCAAACAACACCCCAATATGAGATCAGCAACATCTCCTGAGTACAGTGGTACCACCCATGCATAGGTTTGCTGGGTTGTTTAGGGGCTAAAGGCCACGATCGAGACTTGTGCATGTCAGTTTTTCAAATTGATATATAGGTATGCTTGGCCTATCTTCAGTTTGGAGTATTTTTTGCATCCCCCAGTTAATGTTACCATCATGAAAGTATATATTTTTTATAAAGTAGACATGCCAGGGTATTGTATATAGGGTGTTTTATTTTAGCTTTTTTTATTTTAGCCAGCTGGTTATATGTTACTGCCAGAAAACACCCCAGTTTGTTTTCTGCAAAGTCCCCTTTTTCTGCAGAGTACACCTATGCCCCCCATGCATTGGTTTGCCACAATTTTATAGTAACAAGTTTTGGACTTGCCCATTTTGGCTTAATAGAGTTTGCTTGCTTTGCTAGGCACATATTGAGTGGTGTGCATTTTTACATCCTCCAAGTTGAATTTATGGTTTGGAAGTATATATTTTTTTTTTATCTCTTTTTATTGAAATTTTGTTTTTTCATACCCTTACGGGTCAAGAATATTTGAAATGTACATCAAACATAATCATGAAAACATAGTATGGCATGAACAATAGCATGTAAACGAAATCATTTACTAGAGAATTTGGGCCTGCAATGGTATGTTATCGTGAGTGTGTGAATTGCCTCGGGAGAATGGGCGAGTAACCATAATATGTGTGTAGTAACCCTCTCGGGTTCTGAGTTATGGCGGAAGTATATATTTTTATGAAGTAGACACCCAAGGTTATAGAAGATGGGGTGTTTTCACTTCTTTCCCCCAACCATTTTGCCCCAAAAATTCAGAGAAAGTGTGTGGTGGTAATTTTTGAATTCTGTTTTTTATTCACACATTGCTTTTAGATTTTGGCCAGCCGGTTATATGTTACTGCCAGAAAACGTTTTAACTTTTTTAAACTAAATGTGCAGGTATTAAATGCACCTTTAGCAGCGATCTCTAAACTAACTTCTGCAAAAAGAATCCAACTGGAGATTTGGGGGAAGGAAACAGACTAACTAAAATTTGCCGCTTTCAAAAGAAACAAACAAAAAAAAATACAAGAACAAGTATAACAAAAAGGTATGTTCTGTGTGGTAGAGCTTAAAACATGTTCCAATACACAGACCAGGTTTTGAAGGGCAATCGAACAGTAAAAGGGGGTGTCTGTCCTTTTCCCTTTTTTATAGCAGACCCGGAAACGTTTCTGGGGATTTGTTGTTTTTTTGCAGTTGGCGATATTTTAAAAATAACACATGTAGGACCAATTCTGGACTTCTCTAGCACCCTTGTTGGAACTTGACCATCTCCATAAATGATTGTGGAATTCAGCTTGAGCTGAAATTGGAGACAGGTGGTTTTTCCTGGATTCATTTTTTTAAAGAGTAACAATGAATTGTGGGTTGCTACTTGCATCAGATAGATAGCCACCTTTTTATACCAGGCTTTTGTTTTTCTTAAAATAAGATATGGCTGCATCAGCTGATCAGCCAAATCAACACCCCCCATGTGCCTGTTATAAGCCCTGATGCAAACAGATTTGGACTGTACTCTGCCTCGGACCGTGACGTCTGACATGCTTTTTGTCATGGATGGTGGTTAGCATGTTACATTCACCTTTTTTAATTTGGCCTCTATGAGAGGTCTGGGGAAATCCTTGGCATTTTTTCTCACAGTGCCGCAGGCTAGTGTCTGCAAACCAAAATGAGTTTGAAACAAATGGACACTGCTATAAAAATTGTCCACATAAAGGTGGTACCCTTTATTGAACAAGGGGATCAGTAGGTCCCAGGGCCGCCATCAGGCGGCCATGGGGGGCCCGGCCGCCCGTGGAGCGGCAAAACTGCCGCAGGTGCATCTGCACCAGGGCCCATCAGGTGGCCCAAGCATTTAGGGCCACCCGATGGGCCCTATATCTTCAGGGGCCCGGTCAGCGCTGCAGCCGGGTAATTGCGTGACCGGACCCCTTTAAAAAAAAATTGCGGCAGCACCGCAAGGGCTGCTGGGAGGAAGTGACGGACGGTCACTTCCTCCCAGCTTACTCCGCGCGGGGGGAGAGGCAGAGCAAAAGGAGAGCGGACGAGAGAACACCAGAGGGCAGAGGCATCCACTCCCATCATCCCCAGCCACCCTCCTGTAACTTAAAGTTAAGAGGAGGGTGGCTGATAAATGAGGTGTGTGTGTGTGTATGTATGTGTCTGCAATTATGTATGTCTGTTTGTGTGTATGTCATTATGTATGTATGTGTATGTATGTATGTCTGTCTGTGTGTCAGTATGTCTGTCTGTGTCAGTATGTGTGTATGTATGTATGTGTCTGTGTCAGTATGTCAGTATGTCTGTCTGTGTGTCAGTATGTATGTCTGTCTGTGTGTGTGTCAGTATGTCTGTCTGTCTGTGTGTCAGTATGTCAGTATGTATGTCTGTCTGTGTGTGTGTCAGTATGTATGTCTGTCTGTGTATGTATGTATGTCAGTATGTATGTATGCATGTATGTCTGTGTGTGTGTGTATGTCAGTATGTCTGTGTGTATGTGTGTGTTTGTCAGTATGTATATATGTCTGTATGTCTGTGTGTGTGTATGTATAAATATATGTCTGTGTGTGTCAGTATGTCTGTATGCATCTGTGTATGTATATATCTGTGTGTGTGTATGTATGTATGTATATCAGTATGTATGTGTATGTATGCCATTATGTATGTATGTATGTCAGTATGTATTTATGTGTATGTATGTCTGTATGTCAGTTTGTATGTATGTCTGTTTGTCAATATGTATGTATGTCTGTTTGTCAATATGTATGTATGTCTATATGTCTGTATGTAAGTACATCAGTGTGTGTGAGTGTGTGTATCTGTATCTGTGTATGTGTCTGTGTGTATGTCTGTTTCAGTATTTGTGTCTGTTAGTATGTGTGTATCTTTCTGTGTGTGTGTGTCTGTGTCCTTTTGTGTCTGTGTGTGTGTATTCCTGTGGGCGGGATTTGGAGGCGGGGCTTGTAGGCAGGCACAAGGGGGCCAAGACCTTGAGCTGTGTTAGGGGCCCCACAATTTCTGATGGCGGCCCTGGTAGGTCCCAAACAATTTTCCCACTAGCCCCCAGAGAGTCAGGACAGCTAGGAGGGTCCAGTTGACCATCTTTCCCCTCATATACACGAAAGGCAAATGTATAGCCACTTTCGCTCTCGGCACGGTTTGTAGAATTTTAAGCCATACCTAGAGTGCTTTGAGGGGATGTATTGTTTGAATCCTAATCTACCTTTATATTTCATTAAAGATTTAGCAATGGATAAATTTTGTTGGGGAGTATAAACTTCAGAAAATTTGTGCTGAGGATGGCCTACCAGTGGGTGTATTTTATGAAGCCTATCATATTGGGGGTGATTTCTGGGGTGACAGAGGGTATTGTCATTAAAATGTAAATATCTCAGCAGCAACTCATATCTTGCTCTAGACATGGTTTGGGAGTACACTGGACTAGAACAGATTGGGTTGGTGCTCCAGTAAGAGCGAATTAATGGCTTCTTTCTAATCCCCATGAGCATTGTAAGATCCCAGAATGTTTTAAGTTCAGGGACATATGTGGGATGCCAAGCATGCTCCCTGACTGCATAGCTACCTGGATTGGAATCAATAAATTGGGTAGCATATAAATATGTCTGGGAAGCAATCTCCTCCTAGATGGTATCCCCTAAAATAGCTTCATATATTGCATAGGGGAGAAGTCATCCACATTGACATTAAACCCTTAAGGACTGAGCCAAATGTACACGTTGTAATCAAAACAAAACCTGGAATTTGACTATATGTCTGTTCAACTGTAATTCACCTCTTTCATATTAAGTGCACCCACACTTATTATATATTATTTTATTCAGGGGAAACAGGGCTTTCATTTAACATCAGGTATTTAGCTATGAAACATAATTTAGTATAAATAATATATATATAAAAATGGGAGAAAATAAGACATTTTGTTATTTTGTTAGTTCTACATGACATTTTAACTGTGAATGCCATAATACTTAATATTTGTGTGTGTGTGAAAAATGCAAAAAAACTAATTTGAGCACCAATTTTGGCCAGTTTTTGTGACTAAGTGGCTTCTAAAAAAACTGGACATACCTAATTTGCTATACCTTGGGTTGATTACTATTGGTATGGCAACATGGGGTAATTTTCATTCCTGGGCTACCTGGGCAACGTAACCAATCTGGCGAATTTTTATGTGAAAAAACTGAAACGCAAGCCTTATATTTGACTCTGTAACTTTTGAAAACACCATAAAACCTGTACATGAGGGGTACTGTTATACTCGGGAGACTTTGCTGAACACACATATTAGTGTTTAACCCCTTAAGGACACATGACATGTGTGACACGTCATGATTCCATTTTATTCCAGAAGTTTGGTCCTTAAGGGGTTAAAAGCAGTAAAACGTATCACAACAATTATATTGTCAGTGTAAGTGCCATTTGTGTGTGAAAAATGCAAAAAATTTCACTTTCACTGACGATATCATTGTTGTAATACATTTTACTGTTTTGAAACACTAATATTTGTGTTCAGCAAAGTCTTCCGAGTAAAACAGTACCCCCCATGTACACGTTTTATGGTGCATGCATACCAAAACACAACCACATCCATTATGCTATGCAGTGTGTGTAGTGAATAGTGTTTGAGTGTGTGCTGGGGATGCAGTGTGTGGTTGCAGTGTGTCTCTGTGTGTGTGCAGGGAATGCAGGGTGTGTCTGTGCGCAGGGGATGTAGTGTGTTGTCTGAGTATGTGTAAAAAAAACACCCACAATTAGTTTTTATGTTTTCAAAAATATTAATTCCACAAATATGTAAACTGTATGTAAATAAGAGGCCATCAAGACCCCATTAGAGACCACAACGGAGTCTAAAGGCCCTGAAGATCGTGTTCTCTAAAACGCTGGTCCCCTTTCACAATATAGTGATATAACAAAGTTCTGTGATACCCAACTTAAGCTGTCTCTTCTCAGCTTAATTACTGTTGCTGGCTGGCTGCTGTCTGTAGACATCTATTTCTAACCCCTTTGTGTGTGTCTTTTTTCCCCTCCCTTGTGTGTGTCTCTTTCTCCCGCAGCCAATTTGTGTATCTGTTTTTCCCCGAACTCTTTTGTCTGTCTCTTTTCCCCCTTCCTCAGTCCCTCTGTGTTTCTCTGCCCCCCAAGTGCTTCTATGTTCCTCTTTGTGCCCCCAGCCCCTATGGGTGTATGTGCCCCCCAGCCCATCTGTGTGTTTCTATATCTCCCCTCAGCCCCTCTTTGTGTGTCTTTGTTACATCTCAGCCCATCTGTATGCTTTTTCCCTCTGCATCTCTGTGAGTCTCTTTAGTCCCCCTCCTGTGCCCTCTTTATCCCTCTCCCCTCCTGTCCGCTTATGTAGCCCTTCTCCCTTCCTGAACACTATTTAGCCCCCTTCCCTCCTGTGCCCTCTTTTGCCCCTCCCCTTCTGTGCCCTCTTCAGCCCCTTCCCTCCTGTGTCCTCTTTGCCCCCTCCCCTCCTGTGCCCTTATGTAGCCTCCTCCTCTCCTGTGCAGTCTTTTGCCTCCCCCCTCCTGTGCCCTCTTTAGCCACCTCCCTTCCTTTGCACTCTTTAACCCCCACTCCCCTCCTGTGCCCTCTTTAGTCCTCTCCCCTCCTGTGCAGTCTTTCACCTCCCTCCCTCCTGTGCGCTCTTTAGCCACTTCCCTTTCTTTGCACTCTTTAGCCCCCTTTCCCCAGTGCCCTCTTTTGCCCCTCCCCTTCTGTGCCCTCATTAGCCCCCTGCACTCCTGTGTCCTCTTTAGCCCCTTCCCCTCCTGTGCTCTCCTTTTGGCCCCTCTCCCCTTCTGTGCCCTCTTTAGCCCCTTCCCCTTCTGTGCCCTTATGTAGCCCCCCTTCCCTCCTGTGTCCTTATGTACCCCACCCTCCCCTGTGTGTGCGCTCACATTTCAGCACAGCCAGCTATCCAGGAGGTCTGAGGGCCTGCAGGCAGGAGGTGGAGCTTAAAACAAAGGGTGTGGCTTGGCGAGAGGGGCAGAGCCTAGCGCCGCAATGCACCTCTACTCATAGAGCGCCTGGGCGCTGTGCACCCGCCCAGGATTGTCCTTAAGGTGTTAATGCCTGCGTTGGCACTAAAAGGGGGGATGTTGGGCTCAGCTTACTGTGGAGGTACCCAGTTCTCCTCCACATTCGGCGTAGAAGAGAAAGCACAGCTTCTTTTTGCAGCCGGCTCACACACAGGTGACATGTCACTAGACGTGTCAGAAAACTGACCTGGGTCAAAATCGGACGCAGTGTCAGTGGCGTCAGAGTCTGACACCAAGAAGGCATATGCCTCATCCAAACTGTATACGCGCTGCATATTTCACCAACACACTAACTAACTGACTAAACGAACAAATTACTAACACACAATTTTTTTATTTTTTTTTATACTAAAACAGAGAAAAACTGATTAAAACAGACTAAATGAGACTAAAACTTCCTTTTAGCAGCGATCCCTAATCCAACTCCTGCAAAAAGAATCTAATGGAGAATTAGTCAGACTAAAACACAGCTTTTTAAAACAAATGTAACCCTTAAGGGCAAAAATAAAATAAAAATACAGACAGTACAAATGCACTGCTGTAAGAGATTTGGCAGGGGAGGGGTTAAAAATTAATTTTTTTATCACGTTTTAAAACTTTTTACAGGTTCTGGAACACTTCTGGCAACAATATATCACGATCACTGTCTCTCTTCCTCACAAAGCGCTACTGAGGAGAGAAGGGCAGAGATCACTTTTTAAAGTGTTTGTAACACCCACTTTGACAGCAGCCAATTATGAGCGATCGCATGTCGCTCAATCAACATAATTGGCTGTTACTATCTGCCTGGCATGACTGGCAGATAGTAACCGCGGGATTTCAGCGGAAGCGATCTACAATCGCTCCTGCAGCTCGTTTTCCGTTACGACAGTTTAGGACCGTCACCGGTCCTCAAGGGTATGTTTCTGATGACGGTCCTGAACCGTCACCGGTCCTTTAGAGGTTAATAGTAGATTTATCCAGATAACAACAAATCAAAGCAATCAGCTTATTCACATATACACACAATGTTTATCTTGTAAAGCAAAGCTGCCCAACCAGGAAGAAGAAAGTAGGCATTGAAAGGAGAAATACAAACTGTTGTTTTCAAGAAAAGTGTTGTAAATTGAAAATGCTAAAAGCTACTTGAGAATGCAAAGATTTCAAAACTTTTTGCTTGCGGTCCAATTGAGTCCCACTGTCATCAGTTCCTGATAATCCATTAAGGGAAGACACGCTGAGGGAAAGGAATGGTGTGTATTTCAGTTAATTCAAATTCTCAGAGTGGAACCTATGAAGGGGTACTGTGGCACATGGCACCTAATTAATTGAGATCCAGAGTGGAGCAGCCATAATAAGATCAACAGAACTCTCCAAGTCAATCCAGCATTCATGCGCTTGGTCAACAAACAAGCCTAGTATTATAATCTGGTCTAATAATACCAGACATGAGGGAGTACAAGGCCTCCATATGACTTGAGAAAGATCTACACATATTTTGTATGAGGCAGTTTTCTCCTTCATACAATTCGTATGAGAGACTACTGTAACGTACAGAAAATGCTAGCTGGTATTTAGATGGGGAGGGCTGTAATAAGATTCAATAGATGAGGGAGGATGTTCATTTTAAAGTGGCACTTTTAATTTCTATTCACAACTAGTGCCAGCTGAGAGGAATAGGTTCTGTCTGGGGAATGTCCTGCGATCTTGCAAAAATGTCCTTAGAACTTAGTATTCTACTCTCGTGCATACATGAGATTACAGCACTGATGTTGGCTCAAGGCAGAAGCTCATGGGGACCGAACGAAAGAGCATGGGAAGAGACACCAGACACGCAGCAGCGACCATCATGACAAGATCAGGACAAAAATGATACATTAAGAGTCATCATAGGTCATCACTTGTCCAAACCCACAATGGCACTTTGCTTCACAGAGGAAATGAAAATGTGCCCTTAAGTGAGAAGGCTCATATTGAAGAATGAAGATATTCAAGTCTTAGTCTAAATTAGCTAGATTCCAGCAGGTGTGAACTTCAGCCATAGCTGCTGGAATGAAAATCTCTGGCTGGGAAAGCACAAACAAGAGGGTTTCAGTGTAAGAAAACAATTGTTGTGGGAGCAGAAACCATTTAATCCCCAAACAGACTAAAGGACTACCACAAACAAGAGGATAAGGAGGATGTTCAAAAGTATGTATTCTCTTGCATTGCATACTTGCATTCTTGTGAGAGTGCCTCTCTGAGAGCTCCATTGACCTTCACCCTTGAGAAAGGGGCTGAGCACATGGCACCAATTTAGGTTCATATCTTCTCACCAAGTCCCATGTGAATTAGGTCTCAGAGCATGTATGCCCAGACAACCCTACTGAACACGTTGACAGGAGTCCCAGGTGCTGTGATGATTTTGTGGCTTCACAGATCATGCAGAGTGCTCCAGTGTCAATATATGTAGCCTCTAATTTATCAAGAAACCCCAAAAGATTTATGTGAACCAGGTTATGCATAGTCTTTGCAAGAGATTTCTAGAAAAACTTGATATTCAAATTAAGAAGGCAGCTTGTAACTAAAAACAAGCAGTATGATCATTTCTATCTATTTGATGCCCCCCTTAACAGAACTGAGTAGTGAGAAGGACATCCCAAATGATTTATAACAACTGGCAGGCAACTAATCTGGGCCTGGTGACTTCCCATTCTTCCGTTTAAGTTTTTGATTTCCATCTGAAGTTTGTCTTCTGTGATATGCTCTTCAAGATTGTTAATCACTTTGTGGGGTAGAATGCACATTCTTATTAAAGAAACACTATAGTCACCTAAATTACTTTAGCTAAATAAAGCAGTTTTAGTGTATATATCATTCCCCTGCAATTTCACTGATCAATTCACTGTCATGTAGGAGTTAAATCACTTTGTTTCTGTTTATGCAGCCCTAGCCACACCTCCGCTGGCTATGATTGACAGAGTCTGCGTGAAAAAAAAAAACTGGTTTCACTTTCAAACAGATGTAATTTATCCTAAATAATTGTATCTCAATCTCTAAATTGAACTTTAATCACATACAGGAGGCTCTTGCAGGGTCTAGCAAGATATTAACATAGCAGGGGATAAGAAAATCTTAATTAAACAGAACTTGCAATAAAGAAAGCCTAAATAGGGCTCTCTTTACAGGAAGTGTTTATGTAAGGATGTGCAGGTCACATGCAGGGAGGTGTGACTAGGGTTCATAAACAAAGGGATTTAACTCCTAAATGGCAGAGGGTTGAGCAGTGAGGCTGCAGGGGCATGTTCTATACACCAAAACTGCTTCATTAAGCTACAGTTGTTTAGGTGACTATAGTTACCATTTAAATAATCTTGCAGCCTGTCGGACTTTTTCAAGTGGAAACAAAGTGTACTTTATTCAAAGAAGAAATGGAAACATACATCCCAAGTCTATACAAATCTTAGGGACATTATTAAGAGCTCATGTCTCCAAATCTGTCAGGCTTATCACCGAATTCCTGGAAGAGACATTTTCTTTCTAGCAGATTGTAAAGTGTTTTGCGGTTTATAAAGTCTGCAAGTCATTGTCTATATATTAACAGTTGGTAATTTAGTCTAATATTTTGTCTATGCGTCATCCAATATATTAAATGATCACTATAGGGTCAGGAACACAAACATGTGTTGGTGACCCTATAGTGCTAAACCCACCATTTAGGTGGCTTGCCCCCCCCCCCCCTTAGCCCCCCTATAAAAATTTAAAACTCACCTTATTTCCAGTGCCGTGCTGGCTCCGCCCCATTTGTGACATCATCGAAATGGACGATTTTTAGCCAATCCAATGCTTTCCCTATTGGCTAAAATCGGCACAGGGGCGGGGCCAAATGCCGTTTTGGCAAATCAGGGCCTCCTCATAGAGATGCATTGAATCAATGGATCTCTGAGGAAAATTCAGCGTCTCCATGCAGAGCGTGGGGACGCTTAACGGCAGAGCTGCTTACTGTGCAGCCCTGAGCCAGGACGCCCCTCTGAAAAGGCAGTGTTTACATGAAATGCCTGAAGGGAGCTATTATACTCACCAGAACAAATACACTAAGCTGTAGTTGTTCTGGTGACTATAGTGTCCCTTTAACGTACAAGTGCAAATGCTAAGATTATAACAAGCAAAAATATAAAGCAGTAGGAACGCTTTATAACAGAGGATTATGCAGGATCTAGTATTGGAGTGATTAAGGACCATTTTAAGCATTAGTCCAGTTGGAATAAAAAGGTGAGGAGAATATATATAGTGTTAAGACATGAGAATGAGCAGTGTAAACATGATGTAACATAAACAAGGATTTACTAAGACACATATACCTGTGCACAGCCACAACTAATATTTACTTCCATAATGTGTAAATAAAAAAGAGTTTTTTACTTGTACATTGACATTTTGACTTTTATTCCCCCCCCCCCCCCCCCCCTCCCAGTTTTGGGAGATTTACACAGATGTACTCAATACAGGAGTCTCTTTCTTATAAATGGTTATTTATGCAGGAATCTTAGAGTATCCTACAATGAAATGCACAAATAAAGGAAGAAAAATTAATTACAAGGAAAGCATTGATGATAGTTTAGACCATGTTTGTAACTCGATAGTCATGTATATGAGAAAGTGAGTGGCTGGTTATGTTTTTTTTCTATGTACGCATGCCTTATAAGGTGCATGTTAGTAGCTAGTTAATAGTTCCAAAAGTATGTGTGTGTGTATCATGCAGCTAATTAGATGTGTGTGAAAGTATGACTAGTTTGGTATGTGCATGTGAAAAAAAAGCTACCCACGCTAGTATGTGAGACTCAAAGTAGGTGTGTGAGCGAGAGGGGCTAATTATGTATGTACATCTGTTTTATTTCTTAATAGTAAATGTGGTTGGCTCCTAGAGTCTAGAAAATGTGATAAGCTCTGTCCTACATTTTCAGTTGTGATTTTGTTATCCAGCTAAAATATAGGTTTGGTACCATCACCAGTCTTTTCAAATATTAAAAAGTTTTCATCTGGTCATCTTTTTTTATCCCTCAGATACTGGAAATGCTAAACGTGCTATTTTCATCATTGTGGTTTAAAACACAGACTTGCACCAGCTTAAGTGGCCAATGTACTCTTGTTATCATGGTTATACAGGCACCAGTGGTGATGTGCATCTTGACCCTTGTATGTTTTAGGAAAAAATAAAATTCCACCTCCTGACAGTAAAAGGTGTCAATATACATCATGCTCTCCAACAAATCACAGGAAAAGTTTTTTATTTCAACTAAATGTAATCTTTGTATTATGTGTGGGATCACTATGATTAATTCCATGAAGAAATATCTGGATACATTAACAACATAATTATTTAGCAATGATCCAAGCTGCAAACTTACTAGAAGCACCACAGTCTAAGATTCCAGAAGAGAAGGTTGAAGCAGGAACACAGGATTCAGTGGCTAAAAAAACAACCTCTGCATTTCCTCTGACATATTCAAGTCCAATTGGTCCTATAGAAAAGCACAAGTAATGTTACAAAATTGGAGAGGTCAATGTTGTGTGTGAGGGGGGGGCAGCTCCTGTGTGATGGGGGAAATGTGTGTGAGGGGGACTGTCAGTGTGAGGGGACAGTTTGTGTATGTGAGGGGGACAGTGTGTTTGTGTGTGGTGCTGCATGTGGGTGAGGAGTGCTGTATGTGGGTGACGGTGCAATGTATGTGTGAAGAGTGCTGTGCGTGTGTGAGGGGGCAGCAGGTGTGTGAGGGAGGCAGCGCATGCGTGTGGGGGACAGTCTGTGTGAGGGGACAGTGTGTTTGTGTGTAATGTGGCAGTGTTTGTATGCTGTATGTGGTTCAGGGGTGCTGCACATGTGCGAGGGGGCAGCGTGTGTGTGTGAGGGAGCAGCTCATGTGTGAGGGGGGGCAGTGTGTGTGAGGAAGCAGTTGTATGTGTGTGAGGGGTGCGGCACATGTGTGAAGGGTGCTGCACATGTGTGAGGGAGGGAAGCGCATGTGTGAGGGGGCAGCGCGTGTGTGAAGGGGCACGGGATGTGTGAGGGGGGCAGTGTGTGATTGGGACAGTCTGTGTGAAGGGATTAGCATTGATTTGGGTTTGGATTAGAGGTTAGATTAGGGGAAAAGGTATATGTGTGGTATCAGTATACGCAAAAAACAGTAGCAAAACACAAATATACAGTGTTTGCAGTAGTGGGACATGTGTGGTCTTTGAATTTCCTTAAAACATATGTGGAAAAACACACAAAAACAACTCATTTGACCTAAGTTTGTGTAACGGACCGTTTTGCACACAAGAGGTTAAAAAACGTTTAGGCGATATTCCCCTTTCCAATGCACAGGCAGCTACTGCAAGCACCAGTCTCCCGAACTGCAAACTACACGAATCCTCCAACTCCCAAACTGGAAACACACGAACACTGGAAACAGCTGAACAGGAAAAGCATATAATCAGCTTACACCCCTGGCAATCAGCATACAATCCAATTCCCCCAATAACGAGACGACACTTTGTTTTGAGGTCAAGCAAAACTGACTGTACTGGCACATACAGCCTCTTTTATTCACAATCTACACACATAGTACTGCCCACAGGGTTTTGAAATACAACCAATCAATCCGTACAATACACACAAACACTCCCACACAAAATCCTCCCCTCTGCAGAAATACAGATTTATAAAACATATCACAGGGACCCCAAAACATGCAATAACCCCACAAAAATAACCCCATAAAAATATAATCGGAACCGGGGGATCTGGGTGAACCACATATCCAAAATTCACCCAGATCCGTTCAGTAGTTTGGAAGATACAGTTTAATGCAGATTCCGCAGAACATATACAGGCTATATGAAAAATAATTACTGTATAATGTGTCCCCTGTTGTATAGTTTAAAACTACTGCACGATGTCTTTGTGCACCAAATACCGGCGAGATGGCACAGTGTAGAAAAGTCCAAACAGTGTCTGTGAGTTAAAATGGCCGCCATCCATTGTTATCACCATGTGCTTCATCCATTGTTCTCACCATGTGCCTCTAATACATGAAATGGTGGCCACCCAGTAACTCCACAGTTTGTCCCCAGGTGGTTCTTAAAAGGCCAGCAGCAGCATAATAAAATACAATTTGCCCAAATCTGTTATTTCAAGGGCCAAACCTCCCAGGGACCATAATCACATGGCAAGAGGCTGGCAAGCAGTCCTCTCCAGGCACAAGTGGCAGGGCTGTTTCTGCCACAGTTTGTAACTAAATGGTTACATGAAAAGTGTCAAAATGCTCTTAATTACATATGCTGGGGATTAACTTTCTACAAATATATACTTTTGTGTTGTGGTGTTGAATTCTGTAAATACTATTTAAATTGTAATCTCAACATGCCAAATTTTGCAAAGTTTTAGCTTTAAAACTGTAATGTGCTCCTTGCAGTATATGTTTTATAACTTCTAAAATGTATTGAGATCCTAGACATATTGGGCATTTAACAATCAGGACTAATTGGTAAATCTATTTTGAGTTAGTTTTCTTTACTTGCACTTGGTGTGTAGAAATTATTTCATGTAAAACTGAGAAAAAATATAGTATTTTTTTTTTTTTTTTTACCAATTTGTTTAATATTTAGTTCCTATTTAATATTCCTTATTTACAAAATTATATATAATATGTATGGGTGCACTTTAACAGAAAGGGGGAAATGATGGTGGAATGAAAGCCTTGGTCACAAATGTGTTGCATCTCAAAAAAGCCTTGGTCCTTAAGGAGTTAATTAAATCTAATTATAGCTCTCTATGTCTATATTTTATTATATTATATATGCATTGTTTTGCCCCTTTTTCATTAAATGTTTTGACTCCTTTAATTAATTTTACCTCTCTACTGTTAACATGAGGTAATTTGTGTGCTGGCTTGTCTAGCCCTTTATGACTGACTTTTCCTCCGGTCAGCCTACTGTCCAGTCCCTTCCCTGTGATTTTGTTTAATCCTTGCTATTTTTATTTTTGGACTTGTGCCTCACTGATCGTTTTTTTCCTCGGTCAAGTTTCTGGCTATCACCTCCGAGTGATGGACGATTACGATGCTTATTCAGATGAAGATCTCCCACGTGATCCTTCCTCTTCTGAATTTGTTACGGAGAACTTCCTCCTACCCCAAGACCAGTCCTTTCAGGACACTGATCCCATGCCCAATACTAATTTAGATACTACTAAAGATATCCTACTGGATACCAAGGGGCATCCACTTTTTGACCCACGCTGTATCAGGCACCCTCGTTCAGCTGAATGGACACCCCCTGATCACATTGCCAAATATTGCAGATTATGCCTTTGTAAACCGTAAGAAAGGAGATTAGGGCCAAATTAAGAGCAGAATGTCCACGGCCTATGATCCCTGATAAGGTGGCTGTCACTCCTGAACTTGACCCACTCCTGGTCACTTTTCTAACTAAGACGGGTAAAGATCCCCGCAAGGGAATCGAAGTTGGCTTAAAAGCCACCCAGGACAAGCTGATGGATATAGCAGGCTCGCTTATCCAGATTGTTATAATTGCTGATGAGACGCTAGCAGGAGGCAATTTTGACGCACACATAGTGCGTGAATGGGCACAAAGATCGTTATGCCTGTTAGGCAACGCCAATGTAGCAATGTCTGTTGAACGGCGTAAAGCCGTATTATATAAAATTGACGCCAAATTGGCAGAACTAGGCACCAAAGAACTTGGTCCAGAGGCTAACGGACTGTTATTTGGGGACAGGTTCATACGAGAACTGAATAAACACGTATCAGTGTTTACTTCCCTTAAAAAGGCACAATGGAACCTTCGCAGGGTGTTCAGACCCCAGCGTTTTTCCGGTAGAGCTGGTCGCTATAGGGGCTGAACGACTGGCAGAGCTGCCTTCACAAGCTACAGGCCTCAACCAGCAGACTCATGGAATTCGGGCAATACCCGTTTCTACCTCAAGCAGTTCTTTCCCTCTAGACGTTCCATCAGAGGACGTGGATATGCTTCCCTCTGGGGCCGCACTGCTTCAGGTAATCGACTTTCCTTATTCTCAAGTTCCTATTGTAGGTTGGTTAACCCTTTTTTTCCAACAGTGGTCTCTATTAACTCAGGATCCATGGATCCTTCAAGCTGTATCTGGTTTCCATATAGATTTTGCAAACAGGAGTCTCCCCTCCACCTCTGCACATGTCTCAAGAAGACAATGCGACCTTGGAGGCCGCACTAAACGACCTTGTCGCCAAGGGCACCATAGAACTTTCTCAATCCCCTCACAGATTCATAAGCAACATATTTCTGGTCATCATTGCACATCAATTGCCTCGAGTCCAAAATGCTCTCAGACCTCACAAAAGAATTATACCAATTTTGTCTGGACAGGAACATCTCCCTTCGAGCGGAGTATCTACCTGGTTCCGACAACTTAGTCGCAGATTGGTTCTCTCAACACTGGAGAGACTCCAGCGACTGGCAATTGGACCCACACGTTTTTTACAGTCTCCATCTTCTTCGGGGTCCATTCAATCTCGACCTATTTGCGTATCGGCTGAATCGACAGACGGACGCTTTTTTCAGTTGGTTGCCGGATCCGACCTCTCTGGCAGTAGACGCCTTCCTTCAATCTTGGCCAATGACCGGAGCTTATGCCTTCCCTTCGTTCTCCATGATCCTTCGCACTCTCCATCATCTCAGGACCACAATAACGTTGCTGACCCCTTTGTGGCGGACCCAACCATGGTTCCCCAATCTCTTGGAGATGTCGGCGAATTATCCACTACTGCTACCTGCCACGTACGATCTTCTCAAAGATCCCGCAGGCAATTTTCACCCTCTTGCGTTGCAGGGTCATCTCCAGCTAGAGGCCTGGACTGTTTCAGGGGATCCTGGAATGCCGCAGGACTTTCAGAGACTGCTAGAGAACTCTTATGGGACTCATGGGCCCCCGGGACTAGACGCTCTTACCTCTCAGCCTGGCGAGTTTGGCATCGCTGGTGCTTGGAAAGGGGTATTGATCCCGTTTCAGCTTCTTTGATTAACGTTATGAACTTTCTGTTATCTCTTTTTGATCAAGGTAAATCCTACAGATCCATTAATGTGTTTCGTTCAGCAATTTCGGCAGCTCATGGCCCCATTGATAATACAGCAATAGGTAAACACCCCTCCATCTGTAGACTACTGCGTGGCATTCGTCTTGCTCGACCTCCTGTCCCAAAATATTCTCATTTTTGGGATGTTGCTCTTGTTTTGTCCTTCCTAGAGACTTGGCCACCCAATGCAGCACTCTCTTTACGACAACTGTTGGCCAAATTAGCTCTTCTTCTCTGTTTGATTTCTTTTAGGAGAGTGTCTGATATTCAGGCATTTGACTTCCACGCTATTGATTTCACGCCTCAAGGTGTACGTTTCAACATTTCTTGCCGCACGAAAACTAATTCCTTAACGATTACTTACCCTTATTTTTCTGACAGACCTTCGCTCTGCGTTGCTCATTGTGTCCAACACTATGTCACCTCTACGTACCCCTACGGGCCCCCTGTTTATCTCATATGTGCAACCACACAAGCCAGTATCTTGTCCCACGATTGCCCGCTGGATTAAATGGCTTCTCGATTTAGGGGGCAAAGATTTATCTTTTGGAGCTCATTCTGTCAGAGGTGCTGCTGCCTCTTCCGCTTTTATGGCTGGGGGATCCCTTGCAGACATCCTAAAATGCACTGATTGGTCTAGAGAATCTACCTTCCGTACCTTTTATTTTCAACAATCGTCCCATGCTTCTTTCTCTTTGGTTTCCACGCTTTAAAACAGCAAATATGAAGCCTCCTGTCTTGCCATAAAATTCGGGCTTATTCTAGCTTTAGTGACTGAATAATCTAAATTTTATTAAAGACAGGAGGCGAATATTTTCCCACCCTCTTGATATCCCACCCCAGATTTTTTTCAAGTCACATATACTCTTACATTTTTCTAGGTTTCTTGTGAGACTTTACATTTATTTGACTGTTTCCTGTTTGCTCTGTTGTTCGGTGCTTATTAATCTGCCTGGTTCTGATTATTTTAGTTTTGCATTACTAAAACTCGTAATATCCAGGGGGCAGATCTGTGTATGTAGATATCTTGCGGACACCCAGTCCAAGTGACCATACTTTCACAATCTTTCTCTGTCTTTTAGTGTGATGTTTCACTACATGAGCCACGAAGACTACGTCCCATTGGTCTCTAGTATCGGCTGTGTTTCTGGTTTACATGGTTGATGGATTACTCAAGTTTACACGGTTGACTACACTTATGATCGGCTGCATCAGAAAGAGGAATTGGGAGGAGCCTGACAGACTGTTATGTTCTAATATGTGTCCTGATTGGTTGATTTTTTCTCTATATGTTTAACTATTTCTTTGCTGCTGGAAGGTTCAATAAAGAAGGTTAAAGCAAATATTTGCCTCCTGTCTTTAATACAATTTAGATTATTCAGTCACTAAAGCTAGAATAATCCCGAATTTACTTTGAATTCCTGACTGTTTTCACTTTAGCAAATAAACCTGTTTGAAAATGCCCTTTTCTTTCCAACCCAGCAGTAAGAAAAAATATTTAAAGGGTTACTCCAGCTAAGAAAATACAGTTTTCAAAAAAAAAATACTGTAACTCTTTCTACATGGTCCCACCCCAAAAGATAGCAGAAATAAAATAAGAAACTAGGTAATATTTACCTTTGTTCCAACAGCAAGGTAAAGTTCTCCCTGCCGCCTCATATTAATTCCCGTTCGTCCTTGGGGGAAAAATATCAGGAAGAGTAGGCTGAGGACCAGGGCAGCACAGATGCGGTGGGACATGGCACAATTGGCTGTCTGGCACCAGCATGCTGTGCATACCAGTATCAGATGCCAATTCTGCACAGAATTTACATTAGCTACCGGCTTTTTTGAGCTGCCTAATAATGCCCCAATGACGCTGCTGGAGGCGTAGTTACACCTCCGGCAGCAGAGCAAATCACTGCACATATAGACTTCAGGAAATCATTAACATTTCAAATCCCTGAAGTGGTCATGGTGCTTGTGGTAACCCTTTAAATGAAAGCCAGTGTAGTGTTAGCTTACTTATCCTTCTTTGTTCCTCTTGAAGTTCTTCTGCAGGTCCTCGCAAGTCTATACTATTGAAGACTTGAAAAGTCAATTCCAGAACATTCTCTTCTCCATAATAATCCATAAGAAGTCTTGCAGTTTTAATCTGGTTTGCTCCTTCCAGGCGTCCACGTTCAATGGGACCTTTGTCTCCATAATGAAAATCTGACAGCTTACACAGAAATCTTTTGAAATCTGTATTTTTCAAAGTATATAGAGAACTTATCAGAATGTCCAAAACGGTAGGGTTTCTGGTTTCAGAGAAGGACATGCTTGTGATAATAATAATAAATATATGTGGAGCATACAACCAGGCAAGACTTGCACTAAAATGTGGATGCAGCCATTACAAAATAGTTGGAATATACCTGTAAAAAAAAAAAAAAGAAAGAAAATTAATTGTTTATAAAATTAAAAGCTATAAATACTTATGAGAGTTATACACAAACTCTGGGATAAGGTTATTTATATACCATATAGGTGCTAGCACATTATCTATTCTATTTGTCCACTTCCTAAAGAAGATCAACAGCACATATTATGATATGCAAGATAAGTCTACTTGCACAGACTTTAGCACTTAGACAAGAGCTTGAGCACTTTTTGTTCTACTTTAACAATAACCACCAAAATTAAAGTCTACAGGCTGCCACTGTCCATCTCTGAAAAATATCCTCTCTTTAGGTCCCTAAGCAGACCTATAGAACAATGGTCCCCTAGTTTTTTGGGCCAAAGCACAAAAAAAAAGAAAAATGTCCAAGTCACACTTTTCTTTTTCTTAGTACGTTCATTATCATGTATGAATATCATATTGTCATACCTTGTGTCCCGGTCCCGTCGTCCGTCCTCTCCTGTCGGACGGTGTGGATCGCTGGCGGGCGTTGCGCGCGCACACCTCCAGGGGCGCGCGCGCGTCTGGGAGAACGTGCGCGGACGTGCGCGCTCACACAAGGTAACCAGCAGGGGTAGCATTTAAAGATCTCTTAAAGAGATAGTAGCCAATTGCTACTACCCATTTTATACCTCCCTCAATTCTGTCCCTGCCTATCAGTATTCACCTTACCCTATATATACCTCCTTCTGACATCACTTCCTTGCCCTGTCGTGGTTTATTATAGCCCGAGAGTGCGTTCTGTATAGTTGTCTTTTCTTTGGTTCCTGACTTCGGCTTGTTTATCGGTTATTCTCGTTTCTGGCTCCCTGACCTTGGCTTTGTCTATTTGTTTTCCCGTATCTCTGTATTCCTGACCTTGGCGTGTTTGACTATTCTTATCTCACGTTCCTAAGTTAAGCCCGGCCACCTTTAGGTCCGGTAATACGTCTATCTGTGTTCGCATTTATTGTTCTCTGGTTTGCGTGTTGGGGAGTATTAACCTTGACACATATTTACTTGAAGTCTTACTACAGAGCAGACCTACACAACATGCGGCCCATGCACTTAGGGCCATCCAATGTGCATTTGAGAAGTGAGGCGTTAAATTTCTTTCTGCGGCCTATTCTAATTTTGGCCCCTACCTACTGACAAGTTGTGCAGGTCTGCTATAGAGCTCTGCACAAATACTTAATTGACTTATTAGTTTTACTTGCCAGATGATCAATTCAATTGTGAATTACAAGCTAATTATACAAATCGGGAACATTTTCTGCAGGCAGAGCTGGCAACCAGTGGGAAAATAGCTAAAAGGCCTGGCAGATCAAAGGTTACTGGCTGGTGCTTGGTAGCCATCTACCACAAAAAAAGTAAAAAAAATAAATAAATAAATAAAATCTTAAGGGGGTCAATATAACCTTAATCATAGGGAAATGTAATAGCTACCTAAGCACATTATTAATATCCAATGGGAATGACACGTTTTAAGCCCCAATCCTAATGGAATGGGGTCAGTATATTAATGACAGAGATCTATCACTGAAACTGACAACAAGTTGACTATAGAAACCTTTGCCTTTTGTCAACCTTGCCATTAAGAAAATGTTGTCCCTCAGTTGCCTTATGATATAATTTGATTTTGTTACAATTTTTCTTTTTAAAAAAAATTCTATTTATTAAATACTCAAAAGTGACAGCACCACTTTTAGAGTGGGAAGGCTCTGACCGTTGAACTTAAATAAACACGCCACTGAAATGTTTTTTTTTTGTTTTACAATTTTGCCTTTAGGATGTCTCTCTCGCTCTCCCCGTTAATTCTCCAGCATTGAAGGCAATGCCGAATAATTGGTTGACAAGAAGGAGAATGATCTATTTCTCCCAAGCAACACAGTTTTCCCCATTTGTGCTAGTGCAAGGTATATATTAAATATTATGTTCTTTAAACAAAGCCTAAGCAGTGTGTACCATGACAGACAGACTATAATGGATTTGTATTTCTTTGCTTACTATTATGTATTTTTAAGTTAGAAAAGGTGACAAATGGCTTATTCAAACATTCGAGCCCTCTGTCATATGGTCTGCAAGTTGTCACGTTACACTCTCGTTTTATAGCAGCACATCACGTAGAGTGCTAGGTGCACCCAGTGAGCACCACAGCGCTAGAGACAGATAGTTTGACTTGGTTTGACATAGTTATCTTACCATCCTCCTCTAAATGCAGCACAAGGTTTCACATATCTAACTTCCATCTCTTTCTCACTCGTTGCCAAGTTCATTGCTCGAGCAGGGTGTAATTTCCAAGAATTCCACATAGTTCTAAAGACACGAGATAAAAAGGCGTAAAACATTGAAATAATGTTGGTCTCCATAAAAATGGCTGCTACACGTAAACCCTACTAGCTGCACTTGTAAAAGAATTGTTATTGAGCTGGGTCAGCCCTTATGGTGTTTACAGCCTTGATAAATACAGTTAGGGCAGGCTTCGTGTTCATACAGCGCTGATAACAGTGCTACAGAACACCACGCTCCTATCAGAACACCGGGACCTCGGCTCTAGCTGCACTCTGGGAAACTTGACGTGCGCAGAATACAAGGAGTCCTAGTTGGAATGTTGCCGCGTAATATCGGCAGCTTACTATATCAGTGCCATAAACTGTACTCATAACAAGAATAGCGGAGTGATGTCGTCATTTACCCCCCCCCTTTTTTTTTTTTTTTTTTTTTTTTTAAATTAGCCTTTTGTAGTTAATGCGTTTATTGTTGCCCATGTGACATCTAGATTTAACCCCTTCAGGACCGGCCTGTTTTTGCGATGTTTGTACGTTAAGGACCAGAGCAGTTTTAACACTTTTGTGGTGTTTGTGTTTAGCTGTAATTTTCCGCTCTCTCATTTACGGTTCCCATACAAAGTTATATATTGTTTTTTTCAGGACAAAAGGGGCTTTCTTTACATACCATTATTTGTATTATGTCCAATATTGTATTTAAAAAAAATAATAAAATATGGTGAAAAATTAAAAAAAAAAAACATGTTTTTGGACTTTTACTTGAAAAATCTTTTACTTATCTACAAAAGCTAATGAAAAAAACTGCTAAATAGATTCAAAATTTTGTCCCGAGTTTAAAAACACCCAGTGTTTACATGCTTTATTGCTTTTTTTTGCAAGTTATAGGCCTATAAATACAAGTAGGAAATTGCTGTTTCAATATATATATATTTTAAATGTATCAATAGTGACCTTGTAACACCGTTATCTGTCATAAATCCCTGAAACACACCTAACATGTACATATTTTGTTAAAGTAGACAACCCAGGGTATTCAAAATTGGGTATGTCCAGTTTTTTTTAGTAGCCACTTAGTCACAAACACTGGCCAAAGTTAGCATTTATATTTGTTTGTGTGTTAAAAATGCAAGAAACGCTAACTTTGGCCGGTGTTTGTGACTAAGTGGCTACTAAAAAAGGCTGAACATACCCCATTTGCAATACCTTGGGTTGTCTTCTTTTGCAAATGGTATGCCATCATGGGGCTAATTCTCATTCCTTGGCTACCATACGCTCTCAAAGGCAACCTAACCAATCCGACAAATTTCAATTAAAAAAAAAGTAAAATCAAGCCTTATATTTGACCCTGTAACTTTCACAAACACTATAAAACCTCTACATGTGGGGTACTGTTATACTCAGGAGACTTCGCTGAACACAAATATTAGTGTATCAGAACAGTAAAATGTATCACAGCAATAATATCCTCAGTGAAAGTGCTGTTTGTGTGTGAAAAATGCAAAAAACTTCACTTTCACTGACAATATCATCGCTGTGATATGTTTTACTGTTTTGAAACACTAATATTTGTGTTCAGCGAAGTCTCCCGAGTAAAACAGTACCCCCATGTACAGGTTTTAGGGTGTCATAGAAAGTTACAGGGTTAAACACAGTGCTAGCAAATTAAATTATCTGGACTTTCGGCCTGGGTTGGCAGGCAGATCCCTCAAATTGCAATCATTAAAATTACTTAATTAGGTAAAAATATTACATAAATACACATGTAGAATTTTAATATATATACATATTTATATATTTGACGTCTACGTGTATATTTATGAAATTATTTATGTAATTATGTATATGGACATATGTATATTTCGTATTGTTTTTATTTATTTATTTATACATAGATATATATATCATTACATTCTAAGTATATTTTGATATAAATATATATATATATATCAAAATACTGTTAGAATAAAATTGCATATATAAATATTTTTTTATAATTATTAAAAATTATTTTTATTTTTTGTTATTTATTTTTATTAACATATTATTATTTGTATTTTATAATAATATATATATACCATATATATAGCAATTATATATATATTGTATATATTCGTGTGTAATTTAAATATAAGTGTATTTTTATATTAATATACGTATATATAAATATAAAAATACACTTAATATGACATTATATATATGATACATATACATATATTATATATAGATATAATACATGTATATATATCATATATATATATATACACATATTATTATTTTTTTTTTACACTGATTTTACACAGTTTTTTTTTAACTTTATTTTTTTGATTTTTCACTTGCAGGGAGACTGCCTGTCAGCACAGACAGTCCCCCTGCAGGCAGATACACAGACACCTATTGCGGTCATGTGATCGAGTGATCACATGGCCGCAGGGTCGTGATCTGCCATGGGGGGACTGCCCGGGCAGACAGGCAACCCCCCTGGACCGGGTGGAGCACTGATCGCCGCCGTGGGACCGACGGCGATCAGGTAAGTAGCCCCAGACCGTTATGACGGTTCAGGACCGTCAGCGGTCCAAACGCATGTTTTACCGCTGACGGTCCTGAACCGTCAGCGGTCCTGAAAGGGTTAATGAGACATTAAAACGTACTAAACAGTGAATGTAGAAATAGGCACAATTGTAGTGAATTGCAAAAAATAGCTGATCTGGAAAAATTCACTAAAGCTATAGCCATAGATTGAATATTTCAGCCTTTATATTATTATTCAGATTATTTTTATTTAATAAAATATTTTACCAGGAAGGATACATTGAGATTTCTTTCGTTTTCAAGTATGTCCTGGGTCCACAAAACATTGCATTGATACAATAGGGTACAATAAAATACAAAAAACAATAGTAATACACAATACCGCTCACTATGCACTGTAGTGGTTATTGTGCTTGGTGTGTTCTTTTAAGAGTTTTTTAATTAAAAAACAAATTTTAGCCAAATTAAAAGCCGAATGACTAACTGTAGGCTAAGGCAGCCAATTGGGAAAAATTACCCAACTCCGCTCAGGGTTACTCTTACTGTTTTCATGGCATACAAAAACACTTAAAGAGAAACTATAGTGCCAGGAATACAAAATTGTTTTATCCTGGCTCTATAGCTCCCTATAGTGCCCTTCTATACCAAGTCTCCCCCTCCTCCCCGCTTTACTTGGTGCAAAAGGGGTTATAAACCCCTTCTGTCACTTACCTGAGTCCAGTGCCGATGTCCCTCAGCACTGGGTCAGCTCCGCTCCTCCTCGCTGATGTCAACCTGTGTGGGAGATCTAATGCGCATGCATGGCAATGGCTGCACTCGCATTAGGACTTCCCCCATAGCAAAGCATTATACAATGCTTTCCTATGGGGTTTCGGTGACACTCTATGTCCTCATTCATAGTGTGAGGATGTCCAGCGCCAGTTAGGCAACAACCTGGAAGTCCCTCTAGTAGCTGTCTGGTAGACAGTCTCTAAAGGTGGAGTTAACAGACAAATGCAATTATTACCTTTGCAGGGTTAAGGGACCTGGGACTATGCACCCAGACCCGTTCAATTAGCGGAAGTGGTCTTGTTGCCTATAATGTCCCTTTATTAACATGTAGTCATACACGCACTAACACACAGACACATGTTGACAGGGACCAATGCACCACGATAAATGCTGTCCCACCAACGGGTACGAATTTGTGTAGATTTTCAGACATGCCGTTCATATATTCCATGCTGTAATTTTCCTGAACCTTTTCCAGCCACTGTTGAAGAATGGGTGTAAACTTTTTTTTTTTTCCCACATAGCAGGAGTCAGAGATTTCACGTAAGTAAATAGGTATTTTGAGAGAGATTTCTTACAAAATATTATAGGTACGGTGGTGTAGTGGCATAGGTAAGGGATGGAAAAGTAAGTCCATGTCCACCAGCCTCTTCATGGCTGCCTGTACAGCTTTCCAGTAAGGTTGGACATGGCCATCAGATATGCAGGATGCTCCCGACCCCCACGCCACACCTCCCAAGTGTCTGAAGCCCCATCATAGATCCCCTTAAGGACACATGACATGTGTGACATGTCATGATTCCCTTTTATTCCAGAAGTTTGGTCCTTAAGGGGTTAAGCAAGTTCTACTGTGGTTCAATTCCACTACATAAGCAGTTTTTAGTTTAGTTCCTGGAATGTGGAGGCTTTCATCTTTTGCAGACTCAAAATATATTTTTCCCATTTATGTGATATGAACTTCAGTGCGGTTCCTGTGTCTGCCCCCAAAAGTAGTGAGTAAAGGGTAGATATACCCCTCAATACAAAAGGTTCTGTCAGTACACATAGTCTTAAATTGTTCCAGGTCCATATATATGTTGTGTTTCCCAGGTAAGGCTGTGAAGTATTGCTGTTATTGACAGTATCGGAAGTGTTCCAGGTTTGTTGGATATCTGTCTGTTGTATCGTATCAAAAGGTTTAAGTGCACCTCCAGAACACAACCTTCATAAACCCCCTTATTTTCACTGGGTATAGGCCTGCTCCAAGTTTGGGTTTGTGTTACTTGGTGTCAGTGATAAGCTGTAACCGCGTCTTAATCAAATGCCAAACTGTCACTGTGGCACCAATAAATGAATGTTGTGATAGCTTTGCTGACATGTCAACCCTATTTAGTCTGTAGGGACACCTAAAGTGGCAAACACTGCCTTTTCTTTGAAAGGGCAGTGTTTACAGCAAAACACCTGCAAGGATAGGCTATAGTCACCAGAAAAATTACAGTAAGCTGTAGTTGTTCTGGTGACTATAGTGTCCCTTTAAAGTTTAAATTACAGAGCACGAGATAAAAACTTTTATATTAAGTTACATCAAATTGAATATGAATCTATTTTAATTTCATGCAGTCACAGCCAGGGGAGGTGTGGCTAAGGCTGCATGGAAAGAAACAAAAGTGAGGTAACTCCAGCAGTGTGTAGATCAGAGGCATGATCTAGAAACCAAAACTTCTTCATTAAAGGGACACTCCAGGCACCCAGACCACTTCTGCTCATTGGAGTGGTCTGGGTGCCAACTCCCACTACTCTTAACCCTGCAAGTGTAATTATTGCAGTTGTGTTTTTTTTTTTATAAACTGTAATATTTACCTTGCAGGGTTAACTCCACCTCTAGTGGCTGTCTATTAGACAGCCACTAGAGGGCACTTCCGTGTCCCTAGCACAGGAAATCTGTGCTAGAGCATCGCTGGACGTCCTCACGCTGTGTGGACCTCCAGCATCGCTCATTTCCCCCATGGGAAAGCATTTTCAATGCTTTCCTATGGGGAGCTCTAATGCGCATTCGCATTAGGTCTCCCCGGCCAGTGGGCGGGATCAGTCTCGCCCACCGGCCGACGCAATCACAGGGAGGAGCGGCGCCGGAGGAAGAAGCAGCGACGTGGGACATGGCGCTGTCTCTGGTAAGTCGCTGAAGGGGTGAATTGTTTTCCTGGCACTGGAGTTTCCCTTTAAGCTAAAGTTGTTTTGGTGACTATAGTGTCCCTTTAAATAATTGAAGTTTTTTTTCCCCACATCATTCCAAGGCAATTGTAGTATAAGCCCATCTGCCATGTCAAGGTAAAACCTCTTCGGTAAGTCCTACATTTCATGTAAAATCTCTAATGAGACAGAGGCAGGTAATTTCCTAAATCACTACACACTTATTAATCCTTAATAGGGAACACATTAGGTATGCGGCAGCACTGTAACATATCTGAGTTTAGTAGATTGTACTCTATTTTGATAACCATAAATGTGGTCATCCCAACTATAGATTGTACATGCTGCATGTAAACAGAATGTGTATACTTTATTTATATATAATGCATGGGATATACACAGGATGGCAAATTAGTGAGTTACCTTGTAAATAGCTCAAAGACCAAAATTAAAGTAGTTCTGTCAACCCAGTCAAAATATATATAATCAAGTAGGTACTTTGTCTTATGTATTTTTCCTATGCTTGGTAAAGCATAACAAAAAGCAGAGCTACTTCTCGTTAAGCCCACAGCCTAACATGTGATAGCTGAGGTTGTTTTACTCTTCTGCATGCGCAAGAATAAAGCACAGACAAAGACGCATTCGTTTTGCTCTTTCGCTCCCTAAGTGCTGGAACAATGAAGGAGACAATCAGACCACAAGGAAATCTTAATTTGTATTTAACATATTGCCAATTTGATGCTCAGCTTGCTGAAGTGCTTTATTTGTTAGGAGTCTGTAGTTTCTAGTCAAATGAAATCGTGTCTCTCAATTCGAAAAATTTGTACTTTTATAATTCTTGCAAAAAAACCTCGCTCACTGTGGATGGCAGCTTCAGCAGGGGCTTCTCAGTGAGAAGCTTAGAATTGGAGTATTTTCCACCACAGACTGAAAGACAACAGGTTTTTGCAAGCGTTTTTCTGTTAATTGTAGGTATGCTATGAGTGCAGGATTTAGTAATTAATGCCCACCAGACAGTTAACGCATGTTCATAGTTCAACAGATTTGTGGGCATGATCTACTATATCATGCAAACAATATAACTAGATCATGGGCAGTATGATCAGCTCTTCCTCTTACCACCTACCTCATTACTGCCTTGGCTGAACATCCCCCTCCTTGTGCGGAGTGCTCAAAACCCCTCCTCTCCTGCGAGCACCTGCCCTCCTCATTTTAATTCAATGTATTTTAAACTGCACACCTTCACAAACATGTATTTACACAGACGCAATGCACAACTATTATATTGCACGTGGACATGTATACCTACAAAGCTCTACATATAAGACGCAAACCCGCACAAAATACACATACACACAAAGCAGGTTTCCCACCAGTTTTGATTTCAGTGGGAGAGTCCCAATTTCAGGGTCCTGTCTTGCTGTCCTGACTGTTTCCTGGAGTCTAGATTTTAGGATCACCTGAAAACTGTCCCAAAGAAAGCAGAGGGCACTAAGGCCCTGCATGGTTCACCCTTGGTAGGCCAGGCTGCTTAAATAGCAGGCAGCCTGGTGCGCATTCATCCCAGACTGGCCTGCCAATTCTTGAGGCGAACGCCCCCCTTTTGGGCAGACATGCTTTTGGGTGACACCAGGTATGCAGTTCATGTCAATTGCCTGCTTCCTCCTACACTGTCCACCACCATCCCTATTCATGGGACACTGATGGTAGGGGGTTTGATACAAACATATACACACAGTCTTAAAAACACATACAACACACATTTGAACACTGTGAATATAGCAATTTAAACAGGAGCAATAATAAGGATGAGAAACAAATGGACTTTAATACTAATCTTGTATTGTGGAAGTGATGTTCAAAAGTCACCAAGCACCAACTTTATGTGCAAAGAAATACTAGAAGCAAAATTACAAGTTTCCAAAAGAACCATTGCATAACATGTTAAGCCAGAGAATTAATAAGAACGGATTGCAGGTGGGACTGATGAGCAGTCTTCTTCATTTAACGTTGAGTCAATGACAGGTCTGTACTGCAGTGTAACCTAAAGATAACAAAGAAATCCATTATAAAGAGTATAGAATTGTGACATACCAAGTACTATGTGGTCCATAGACAAATAACTTGCTTAAATTGTTCATTTATTTTGACGAACAATTAAATCCTACTGCTATATAAACCCCTAGATATAGAAATAGATTTATTATTTAAAATCCCAGTTTTATTATTGTATTTAAAATGCAAGTCAAACCTTTACTAAATATCTAGCGTATTCATTTAACCCCTTAAGGACCAAACTTCTGGAATAAAAGGGAATCATGACGTGTCACACACGTCATGTGTCCTTAAGGGGTTAAAGTCTGTATGAAACAGATATTGCTAATGTGAAAGTGGAGCTTACTCTTTAACAATTGTTGAGCAAAAGCAAGGCTGCAGGTGACTCTAGGACACCTAATTTTGATCAAGTCACTCAAAAGCCCCAAGCATTTTAACTAAGAACTAAAGAATTGTTCCACGTCCTAATGATATAATAAGCACTACATTACCCCTTTAAACTTGGCATAAACCAAGAAACATGTCTAAGAGCAATTGAGATGTAGAAAGTAAAGCAGTCATGAAATCCAAGTAAGTGCTTATGGAGACACTTTTGGATAGACTTTTTACTAATTTTCTGAACATGTCAAGATCTCTTTCAGTGTAAATCCTGCAGAGTTCAATGCTTATTATGAGGGGAACAGCACGGTGGTGATTCAAACTAGAATCCACTTGAGATTTACCACTTTCAACTGTGCAGAACCTAGCAGAGCTTAATTTTACACAGTCTGTCTGATCAACAACAAGCATCAACATATCATTTATGATTATTAATTATAAATTGCCAACAAATTCTTAAACACTGTGGACTAACAGACAAGTATTTGCAACAAGACAAGTTGGACATACAGGAACAGAGGGTGTTAATTGCCCTGCTCAAAAAGTGTGGTACCTACCTTGCCCTTTTTATCAACAAAAGCTAAAGTGTGCTTCCTCCAGTGTTCTTCGGTAGGTTTATTCTGTTGACCTTGGAGTGGTTTTGAATAATCATATTCATCAACCCTTACCTAAAAAGAGAGATATGGTATTCATTCCAGCAAAGCAATAACCAATTGGTGGTAATCAAAAATACAAACACCGGTAAAATAGTTTTACATTCCAGGAAAGTAATTAAATAATTATTCAAGGGAAAGTCCAAACAGCAGCCTGCAAAGATAACTAGTTGTAAAGTGGTGGTACAGGGCAGCACTGAGCATGAGAAGGATCGTGATGGCCCCATGCCAGCTACATGACACACTTTAGATGGGACCCAAAGCCCTCTCACTGAAGTTTCCTACCTCAATTCCCCCTTTTTGCTGGAGATATATCTTATAGGCAATATACAGCATAGTAAGGGAATTCCCTATTTATCTGGATTAGAGACATGCATTTTTTAAAAAAGTTTTGTTTAATAAAAATGAAATGAACAAGGCACGTTGTAAGCATAATCCAACATCTGCCTATTATCCATATCAGTATGTAAAAATACACCACCTCACCTTATAGTCTTCTCTTGCATGAGCCCCACGGCTTTCTTTTCTGGCCTCAGCACCATAAATGGTTTGAAGAGCACACAACATCAAGTTCTGCAGTTCAAGTGTTTCCACCAAGTCACTATTCCAAACAATACCTAAAATAAATGGACATGTAACCAATTTTAAATGGCTTAGGAACCAAATGTCCAGAGAATAGATGTGCACAAATCCGTTTCAGTGAAAAAATAAGTATATGTAACAAATTGTAAAACCAAAACAAACATAAAAGCACTTGTGTATATATTATCCCTCTATACACAATACAAAAAAGTAAAAAAAAATTATAGCATGTAACCACATTATCCAAAAATAAATAATTTAAAAAGTAATTTATGGGTTGATCAGCCTTTGCGGTCTCTTTTATATAGGAAGGACGATAAGACCCATACACATACAAGTAGAGGAAAATTGCTGACACCTTCTCAATGAACATGACAAACACAGTGTTCCAGTGTACTTCAGTTCACACCATAATACTTGCCAAAAAGAACATTTTTTTAATATACAAAAATGTACAAAAGTATTAGAGAGGCGGTCATTTGTTGAAAATAATTGTGTACAGCTGAAATGCACAGGATTTTTAGTTCAGACGCCTAAGATTCATGTGGACTTTAAACTTAGTTTTTGTAATGGGTCTATATCCTTCCCATCCTATTTATCCTATTTGAAAACCAATTCCTTTGGCTTTTTCCCCCTCTTTATTTAAGACACAATATACTTCATTGTTTATACTAAATTCTTATTTTAAACAGGGAAATATCACTTTATTTTGGTAGGCTCATTTATATTTTATGTATGAATTATGGAAAATAACAGATTTTTGTTATTTCATTCATTAAAATATTCTTTATTCACTGCTGAGGTAAACTACCGGTATATTTAAATATTTGAACATTTGGTAGGACACTGTATTATATGTATAGTTCCGAATGACGGAACAATCTTAACTGGCCAATTTGATTGGTTGCCACGTCCCTCTGTGGGTGTGGTAATTCACATCAAAGAAGAATACGCACAGATTGATGCTCGCATTGTGGGGTGTTCCTACAATTAACAGACATCACGGAGGGACTTTTAAAAAAATGAAGCCACAAGGACTGGACAAAACGCTGATTGAAGAAACTGCAATGAAGCAGCGAAACGTGTATCACATATAGAGCCACTACAGGCATGATCTTATTTATTTTCATTATATTCATTGGTTTTTATATTTCAGTTTATATATAATAAAGCCAATCTACTTGGACTCTCCGTCTTGCAGTCAAGTCCTTTTCACTACAAGGAAGTTACTCCTAGTAACACAAAACAGATACAATAGGATCTATCCCACGTGAGTGTTATTCTTCAGCACATTCATATTGTGTTACAATCTACACTACTGTTATCTCTCATTCATTTTAGGATCACATAAAGTGGAGTTTATATTACAGAGAGGTGTGGTGGAACGCTTAAGACACCAGCTGTTACATAATTAGGACCAGACCCAACTGGCTCTGAAGATTGTGAGTAACAATGTACACCTTTTTCATACATCCAATTTTCACCAAATTTATGATTTGCACCATGTATTTTGTTTTATTGGATTTATTATATTCTGTTATTGTATTTTTTTTTAGATACCTATGCTTCAGGACTACTGCCTCGAGAGGAATTAAGGAATGCTGGGGGAAATGACAAAACTTGACAAAAAAGGTAGGTTTGCCTTTTGTCCAGTTTTGTCAAGCATAGCAAAAAGTCAAAACAGTCTCTACTTTGTCTTAGCATATTTTTGACTGGTGTTACAGCTGCCATGAGTGAAAATCCAACACAGTCAACAGAAATATTTCAGGAATTTGAATTGACACAAGTAAAATGGGTTTGTGCAATACCAAAGAGATCAACTGGACGACACATATCTGGTGCATTTGAAGGAAACAGAAAAGCAAAGCTCTAAACAGCACAAATAGCTACCCCTGTCAAATGTTTTCAGGTCATCCATGGTAGAATTGATGGCACTTAGTTTCTCACATCCTTCCTTTAACACCGGTCCAGTTCGGAACACAGCAGCATGGGTCTGCATTGTCTGTTAAATACATGGAAAAAAAATTGGAACCAGTAAACAAAAGCTATAAAAAAAATCACATTATCTGCTTCAAACAAAAGCCCTAAACTGAAATATGAGTACACTCTAATCTGCCAGCTTACAGTAGCTGATTTAGGTTTGTATTTTATTTTTTTTACACTTATTTACAAAGTTATCCAAATATTGCGAATACATGTATTTCTATCCACTAAAAAAAATTTGATGTACATTAAACGGATTGTTTTATGAATTTGAATTGAATACCTTTTTTCATTATTGGATGCATACTTCATATAAGCCATACATAAAGCACAATTACAAGGACAAAGTGGACCTAGAAAACTACTTAAACGGTTTCCTTAGATGGATGTCTGGTAATGTTCAATACAACTTAAAGGGTACCCTGGTAATGAGGCAAACTCTTTCGGAACAGACTCTAGGTACCATGACCACTTAAAATCACTTAAGTCATGCTTGAAGTAACTCTTTAAAGGGACACCATAGTCACCAAAACAATTTTAGTTTAACCCCTTAAGACCGCAGCCAAATGTACAAGTTGTGATCCAAAAAAACGTAAACAAAACCTGGCATTTGCGCTATATGTCTGTCCAACCATAATTCACCTCTTTCATATTAAATGCACCCCCCATTATTATATATCATTTTATTCAGGGGAAACTGGGCTTTCGTTTAACATCAAATATTTAGGTATGGAACATAATTTAATATGAAAAAAATATTTAAAAAAATGGGAGAAAATAAGAATTTTTTAAATTTTTTTAGTTCTACGTGACATTCTAACTGTGAATGTCATAATACTGTTTGCTTTTACTGCAATACAATACACATATTTGTATTCAGCGATGTCTCGCGTGTAAAACAGTACCCCCTATGTACAGGTTTTATGGTGTTTTGGGAAGTTACAGGGTCAAATATAGCGTGTTACATATTTCAGTTTTTTTACATTGAAATTCGCCAGATTGGTTACGTTGCCTTTGAGACCATATGGTAGCCCAGAAATAAGAATTACCCCCATGATGGCATACCATTTGCAAAAGTAGACAACCTAAGGTATTGCAAATTGAGTATGTCCAGTCTTTTTTAGTAGCCACTTGGTCACAAACACCAAAAGTTAGTGTTAATATTTGAAAATGCAAAAAACGAATTTGAACGCAAATTTTGGCCAGTGTTTGTGACTAAGTGGCTACTAAAAAAACTGAACATACCCTATTTGCAATACCCTGGGTTGTCTACTATTGCAAATGGTATGCCATCATGGGGATAATTTTCATTCCTGGGCTACCATACGGTCTCAAAGGCAACCTGGCGAATTTTAATGTGAAAAAAATGAAACGCAAACCTTATATTTGACTCTGTAACTTTTGAAAACACCATAAAACCTGTACATGAGGGGTACTGTTATACTCAGGAGACTTCGCTGAACACAAATATTAGTGTTTCAAAACAGTAAAACGTATCACAACAATTATATCGTCAGTGTAAGTGCCATTTGTGTGTGAAAAATGCAAAAAATGTCACTGTCACTGACGATATCGTCGTTGTAATATATTTTACTGTTTTGAAACACTAATATTTGTGTTCAGCGAAGTCTTCCGAGTAAAACAGTACCCCCCATGTACAGGTTTCATGGTGTCTTGGAAAGTTACAGAGTTAAATATAGTGCTAGACAATGTAATTCCCTGAACTTTTGGCCTGGGTTGGCAGGCAGGTCCTGCAAATTGTAATTAATAAAATGACCTAATTATGTAAAATTATTACATAAATATATGCGTAGAATTATTATATATATATGTGTGTATATATATATATATATATGTGTGTATATATATGTATATAATTTTTTTTATTATTTTTATTTATATATAGGTATATACATAGTGATATATACGTATATACTTATGTATATAGATATATATATTATTTCGTTCTACATGTATTTTGATATCAATATATATATATTAATTTTAAAATACAGTTAGAACGAAATTACGCATGTTTATATATTTTTTATCTATTTTTTTTATTATTTTTTTATTTATTTTTTTAACGTATTTATATATTTATTTATTTTTTATTATATATAAATATATATATAATGAAAATTATATATATATTTAATCAATATCATTGTACGTGTATTTTGATATTAATATATATATATATAATTATGTATATATTAATATTAAAATACATGTAGACAGTGTATGCATATTTATGTGTATGTGTGTATATGTGTGTATATATATATACTTAGATCATATATATAATAAATATATATATGATCTAAGTATATATAATTTATTTTTACACTGTTTTAACATTTTTTTTTTTTTTTTCAGACAGCAGGGGGAGTACCTGTCATTACAGGCACTCCCCCTGCTGGCAATGCCTTGGACGGCTATGCCGTCCATGTGATCGCGGGGTCCTCGCAAGGACCTCGCGATCACATGGCCCTGGGCGGCTGAAGAGGACGCAGGGGGACTCCCTGGGCTCCCAGGTAAGTCCCCCACACCGCGATCGCCGGCGTGGGATCGCCGGCGACCGGGTAAGTACATAAGATCGCAGGACGTACTATGCCGTCCTGCGGCTTTTAGAGCCACCAAAATAAGGACGGCATAGTACGTCCTGCGGTCTTAAGGGGTTAATGAAGCATTTTTTGTGTATAGACCATGCCTTTGTAGTTTCACTGCTCAATTATCTGCAATTTAGGAGTTAAAAAAAAAAAAAATCAGATGCAACTTACATGAAAAGGTTTTATTTCTTGCTCTGTAAATTTAACTTTAATTACATACAGGAAGCCCCTACAAGGTCTGGCAAACTATTAACAGTAGGAGATAAGAGATTTTAAATTAAACAGAATTTGGAACCAAGGAATGATAAACATTAGATTTCTCTATACAGGAAGTGTTTAATAAGGCTGTGTAAGTCACATGCAGGAAGGTGTGACTAGGACAGCATAAACAAAGTGATTTAACCCCTTAAGGACACATGACGTGTGTGACATGTCATGATTCCCTTTTATTCCAGAAGTTTGGTCCTTAAGGGGTTAAATCCTAAATGGCAGATAATCAAGCAGTGAGATTGCAGGGGGCATGATCTATACAGAGTAATGGGGCAGTAAAAGAGCTATACCTTCTGCATACTGATTCTTAGTTCTGATGTTCTTGTACTTCCATTAGCAAAGCGTAATTTGTCAAGATTTGCAACAGATTCCTCTCCAGCATTAGGTTTAATAGATGGTATGGGCTCACCTAAAAAGAAAAATAAGAAACAAGTAGTACAAATCATTATTTATTTATTGCATAGTGGAAAACACAGGCTGGTAACAACATTCAGTAGTAAAATGGTGGTTATTATTATTTATAAAGCGCCAACAAGTTCCGTAGCACTGTACAATGGGTGGACTAACAGACACGTATTTGTAACCAGACGAGTTGGGCACACAGGAACAGAGGGATTGAGGGCCCTGCTCAATGAGCTTACATGCTAGAGCGAGTGGGGTAATGTGACACAAAAGGTAAGATTAATGATTCATACAAAAAGGTATGGTGTCGAAAACACGGCACTTTTTATAAAATAAACTGCACACGTGTTATATTATGTCTAAGAATATAACTAAAGAAAAGCATGAAGGATAAAGAAGACATGGAGAATACAGGCTTGGAAACTGATAAATAAACATGAAGGCTTAGCATCAGGAAAGCATGGTGGCAGAAATGGCATTAGGTGTAAGAACCTAAACGCAAACAGCAGGTGTCAGCAGGTTGGAACACTTTGGTATGTCCAGGAGTTGCTTTGCCCTCCGTCTCTGTGGCTTGGCTGCTTACGGAATATTTCACTTGCGTGGTGAGATGATAGTGGGTCGCATCTGGCTACCTCCTTCCTGAGATAATCTGTGAGCTTCCATTGACACTATGTGTCCAGATACACCAAGTGTCATCTGCTAGGAATCCCTCTGTCTGCTCGATGAGTGCTCAGTTTCAACGCAGGCACCTCACTCTTGCGCCATCTTTGAGCCCAAAACCACTGGCCGGACCCAAGGCCGTCGTGGAGAGCCCCCAGGTGAGTGAGTCTTGTGAAGTAGACATGGACTGCTTGAGAACCAGCTTCCTCCAGCACTCAAAGATTTTGTCCAGTATGGACTCCGGACATCGCTCCTTGTAAATATAGGAATGCTCTCCTAATTGGTCTTTGCAGAAGCTGTACTGCCTTGCTACAATCTGTAATGTATGCTGCTGCCAGACTCTTATTACTCTCCTCTCTTGCACCTTGCGCCTCTGTCAATCCTTACACTGACTTCCTGTACCCTATAGGAGTCAATTCAAAATATTAAAGGGACACTATAGTCACCTGAACAACTTCAGCTTAATGAGGTTGTTCAGGTGAGTGCTACAGCTACCCGGAGCCTTTTTCTTGTAACACTGTATTTTCTGAGAAAATGCAGTGTTTACATTGAAAGCTTGGAACACCTCTTGTTGCAGTCAATCAGACGGCCACCAGAGGGACTTCCGAGTTCAGAGGCCCTAAAAAGGCCTCTCGTCCGATGCATTCTGGGTGAATACATCAGACGGGCTATCAGCACACAAAGCACTGTGAACGCGCTTTGTGTGCTGATAGCCTGTCAGCACTGCTGTGGGCGTCCACAATAGTGGTTGAAGGGGGGGGGGGGGAGACCTACTCTCCTTCCCCCCCCCCCAGCCCCCACCCTGTGCGGCGGGTGGGGGCCCTAAAATTATCAATAAGGGGGGGACCTATTGTCCCCCCCGGCCCCCACCCCTGAGCGGTGGGTGGGGGCCCTAAATACAAAGGGGGTGGGGACCCTAGTTAACCCCCTTCCCCCCCCCCAAAAAAAAAAAAAACTTATCTCCCTACCTACCCCCCTCACCCTAAAAATAATGAGGGGGGGGGAACATTAACTAAAAACCTGTAAAAAAAGATTTCTTCTAAAATCTTCTTTCTTCAGCCCCAAAAAAGGGCAAATAAAAATCCATAATAACCGACGCAATTTAAAAAAAAAAAAAAAAAAAAAAAGAAAAAAAAAAACGAGCGCAAAAAAAATAATCCATCTTCACCCATGGAGGGCTCCGCACAGACTGAGCTCGCAGGGTGGGGAAGGCTTATAAAGCCTTGCCCCGCCCTGCAATTAGGCTAAGAACACTCTGATTGGTGGGTTTAAACCAATCAGAGTGCTCTTTGTCATTTTACAAGCGTGGGAAAGTTCTTTGGAATTTTCCCACGCTTGTAAAATGACAAAGAGCACTGTGATTGGATGGGTTTGCTCTGTGCACCGTGATTGGCTGGCTTGAAATCCATCCAATCACAGTGCTCTGTCATTTTACAAGCGTGGGAAAATTCCAAAGAACTTTCCCACGCTTGTAAAATGACAAAGAGCACTCTGATTGGCTTAAACCCACCAATCAGAGTGTTCTTAGCCTAATTGCAGGGCGGGGCAAGGCTTTATAAGCCTTCCCCGCCCTGCGGAGCTCAGTCTGTGCGGAGCCCTCCATGGGTGAAGATGGATTATTTTTTTTGCGCTTTTTTTTTTTTTTTTTTTTTTTAATTGCGTCGGTTATTATGGATTTTTATTTGGCCTTTTTGGGGGCTGAAGAAAGAAGATTTATAAGAAAGAAAACATTGAATGGTAAGTTGATTTTATCTCATTTTTTCTTTTTTACAGGTTTTTAGTTAATGGTCCCCCCTCATTATTTTTAGGGTGAGGGGGGTAGGTAGGGAGATATATTTTTTTTTTGGGGGGGAAGGGTTAACTAGGGCCCCCCCCCCCTTTGTATTTAGGGCCCCCACCCACCGCTCAGGGGTGGGGGCCGGGGGGGAACATAGGTCCCCCCCACCTTATTGATAATTTTAGGGCCCCCACCCGCCGCTCAGGGGTGGGGGCCGGGGGGGGGGGCAGTAGGTCCCCCCCCTTATCGATAATTTTAGGGCCCCCACTCGCCGGGAGGGGGTGGGGGCCGGGAGGGGGACAGTAGGTCCCCCCCCTCATTGATAATTTTAGGGCCCCCACCCGCCGCACAGGGGTGGGGGCCGGGGGGGGGGGACAGTAGGTCCCCCCCCTTATTGATCATTTTAGAAAGCGAGCTGAGCTGTCAGTCAGACAGCTCAGCTCGCGAACGCGCATTCCACGCACATGCGCGGTAAAGCGCTCAGGTTCTTCATGGGGCGGCATTCAATACCGCTCTATGAAGAACGCGATTGGTGCAGCGCGAAGCCGCGCATGCGCACCACATCGCTATGACGCTTCTCTGTGGGCCCCGCGATTTCGTCATTTTGACGAAAAAGGGGGCGCGGCCTAGCGGGGAGCTCGGCGCTGGAACGGAGGTAAGTTTTTAATATAAAAACACCTCGAAATTTTTTTTTAATGAATGAAAGTACATATAAAAGCAAGAATGAAGGCTGGGGGACCTGTCTTTCTTGCTTTTATATGGTGACTATAGAGTCCCTTTAATCTATAAAGTTCTAAACAACTTTAGCCCGATACATTTCTTCACCAATTCGTAGGCAAAGCCCTTCTCAGTCTCTCCTCTCTGCCACTAACCTCCTCCTGTCCGCTGCTCGCACCCTTGCTGCTAACTTGCGATGGCAGGAATTCCTGCAGACGGCCCTGTTCCCTTGGAACAACTTGCTAACTCCCATCAGACTCTCCCCCTAGTGGCCTTGCCACTGTTTTTTTGGAGGGGACTGATTGCCAGCCTCGTGCTTTGGGACTATGGCCCCTGGGAGATTGGGCACTTTAAAAACAGCATTTAGGGCTTATGGACTTCTATTGGACTGTGTATGGCCCTTGTTAAACTTAAACCCCATGGCGATTTTATTCTGTTCGTGGGATCTGAGCGCAATTCGGATAGATTGAGCGCTCAGATCCAAGCTGAATGTGGGGGTTCTGTTCAGTATGATAGGAATTATGTATTTTTATGTGTTTTGACTGTTGTTGTAAATGGAGATATTTTCTGTATGCTGGAGATAATTAGCTTACCACACCCAAGCCATGCTTGCAGTTGGTCAAAAAGGGATTTCCAACTAACTTTTGAACCACTGGACCAATTTGTATGATTTTGACATATGTTTGTATTTGGAGTATGCTGATTCTGAAAATGTAAGTGAATGTGATGTATACTTTTAAAGTTATGAATATTGTGTAAAATTGTGTATTTTTCTGCCTGTGATAATTACGTTAGCCCATTGTGTTCAGTAATTATATCACAGGCAGAGGGGAGGATTTTGTGTGTAATTGTTGGGAGTGTCGGAGTGTAATGTACGTATTGATTGGTTGTTCTGCAAAACCCTGTGGGCAGTACTATGTGTGTAAAATGTGCATAAAAGCAGAGTGTTGGATTAAAGTTCTACTTCACCCTCAATTTGGAGTGCCGTCTCTTATTGGGGGAATCTGCTACAAGGGATTGCGATGCTAGTCATACTCTCTTGCTATATCACTACTAAGCTCTTGTAACAGCTTGTTACTGTCTTGCTCTCTGAAGGAGTCTAGGGTGGTTATGGTGTCGGCTGGAGTGCTTGGAGCCCTCAGGAAGCGCTAGGAGCATCCTTCAACGGAGGTACCCAGTCGGGGTGCCAGGTGATCTGTTACAAAACCCATCTCTACAGAGAAGCTTATGGCCTCCCAGAGTAACTTCTATCTCACAAATCTGTTTTATGGTCACTCTTAAAGGGCCACACTCCTCGCTCAACTTCCAGTTCTGCTACTTTCCCAAATAGTTTGGTTGCTATCCTCCTTGATGCCCTACCTATTGTGTTTACATACACCAACTCCTCGAGACTGTAAGTTCATTGAGCAGGGTCCTCATCAACCTATTGTTTCGGGGACGATTTTGTAATTGTCCTTTATAATATCGTAAAGCACTGTGGAATAAGATCATAATAATGATAATTTCAACTGTTTTCTGCACTCTTTCTCTATGCCAACTGCCAGATGCAAAGTACAAAGCCTTTAACAATGAAGGACAGAGAGCCAAGATGAGGGGACTCTGTTGCAGGATTTCTATTTCTAAGTGTAGATTTCTATTTTTTTTCCCACACCTCTCAGATACATATTTGTTAAATGTATGGATAAAATAGTATAACAGTAATAGTTCAAGAGAAGTGACAAGTCCCCTTTAGCTGCCAATCACTGCCCTGGACTTTGCTCATGCTATAAGCAGACTGTTCTTGCAAGGTCTCAAAGAAAAATATATGGAAGCAGGTGGACACAAGAATGGTGGGAAACTGGCTTTAAATAAGAATAAGGAGATTTAAGCGGCTACAAGTCATACAGGACAAGCACAGCACAAAGAGAATGGGGAAGAGCATGGACAGAATGATGAGACAGGAAGTACATGTTAGCAATATGCACTGAACGAGACATAGTATGTTGAAAATCACTGGCATCCTACTTTAAAATGTAATTGATGTTGCTGGTAATAAGGCCTTGTCAGCTAACACTTTATTTACATCTATCGCCATTTATACTAACTAGATATTAAAGGGGAACAGTCACTTCTCTGGGAAAATTTAATAAAACATTAAAATCATATATAACGTGTTAACCCTTTTTTTCATGAGATGCTCTATTTTCTTTTTAAGTTTATATTTAAAGGAACACTAGAGTCACCTAAATTACTTTAGCTAAATAAAGCAGTTTTAGTTATAGATCATTCCCCTGCAATTTCACTGCTCAATTCAGTCATTTAGGAGTTAAATCACTTTGTTTCAGTTTATGCAGCCCTAGCCACACCTCCCCTGGCTATGATTGACAGAGCCTGCATGAAAAAAAAACTGGTTTCACTTTCAAACAGATGTAATTTACCTTAAATAATTGTATCTCAATCTCTAAATTGAACTTTAATCACATACAGGAGGCTCTTGCAGGGTCTAGCAAGCTATTAACATAGCAGGGGATAAGAAAATCATAATTAAACAGAACTTGCAATAAAGAAAGCCTAAATAGGGCTCTCTTTACAGGAAGTGTTTATGGAAGGCTGTGCAAGTCACATGCAGGGAGGTGTGACTAGGGTTCATAAACAAAGGGATTTTACTCCTAAATGGCAGAGGATTGAGCAGTGAGGCTGCAGGGGCATGTTCTATACACCAAAACTGCTTCATTAAGCTAAATTTGTTCAGGTAACTATAGTGTCCCTTTAAGATTTAGCAAACATCCAGTTCAGACAAGGCTAAGCAAGCACAGTACAAACATTGCAAATGAAGAGAACTAGAAACATTGTTTCATTTCTCCTTGGGACTGCCAGGTGCAAAGGACAAAGCTTACAACAATGATCAACAGGGAGCCAAGGTGGAAGCACCCAGTTACAGGAAAAAAGTGTGGATTTCTACATTTATTAATTTTGTTTATTGGTTAAATATAAGTATTAGTTCACCTAACATTAATACACCTGGGAAGAAACAGTTCCCCTTTAACTAAAATTATGGCTTTTACAAAGATGCCATGAAAGTGTGCAGTATTCTATGTACAGTTGTAGAATATGAAAAAAGGTTTAGGAAAGCAGAAGAGATAAAATGCTTCTATAAAGCCAAACACAAACTTACCAGGTTTACATGATTCTGCAATGCTAAGCGCACAAGCACGACCAAAGACAACCAAGTCCAGGAGAGAGTTGGCACCAAGTCTGTTGGCACCATGCACAGAGGCTGATGCAGCTTCACCACATGCATAGAGACCTGGTACCACTCTGTCTTCACCATCAACGTGGATAAGAGCCTGGTAATAAAACACATAAATGCACACATTTGATACATTTCTTAAAGGACAGCTGTCACATTTTAATTTCTCATAAAAAAAATAAAATAAAAAAAGTTACTTTTTCCTTCTTAAAGCATGTGTATTGATTGTACATCTAATTTGATGTGCCTGAGCAGCCATGCTCTTTCTCCTCAGCCCCTTCAGTATTTAAAAATGCTCTGACATTGGCTTCTCTCGGACCCTATGTAATAAGAGCTCTTGCTTTTTCAGAGCCATGTTGTTTTTGCACTCTTTGTCTCTCTGTTATTATTACCTCTCTCAATGTATTCCATGTACTTGCTGTTTGAGCAGTTTAGAGGGGAAAGGGATACCATAATCTCCCCACATCTGCAAATAGGTGTAGGTTGTGTAACTCGAAAGAATAGTCACCACAACACCAAATCAAATTCACCACTTCTAGTCTGACCAGGACCTAATACGATCGAGGTATACCACAGGAAATGTCTTTGCACTGTGTAATTTATCCATAACAAATTATTGTACCTGGCCTTTGTAATTGGTTGGGACACCGCCCATATTATAATGGACTGTTGGAAGGACGGGAATAGGCTCCTTAGTGACATCAACTCCTGCAAAGATCATAGCTGTTTCAGAGATCCCTGGAAGGCGGGAGGCCAACTGCTGGGGTGGAAGGTGGTGAAGCTGAAGGTACACATGGTCTTTGTCTGGCCCACATCCTCTGCAAATAAATAAAAGTTAGGGGGATAACTGAGCAGAATGAAGGCAGGTTTGCTGAATAGTGAACTATACTTTGGCTCATGACATGCCCCCTTAAACTGCAGAGGCAAAAAAATAACTGAAGCATTGCCGAGTACTTCCCACACAAAACACAAAGAAAAGATCTTTGGCCACATCGCTAGAGAGGATTGCTGTAAAATGGCAAAATTAAAAGGAGGAGCTCCACCTTTCTCAAGTTTTGTCTAATTAAGCACTTCGCTTAAGACAAAAGTAGTCCCTCTATTTTGTCTTAATATATCTTTTGATTTAGTGTTGGAATTTCAATGAAATTCCAATGCAGTAAATTAGTGTTTAATAAAGATCTTATCTTAATGATATATTCAAAAGTGACAGATGTTTTTATTCCAATACGATTCCCATACATTTGGTAGAAATAGTCTCCTCAAAAGGTATAATATAGTGTTGGGAGATGGGCCAGTAGAATATCAGTGTTATTCATAGTACACACCTTCCTTCACGTAATTCTATGGTCATAGATCGGGATACAACATCACGAGAAGCCAGGTCTTTGGCTACCGGGGCGTATCTTTCCATAAACCGTTCACCTTCACTGTTTATAAGGATTCCTCCCTCACCACGGCAGCCTTCTGTAATCAGGCAACCTGCCCCATAGATACCTGTAATATAGCACAAAGTGTTTAGTCCAATGGTTTCTAACATAATTACTATTTTAGTGTCAATGGTTCGATAGAAACATTTCATGAATTTTCAAAGATTTTTATTTTTAAGTTCAAATAAAAGTTTGCCCGTATCATTACCACTTCAACATAAACCTGCCGTCCCAAGCACAATTATTTAGAAGCAGTTAACGGATGCCCATGTGTCTTAGCAAAATGATATCTGGCTCTCCCCAGTGCCAGCAGGAATTTTAGCAGTTAAAGGAAAGCAGTACAAATACCAAAATCATCTTGCCTTTGTAGAATGTTAACACATCACATACAGTGAGGTCTGGTGACCTGATGGAGTTAATCACATAATGTTTTTAATCTTTCACGCAATAAAAATTAGTAAGGGGCATATACGTCTTTGTATATTCACTGGATAATACACTCATTTGGAGCATTAAGAACAAAGACAAAGCAAGTTTTCAACACAACCTTACATTTCAAACGGACGTTACCTGTTGGATGGAACTGTACAAATTCCATGTCTTGGCAAGGAAGACCAGCTCTTGTGACCATGGCTGTTCCATCACCTGTACATGTGTGAGCAGAAGTACAACTGAAGTATGTACGTCCATATCCACTGGGAGAGGGAGGGAGTGATAATCAGCAATTGAAATGGAGTTTTAACAGTTTTTCATAAATGAAAATAAATATTCCACCAACATGCTACACAGAAACAGTGACTATTACTCCGACCAGTCCCAGTAAACTCTAGTGAATATTAGCATAATTATCCTGGCATGCTTCTCAATTTGCTTGGAAAGAGCTATAGAAGGGTGTATTTGTTTGCGTATGCCCAATTTGCAAGTATACTTCAGAGTAACATGAGGGGTAAAGAAATTTGCATTATTTATGCTGGCTGTGCCAGAACACCGTAGCATGCAAACTAAATACAACCAAAAGTGTGTGTGTGTATATATAGGTAAATAAATAATCTTTAAATCTTTCCAATTCTAATTTTGATCTCTACATATGCAGGTAATCCATACGGTCTACTAGAGGCAGATGCAGGTATTAAAGTTCTAAATCACTCATGCAATATATACAGATATTTATCGCTCACCCAGTAGCAATAACAGTGTTCTTTGCTCTAAACCTATGAATGGATCCATCTTCCATGCACAGAGCAATCACACCGCGGCACTCCCCATTTTCCATTAGAAGGTCCAGGGCAAAATACTCTACAAAGTAGCTGGTGTCATATCTCAAAGACTAGAAGAGAAATTAAATAAATATATATTTAAAAAAAAAAAAAATCTAATATATATATATATATATATATATATTAAGTTTGAAATGGGTATTTTAATTTTGTGAGCTCTTTGACACAGGATTTTCTATTTTCTGAACACAATATATAATCTATTACACTTTATACCTACTACACTCATTTTATCAACCTCAACCCTATACTCATGGTTAATGCAGGGATTATTCAATAAACAAAGTATGGAGAGACTAATTAACAGAAAGCATAACCATCTGGGTGCATAATGCAGGGATTATTGCCACCCTAAGTGCCTTCTCCATGCTTCCATTCTTCCTATCAATTATACTTTAATCCCTTTTTTCCCCAATAGTCTCCTTTTCACTCTCTAAAACAATCTCACATTCACCCTTTAAGACAACTTCTGTGTTCATTGCCTCTCTATTCTATGGATTCTCTCTAACCTGCCTGTTTTGTTTTCTCAGGGTCTCGTGAATATGTTTCCTCAAATATTCCTCAGCAAGTCTGTTTTTTTTCTCTCTCTAAGGTGTTTGACAATTCAGGGTTATTCACTACTGTGAACGCTCAAAGTGAATTTCAAATTTAAAGTCAAAATGTCAGAACTGGCCTTAAATTCACACTTTAGTAAATAACCTTGAGTTGTGTGGAAATGTAATAAATAAATATATATATAAATAAATAAAAACTGTCCAAGGGACAAAAGGGGTGACTCAATTTATTTGTCCTAACACACAAAATAATTTTAGATTGAGGCCCCTGCTTTGAGCTCTGACAGGGTTATTCCCTAAGCGCAAAGTTTAGTGAAGTAAATCAAAATGGAAAAAGTGAAGCAAAATAAATAAAATCTGGAAAATTGTCCAACTCCTCTATAGACACAACTTCTTTTGCCTCAGTTTTTCTATTCAGAATATGTGAACATTTGGAGCATATATTCATCAGTGTCCAATATCCTTTGCCCTCCATAGTGTGTGCTGGCTGTGTAAAGAGTGCGCCAGCCATTTGTAATGTGTTGTGTGTGCTGGTGGTTTGTAATGTGTGTGCTCTGTGGTTTGCCTTCCTCCTGCTTAACTGTATGCAAGTAGGAGATCTATGAGAAGTGGTTTTCAAGCATGGATCCTGGACCCATAGTGGCCGAGAAGGGAGCATGTGGTATGCACATCTGATGGATGCAAACCATAGTTATTGTAACTCAGAGCATAGGGCTGGAAAATACTGGTGTCTGTGCTTTGACTCTGTGACTGTGGCAGCATTAAAGGCAAAAAAAAAAACAAAAAGAACCTGCCTTTCACATGGAAGTACAGGTCCTGGACATCTAACAATAGAAATGCCCCAACCCGGTTACAGATTTAAAAAAAATAAAAGACTGAATAAGCTGCAAGAGTCCCCACTGTTTAGGGTTTTATATTGAACAAATAATTCATCAGCAGGATACAGCACTCATTAATCCCTGCAGACCTAAAACAGGGATAGGCAACCTTTGGCACTGCAGATGTTTTGGATTACACCTCCCATAATGCTTTGCCAACATTATGGCTGTAAGAGCATTGTGGGAGATGTAGTACACAACATCTGGAGTGCCGAAGGTTGCCTATCCCTGACCTAGAATAATAGACATTGTAATTCACAGCAAATATACTGCAAGTGTCTTCTATGTCCTCACTCATGAACTCATAAACATGCATATTTATATTTAAAGATATTTTAATAAAGACACCATTTCAATATAATTTTATCTTATCATTTTTGCACGTTATTGTGTGTCTGTGTGATAGCATATTATGTAAAGGAAACATTTTATTTCAATTAGTTTTGGTGTAATTTTGCTGAAATGTTACATTTTGGCAAAACTCAACCCTCCCTCATTAGTCAGAGCAAGGCACGTGAGCTTATTTATTTTTCATAACTACTTGGTTATTTGTGTGGAAATTAAAAACACCTTTTAAATGTTGGGTCCTTGCATAATTGCTAACCCAAGTCTGAAGCCCTAATTTGCTATTAAAATATTTACTGACTGTAAAGGATACTGCGATCATTCAAAGGAAACTACATCTTAGCTTGTGATTTCTTACCCTCCCATACAAAGTGTGTAGCAATGAATGCCCTGTCCTGTCTGCCACACAGCAACATCGATGGGCCTGACCTCCTTTTCCATATTTCAGAGACTGTCCTCCAAATGCACGCTGATAAATTGTCCCTTTTTCCGTTCTGCTGAAGGGCATGCCATAGTTTTCCAGCTGTATAAGACAAAACAGAAAAAAAAAAGAACTGCATGTGATTCTAAGAGTATGTGGCACTACCCTAAGATAATATGACAGCTCTACCACAGAGAAGAAAACAATTAAAATAGCTAGATCTACTATGTCATGCTCAGATAGCAAATAATGCAATATTGACCTGAAAATGAATGAAAAATGCAGTTAAGAAGATTAGATTAAATACACCAAAACAAACTCCTGCACATGGGAGGGTATAAGCCTCTAGAAAGAGCTAACAGAGGGTTTGTAGATAGTACTTATGTAAAGGCATGGTAAACTAAAACCAGCCAAAATAAAGTAATGAGCAAGCAAATAAAGAAAAGCATGACCACACGCCACTGCTCCAAGCAGGACTCAAGTGCCAGTCGAAGGCATCACCTCTGCCGCTTGTCTCGATTTAGGATAAAATGGCTGGATGTTGCATACGTCCCATAAATGAGCTGAGGATATGGATGAGGTGTTCGACACAGGCCTCAGTACACCATCCAGTGTCGTGAAGAAGTTACATTTGTTTCTTCTCATAAAGGACTGATAATTCTCGGTCTGGACCCCCTTTGGTATTTGACTCTATGGTCCCTCAACGTCTGTCACAGGTCCCAAGGAATCCGCCATAACCTTCAAAATGGTAAGTGGGTGAATCACTGGAAGAGTAGCAATAAGTGCCATGGGACCTCGGCTGGGGCTCTTGGCGACTTGAGGACCCAAAAATTATATTATAGTTGTATAAATTTAACTTTAGAGGGTGAGAGCATGGAGTTTAGCATCCTGCAAACCTCTGTGTCTTCGGTCTTCAGAGAAACCCCGAACACTCGGGTTCTGTGTAATGTGGAATCTTCCAGCACCACCACTTTGCCCGCCGTGCAGAGGATAGCTTGCTTTAGCTTGTCTAACTCTTTTCTCAGATCGTCATGCTTGCTTAAATTACCCCTGCAATCCCTTCTACATTAACACCCTAGTACACACTTTACAGCCACCACCAAGGCTTTATATCCGGGCGTCTTTCGCTACCCCACATACAGTAGAATTATAGGATCAGAACCTTACTTTACGGATCAGACATATATAATTAACCTTTTTGGTAATGTGTTTACCTGAGCTTTCCTCAGGAGAGTGAGCTCATAGAGAACAAAGACACAAGCTGATTAAGTGAACATTTAATCTGACAAAAAGATTCACAGTGCTGTGTACATAAATGCAGAAATAAATGACATACAAAAACACACAAATTGCAAAACAGTCCATAAAATAAAATTGGAGAAAACACAAGAAATTCCTTACATATATTTACCCCTTATATATCATTCTTGTGGGAGATTCAGATGTACAGGTCTCCAAGTAATTGTTGAAAAAAGAAATCTCTCACTGGATAGTCAAACATCCTCAATAAATAACACCCCTGGGTGGATCAGAGGGGTTTGGCCTAACAGTTTATTGCCAACTCCATATTTTCTCAAATGATGTTGTTTTTTGAAGAACTCAAAGTCAGAGCATATGCACCAATACCTTTTACGATGCCCTATGTCCAGCTCTGGTGATGGTTATCTAGTAATTTTATGGCTTAGGCCTGGTGTAAGAACAAAGCCTACAATAAATGTTATCCCAACGTTTACAAAAACAACTCATAACATATATCAAATGCCAACTCATACTTTGGCATGACAGCAGGTAAGTGCTTTAGGCGGGGACAGGTGCTTGCCTGCTTGTGTACAGGTAAGTTCTCCAGTTGAGGAGTAGGGCTTATCCTTACTTCACTGTGCCGAGGAGGAAAAGAGTCACCGCAGTCGCTCTCCTCCAACACAGTGTCAGAATCTTCCTGCGTTTAGTAGGCCGTGGAGTCAAAGAGCCAATATCCTGAGAAGAGATACCGTATATACTCGAGTATAAGCCGACCCGAATATAAGCCGAGGCCCCTAATTTTACCCAAAAAAACTGGGAAAACTTATTGACTCGAGTATAAGACTAGGGTGGGAAATGCAGCAGCTGCTGGTAAATTTCTAAATAAAATTAGAGCCTAAAAAAATTATATTAATTGAATATTTATTTACATTGTGTGTATATAATGAATGCAGTGTGTATGAGAATGCAGTGTGTGTATGAGTGCAGTGTGTATATGAATGCAGTGTGTGTATGAGTGCAGTGTGTGTGTATGAGTGCAGTGTGTGTGTATGAGTGCAGTGTGTGTGTATGAGTGCAGTGTGTGTGTATGAGTGCAGTGTGTGTGTATGAGTGCAGTGTGTGTGTATGAGTGCAGTGTGTGTGTATGAGTGCAGTGTGTGTGTATGAATGCAGTGTGTGTATGTGTGTGTGTAATGCAGAGTGTGATGCAGAGCCTTGGTGGGGGGTGGGCATTTTTATTTTTTAATTATTATTTTAATTTTTTTTTGTTTCATTACATTTTTTTATTATTATTATTATTTTATTATTATTTTTTTTATTATTATTAATATATATAAATTTTTTTGTCCCCCCTCCCTGCTTGCTAGCTGGCCAGGGAGGGGGGCTCTCCTTCCCTGGTGGTCCAGTGGATGGGCACTGTGTAGGAGGGGGCTGTGGGGGCTGCAGAGAGATGTTACTTACCTTTCCTGCAGCTCCTGTCAGCTCTCTCCTCCTCCGCCGGTCCGTTCAGCTCTTCTGTCAGCTCACAGTGTAAATCTCGCGAGAGCCGCGGCTCTCGCGAGATTTACACTGGGAGCTGACAGAAGAGCTGAACGGACCGGCGGAGGAGGAGAGAGCTGACAGGAGCTGCAGGAAAGGTAAGTAACATCTCTCTGCAGCCCCCACATCCCCCATTGTCTGTATTATGGCAATGCAAATTGCCATAATACAGACTCTGACTCGAGTATAAGCCGAGTTGGGGTTTTTCAGCACAAAAAATGTGCTGAAAAACTCGGCTTATACTCGAGTATATACGGTAGTTGTTTCGCTCCTACAAGGTCTGGCTTTCTTTCCTATAGTTTCTGGACTACTTTAGGGACAATATAGGTATTTTTCTTGACAATTATGCTCAGGAGCTCTAGTCATGTACATCTGCTTCAATCGGCAGCATCTCTATAGAGAGCGTTTAGAGTCTCCATGCAGTGCGTGGAGACGCTGAACATAGGTGCGACACAGAGTGTAGCACTGACCTAGGAAGCACCTCTAGTAGTTGTCCGAGTGACTGTCACTAGATATGTAACTAGGCAGCAATGTAAATACTGCCTTTTTTTCTGAAAAGGCAGCGTTTACATTGAAAAGCCTGCATGGTCATGCCATAGATCCCAGAACCATTACTTTAAACTGCAGTGGTACTGATGACTATATGGTTCCTAAAAAAAATAAAAAAAATAAATAATTATAATAACGTTTTACTAATCTTTTTGCAGTGCCAAAGCTCCCTTGGTGCAGCTTACCTCTCCTCCTTCTGCCACATAACGCGATGGTACAATCCAATACTCCAAATAGAGGAGAATTTGGAACTGGGCAACAAGTGATGCATGAGCATTCAAGCTTTCCAATAGCATATCAAATTTTTCCAAGCTGCCACATCACGTGACCATGTCGAGTGACTTTAGTATCTCTTTAACTGTATATTCTAAGAATATACTAATTATATGTCCTGTTTTCCATATATGCAATTCAGTATTAGCTTTGCATAGTAATTCCACTTAAACAGAAAACAACATGATGTACACCTCTTACTTCCCAACCTCTTACCTCAATAACTGACGCTGGTGCTTGCTCTGTCATGTAATGGATGGCGTCCTGGTCACCCAGCCAGTCAGAACCCTTCACTGTGTCATAGAAGTGCCATCTCCAGTCATCTGGTTCCATGTTACCAAGAGCAGCATTAATACCACCCTAGGGAATAATGGGAAAGCTGTAACTGTAAATATTTGCAAACTTTGCATAACAACCCCCCCCCCCCCAAAAAAAAACAAAAACAAAAAACCAACACCAGTATATTTCATTTAGTTTTAAAGCGTCTCTGTCAAAGTCTTGGGGACCAGTAGGTGCAAGGCTCAAGGAAAAGAAAGTGTTGGTTACCTGAGGCACCCTGAGCCGCTTGACTGTGGTATCTCTGCATTTTTGTTTGTAGGAAAAATACATACAAATAACATACATTACTTATGTTATCTTTTGGCTGCATTGGAATCTCAGTGACTTATCTTTACAAAATACTTTTTGGGGAATGAGGAAGGGATGTGGCACAGAGCCAAAGTAATATTTGGAGGAACAACTGGAATAGACATGTCACTTGATGAAAAGCAAAACACATTAAAATAACATTTAAGAAAACCTTTTCAAAATTAGGACAGGATATTTTAGGATAGCTCTTACTTACTGTGAACAAATGACAAATAATTACGATTAATGGTGGCTTTTAACTTCTATTAGGACAATTTTTATAGTAAAATTGCATGTTTGCCCCTAGGGATATTTCTGACAGTGTTAAATTCAATACACATTACAGCTAAATGTAGTTGTTCTGGTGTGTATAGTCTGTCCCTGCAGGCAATTTAATGTAAACACCAAGAATCCCATTTAAGGAAATATACTGGTAGTTTTTATACCCCAGGAATTAATGCAACACAGTTTCAAAAATCACAGTTTGCTATTCTACAATGCCAAAGAACAGTTTGCAATGAGATTATAAAGTAATTTATTCAATAACAAAGATATGTGCAATAGAACATCTAGCATATGTCCTTAGATGTAGCAACAGGAAACATGATGTTTCACAAGACGTGAAAGTTTACAGCATGGGTCGTCAACCTGGTCCCTACCGCCCACTAGTGGGCGTTTCAGGATTCCAGGTGGGCGGTAGGGATTTCCAGGTTGATCGGGCGGGCGGGCGCGAGCCGGCGGTACCCGTGCGACTGGGTACCGCCGTGACCATTTGCGGCCCCGGCCCGCGCGGCAAACCGCCGGGGCCGCCTTCCAAAGTGTCCATCGGGTGGCCCATGCTGTCAGGGCCACCCGATGGATGCTGATTGTAAGGGGGCCCGGTCAGCGCTGGGCGCTTTAACAGCGCGACCGGGCCCCCTGTGATGACATCAGAGCTGGGAGGAAGTGATTCCCCGGTCACTCCTCCCAGCTAAAATTGAGAGCCGCACGGGAGGAAGCAGAGGGAGTCAGAGTGGGAACTCTGACTCCCATCCACCTGAGCCACCACTGGACCCCAGCAAAAGTCACCCTCCTGCACCTTAAAGGTAGGAAACAGGAGGGTGACTTAAATATAATGTGTGTGTGTGTTTGTAGGTATGTCTTGTGTGTGTGTATGTCTTGTGTGTGTGTGTCTGTCTGTATGTGTCTTTGTATGTATGTCTTGTGTGTGCATGTGTCTGTCTGTATATATATGTGTGTGTGTGTCTGTATGTATGTATGTATGTGTGTCTTGTCTTTGTATGTATGTGTCATTGTATGTGTGTCTTGTGTGTCTGCATGTGTGTGTGTCTATGTATGTCTTATGTGTGTGTGCATGTCTGTGTGTGTCTGTTTGTATGTGTGTGTCTTGTGTGTGTGTGTATGTGTGCCTGTCTGTGTCTTTGTGTGTCTGTAGGTGTGCCTGTCTGTGTCTGTATGTGTGTCGTGTGTGTGTCTTGTATGTCTGTGTGTGTCTTGTGTGTGTGTGTGTGTGTGTATGTGTCTGTCTGTATATATGTGTGTGTGTGTCTTGTCTTTGTATGTATGTGTCATTGTATGTGTGTCTTGTGTGTCTGCATGTGTGTGTGTGTCTATGTATGTCTTATGTGTGTGTTTGCATGTGTGTGTGCATGTCTGTTTGTGTCTGTTTGTATGTGTGCCTGTCTGTTTGTATGTATGTGTCGTGTATGTGTGCCTGTCTGTGTCTTTGTGTGTGTCTGTATGTGTGTCTGTGTGTGTGTGTCTTTGTGTGTGTGTCTTTGTGTGTGTGTCTTGTATGTGTGCCTGTCTGTTATAGTGGACTATAGTAAGTGGGCTACCTAGCTCAGCCTTCCTACTGGGCATTGCTATAAGGACGGTTAAAAAATAGAAAAAAGGGGAAAAAAAGGTGGGGAGGGGAATTGAGGAGGGAGAGGAGATGAGCTGACGCACAAATGAGAAATCATATTATGCGCAAACAGAGAAGTCGTCTGAATATCACTGAAAGAGACCTTCGTTTGTTCCTTACGAAAATCGAACCAGATATCAAATATTTAGTCTCGCAGCATCAACCTCAAGGATCTCATTAATCACTAGTAAAGGTAATTTCAATTTACTTTATTGTTTTCTCATTAAACTTTATAAAGTTAAAAACCTTATAAACCTGCATTAAGTAGAAATAAAAAGATAAATGTACGTACATTTATTTTTTTTTTAAAACACCCTCCTTTCTTAAAAATATTCCGCATTTGCGCGAAAACTGGTGGGCGGTAAGGAAATGTTTTCAACCAAAAAGATGCATTAGTGGGCGGTAGGTAAAAAAAGGTTGACTACCACTGGTTTACAGACTCACCTGGGCTGCGACAGTGTGAGATCTTGTAGGGAATAGCTTGGTAATGCATGCAGTGTTGAAGCCTGCCTCAGACAATCCAAATGCAGCCCGCAGCCCTGCACCACCTGCTCCAACAACAACTGCATCAAACTCATGGTCTATAACAGGATACTGTGTTGAAATCTGACATAGGGAGAGAAAACAAGAACTCAACCATATACACTGGCAATCATAAAAGTGTAATTTATAACGAATAAGAGTAAGCAAAAATAAATTCTCCTGCACTCCACCTCCCATTTTAAATTTTTAAAAAGACAAATTACTATTCTATCAACTACAATATAAACCGAATATCATAATGAAATGGGGATATGAAGTGAACCTTGTCAAATTCATATATTTATTTGTTAAAACATGAAAAAAGTCATACAGCTATGACAATCTAGAGTTCCTTAAATGACCTATGTTTACTGAAAAAAAAAGACTGAATCTTACCGAATCTGAAACTTTAGCCGACGCATCCTTCTTCCCATAGACTGTGAAATGGAACGCGCGTGTTACTGCAGGAGATGCAGCAGGCCATTTCTGAAAAAGATACAATTCGTTACACCTTGATGCAGAGTGTGCTACACATTTACTGCATAAAATTAGCTTATACCAAATATTTTGCACTCGGCAATCGTGTTAAAATATAACACTGTCACACAGTTGAGCATAACTTAAAGTAACCAAAGTAGCAACTAACTACCCCTCCCCCCCCCCCAAGTATGGCATATTTCCCACCTAAATGGGTTAATAGCAATTCACGGACAAATTAGACAGCTGATTTGATAGTGACCCATACCCATATCGTTATTTGGTCTCAGAAAACCAAAAAGTTTGACTTGACACGGTCTCTGGACAAACCTGTGACCTCAAGATTGAAATGTTTAATACATTTATTGCATTACGATCACACTGGTATAGTGATTCATTCAAATGAGTCAATATGGGGGAGGGGGGCGTGAATCTAAATCAGTTACTGTTAGCTATTGTTATTTACAATTCCGTTATAAAATTCTCCAACATGCCTTGTATAGTGAATAAACCCCATGAAATTATTTTATGGGTTCCCAACAATTGGATCCCCAGCTATTGCAAATCTACAACTGCCATGCTGCTCTGGAAGTGTGAAGCCAGTGGAAGAAGCATGGGAGGTGTAGTTCTGCAACAGTTGAGGATCGACCTTAAAGGACCACTCTAGGCACCCAGACCACTTCAGCTTAATGAAGTGGTCTGGGTGCCAGGTCCTTCTAGGGTTAACCCATTTTTTCATAAACATAGCAGTTTCAGAGAAACTGCTATGTTTATAAATGGGTTAAGTCTTCCCCCAAATCCTCTAGTGGCTGTCTCATTGACAGCCGCTAGAGGCGCTTGCGTGATTCTCACTGTGAAAATCACAGTGAGAGCACGCAAGCGTCCATAGGAAAGCATTGTAAATGCTTTCCTATGCGACCGGCTGAATGCGCGTGCAGCTCTTGCCACGCGTGCGCATTCAGCCGACAGGGCGGAACGGAGGAGGATCGGAGGCAGAGAGCTCCACGCCCAGCGCTGGAAAAAGGTAAGTTTTACCCCTTTCCAGAGCCGGGCGGGAGAGGGACCCTGAGGGTGGGGGCACCCTCAGGGCACTATAGCGCCAGGAAAACGAGTATGTTTTCCTGGCACTATAGTGGTCCTTTAAGATGACCCTATTTAGTTGATCTAAAAAAGTAATGGTGGATTTTTCTGCCCACACTTTCTGGAAAATTGTCTGATAAAAGAAAGGTCATCAAAACATGTCACAATGTCAGACTTTTCATTTTCTATACATGCTTTAAAACTTCCCGGTTTCCAGTCATGTAAAAACTTGCAAAAAAGCAAAATGTATGAGAACTCTGAGAATAGACATGGTCTCTAAGTAGTTTTTGCTCACTTGCGCCGTTACAAAGTGAACCTTTACCATTGCACATCAGACTGATTCCACCTATAAGGGCAGTTCAAATCCACAATGCTGGCAAGTTATCTCTGCATGAGAGACTCAGAAACCTCAGAAACATTTCGGCCTTCTTTGGGCCTCATCAGCGAGATGTAGTTGATACCATTCTAATCAAGGGATCCATGTCTAGATTAACCCTTTAACTTGGGGAAAGCCAAGTTAATGCATTGCAACAAAAACCATACAAGTGAGCAAAAACTATTTTGAGACCTGAGTGGGGATTTACTGAAAGGTAAGCTATTACGTTTCTCTAAGCCAGGGGTGTCCAAAAAGTAGACCCCCAGATATTGTTACACTACAGGAATGATGGGAGTTGTAGTTCTACAACATCTGGGGATCTAGCTTTTGGGCACCCCTGCTCTAAGCTTTTGTCCACTCTCATATTTCTCATATTGTTCTCTGTTTTTGATGTAAAAACTTGCACCTTCAGCTATTACACTCTGCTGAGTAAGGTTTTCTCGAACCATCACAATTACCATAGCTTGCTGTAATGGTTATTGTAACGGATCGCCTGGCACCCCGACTGGGTACCTCCGTTAAAGGATGCTCCTAGTGTTTCCTGAGGACTCCAAGCACTCTGGCAGACACCACAACCACCGAATCGGAGAAGCATATGAATCCTCTCAAGCCTCTGAATGCTGTAGACAGTTGAATAGGAACCATACGAATAGGTTTGCACTCCTAGCAGTCAAACTGGAACAGCATGCAATAAATCCTCCCCCAATAATGAGACGACACTTCACTTTGAGGGTTAAAACAGGAACTCTGGACTGGCACATCCAGCCTGGCTTTTATTACAAAAAGGTACAAACAGAACACACCCAGGGGGAGGTTGAAAATAACCAATTATATACATGGTACAACCCCCACGTCTCCTCCCCTCAGATAAACATATAGCATAATTAGAGCATACACATTTTTACCCAAGTTCTGGATGTACCCCAAACACAGGGGGTACACCTTTAAATACAACACCGTTGGATAGCTCTATTCAGGGGGACAACATATCCAAAAATCAGTGCATTCGGATAAACGGTTCGGGAGTTATAGGGTTCCAAAGATTTGACCGACCGCACAGACCAACTAGCCGAAAACAGTTCCATAAGTTTTGGCCTTGCGGTCGGTCCTCGTTCGTACGATGAAAAGGGATGAAATTCGTGCAATCCAGTCGAATCTCGGTGGTCGCTAGACTCCCCATAGCAAATTAAGTATAACTACCGAATGGCCGGTTGTTCGGTAGTTCCAGCACGAAGTAATGGGTGTATGGAGGTCTCAGCGGTGTTCGCCTATTTGCGTATCCGTTTTTAGTTCCATGTGTTCACAAGCAAACACCGCTGTTCGTGCGCAAGATGGCCGCGAACACGTGTAAGTCCCGAAATGGCGGCCACCCAGACACTGAGACAAAGGGAATGATTAAAACGACACGAACGGTTTTTACTACCGAATCCCAGCAAAGTATTTAAACATATTCCAGGTGTCCATAGTCTCTGTACAGCCCATTTAAAGAGCCAGAGACAGCAATATAAAAATCCATTAAGCCCAGATATAGTTTTTAAAGTGCAATATGTCCAGGGGCCATAGTCGCAGGGCAGGAGGCTAGCAACCAGGCTTCTCCAGTTCTCAGTGGCGAGGTTGGTTCCGCCACAGTTATGATGGTAGGAGTACACTGGCTCCAAAAAGTTTGTAAAGCTTTGTTCTTTTAAATGAATCCTGCCAGGCTCCTGGTCTTCTGCAGATTTATGACATCCAGCTCCTGCCGATCCTGCTGCTCATTGATTAGCTGAGAGCATCAGCCGATCACTTGCAGCTAATGAACGAGCATTCATGCATAGAAATTTGCAGAGTTGACATTTGCTAGACCTCTCTTCAGGGCTGGCGAATGACACCCAATTACACTGCTGGAGGTGGTGTTGCACCTCCAGCAGCCAAGGGGTTAATATCCAAAGGAATGCACTTCACATACATACTCCAGGCACCATGAGCACTTCAAATCACTGAAGTAATCATGGTGCTTAAAGTAACCCTTTAATTGAAGCAGTGTATTTTTTTTACTTTCTACATATGAAATAGTTCCTAAAAAAAAGTTACAAAATCGAATATTTAAATTTTAGTTGTGATTCAAGGTAAATGAAGATTATATTTGAAGGACCACTATAGTGCCAGGAAAACAAACTCGTTTTCCTGGCACTATAGGGTCATTAGGTCCCCATACCCTCAGGACCCCCTCCCCCTGGGCTAAAGGGGTTAAAACCCATTTAGCCATTTACCTTTCTCCAGCAGCAGACTCCCGCGGAATTGTAATTAATAAAATGACCTAATTATGTAAAATTATTACATAAATATATAAGTAGAATTAATATATATATATATATATATATATATATAAATGAATATTAATTTTAAAATACAGTTAGAACGAAATTCCGCATGTATATATATTTAGTTTTTAATTATATTTATTTTTTATTACGTGTATTTTGAGACATATATATTTATGTATATATTAATATTAAAATACACGTAGAGTGAATGTGTATATATATATATATATATATATATATATATATATATATATATATATACACACACACACACACACACACATATATATATACACACATATACACTTAGATCATATATAAAATAAATGTATATATGATCCAAGTATATATAATTTAATTTTACACTGTTTTAACATGTTTTCATTTTATTTCCAGACAGCAGGTGGAGTACATGTCATTACAGGCACTCCCCCTGCTGGCAATGCCTTGGACGGCTATGCCGTCCATGTGATCTTGAGGTCCGCACAAGGACCTCGCGATCACATGGCCCAGGGGGGCCGAAGAGGACGGAGGGGGACTCCCTGGGCTCCCAGGTAAGTCCCAATACCGCGATCGCCAGCAACTGGGCAAGTACAAAAGATCGCAGGGCATTTAGAGCCATCTAAATAAGGATGGCATAGAACGCCCTGCAGTTTTAAGGGGTTAACATAGACTTGGGCTGGGGTAGACAACCTACAGCACTCCAGATGTTGTGGCCAAAAATTCCCTTACAACCAAAATGCTGACAAAGCATCGGGGTAGGGTAGTTCACATCCGGAGTGCTGGAAGTTGCCTACCCTGTGGACTATGGTATAAGGGAGTCAATTTATCCAGTCCAGGCATAAATTCTGTCAGGATACGTCATTAGTTGAAGTTTTTCCTGATATACCTTTAAGCATTTTATTTTTAAAGAATCACTGTAATGTTAGGAATATTACATGGATATCAAACGCTACAATGTTCAGATATTTAGGAGTTTTCTAAAAATGTTTACATTTAAAGGACCACTATAGTGCCAGGAAAAACTAGTTTTACTGGCACTACAGGGTCATTAGGTCCCCCCTTCAGCCACTTACCTTTCTCCAGTGCAGGTCTCCCTCGGTGCTGGTAAACTCGCCACCCCCTTCCGACGTCAGATCCGAATGCACATGCACGGCAAGAGCCGCGTGCACATTCAAAAAATTACTCAATGCTTTCCTATGGATGTCCAGCGTCTTCTGACTGTAATTTTCACAGTGAAAATCGCGTTAGCACCTCTAGTTGCTGTCAGTGAGACAGCCACTAGAGGCTGGATTAACCCTCAGTGAAACATAGCAGTTTCTCTGAAACTGCTATGTTTTCTGCTGCAGGGTTAAAACAGAAGGACCTAGCACCCAGTGGTCTTGGTGCCTATAGTGGTCCTTTAAGTTAAATACACCTCCAGCAGCAATCCTCCCAACAGTCACTAGAGGGGCTTTAGCCTCCAGTAAAAAACTCATAGCAACATTTGATTGGCGGAGCAAGGCATTTGGCATATTTCATCCCAAGTGTTTACCCTAAGAGAAGCAATAGCCTTAACGAGATTGCTGAAGAGTCAGCAGGCATGCAAACAAAGACTGAGGTGTAGTGGAAAGCTGTAGTGGTGTCTAGGAGCATGAAGTTAGTTAAGTAATCTTTAACTGAACTTTAAAGGGACACTATGATCACAACCTCGTAGAAGTGGTTTGGGTTCATAATCCCAGGTCCCTTAACCCTGCAAAGGTAATTATTGCAGTTAAAATGCAATAATTAGCTTTGGAGCTAGTGGTTGCGTGACCTTCGACCTTGATCGCAGCCATTTAAATGTCAGAGACATAAAATCACCGGCCAATAGCACACACCGTCTGGGAAAACCCTGAGTCATGTGATGACAGCTAGCCAATAAACACGGAGTAAAGGAGGTGACCTTCACTGGGCTCCGCCCTCTACTGACAGCATTACATAACCTGCCCGTTAAATGTCGGTGTAGACGGTACCGGCAGCCGTTACCACGTTAACAAACTCCAACCAGACAGTACGGCAAGAGGCACTCACCAGCCCTCCGCCACGCAGCAATCTCCTCCCCACAAGCCTGGAAGCTGCTGTGCTCAGCGCTGCCATGGTTCATCCACCACCAGAGCGACTGTCAGACACGGGATCACTGCGCACGCGCCAACAGGAAGGTCATGGCCCCGCCCCCAATCTGATGGAAGGCATGGTGGGGGAAATCACGTGACTTGGCCGCTGGTGTTACTATATAATCAGGCGCGTAACTAGGCCTCAGCGTATAATAACCGCTCTATGTAGAGCTCGTATTACTGACCAGCCAGTCTAATGACATTCCTGGGGACTGGTGTCCAGACACTACTAATAAACTCAATAATGGGGGAGGGGGTGGCTGTGCGGAGTTTGTCTTTCACCTATTTGCCGGCTGAGACTTATACACCGGGTCTCTGTTGACAAAGCAGAACTGTGCCACGACAACCGTTTGAAACGAAGACAAATTAACAGCGGGTCCACCAGTTTGGGCTCCCCCATCCCGCCTTACCAATGGTTTATTCCGCGTTAGCCTGTGTTGCTGGGGGAGTGGGCGGGGCCTCTAGGTGGGCGTGTCCTTATGGAATGGCAGCCGGCTGGCACGATCAGAGTTGGTAAGTGACCATCGGTGCGGGGAGTGCCCAGTGCCAGCCATACAGAGAGCCTGCGGGCTATCACCGCACTTACCGTGTGAGCCAGCCAGCCAGCTTTATTAGTGCACTCAGTGCTCACACAGTGACTACAGCCTATAGGGTGTCAGGGGTTTCATTATCCCTCGTGTTATTGTTTACTCGGGTAGATGGAGGGGGAGTGTGACTAGCTCACACAGGGTATCTAGTACACAGACTAGGTCACATTACTGCTCACCGTCAACAGTGTTACATTGACACATTTCAGCAGAGCAATAGAGCACTTTACAGGTGTGGTAGGCGGAAGCCATGTCCACCAGCTTCCAAAACAGATTTGTAGAAAAGAAAAAATTAAAAGCATAAAACTTGAAACAACTAGACTTGTACCCATCATATTAGCGAAATGTTTGGTATTACTATAGTTGCTGTTATTTCAAATGTCTACGTGTTTTTTACTCTGCCTTTGGCTCCCCTGCTTTTCCTCTGATATATATTTATATATATATATATATATATATATGTATATACATACAGTGGCGGCTCTAGACTTTGTGAGGCCTTAGGCGAAACTCAAACATGAGGCCCCCACTAACACCTAAAGTTAAAAATAGGGGTTGCATTGTGTGTATAAGGTGCTGTTGTTGTATTTAAGGACGAGCTTGCAGCACTGGATACAGAGAGCTAGTCTCTGTATTCATCGTTCAGAGGCTTGCAGTGTAGCGGCTCCCTGTGCCGCCGCATTATGATCTCTCTTACTGTAGTTATGGCATAATAGGCAAACTAACTTAATTTGCAATAAACAAATTTAATTGGCAATTATGCCAATCGTTTATACATGACTGAGGGGTATGGTTACATAGCCTTGCAGTCGTGTATACATAAGTGCCGGTGTATGTATATATGAGTGTATTTGGCATTGTCTACCTATGTGTGACAGGGTTTGGGGTGAGTGTTGCACAGTTGGAGTACAGGATTGTAAGGGTTTATGTAATAGGGTGAGTGTGGCAGGGTGAAGGGGGTGAGTGGGACAGACTGATAGAGGATGAGTGACAGGGTCGGGTGTGAGTGTGACAGTGCAAGAGAAGGTGAGTCTGACAGGGTTGATGGGGGGGTTAATGCAATAGGGTAGGTGTGGCAAAGCAAGGATTATTGTATGGTTGCAGTGGGTGAGAGTGACAGGATTAGGAGGGGTTATGTAAGTTTGGCTGGGTGTAGGGGGCGGCAGTGTGTGGGGTCTGAAAGTGTTTGGGAATGGTGATAGTGTATGTGAAGGGGGTGTCAGTGTGTGTGGTAATGATAGGGTACGGGTGGGGAATGACAAGGTGTGCGGTGGAAGGCTGTGACAGTGTATGGGAAGGCTGTGATTGGGTGGGTGATGGGTGACAGGGTAGAGGAGCTGTGAGAGGGTAGGATACTTTGACAGGACAAGGGGTAGTGGGGGGGTTCGAGCAGGGGGTGGGGGGGTTCGAGCAGGGGGTGGTGGGGCAGGTGGTGGTATGGGGGCTGTGACAGGGTAGTGGGGTGGTAGGAGGACAGTAGGAGGGCAGAGGGATTATGACAAAGCACGGGGTGGTAGGACGGCAGTGACAGGGTACGGGGTGGTAGGGTGGCTGTGACGGGGTTGCAGGAGGGCAGTGACAGGGTACGGGGTGGTAGGGTGGCTGTGACAGGGCATGGGATGGTAGGGGGCATAGGATGGTAGGAGGGCAGAGGGTGGTAGGAGTACAGTGACAGGGTAGTGGGGTGGTAGAAGGGCAGAGGGTGGTAGGAGGACAGTGACAGGGTAGTGGGGTGGTAGGAGGGCAGAGGGTGGTAGGAGGACAGTGACAGGGTAGTGGGGTGGTAGGAGGACAGTGACAGGGTAGTGGGGTGGTAGGAGGGCAGAGGGTGGTAGGGTGGCTGTGACAGGGCAGGGGATGGTAGGGGGCATAGGATGGTAGGAGGGCAGAGGGTGGTAGGGTGGCTGGGGCAGGGGGTGGTAAGAGGGCAGAGGGTGGCTGGGCCAGGGGGTGGTAGGAGGACAGAGGGTGGCTGGGGCGGTAGGGGGGGCTGTGACAGGGCAGGGGGTGGTAGGAGGACAGTGACAGGGTAGTAGGAAGGCAGAGGGTGGCTGGGGCAGTGGTGGTAGGGTGGCTGGGGCAGTGGTGTAAGGGTGGCTGGGGCAGAGGGTCGCTGGGGTGGCTGGGGCAGTGGTGGTAAGAGGGCAGAGGGTGGCTGGGGCGGTAGGTGGGACTATGACAGGGCAGGAGGTGGTAGGAGGACAGTGACAGGGTAGTAGGATGGCAGAGGGTGGTGGGGTGGCTGGGGCAGTGGTGGTAGGGTGGCTGGGGCAGTGGTGGTGGGGTGGCTGGGGCAGTGGTGGTGGGGTGGCTGGGGCAGTGGTGGTGGGGTGGCTGGGGCAGTGGTGGTGGGGTGGCTGGGGCAGAGGGTGGCTGGGGCAGTGGTGGTGGGGTGGCTGGGGCAGTGGTGGTGGGGTGGCTGGGGCAGTGGTGGTGGGGTGGCTGGGGCAGTGGTGGTGGGGTGGCTGGGGCAGTGGTGGTGGGGTGGCTGGGGCAGAGGGTGGTTGGGTGGCTGGGGCAGAGGGTGGCTGGGGCAGTGGTGGTGGGGTGGCTGGGGCAGTGGTGGTGGGGTGGCTGGGGTAGAGGGTGGCTGGGGCAGTGGTGGTGGGGTGGCTGGGGCAGAGGGTGGGGTGGCTGGGGCAGTGGTGGTGGGGTGGCTGGGGCAGTGGTGGTGGGGTGGCTGGGGCAGTGGTGGTGGGGTGGCTGGGGCAGAGGGTGGCTGGGGTAGTAGGTGGTTAGGGCAGTGGTGATGGGGTGGCTGGGGCAGTGGTGGTGGGGTTGCTGGGGTAGTAGGTGGTTAGGGCAGTGGTGGTGGGGTGGCTGGGGCAGAGGGTGGCTGGGGCAGTGGTGGTGGGGTGGCTGGGGTAGTAGGTGGTTAGGGCAGTGGTGGTGGGGTGGCTGGGGCAGTGGTGGTGGGGTGGCTGGGGCAGTGGTGGTGGGGTGGCTGGGGCAGTGGTGGTGGGGTTGCTGGGGTAGTGGGTGGTTGGGGCAGTGGTGGTGGGGTGGCTGGGGCAGAGCGTGGTAGGAGGGCAGGGTGGGGAGCGGAGGTATAAATACCTTAGGATCCCTGGTGGTCCAGTGGGCGGCCAGGCTGTTTCCCTGGTGGTCCGGTGGGCTCCTTTTACGGTCTGCAGCTCCGCCGGGTGCAGAGCTGCAGACCACGTGGTAAGTTTAGTCTCGCGATCTCAGCCAGTCAGAGCGTTGCCGTAGTAACCCGTGGCAACGCTCTGATTGGCTGAGATCGCAAGACCCACTCAGTCTGCAGCTCGGCGGGGCTGCAGACAGGCTGGTTCTCCCGGGCAGGCATAGGAGGGGCCTTGCATTCGGCGGCATTAAGGGCAAGCCGCCGGGCACCCTCCTGTGTCGGGTCCTCGGTCTCTGACCGAGGACCCGACCTGTCACACTGCCCTAAGGCGATTTAGGCGGCTGCGAGGCCCCAATCAGCGCGAGGCCTTAGGCGGCCGCCTAAATCGCCTAATTAGAGAGCCGCCTCTGTATATATATATATATATATATCTCAGATACAATCACTGACATACATACAGATACAGACACATAAACACTGACACACATGCAGATGCACAAACCTAGATACCGACACACATGCAGATGTAAAGACACAAATACAAGCACTAACACACATGCAGATACATAAACACACAGATAAAAACACTGACACACATGCAGATGCACAAACAAAAACACTGACAGACAAGCAGATATACACAAGACATACAGATACATGGACAAAGAGATATATACACACACAGATACAAACACTACATACACACACATACAGGTCAAAGTGGCTGTTGGGAATTACTGGTTTGCTCCTTTCCCTGTCCGTTCCCCCTCGCGGCTCTTTTTCTACACCAGGCCCTTTGTGTGTCTCTTTGTACACCCCAGCCCCTCAGCGTGTCTCTTTGCCCCCCTGGTCCCTCTGTGTTTCTTTTTGTCCTCTATCAGCCCTGTCTTTTTATTGACCCCCTGCCCACTGTGTCTCTTTGTACCTTCATGTAGCTTGGCCAAGCGGGCCGCGGTAGAGGATTTTCTATAAGGAAGCAACCCATTAATTGCTCTCAGCCCCACGGGCCAGTATGCTCTATATGGCTGCTTATTTCACTTAGTGGTAGCTCTGGCCCTGCATATGACAATAGTCATCATTTATAGCCCTACCAACATTTAATAATACAGGCATTCCAATTAATAAGTTCTGCCCCACCATTCCAATTTTGTTCCCTGGTGTCTGGCATCCGGGAACTGTCCTTTGCTAGTACAGTGCAGTACTTGTGCTGAGGTCACAAGGACCATGCAAAGAGAGCTGTTCAGTAGAAAGAAAATAACATAGGAATGGAGTAACCCATCAGAAAACAGAAGCAACCAATATAAATAGACAGCACTGATCTAAGCACCTACTCTTTCTTGATGCAAAACTAAACAGGTAACACAGAAGAAGGGGGCGGAGCCAATAACCGACCTGAATGGCTGCAGCTTAAAAGAGCTCTTCAGCCTAAAGTGAGGAATCCACTGCAATTGGGCTTTAATCATCACCATGGGACACCCAATAGATCCACAGCATCTCAGGGCACCTCGGATAATCCAGCACCCTTAAAAAGTATTCCCGCGATAATGCGGACCAACGAGCGAGCCAGCTAGGCCCCAATATGGCGCCGGACTCACCGCAATCAGCCTCCCCACCTTCCAGCCCAGCGGAATCCAACCTAAGCCAACGGCCAGACACGGAACTAAGGGACATACTAAGAAATATGCCTCAAAGCAAGACCTGGCTACTATGCTGGGAAAGCTGGAAGTCTCGTTTCAGGCCAAGATGGATGCCATAGGGGACAGACATACGCCACATGGGGGATAGGGTCAGCTCCCTAGAGGACGACAGGGACGTATTATACACGCCACTCCATCGAAGACTTAGTGACAGCCCAAAAAGCTCACCTGGTAGCCATCCAGCGTTCCCTCTACGACAGACAACAGGGGGAGAAGGAATAACTTAAAGGATCATTACAGTGTCAGGAAAACAAACTAGTTTTCCTGACACTATATTGTCCTTGGGGCACCCTCACCCTCAGGGTCCCCCTCCCGCTGGACTAAAGGTGTTTAAAACACCTTCAGCCACTTACCTTTATCCAGCGCTGGGCTTCCTCAGCGCTGGTGACCTCTCCTCCCCGCCGAAGTCAGCTCCCGAGTGGAGCGGAATGCGCATGCGCGGCAAGATGTCAGGATCGGGACAGGGATCCAACACGCAGAGTACAAACAGGTACAGGGTACGTATACCGGACCTTAGAATGGCCGGACTAACGTAAGTAGTAGTAAAGAATGGTCTAGAGACAAGCCGAGGTCGAGGGAACGAGAGAGCAGGTAAACGAGAGACAAGCCGAGTCGAAGGGTAATAGAGGTAAACGAGGTAGAACAGACAAGCCGGGTCAAAACCAAAGAAACTAACAGAATACAAGAGCACTGAGTGACTAGACAAGCTAGAACCACGACAGGGCAATGAACAAACGTAGAAAGCCCTCTTTTATACCCTGATTCTAAACAGGTAATCACGCCCCCGGCAAATCCTCATTCGTGCTTGGGGCTTGATTGACAGATCGGGTTGGGTTGTCGTCATGACGTCGGCTACTGAACGCCGCGTCATAAAAGGAAGTGGATCCCTCGCAGCCGGCGTGTAAACGACCGAGGGAACCGCGAGGAACGAGTGATTCAACCCTTTTGCGAGGAAGAACGTCCAAGTGTCTCACCTCCACAGAGGTAGAGACAGCAGGTACCCTGACACAAGAGCCGCGTGCGCATTCTAACAGTCCATAGGAAAGCATTTCTCAATGCTTTTTATATGGACTTTCTGCACGCTGGATGCGAATTTCGCATCCAGCATCGCAGAAGCGTTTCTCTGAAACTGCTATGTTTACATGTGAAGGGTTAAAACCTGAGGGACATTGCACCCAGACCACTTCATTGATGGGAAGTGGTCTTGGTGACTATAGTGTCCCTTTAACCCCTTAAGGACACATGACATGTGTGACATGTCATGATTACCTTTTATTCCAGAAGTTTGGTCCTTAAGGGGTTAAGGACCATGGGGCTCCTTGAACAGGACTTGGGGGATATACCAAAGATTTTGAAAGAACTTTTTAACCTCATCCTGAGAAGACCGCTTGACTCTCCTACGTTACTTGATCGTACACACAGGGCATTGAGACCTAAAGGCATAGTTCTGGATAAACCCAGGGACATAATATGCATACTGCATTACTTTCAATGCAAGGAAGACATCTTAACAGCACTCAGACAATCCTCTCAACCCTCTTTTCATAACAAACCGATCAGTACCTACCCGGACTTATCCTGGCTAACACTGCAAGCCAGAAGATCTCTCAGACCACTCACAGACAAACTCAGAGCACGGAATATCAAATACAGATGGGGCTTTCCCTTTGCCCTAAGTGTCTCTTATAAAGGCTCGATGCACACTATCCACTCACTACTGGATGTACTGGTGTTTTAACAAGCCTTAGACATCCCAGCGATGCAGATCGTGGGCTGGTATGGCCCCCCTGCAGGCCCAGTGACTTCTCCACTACTACAGAGGCAAAGATGGTTACAGACGGCAAAGAAGAGGCGAACAGACCCAGTGGAAACAACGCAGGGGACAGCTACTGAATCTGAATCTTACTCTTACCATTAAGAGACACTATCAGCGCCCATGAAACGTCTCCTACATGTCGGGACTGCCGCGTAGGCAGGGGACTAAATTATTGATGTGCACAAGGCACAATGGACAATGTGGGAGCTGTGGGTATAATATTTAACCGTAGTAAGAATGTAATTCTTAGTAAGAATGTAATTTAGCTCTCTCACAAGTTAGGAGGTAGAATGGATGTGACCTTGTGTGTGCCCAACCATCCTAGTTAACTCTCCCCTCCCCGATTGGGTCAGACCTATATGCATTAACGACCTTTACGACCCGCACGTCCAATAGCAGGAAATTTGCCCCTACTCTATGCTGACCGGTCCCGATAGATACGACCTGCCCACTTAGTGTTATAGACCCTCTAATGAAGGAACCCCACCAGGCCTGGATATCCGGCATCGAGGCTCGCATACTTCAATACTTACCCTATTGACATCACCACCCCTCTACAAACTCCCCCCCCCCCATCTCACCCATATGGTAAAGTGATTTCAAACAGAATTACAGCTACATAAATAGGTGAGAAAAACCTATCCCGCGGGGCCAAGCAGATTCTCGGGCAAACAGAGTAGTTTGACCCGAGAGAGCCACCGACGGGTGCCTTTACGACCACTTCGTAAAGTGATATACTACTATAATCCGTACAGTATCTATTGTACAACCCTTTTGAATATAATTAGAATCTGTTGTTTGTTTTTCGGAGTACAGTACAGTGTCCTGATTGACTAATAGGAGTCTTTCTGAGATTGGGACTCAAGCAAAGTGGGGGGGGCGGTATCGCCACCCTGCACATCATGACTCTGAATGTCCAGGGGCTCAACACCCCAGAAAAGCGCTCCCTGGCTTTATCAGAATTAGCCAGGCTCAAAGACGATGTGGCCTTCCTTCAGGAAACCCATTTCAGAAAAGATGCAGCACCTAACTTACGCAACTGTAAATATCCTACTGGCTTCTTTGGGAATTTCTCAGAGACAAAAGCGCGGGGTGGCCATTCTGTTCTCCGCGCATTTGCCGTTTCCACCTATAGAACACAAAACAGATGACTCTGGCAGGTTATTGGTGGTAAAGGGCAAAAGGGGTCATAATGTGTTTGCTTTTGTCAATATGTATTTTCCCAACAGGCATTATTGTAGACATCTTAAGGAATGCTTAACCTTAATTGAACGATTTATGGAGAACATATTGTTGATGGGAGGGGACTGCAATGTAGCCCTTGACTCGACACTTGACACGACCTCCAAGTCAACTACACATTTAAACCCCGCGCATCACCTGATCGCGTACCTCCTGGACAAATCCCAACTCTTTGAGTGCTGGCACATTATCAACCCACAAAGGAGAGACTACTCCTTTTACTCCCCAGTAACACACACTTACTCCAGATTGGATATGTTTTTTCTCCCCCATAGATTCTTGCATCTAATGAAGTCTTGCACATATGGCTCCATCACATGATCTGACCACGCCCAGCTATCCCTAGTTATCCAAATCCCCTCACTACCGATAAAATCGTTACAGTGGAAGCTTAACAACCTACTGCTTAATGATAAAGAAGCAGTACAAACTTAAAAACAGAAATCCACCACTACTTCCAGGAAAACACAATCCCTCAATTTCTCCCCGCCCCCCCCCCCCCCCCCCCCCCCCCCGTCACTTGGGAAGCACACAAGTGTGTGATTAGTGGTCTACTCATAGCCATGGCCTCTAAACACAAAAAGATACGCAAGGCCAAAGTCAAAACACTTACAGAGGAGATCAGGGATTTTGAAAAATCCCACAAAAGATATACCACATTCCACACATTCACCTCGCTAGTTAAAAAAAAGATCTGAACTGCAACACATATTAAACGCTCAAGTCAAACGTAAACTCTTATGGACAAAACAGTCCTATTACTCCATGGGTAACAAATGCGAATGCCTACTGGCCAACGCACTAAAGCAAACTCACTTTTGAAAGGTAACAAATTCAATATTTAATAGCTGGTCCACACCAATTTAAAAAAAATCTAGCTAAAATAGTTTTTGTACTTTGATTATTTTTGCAAATAGGGTTTGCATTCACTGTTTTGAAAGATGTATGCATGTGTAATTAAATATGTATTTGCATTTTTGTCATTTTAGGTATTAGCTTAAAATACATTTCTTTCTCTCCAACTAATTGGCCAACACATGAGGCTTTACCTTCTGAAGAACCAGGGTGGTTACAGACAACAGAATCTAAAAGGCAAGTATCCCTTGAAGCAGGGGTGTCCAAAAGGTAGATTCCCAGATGTTTCAAAACTACAGCTTCCATGGTGCTTTGTCATTCTAAAGGCATGCCAAGCATCATGAGAGTTGTAGTTCTACACAGGGCCATCTTTAATATTGATTGGACCCTGGGCAAGCATTTGCTTCGACCCTGCACCCCCCTTCACCTCCTCCTGGGCATGCAATCACTCCCTCCACCCCAACCCAGCAGGACTAATGTAGAGAGTGCCCTGGTACAAGAAATTTTTTAGGCCTCCCCTGTAGCACAAGAGTAAAGAAAAGATAGATCCCATCTATCATACAACTCCTGCGATGCTATGCCAACTGGGGATCTACCACCTTTGCAGGGTTGTATTTGTGAGCAGTGTTTGTGCATTTGAATGTAAGCATGTTTTTGTATAGAGTGTATGTGTGCATGTAGGGGTATATTTGTATGTACTGTTACCATTGGAATGCAGTGGTGTGCTTGTGTGTAGTGTTTGTGTTTGAATGCAGGGGTATGTGATTGTCTGTAGTGTTGGCTTTTAGATTCAGGTGTACTTGTGTGTGTTACAGAGATGTGTTTGTATGTAATGTCTGTATTTGCATATAGCGGTGTGTTTGGATATAGGGTTGTCTTTTAAATGCATATGTACATTTGTTTGTAGTATTGGTGTTTCAGCAAACGGGTGTGCTTGAATGTATGTTTGCGTTTACAAGTGTCACGTATTCATCCGCTTATAAAAATGTGGTTAATGGAATTTACTGTCCACTCAGAAAAAGTTGTGCCGAGCAGCAACCAAATCCACAGAAGGGTTAATGCTGAGCAGCAATTATGCAAATGGAAACCTGGTAACTGCCTTTGGGGTCAAAGGCCGGTTACAGCCTATTAGATCTAGAGGAGCGGTATTTAGGCCCAGTTCTCATCCTGCTCAGTGCCCTGTCGTGGTTTCCCTTGTGGTTGTCCGAGAGCGCGTTCCTGATTCTAGTTTCTTCTGGTTTTTGACTTTGGCTTTGATTTTGACTTCCCTGTAGACTGTATCCCTGACTTCTGGCTTTCTCTTATCGTTGTGTCTCTTTCTCTATCCCCTGACCTCGGCAAGTATCCCTACTATTCTTTGGTACGTTAAGTCCGGCCATTCTAAGGCCCGGTAATACGTTACCTATTAGTCATCTGTGTGACACAATTCTACGTGCTGGATCAACTAGTAATCCTGACAACAAGGATGCGTTTGCATGTTGTGATTTTTCTGGGATGTATGCACATATATATTAACACACATACACACCTTGACACATGCTCAGTGTATTTGTGTACAGTGCTAACGATGGAATGTAGGAGTGTATTTGTGTGCAGTGTTGGCATTAAAATGCTGGGATGCAGGGATGTATCTTACATGAGGCAAATAAGGCATCTGCCTTGGGCGGCACTTTGCAGGGGGCGGCAAAAAAAGCTGCCCCTAACGCCCAGGCAGATCCTTTGTTTGCCTCGTGTCCTGGGGGGCACAAGAGCTGGACAGGTGCCACTTTTGAGCCCCCCTGAGGCGGAAGACAGGCGGCAGGCAGCGAAATATGATGTCACTCCGGCTCCCGGCATCACTAAGCAGTGCGCGAGGGAGCTGAGCAGGAAGATTAAAGCTCCCTCACCGCCTACTCTGCTTGTCTGCCCCCTGCCTGCCCGCACAGGAGCCCCACTGGACCACAGGTTAGTAATCCTCTCCAGCTCTCCCAGGGAGATTTAAATTGAAAATAAATAACAAATAATAATTTGTGTTGGTGGAAATGAGTGTGTATATCTGTGAGTGAATGTGTGTGTGTCTGTAAGTGAGTGAATGTGTGTGTGTCTGTAAGTGAGTGAATGTGTGTGTGTCTAAGTGAATGTGTGTGTGTGATTGTGTGTGTGTGTGTCTAAGTGAATCCGTGTGTCTGTGAGTGAATGTGTCGGTCAGTGAGTGCGTGCGTCTGTCTGTGCATGTGCCTGTCAGTGAATGTGTGGGTGTGTCTGTCAGTGAGTGTGTATGTGTCTGTCAGTGAGTGTGAGTCTGTCAGTGTGTGTCTGAGTTATAGTGTGTGTCAAATCAGTGAGTGTGTGTGTATGTCATTGTTTGTCCGTGTATATGAGAGTGTGTGTCTGTCAGTGAGTGTGAGCGTCTGTCAGTCAAAGTGCGGCCTTGACAGGAAGGGGTGGGGGAAATTTAAATTAGGGGGGGTGCCCGAGCACCGTTCTGCATAGGGCAGCACAAATCCTAAATACACCACTTCTGGTTTGTATGCATTACCACACACTCAGTTGCACACTTACACACACACACACACCGACACATACATACACACACACAGGTACACATACACACAGATACACTGACACAGACAAACACAGTCAGATACACACTACACACACACACGTGTCAATTTACATATTTTAATCTAAGCCCTCTAGCAGCTCATGGATGGCAACTCCCAGCAACCTTGGCCAATATAATGTCTCAACTCTGTTCCTACATACCCTGGTTGAGCATTTAGCAAAAGTGATATTTGGAAATGGTGTACAGCCTTTGATAACACTTTATGCAATAATATGTTAAAATAAATATATTTTTTATTTTTTTATTTATATATAATAGGGAACTGTCAGGTTCTTTTAGGATTTTTAACATGTAGTTATCCCCTGTGTGTTACATTACAAACGCATGGGTGTTTGTAATGTCTGATAAATAAAAGTAAATCAGAAATTAGCAACCCAACAAAAACAATTGCATATTTAGCCACCCTCCTGTCTCCTTAACTTTTGGGTACAGGAGGATGGCTTCCTTGGGGTCCAGTGGGAACTTGCTGGCCCAGGCTGATGGAGTCTGCTTTCTAAGTCCTTCTCCTCCGTTTTGTATGTGCCTCCTCCCAAGCGGCACTGAGGAGGAAGTGATCTGACCTCACTGGGAGAAAGTGGTCTAACCTCCCTTCCTCCATGCATGCCGCAGGGAAGCAAAATAAGAATCACAGGGCAGTGTGTGAGGGCTAGCTGTGTATCTGTATTCAACCAACCCCCATATTACAGGGGCCTGGTCCGGAGCGGTAGTAAATGCCGGGGGCCCCTGATTACCTCAGGTGCTGCAGCGGGCCCATGGGGCAGCTGCCTTAGGCCCCCCAGGAGTAACTGTGCCCAGAGCAGCAGCCCCATTTGCTCCGCGTTAAAGACGGTCCTTGTTCTACAACATCTGGGGATCTACCTTTTGAAAACTCCTGCCAAAAAGGGTTACTCCAACCCTTTTTCTTTTTCCCCAGTCGCTATATTTCTTTAGGTCCCCCCTCGCTTAACTGAAAAAAATAAGCTTCAAATAAACTTTTTAAAAAGCATAAGGAGATTTGGCCTCTATGTCCAAACTAGTTGGATATAGAGACACAAGTCAGTGTGGTTGTATCAGCCCCACCTATGGGCTTGGACCCTAAGAATATAATATAATTGAAAAAAGGAGAGAGTGGCCTCCACAATGGGGAGACTCAATACTGATATATGTGCATCAATAGAACCAAAAATAAATAAATACTTAAAAAAAAAAAAGCTTCCTTCCGAGTTTTCTATTGTATAGGAGGTCTGATGCCCCACAGCTCAAGATATTGTCACATGTATCCAAAAAACTAATAACTTTATTTGATTCTGTACAGTAAGATACAATGTGATCTATCGTTGGGTGGCAAACAAAAATACAATAGAAAGCCTCTGACTACTCTTTCCCCATCAGATGGTCTCAGACAGCAATACAAAAGAAAAAAAATGTATATGGTTTGTTTTCCACCTATTAAAGCTGCTAAGACCAAAAACTAGGGAGAAAAATATATGGAGTAGGGGGTAGATTCACTAAACGGTGAATATATGCTGTATCCTCCTGTGGCTATAAGCAAAGAGAGAGCAGCAAAATAAGTAGTAATAAGGTGATGTAACAGGAGTTACTAAAACGGGGTAGTATAAACAGTATCAGCATAGGCGTGCGCACGGGGTGTGCCTGGGCACACCCTAATCAGGGCCGTCTTTAATATTGATTGGGCCCTGGGCAAGCATTTACTTGGGCCCCCTGGACCCACTCCCTGGCTTGCAATCACGCCTCCGCCCCAACAGAGTGGCGGAACTAAAGTAGAAAGAGCCCTGGTGCAAGAATTTAATTGGGACCCCCAATTGCAAGGTTGGAAAGAAGGTAGAACCCTATCGGTCGTGCAACTCCAACAATACATTGACAGCTGAGGCTCTACCAATTTCCCATGCTTGCAGGGTTGTATTTAGCATTGTGTTTGTGTGTTTGAATGTAAGCATGTTTTTGTATGTAGTATGTTTGTGTGAATGTGTTTGTATGTAGTGTTGACGTTTCAATGCAGGAGTGTGTTTGTATATAGTGTTGAAGTTTGAATGGAGGGGTGTATTTGTATTTAATGTTGGTGCTAAGATGCTCAGACACAGGTAAACACGCTGACACACATGCAGATACACACACTGACTACATACAGATACACAGACAGAAAAACTGAGACATACTGACACACACAAATACATACAATGATAGACATACTGACACACACACACTGACGCAAACTGTCACACAGGCACATACAATGACAAACATACTGACACACAGATACATATACTGACACACAGGCACAAACACTGATAGACATACTGACACACACACAGGCACATATACAGACATACTGACACACAAACAGTATGTCTATCATTGTATGTGGCTGTGTGTGTGTCAGTATGTCTGTATATGTGCCTGTGTGTGTGTGTGTCAGTATGTCTATCAGTGTATGTGCCTGTGTGTGTGTGTGTGTGTGTCAGAATGTCTGTCAGTGTATGTATCTCTGTGTCCGTATGTTTGTCATTGCATGTGCATGTGTGTGTCAGTATGTCTATCAGTGTGCCTGTGTGTGTCCATATGTCTGTATATATATATGTGTGTGTGTGTGTGTGTGTTTGTGCCTGACACACACACACACTGGTAGACATACTGAAACACTGGCAGACATGCTGACACACACAGACACATACACTGATAGACATACTGACACATACACTGATAGACATACTGACACACACAGACCTTGACACACAAAGATACATACACTGTCAGACATGCTGACACACACAGACCTACTGACACACACAGATACATACTGTCAGACCTACTGACACACAGATACATACACTGTCAGACATACTGACACACAGATACATACACTGTCAGACATACTGACACACAGATACATACACTGTCAGACATACTGACAAACACAGATACATACACTGTCAGACATACTGACACACCCAGCCACTTTCTGTGTTTCTTTCTCGCCTTAGCCCCTTTCTGTGTCTGTTTCTCCCACCACCACCCCCTTTGCGTGGCTCTTTCCTCCCAAACCATACAGACATAGATATACAGGTACAAATACATACATGCACAAATACACAACCATACAGGCACATAGTCATAAAAGGAACACAAACAAACACAGTCATACAAGCCACTAGTCATGCACAGACAGTCATACACAGACATATAGGCAACCGGTCATACAGAGACACGCAGACGGTCATACAGAGACATAAAGACACAGTCATACAGTGACATACAGAACAAGGCATTCAGACAGTTATACAGAGACATACAGAATGGATGCAGTCCTACAGAGATTTACACACAGTCATACAGAGACAAACAGACGCAGACATACAGACAAAAAGACAAAAGGCATACAGCGACATACATAAACAGACAGTTATGAGAGTAGGAGAGTAGGAGAGTGCTAGTTATGAGAGTAGGAGAGTGATGGGAGGGAGAGCGGGAAGACTGCTAGTGAGGGGAGGGAGGTAGTGGATGGTTTCTAGTGATGGGAGGAAGAGAGGAGGATGGCTGCTAGTTATGGGAGGGAGAGAGGAGGATAGCTGCTAGTAACAGAGAGAGGAGGATTGCTGTTAGTGATAGGGGTGAGATTAATGGCTACTTGTGATGGGGAAAGGGGATGGCTGCTAATGATAGGGGTGAGTGAGGGATGGCTGCTAGTGATGGGGGAGAGGAGGATGGCTGCTAGTGGTGAGGGGTTGATGGATGGCTGCTAGTGATAAGGGTGAGGTGTGGGTGGATGGCTGCTAGTGAAGGGGAGGAGGTGATGGCTGCTAGTGATAAGGGTGAGGGGTGGATGGCTGCTAGTGATTAGGGGGAGAGGAAGCATAAGAAGAATAGAAGTGAGGTGGCACTGTTGGACCAATAAAATACAGAGCTTCACATAAAGTATAAGATTTTGCTCTGTGGAGCTCTGTGCTACATATATAATTATTTAATGAAAAAAATAAAACATTGCTGCTTACTGTTGGTGGTGTAAGCAGCAGAAAAGAGATGATCTTTCCTCTCCTTGCTCGGTAATCCTCTAGCAGGGTCTGACAGGAAGTGAAGTAAAACGCCCCACCCACTGCAGTCTTCACTCCTCAGTAAACTACCGTGGGGGAGAGTAGTGTAAGCAGGCACATCTCCTGCATCTTGACAGCAAACTGTATTGTGGGCAGCACTATGCTGAGAACTGGGAGAAATGAGGCAGCACAGCAACATTGCGCCTGACCCGGCCCCTGCTGGTACAAGCCCACTGGGTGGCCCTAAGTGCATGGGCCACCCGGTGGGACTTCTTACAGTGCGGGCCCGCCTAAATCGGCCGCGGGAACTTTTTTTTTTTTTTTTTTTAGGGCAGCGGGGCCCACGTGGCAGCTGCCTTGGGCCCCCAGGAGTAACTGGGCCCGGGGCAGCTGCCCCGTTTGCCCCGCGTTAAAGACGGCCCTGACCCTAATCCCCACGGCATGCCTAGGGATTGAGACCAGCAGGGGAGATCTCAGGATCTTAGTGCCGGCTCTGCTCTAAGCCTCCATGGGCCGGTGGGGAGATCAAAGATCTCCCTTACCGGCCCACAGCAGCATTGAGGGAGGCAGGAGAGGACCCGGGGAGCTCTAGCCAGCAACGCTCAGATCGCACAAGAGAGAACACTAGCCCCGCAGGCTAGAGTTCACTCTCCACTGGACCAGCAGAGGTGGCAGCAGCATGGTCCCCCTCCCTATAAAAAGGTAAGAAGGGAGGGGGGATATTTACTAATCTGCACACACACACATACAGCACCCACACACACACAGCACCCACACACACACAGCACACACACACCACACCTACACACATACAGCACACACACAGCACGCAAACAACACCTACATACATACAGCACCCCCACACACACAGCACCTACACACATACAGCACCCTCACCTATATATTGTTAACATAGCATGTTGTTTATGTATTTTCTGTAAACTATAGAAAGTGGAAATACTGATTTTAGGATCTTATATGTGGTGTTGTCAGTCAAAATATTTTTAGTCATCTCCACATACTGCGTTGTGTCCAGAATAACAATATTTTCCCCTTTATCCGAGGGTTTAATTGTTCTCATTCATTTCTTTTAAATTCTCTAAGGCCTTATATCCCTTTATTGCTAGATTGGAATTTGGTTTAAGATTTATTTCAGGAATGTGTCTATTTCATTGCATACTAGTTCAACGAATGTTTCCACATATTTTGAGTCCCCCAATTTGGGGCAGTATTCGCTCTTTTTTTCTTAGATCTGTGACTGGATATTGTATTCTCTCTTCCCCTATCATTTTCTTCCAACAGTTCTGCCAACATCAGGGTTAGTTGGTAAAACCTGAGTTCAAGACCTAATGCTTTAGCTTTTTTGTCATCATTTGACAAATGGTTTTTATGTAACATTAGTTTTCGTGCAAAGAGATGGGCATCCTTGACCCAGATGAACTTGTCAAAACGTGGAGTCGGGATAAACGACAGTCCTTTCCCAAGTACTCTAAGTTCCAACTGTGTCAAGGTGTACTTGGATAAATTAACAACCTGGTTATTTAGTATAGATTCCTCCAGTTGTATTGCCTCCTTGGCCTGGGTCTTAGGTAGGGGCGCTCTTCCCCCATTCCGTTGTCTTCAAAAGTGACCCCTTTATTAAGAATATTCCTATTGTGTTCATTGGAGGTTGAGGGGGTTGAGTGAGAATCTGTCTCTGAGCCACTGGATTCATATTTTGAAGTTGAGACTTGATCTTTGTCTACCTTTCTTTTCCTCTGAAATTTTTGTAAATATTGCCGGTTTTATTTTTTATTTTTTTATTTTTATTTATTTTTTTAATTCAAATTTTCCTTTATTTTGTTGTGCATAAAAGATTACAACTTTGCCTGTATAGCCACAATAGCTTCAACAGGTGCGATGGTCACAGAGTTTTGAACAAAATTATGGCATGAAAACAACTTACGTATGTTTTAGTCATATAAACGTTTCCTAGTATGGTTAACAGGTTTAACTGTAGCCTTATATCATTAAAGAGACAGCAGCCTAAGGTCGAATGAGGTTGTAGCGAGTGTGAGCCGTGGGGAACAGTGCCCTGGTTGCGTATTTGTACATACATTAGTGAAGGCAGATATGTGCTTCAGGGATAATGTGTAGGTTTACATTTCCATGGTCAAGCATATTAAATGACTGTAGAACAGAGAATACCCTAAGCTCACAGCACCAAATTTAGTCAGGTGATGTCATTATGTATGCCAGTTCTAGTTGTGGCGAAAATGTGAGTTCCATCTAAAACGAATGGGGGGCGGCCTGTGGGCAGCAGGGAGATGTGGGTCGAGGATATTGCCGGTTTTAAAGTCGTTATGGTCTCGTAAGAATTTCTGATGTTTCCTCTGTTTAATTATTGCTTGATATTTCTCCAAATTGTTTTGGAGTTTATTCTCATTTAGGTTAAAAGTTGGATCAGCTTTAAATTGTATGTTTTTTTCCGTCTCAGTATCTACCTTTTTCTCTATGTCCTGTAATCTCTTATTTTCGTATTTGAAAATTATCTGCATAAATTGCACTGAGCATTGACCTGCGGCTTCTTCCCATTCCTTTATAAACTCCTCTTCCTCTATATGTGTGGTGGGTATTGTTGGTACTCTTAAACCCCTTGGTATTAGTCCTTTTTCAAGTAATTCTTTAAGGAGGCTATTTCCCAGCTTGTTCTAATCTGTTGTTTATATAGGGATAAGTGGAATTACAATAGCAGCACTGATTTACTGGTACTGATCCTGTTTATACTACCCTGTTTTAGTAACTCCTGTTACATCACCTTATTACTACTTATTTTGCTGCTCTGTCTTTGCATATAGCCACAGGAGGATCCAGCCTATATTCACCGTTTAGTGAATCTACCCCTACTCATATATGTTTCTCCCTAGTATTTGGTCTTAGCAGCTTTAATAGGCTGAAAACCAACCATATACATTAAAAAAAAAAATGTTATTGCTGTCTGAGACCATCTGATGGGGAAAGAGTAGGCAGAGGCTTTCAATTGTATTTTTGTTTGCCACCCAACGATAGGTCACATTGTATCTTACTGTACAGAATCAAATAAAGTTATTAGTTTTTTGGATACATGTGACAATATCTTGAGCTGTGGGGCATCAGACCTCATATACATTAGAAAACTCGTAAGGAAGCTTTTTTTTTTTTAGCTGTTAAGTATTTATTTCTTTTTGGTTATATTGATGCACATATATCAGTATTGACTCCCCCTTGTGGGGGCCACTCTCTCCTTATTTTTAATTATAAAATAAACTTTTACTTACCTGGAATCCAGCATCAGATCTAAGCATTGGCTTGATCAAGATTGGACCTTTTCGCTGGTTCAGAGCGCATACATGTGCTCCATTATGCCATTTTATTAACATGATTATGTGTTCACATTGTACTATTGTGCTCACATTGCACTTATATACATGGTTGATGTGACCATGTTTTGCACCTCCATGCACATAATTGTGTGTACCACATTTATGTGTTTACATTTGTCACTTACCATATGTGCCTTTTTGCATGTATTGCATATGTATTGTGCACTTTATACATGTTGCTTTGGGCTTAAGCACTTTTATGTCACATGATTAAGATACACTATTAATGGGTATTTATTTGCACTAGAGTATGAACTGAATGGCAGTTGGTAGACTTCATTTTTACTTAGATTGGGGTTATGAGTTGTGTTGGATTTTTATATGGTGGCACTATTATAATGTCAATGTATTTGGAGGGTGGAAATTGGTAGCAATGTTGAAGGATTGTATTTTTAATTATTAGGGAATTGTATAAACTGTAACACTTACACTGGAAGTATATTTTTTAAATAGCATTTTTAAATTACTGCTGAAAATCTGTTCAGAGGCCAACTGTATTTTATTGCCCTTGTTTGTACATGGTACAGTGACAATACCATGGCATCCCAGGCCGGAATATCCGGCTTGCGCAGTGCCTGAGCTCTCAGGCTGTCCCCCTCATACTTGCAAGAAAGTTTTAAAAGTTATTAAAAAGTTTAATAAAGTAAATAAAAGTACTTAGATCATATATATATATTTATATATGATCTAAGTACTTTTATATGCACATACAAAATCCAATATTCTAAGTGTATTTTAAAATCTAATTATATATATATATATATATATATTAATATTAAAATACACTTAGAATGATGTTAATTTTATATATATATATATATATATATATATATATATATATATATATATAAATATTAAAAAAACACTTAGAATGACGTTAATTATATATATTATAATAAATAAATTGAAAAAATAAGGGTTAAAAAACAGTTAAATTTAAAAAATTATATGCCAGTTTTAATTTGTTCTAACTGTATTTTATATTAATATACAGTTTATATTTAAATCAAATGCATTTAGAATGATGTTATAAATGCATATAATTTATATATAAATGAAATAAAAAAAACATAGATATATACATATATATTTAAATTCTACAAATATATTTATATAATATTATTACATAATTAAGTCATTTTATTAATTACAATTTGAGGGACCTGCCTGACAACCCAGGCAGAAAGTCCAGAGACTTTGCTTCGCAAGCCCTATATTTAACCCTGTAACTTTCCAGGACACCATAAAACCTTTTTAAGGGGGATACTGTTTTACTCTGGAGACTTTGCTGGACTCAAATATTAGTGTTTCAAAACAGTAAAACATAATCTAACAAGAAAGAGAATGCACACCAAAAAAAGCCACAATAGTCACTTAACCTGGTTTAATAAGCCAATATCAGATACAGGTAAAAACAAACAATTATAATTAAAGTGACAAAATTAGGCACAAAAAATAAATCAAAAAAATCAATGATAATTACCAAAAGTTTTCACAAGCCTAATAGGGCAGAAACAGGACACAAAAAGTAACCCCCCAACGTTTCGGCACCTCCTGGTTGCCTTTATCAAGTCATAATGTTCCCTTGATAAAGGCAACCAGGAGGTGCCGAAACGTTGGGGGGTTACTTTTTGTGTCCTGTTTCTGCCCTATTAGGCTTGTGAAAACTTTTGGTAATTATCATTGAGTTTTTTGATTTATTTTTTGTGCCTAATTTTGTCACTTTAAAGGACCACTCTAGGCACCCAGACCACTTCAGCTTAATGAGGTGGTCTTGGTGCCAGGTCCCTCTAGGATTAACCCTTTTTTTTTTTATAAACATAGCAGTTTCAGAGAAACTGCTATGTTTATACTGAGGGTTAATCCAGCCTCCAAAACCTCTAGTGGCTGTCTCATTGACAGCCGCTAGAGGCGCTTGCGTGCTTCTCACTGTGAAAATGACAGTGAGAGCACGCAAGCGTCCATAGGAAAGCATTGTAAATGCTTTCCTATACGACCGGCTGAATGCGAGCGCGCTCCTGCCGCGCATGCGCATTCAGCCGATGACGTCGCAAGGAAGAAGGAGAGGAGGAGGAAAGCTCCCCGCCCGGCGCTGGAGAAAGAGGTAAGTTTAACCCCTTCCTCCCCCCAGAGCCCAGCGGGAGTGGGTCCCTGAGGGTGGGGGCACCCTCAGGGCACTCTAGTGCCAGGAAAACGAGTATGTTTTCCTGGCACTAGAGTGGTCCTTTAATTATAATTGTTTGTTTTTGCCTGTATCGGATATTGGCTTATTAAACCAGGTTAAGTGGCTATTGTGGCTTTTTTTGGTGTGCATTCTCTTTCTTGTTAGATTACTATTTATATGGGTATTTGAGGGAATACCAGTGAGGATTAGCACCCAGATGGTTATGCTTTCTGTTAATTAGTCTCTCCATACTTTGTTTATTGTAAAACAGTAAAACATATCACAACGATGACATCGTCAGGGACAGTCCCGTTTTTTCCATTTTTCACACACACACAGCACTTTGACAATATAATTTTTGTGTTATATGTTTTACTGTTTTTAAACACTAATATTTGTTTTCTGCGGAGTCTCGCTAGTAAAACCGAACCCCCCATGTACAGGTTTTATGGTGTTTTCAAAAGTTAAAGAGTCAAATATAAGGCTTGCATTTCCTTTTTTTTACATTGAAATTTGCCAAATTAGTTATGTTGCCTTTGAGACCGTATGGTAGCCCAGGAATGAGAATTACCCTCATGATGGCATACCATTTGCAAAAGTAGACAACCCAAGGTATTGCAAATGGGGTATGTCCAGTATTTTTTAGTAGCCATTTAGTCACTGGCCAAAATTAGCATTCAAATTCGATTTTTGCATTTTTCACACACAAACAAATATGAGCGCTAACTTTGGCCAGTGTTTGTGACTAAGTAGCTACTAAAAAAAAACTGGACATACCCCATATTGAATACCCTGGGTTGTCTACTTAAAAAAATATTTTTTTACATGTAAGGTGTGATTCAGAGATTTATGACAGATAACCGTGTTACAATGTCACTATTGATACATTTTAAAGGACCACTATAGGCACCCAGACCACTTCAGCTCAATGAAGTGGACTGGGTGCCAGGTCCATCTAGGGTTAACCCTGAAGCTGTAAACATAGCAGTTTCAGAGAAACTTCTATGTTTACACTAGGGTTAATCCAGCCTCTAGTGGCTGTCTCAATGACAGCCACTAGAGGCGCTTCCGCGCTTCTCTCTGTTAAAATCACAGTGAGAAGATGCTGACGTCCATAGGAAAGCATTGAGAAATGCTTTCCTATGGACTGATTGAATGCGCGCGCGGCTCTTGCCGCCCATGCGCATTCATCGCTGACGTCAGGAGAGGGAGGCGAGAAAGGTAAAAGTTTAACCCCTTCAGCCCGATGGGAGGAGGACCATGATGCTGGGGAGGACCAAAAGACCCTATAGTGCCAGGAAAAGTTTGTTTTCCTGGGACTATAGTGGTCCTTTAAAAATATATATTTTGAAACAGCAATGTCCTACTTGTAGTTATAGCCCTATAACTTACACAAAAAAAAAGTTAAGAGCATGTTAACATTGGTATTTCTAAACTCAGGACAAAATTTAGAAACTATTTAGCACAGGTGTTTTTTTGGCGGTTGTAGATGCGTAACAGATTTTGGGGGTCAATGTTAGAAAAGGTGTGTTTTTGAAAAAAATAATCATATTTTATAAAAAAAAATGTTATAGTAAATGATATGATATGATGAAAATAATGGTATCTTTAGAAAGACCATTTAATGGCAAAAAAAACTGTATATAATATGTGTAGGCACAGTAAATGAGTAAGAGGAAAATTACAGCTAAACACAAACACCGTAGAAATGTAAAAACAGCCCTGGTCCTTACCAGTAAGAAAATTGAAAAACGGTCTGGTCACTAAGGGGTTAAATGTACAACAATGTTTATCTTTGTGTCTTTTATGCTACTATATATTTCTTTCAACAGAAACACCCAAATGCAGTTTTTTGTTCATTGGAAAACTTCACGAAACTCTCTCCAAGTGAAACTTACATTTGTAGAGAAATCACTGTACTTGGTAAGTGTATTTGTGTCATGTAACTAGACTGCAAGTTAAAGCTTTAGTCCAAGCATTGTGACCAATACATCCTACTAGGAGTACCCTGGCGCCATTCCTTGTAATGGGGCAAACCTCTGAAGGAGGCTGATGCCACCTGACTTCTGCATAGCTGTGTCAGGTGAGTGCGCTCAGCCAATAAATTAGTGTCTGTGCGCAGACTATGTAGAATAAAAAGAATCTCAGGCACTCACTGTGATTGTTCTTCAAGCAGGTTTATTGCAACGTTTCGACCTCAATGAGGTCTTTTTCAAGCTGATTGAGGTCGAAACGTTGCAATAAACCTGCTTGAAGAACAATCACAGTGAGTGCCTGAGATTCTTTTTATTCTACATATGTCTCTTGGGGTCTTTTTGCTGACCCATGCTCAGTAGCACCCTGTGTGTAATTGTTGTGACTGAGTGCGACCCTATTTCTATTTCTATTTTTGTGCGCAGACTATGCACAGAAAAGAGAATGTGAGAGTTGAAAGTGCTAATTGACTATTGTACAAAAAAATTAAAGGGCAATATAAAATACATTTAAAGGATCACTATAGTGTCAGGAAAACAAAGCGGTTTTCCTGACACTATAGTGCCCTGAGGGTGCCCCCACCCTCAGGATCCCCCTCCCGTGGTGCTGAAGGGGTTAAAACCCCTTATCGATCTTGTGTATTTCTGGCTCCCTTGACCATTCTCTGTCTTTCAACGTATTAATCCGGCCATTCCAAGGACCGGTTTACGTTCTGTCTATTTTTCTATTCTATGTAGATGTTACATAGTTTTGCGTGTTGGATCACATTAGTAGTCGTGACACAAATATTGTGATTCAGTTACACTATATTGCCATATTGTGTCAAGCCCAACACTATATCACAATACCGTAATATAGGTGGGACCTACACACATTTCAACATGGGAGATTAACATGCTAACTGCGCTACTGAGAATTGCATGTTCCGAGTGAGGACGTCCAACTTCTTTAAATCCCCCGTAGGAAAGCATTAATTCAAGGTTTGTCTCATGCAAAGAGTGAGGACGTCCAGTGTCGTCTCACTAAGTTAGGCTCTGTGAAACAGCAGAAAGCACTGTATACCAGTAGCTGTCTGGTATACAGCCATTAAAGGCAGTCTTAACCCTGCAAGGTAAACATTGCAGTTTCTCTAAGAGAACTGGGACAGTGCACCCAGACCACTTCAATGACATAAAGTGGTCTGGGTGCCTATAGTGTCCCTTTAAGTACAATGATAGCTAAGAGATCCCATCTATTTTGGGAGTTCACTGCTGAGTGGACAGAATGTATTAAAGTAATCCTTACAGTCCTCCATTGTTTCACCGTGGAGCCACCTTCATGGCTTCAGGATTGATTAATAGGAAATCAATGTGTGTCTCACAAGTAAGATCAGCAACAAGTAAAAACTTAGTCCTCCCTCAGGAAAAGGGTAGTGATTTCTATTCATCCTACAGGCAATGTTTCGACCTGATAAGAGTATTTGGAGATTTTTTTCTAACTGCGCTATAACTTGTTATGGATCTAATAATTTCTTCCTGTTTTTTTTTTTTTTTTCTTCCAATGCACAGAAAAATGAATAATCTAAATAATCCACAGCACTGGAACATACGCCCAGATGAAGGTGGTGGAGATGGGAGTAGATGGAATTATGCCCTGCTTGTCCCCATGCTGGGGCTTGCTGCGTTTCGTAAGTTTTAAAAATTAGCGATAGCCAATTATTGCTATATGATATTGAGGATATGTTTTGCTCCTGTCTCACAGACTTGCAGAATTGTTTATATATCTTACACTCTGAAACAAATGTCACAGTACAACAATATATGAATATACTTTAGTCACCAGCACAACTGCATTAAGTTGTAGTTGTTCTGTTGACAATAGTGTCTCTTTAATCATTTATCCAATTTCTGAACCAAAACAAATACTAGAATCTGTGCTATGTGTTTATTCCAGCGCTTTAAGTGCACCCATAAATATTATATATCGTTTTGTTTATTTTTAAAGGACAGAATGAACTATCTTTTGATACATGACATGTATACCTAACACAACAATAAGTATGAATTTAAAAAATATATATTTTTTTTTTATATGTATTCTGAAACATTGTTTTCATTATCTGCAGGTTGGATATGGTCAAAGGAATCTGAAAAAGAAATAATGAAAGCAAAAACAGAATATATTCAGAAAGTGACACACTTGGAGAAGAATCTTGAAACAAAATATCGTGAGATTATTTCAGAAAACCGCCGTACAGTAGCTCACTTGGAAATTGAACTTGAGAAGGAGCAGAGCAGAACTATCAGCTATCGTAGGGCTCTCATTTCCCAGAGTCAAAAGCTTGTGGAGGAAAGGAAGCTCTTGGAGCAGGAGAAAGAAAACCTAAAGCAGGAACTAAGAGCAGCACAGCAATCAGGAGCCGCAGGTGCCTTGTATTCAAACTACCTGAGAGAAGAAGAAGAATGGCAGAAGAAGGCTAAAAGCTTGCTAAAGGAGTTTGAAGATGATCTCACGGAGAGACAAAACATTTACTGTAGCTTTATAACACCTAAAGTTAAAAGGCTAGAAATAGAAAAGAAAATGCTTATCAAATCTGTAACTAATCCAGTTGCGGTTGAATTAGAAGTTGAGGAGGGCTTGAGTGACATTTTTAAACACGATAACCACTGTGCTGTCTTGATAAACACCAATAAACATCAGAATGGCAGACTAATGTGGGTTTATCTGAAGTATTGGGAACTGACGGTAGAACTGAAAAAATTCAAAAAAGCAGAGGAAGCTATGCTAGGTAAAAAGGAAATGTAGCTGTTGTTTTTTTCACATTACATGTACACTTTTTACCAAACAGTAGTACAACGTGATCTTGATTAATTCTAGATTAAAGGTCTAGTTGTGGCCATCTACAACACTACTATAATGTTTTGCTTCTGTATATGTATGTTTCTTTTAAAGGTATATTTCTCCCACCGTACAGCGTTGCAGTATATGTTGGTGCTTTTTAAATAAATTGTAATCATGGTTTACATGTGATTTTATTCTTTTTTTCTCTTTCTATATATAAATAAATTGAGCGCGATGCGTGCTCTGCAATTATATTTATATCTAAATACATTCTTTTAAACATGGGCTATGCCAAAATACAGTCTTATAGCTACGTTTTTAGAAACCACATTTGTTCATTATATTTTCAAATTTCATTAATTAAAGTTATTCTCTTTGAGAAAATAATCTAATTAAAACATAATGGTTTTATAAAGTGCTAAATCTAATTTATGAATTATATTCATGTAATGGTTTTGATTCTCTGTCTGCATTTTGAGAGATACGACAATCCTTCCATTTGTCAGTCAGAATGCCTCTAGTGGCTGTCAATACATCCCTTATAGGGCAATATGCATAAAACATAAATATTGAAAATATAGATCGAAAACACTCACAAGAGTAGAGCAATTAAGTCTGCTCTGAACTGTGTTGGCATCTCATTATACAGAGGCTTGAGGCTGTGATGGCAGTAAAAATCCTTTATTTGACACTCCAAACGTTAAAAGCAGTTGTCTGGCTATACGTCCTCTTTCTGTACCTCTTCCTCGCAAATGTGGTATAGTCCCAAACTATTTTTTTGGTCCTTTTCAGGCTCCAGAAGCTCTAAGGGCTACTTCCACTCACACTTGTTCCGGGAGGCGGGGCTTACGGCCATTGGACATAATGATGTCAGAGCATGATGACGCGTTTTGCCGACGTGCTCGGCTTCATCAGATCCGCCCACTAGCCCATCACAGTCTCAATATAAAGCATTTACACAGGGCGTGCTTACCCAAAAGAGTCCGAAAGTTCTGTCCTATGATTGGTTATCTTGACCAGCATATTAACATACATTATAGAAGCCAAACCTTTTTTTTTTTTTTAACTCAAACTGAAACAAGGGGATTATTCACTAAATGTTTAAAAAAATTATTTATCTACACATACAGCTTATCATTACACCTCTTTGGATATTAATCCAGTTAAATGGAATAAAATAATATAAATTACAATACATGAAAACATTTACTTGTTTGTGTGATTTGCTAAAAAAAATATATATTGTTCTCAACAGTACCTACTTTAATAGAGGAAGAAAGGAATAAAATTAGTCCATTACATAATACCATATTTCTGAATCACATTTAAAGTGCTAAATTACATATTGTAAATTAAAGTGAAATATGCAACATGCAATAAGTGCTCTCCTATTGTAAAAAATTCTGGAAAATAATATGCAAAAGGTAAAATGTTAAAATTAGGAAGAGATGAAAAGGAGGGAATAAAAGAGTCACCGTATTTTTTCATCAACACTTACAAAATTGTATATTCTGAATAATATACTACTGCATGAGTAAACACACACCACTTCATTATGCAGTCTTAACCCCTTCCTAGCCGTGGATGTACCAGGTGCGTAAGACAAAAAACAGTTGTTAACGACCTCGGACGTACCTGGTATGTCCACGGTAAATAAGAGCCTTGGACTTACCTGGACCGGCAATCCTGGTTGGGAGGGGACAGCCCGAGACCCCAGCAGTCCCCCTGCAGCAGCTCTGGCCACTGCGGCCCTCCAGGGCCATGTGATCACCATGATCACATGGCCGCAATAGGAGTCTATGGAGCTGCCAGCAGCGGGACTGTCTGAGCAGTCAGGCAGTCCCCCAGACAGCTAAAATGTGTAAAACAATTATAATTAAAATAAATATATTATGCATATATTATATATGTAAAATATATTATAAAATAATTAAAGCATTTTATAATATACATATATGATGCAAATATATGATTGCATTATAAGTGTACTTTGTGCTATATACACAAATATCTTAAAATACACTTATAATGTAATCATATATATATGTATAATATATTATAAAATGCTTTATTATACATATATAGGAACTAAAAGTGTGTGTATATATATTTATATATATATACACACACACACGTATTATATGTATATATAAATATAGTTAGTACAATGTTGAACAAAAATCTGCACTACAGTCAAGCCAAGTCAAAGTCATTGCTTTTCCAACAGAAATCACAAATTTGCAGTGATGTTACTACCAGAAAGGATTCTGGGTGGGCATGTGCAAATTTGCTTAACATAAAATCACATATTTGCCTTATTCCATTTTAACCCCTTAAGGATGGCGAGCATGCTATGCCGTCCTTGAGGACCCGGCTCTAAACGCCGGTGGGCGGCATAGCATGTCCACGCCGTCCAGGGGACTTACTTGCTCGCCGGCGATCCCACGCCGGTGATCGCGATCGGGGGACTTACCTGACATCTCAGGGAGTCGCCCTGCTGCCTGGGCCATGTGATCGCAAAGTCCTTGCGAGGACCTCACGATCACATGGATGGAATAGCTGTCCATAGCAGTGCCAGCAGGGGGAGTGCCTGCAATGACAGGTAGTCCCCCTGATGCCTGAATTAAATTAAAATAAAGTCTTAAAACAGTGTAGTCATGAAGTTTAGGCTCATGTTTGGGGGATTGGAGAACTACATACACTAGGGGGTTGCTATATCAGAATACTCCCATGAGTATAATCACTAGCTCTTCTAAGAGCTGTTCCTGCTACGCTCTCTGGACTAGGAGAGGCCTACTCACTGGAAGCTGGATCCTGGTCTTGGGTCCAGGGTGGGTGGAGTACGGCGAGACCCCAACCAAGCTGCGGCGGTTTGTGGAGTCTGCAGTGCTTATGGTGTCTGGTGGAGTGCTTGGAGCCCTCGGTGAGCACTAGGAGCATCCATCGGTGGAGGTACCCAATCGGGGTACAGGAAGCTCCGTTACAGTCTCTCTTCTATTTTTGTTGTCCTTTTTTATTAATTTTTCTCTCCCCATCTATCGATTTAAGAGATTTTTTTTAAACATTTGCCTTTCCAGTTGGACAGCTCTCTGATCTGAGCTCTCCGACCGCAGCATGGCTGTGCAGCCGGGCCCCTGGCTGTCTCGAGCCCTCGGTTCATGACCAATGTGCCTAAATGGTCAGTCCACCCTTGACCAGCACTAAAGCTGCTGCCGGCGTCCCCCCTTGAGAATTGCCCGAGGCTACCGCCTAATTGTTTTGTGTACTTCTGGATTTCTTGACTTTCTATTTTTGTCTATCTTGAGCATCACCTTAAGAATGCCCACTATATGGTATGGCAATCTGCTCCTTTATTACCTGCTGTTCTCTTACTGTTTACCTATTCTCTACATGTTAGGGCCACCTATCCTGACAATGCAGCTTGACAATACAGCTGATTTTATGGTAAAGGTATCTAAAAGATGGGTGTCAGATGATTGGGTAGGGATTGCAATACCAGCGCTTGCTATAGGTGATGTTTCCAGTAGGTATGCCTTTGTCTAGACAGGTGCCTTCAGTTGCTTTATCTTTAATCTGGCAAAGCCTACCTCCGCAGGAAATGCCTATGAGTTTTTTTTGTTTTCCTTCCCTACGTTTATAGGCAATTTAGCAAAACTTGTGGGTGTATTGAAAAACTCTTATCATTTTCACAAGTCCTTATGTATATTAGTACACATGTTACTGTTTCATTTTTGCATGTAATAATGGTTTACTATAAATTACCAAATAAAAGGTACACAATGATAATTCCCACACCATTCAGTTTCAGAAATGGTGCTAAATCATTAGCTTTTTGATACTATTATTTCAGATTTCAGTGCATACAGAATTCACTTCATTATATAAGTTTCTCTACTGGGAGACAGAGAGTTTGTTTCTTGAATGTTAATTATTTCCCAGAGAAAACCATTACCCAAAGGAGATGTCTTCTCTTCAGCTCGAAGTGTATATAAATTCCTATCACGTACAGCTAAATCTCATGAACGCCTTCTAAATTCAAGTTGATTAATACAATGTAACAAGTAAATATTCGGTGTCAGAATAGCTTACACCACCATTTTCCAAATAGGGTTTCCCAAAACATACAGCTTTCATGACCGAGCAAAATAGATAATTTGCTGATCTTGGTGTTAAGGGTTACAGTGGTTATCACAGTCATGTACACTGTTTAACCATGCATCTGGCTAAGTCTATATCCACGTCCCAGTATTCTGATGATGTGATCACAACCGTAGCAACTCACATGCAGATAATCCTCACATGATGCATGTAATATAAAGCGCTATGGAATCTGTTGGTGCTATATAAATGGTGTAAGGAAACCTGGTATATCCAATACCCATTCGGTAGTTTCCTTCCGAACGGTCAGAGCATCAGTGATTATAACTCTCCGTTTGGCAGATAAGATAAACGATTTCCATACGAATAAATAGCTTTACAAGAAGATTCCTTTAGTAAAGCATACGAATACCCAAACATCAGCCGGAGTTTAGAAGAAGGGTGCAACAGAACTGAGCTTTATTATGCCACACTGGCTTTTAAGCAAGTCCCCGTGCAAGGGGACCTCCCAAAGGGATGGACATGGTACAGCCAATCATAACAAGAGAAATGGTTATACACTCCCATTGCAAACATATAATGCCCTCCCCTGAACCTGGTAATAATTAAGGCAGATAACATAATAACTTCATTATCTCCAGGCAGAAAAAGTAAATTTTCCCCCAACTTTCAGAACACCCCTAAAAAAATGAGGTGTCCCCGTAAAAGTCATATCCCCTGATAACCCTGATCTGGGTGACCAACATATCCAAAAATCACCCAGATCAGTTCAGGGGTTTTCAAATTCCATGGAGGTCTAAGGTGACCGGCTACCCACGAGGCTGCTGCCCAAAACAGTTCCATGAGGTTGGGTGGTTTTGCCGGTCTATTTCGTGAAGTTGAAATAAACGAATAATCCCATGAATGGTTCCCCCTGGCTCCTAGCAACGATTGTTCTCTTCATACGAATGAACAAAAGTACCGAATAGTAGACATGTGCAATTCGTTTCGGTCCGAATATGAATTCAGACGAATTTTGGGCAATTCGGACATTCGGGTACTTTCGAATGTCTGAATTGCTGAAGTTCCGAAGTTCCGAAGATGCAGAATTTCCGAAGTGTTGAACTGCCGAAGTGCCGAAGTTCCGAAGTGCTGAAGTGTTGGGGGCCAGGGGGAGGACATTAGGTCCCCCCTATTACTATTTAGGTCCCCCACCCACCGCTCAGGGGTGGGGGCCAAGGGGGAGGACATTAGGTCCCCCCTTATTAGTATTTAGGGCCCCCAGTAGTATTTTTCCCCATGCACATGCCTACCGAATAGCGCTCTCCTAGCTGTTCGGGACATGAAGATCCAGCGTTCGTATGTTGGGACCGGTGTTCGGGAAGTCGAGTGTCCGATTTTAGTTCAAACACTCGACGACCAAGTCCCGCTGCCTTTGTTCGCACAAGCAAGATGGCCGCCGTTTTCTCAGCCACGTGACGTTCAGCAATACGAACGACGGGCGCACAGGTAGAGGGTTTAATTGAAGCATGCTTTTGAAGTTAATGAGCCAGGGTGGTGGCCTCTGTTCGGTAGTTACATCTACCGAATGAAAAGGGGAGAAATAGCGAACACAAAGAGGTATTTCTTCACAAATGGCAATAATGATAATAATATATTGCTTGTGTCAATTATTTCTTCCTTCCTACTCAGACTCAGATTTCACATTAGGCAGAATAGGCACTGCCTAGAGCCCAGGCTCAGACAGGGGGCCCCTGGAGTGCTAGTGTTGACTGTATGGTGGGCCTTTCCTGAGGCAACAAGATGATCAAATGGTCCTGAACCATTTCACTACATCAATGGAGCATTGTGGTCTGCACCTTCATCGCTTTTAGAGCTTGGGCCTGACCTTTGCAAGCAAAATATGGCCTTTATCTTGCTTTGTCTCTATGTTTTATATCTCAATGTCAAGTTTTAAGGCGTTATTCTTGCTATGATAATGTATATTATTTCCCCTTGTTGATTTCTCTTCCCAATGGCAATTTGGGGTAATATCAATATTTGAATAAACTTTACACTTAGGCTATTCTTCATTTTTTTGACCATTTACTAAAGTTACATAAAGGGACGGGTCAGTAAAGTAATTACAACATTTACACAACAATAACTTAAATAATGCTGACATAACTTTAAAATGAAAAAATACAGAATTAGAATTATATTTGACAAAACTTTATTTTTCTTTGATATAAGAAAAGGATCAGTCATGTTACTGCTACTGCCGTAATAGTAGTAGTTAATGACTACTGTGCCTCTGTTATTTAAATGTAAATAGGGATTTGGGATACTACACACATAATTTTTTGGTTTTGTATTGTTTATAAAAAATAAATAACAGTAAAACATATTATTTTTTTTTAAAATTCTTTATTTTTCATTTAATAGCACGTACAGGCGCACATCAGTTTACGGGCTTACGCAGAAGCCAACATTATCGACATTATAGAAATATACAGCTTTACAATCACAGTATTATAAGCCTCATTTTTCTTATCAAAACCGATGGTGCCTGCCGGCCATTGAGGTATTTTGTAATTTTTAACTTCACAGTACCCCTTGTTAGTATATACATCTTTTAGCTCAACAAGGAAAACAAACTCTGTTAGGCTAAGGAAGAGGCCAAGGAAAGCACAGACCCTCCTTCGTAGATATTAGTTCTCTGTAACATTGTATACGTGGGTCTGAACCCAGACTTGGCACTCGCCATTTATAGGGGAAAATTATGTTAGGTACATACGCAGGCCAGAGGGGTAAAAATAGTCAGCTATCGTATGTGCCAGTTAAACCCCTAACTGTACTACCTAGTTCCTCCGTTCGCTAGATCTAGCCTGCGAAGCGTAAAGAAAAAAGAGGAGAAAGAGAGAAATGAAGAAGGAAATACCTGAAAAAGTATATAGCCAGGTCGGAAAAAGGGGGAAAAGGGGGCAAGAAGTGGGGGGAGAGGGAAGGGGGAGGGGGAGGGCGGCCGGTCCATAATCTCTCAATGTGAAGTGAGGCCCAGTCCAGCGAGGCCTCGCTGCGGTCCAAAACCATCAGGGTACGACTCAGGAGCCACTCGAGCCTATTGCGCTGTCGTCCCAAGGCTCCCAGAGTTTCCGAAAAGTCACGGACGTCCCCCTCACCCTTGCAACAGTAAAACATTTATTGTAGCTCTTAAAGTTTTAAAAATGTAGCTGTGATTAAACACTGTTCCTCTATCACATTTCTGTATGTGTAGAGGTTATTCTGAAAATACTACAATTGAGAAACCTTGCACTGTGCTCAGTAAAGAATGGAATTCAGTGCTGTGGTTTATAAAGAAGTACTAAAAAGAGGTTTTAGGAATTTCGTTAGTGGAATGTCAAGTTACCTGTAAGTTGCTGTAGTACATCTTCAAGCATGCATCATTTTTCAGATGCTAAATGCCACTACAATCTGGAATGCATGTCATTCTGGCATCTTTTTGATGCCAGGATCTCTGAACAGAGTAATTTTACATGGTTTTTTTTACATAGCCTGGGCCAAATTAAGTAAAGGGCATCAATTACTATAAATTCTCCTTACAAACTATAGCCTTTGCCCTGTTGTGGTTCCTTCTTGGTGCCAATAGCATGTTCATTGTGCATTTGCTATTGAGAATTGATAACAGCTCAAGAAGATTGACATTGTCCCCGCCCAAATCTTAACCTAGTTTTGTAAATGGGGAGTCACTGATTGGCTTAGAGTATCAGCTGACAGATGTCTGCCAATAAGCAGCAAACCTGCCTGGTGGCACTCTGCACTTCCTGAAACTGAGATTTCAGAAGCCGGATGTCACCTGGAGGCAGTTGAGATCAGTGCTGGAGGCTCAATGTGGGGTTAGAACCTGTTAGAACTAAACAGGTAGAATTGAGCTTAGGGCCTCCTTACTCCATAACAACTTAATTTAGAAGAAGTTTTTTATGGTGCCTGAAGTGTTTCTTTAACTGTTTTAAATCCGATCAATAACTATCCCATCTCATTGTATAGACATTAAATTAAACAATACAATACAATAGTAATTTTGTACACAGTGGAATGAAAATCACTAGTCCAGTATTTCTCACTCTCCCAAATCCTAATTTTACCACATGACAGGAGGCTTCATATTTGCATATCTTTCTTTACTGAAAACTCCAGCAGCATAGAAACAGTAACAACCAATCAGAGAAAAGATATGGTGCCCATAAAAGGCCCTGTCTATGACATCACTTCCTCTTTCTTTGCTGCTCCAGCCATCAACAGGTCAGAGTATTCATTACCTCTCTATTTATTTACATCTTTTATCATTTTATTACCTATCTATTGTTCTTTATTCTCACCCTGCTACCTATAACCTGTCCCTTTCCTTTTCCCTTGTTCAGTTCCCCTGCTTCACCGGTTTTGTTATCTTTTGTGATTTTATTGTGCTTGTGTATTTTCGCGGTGGTCCGCGGGCGTCACGGCTGTCTATGCCGCGCTCGCCGCGTGGACCGGCACTCTTTACATACAGGGGGCTGGGTGGGGACGGGTGGGGGGTAGCCGAAGGTTTCTTGTTATGAACTCTGTCCCAAACTGCTTGCTGGAGACCTCAGCAGCAAGATAGCGTGGCCGAGCGGTCTAAGGCACTGGATTTAGGCTCCAGTCTCTCTGGAGGCGTGGGTTCGTATCCCAGCCCCACGAGTCTTCAGGTCAAAACGGCAAGGGAAGGGCTCCAACCCCCCCCTGCCACTATGGTCTAAGGCAAGTCGCCCATCGAACAGACCAAGTAGACGGAACACCGGGAACCCCCGACCCTGTCCACCACAATCTTCCGACAAAGAAGACTACTATCCACCACGCACGTTGGACATCGCCATCTGAGGAAGGGGAACGTGAGAACGACTAGTATTCGGCCCAGAAGCACAAATCCTACTATTTGACGGCGGGAACTTACCCACCACACTAACTTTAGCCCAAACCTCGCTGAAGCAAACCCTCCACACCCCTTCGGGGAAAGGTGTTTTTGGGAGGACTGGTCGGTAGCGGAACCGAACCACCAACCGCTTCATCTACTAGTGAGTCAGCCTATCACCAAGGGAACTCCTACGTGGTATGCAAACGCTTCAGGATAGAGAAAATCAACCTTCTACTAGACCTCCTGAACGATAGCGACTGGTTTACACATCTGGACCCCGAGGACACATACTTGTCAATATCCGCTACCCTAAACTACCTAGTTTTCCTCCGATCCCAGTGATGAGGACTAACACAGCAGTTTACGACTCCGTGGTACCTACAAAGCTACTGAAGCCGGTGAGGGCTCACATCCGCGTATTTGGACGTGCGATGTCTCGTGTACCTGGAAGACTGGCTGACCCTTTGCGAATCCAGGCTACGTTTGCGGTCAAATTTGACGTTCACGTTCTGGACTCCACGGGTTTTTTGGTAGTACGCAGACAAATTGCTCCCCCATCTGTGTCGGGTCAGTTCCTTGGTTTCGACATCGACTTGGAGAACTACGTTCCGCGTCGGTCCCCGACAAGATCACCCCTATACGGTTGGATATCGGACACGCTCTAAGGTTGGATACGATTCCTCTCGGAATACTCACCGGATTGTGGGATTCCTCTCCTCCTCCATACAATCGATATTCCCTGGCCCACTACACTACAGGGCCATGCATCGACTGCTGGCTAGACACGTACACGCCGGTCACTCATGCGACCACTGGATCCCACTGTCGGCAGAAGTGAGGACGGAATTCCGATGGTGACTACTTCACTTGCAAACTTGGATCGGCAAATCGATCTTTGACTCTTCCTCCGGATGCGTAGTGGTGGATGGACCCATACAAATGGACCCAACCGCTCTCCACAATGGCAAGGGTGCTTCAATACACACGCACACACAGGATCTCGCTCCTGCTCATGACACCACTCGGACAATGCCAACTGTGGTTCCCGGATTGCCTGGGGGCGTCTCGCGGAGACCCTCTACCACTCCCTACCTTCCCTCTACTTTGGACGGGACATCAAGGGGAAGCCCACTCCTTTGTCATGGAAGGACGACTGGCACTAGTGGACTGGACGATTTCAGGGCTTCCTGAAATGTCCACGACCTAGTACCCCAACTACGATCTCTGATGGGACTCAGGCTCCCGGCACCAGGAAATGCTATATTTCTGCCTGATCGGCCTGGAGTGTTTGGTGGTGTCAGGATCGGGACAGGGATCCAACACGCAGAGTACGAACAGGAGAGATGTACGTATACCGGACCTTAGAATGGCCGGACTAACGTAAGGAGAGAGCAGAGAATAGTCAGAGACAAGCCGGGGTCGAGGGAACGAGAGAACAGGTAAGCGAGAGACAAGCCGAGGTCAAAGGACACGAGAGGTAAACAGGAACGATAGTACAAGCCGAGTCAAAACCAAATAGAACAATAAACATAAGAGCACTGAGGAACCAGACAAGCTAGAACCACGACAGGGCAATGAACCATTACACACATCCCTCTTTTATACCCTGGTTCTTTAATTGATGACTCCGCCCTTGCCGAGCCCTGATTGGTTGTTCCGAACTAGATTGACAGGTCGGGATGTGACTGCCGTCATGACGTCGACTCCTGAGCGTCGTGTCATAAAAGGAAGCGGGACTCTCGCGGCCGGCGTGGGAATGACTATGAGAGCTGTGAGGATTGGATGAATCAGCCCCGCTGAGAGAACGGCCGTCGGGAAGTCTAGCCTCCTCCGAGGTAGAGACTTCAGGTACCCTGACAGTACCCCCCCCTCAGAAACGCCCACCGGGCGGAAGGAACCGGGGCGGGACGGAAAGCGAGCATGAAAAGCCCTGAGAAGGCGAGGAGCATGCACATCCTCCTGGACCACCCAAGACCTCTCCTCAGGACCATATCCTTTCCAGTCAACAAGATATTGCACCTTCCCCCGAGAAATCCGAGAATCGAGGATGGAATTGATCTCATACTCCTCCTGACCCTCAACCTGGACAGAACTAGGGGAAGGCACAGTGGAGGAAAATCTGTTACATACCAAAGGCTTCAATAAAGAAACATGAAAGGAGTTCGGGATGCGTAAAGCAGGCGGAAGAGCCAGACGATATGCAACAGGATTTATCCGAGACAGAACCCTGTAAGGACCTATGTATGAGGAGCAAATTTCATGGAAGGAACTTTCAAGCGGATGTTTCTGGTACTCAACCATACCCTATCACCCGGAGAGAATACAGGAGCCACCCTTCTGCGTTTGTCAGCGTGTCGTTTGGACACCATGGAATTATGAATAAGGATCTGTCGAGTCTGATCCCACAACTTCCTCAGATTGGCAACATGAATATCAACCGACGGTATCCCCTGGGAGGGGGAGGCCGACGGAAGAACGGAAGGATGAAAGCCATAATTCATGAAAAAGGGGCTAGAACGAGTAGAATCGCAAACACTGTTGTTGTGCGCAAACTCCGCCCAAGGAATCAGACCGACCCAATCGTCCTGGTGTTCAGAAACAAAACAGCGCAAGAACTGTTCAACCTTTTGGTTGGTGCGTTCGGCAGCCCCATTGGACTGGGGATGATAGGCAGAGGAAAAATTTAATTTGATACCAAGCTGGGAACAGAAGGATCTCCAAAACCGGGAAACAAATTGGGAACCTCTATCAGAAACGATTTCAGAAGGAATCCCATGTAAACGAAAAATCTCCCTCGCGAAAATTTCAGCCAATTCGGGAGAAGAGGGCAATTTGAGCAGAGGTACAAAATGAGCCATTTTGGTAAACCTGTCAATTACTGTGAGGATAACCGTATGTTTTTTAGAAACCGGTAAATCAACAATGAAGTCCATAGCCAGACAAGACCATGGTTTCACAGGAATTTCTAGGGGGTGCAAAAGCCCACATGGAAGCGTATGAGGTTGTTTAGTCCTCATACAGACATCACATGCCCCGACGAATTCCTTAAGATCCTTACGTAATGAAGGCCACCAGAAATCTTTAGAGATCAAAGAACATGACTTGCGTATGCCAGGATGTCCGGCAAATTTACTGTTATGAAAACACTGCATAAGTTCCAGTTGGAGTTTAGGAGGAACGAAGTAACGGTTCCCCGGAATAGGTCCGGGTGCCAGATGTTGTAACTTCTTGATCTCATCCAGCAACGGAGAGTGAATCTTAATGCTAGTGCTGGCAACAATATTACGCTTGGGAACTATAGAAGAAAAAACCATATCAGGCATAGTAGAAGGTTCATGTTGGCGGGACAATGCATCGGCCTTAGAATTCTTAGAACCAGGTCTATAAGTGAGAACATAGTTGAAATGAGTAAGGAACAAAGACCAACGAGCCTGCCTGGCAGATAATCGCTTGGCTTCCCCTATATATGACAAATTCTTGTGATCCGTCAAAATAGTAACCGGGTGTAAAGTCCCTTCCAACAAATGTCTCCACTCCTTCAAAGCCAAAATTACCGCTAACAGTTCCCTGTCACCAATATCATACCTGCTCTCAGGGCCAGACAATTTCCTGGAAAAAAAAACACATGGATGCAGTGGTTTATTCAAACTTAACCTTTGGGACAGAATAGCGCCTACACCTGTCTCTGAGGCGTCTACCTCGAGTAAGAAAGGCAAAGATGTGTCTGGATGAACTAATATCGGTGCTGAGGCAAACTGTTCCTTGAGAGTACTGAAAGCAACAAGCGCTTCTGGAGACCATGTCTTAGTATCAGCACCCTGTTTAGTCATGTTGGTAATAGGAGCGATAATAGACGAGTACCCCTTAATGAAGCGCCTATAGTAATTCGAGAAACCGATAAACCTCTGAATGGCCTTGAGTCCCTTGGGCAATGGCCAATCCAAGATAGATTGGAGTTTAACAGGGTCCATCTTAAACCCCTCTCCAGAAATAACGTAACCAAGAAAATTTACCTGAGATTGGTCAAAGCTACACTTCTCCAATTTGCAGTACAACCCATGCTGTAGAAGTTTATGCAATACCCTTCTGACTTGTTTGTGATGAATCTCAGACTCTTTAGAATGTATTAGTATATCATCCAAATAAACTATAACACATTCATGTTGAAATTCCCTAAGAACCTCATTAATCAAGTCCTGGAATACAGCAGGGGCATTGCAAAGCCCGAAGGGCATTACCGTGTACTCATAGTGGCCATACCGGGTATTGAAAGCCGTTTTCCATTCATCACCCTGCTGAATTCTCACCAAGTTATAAGCTCCCCTCAGATCTAACTTGGTAAAAATCTTAGAACCTTTCAGGCGATCAAATAGCTCAGTAATTAGGGGAATCGGATAAGCATTTCTGATTGTTATCTTGTTCAAGCCCCGATAATCAATGCAAGGCCGTAGTGTGCCGTCTTTTTTATCTACAAAAAAGAAACCGGCTCCGGCTGGAGAAGAGGATCTCCTAATAAAGCCTTTGTCTAGATTCTCCTGAATGTACTCCTCTAAGACTAAGTTCTCCTTAGTGGATAGAGGATATACATTGCCCCTCGGGGGCATAGTACCAGGTAGGAGATTAATCTTACAATCAAAGGACCTGTGTGGGGGTAAAGTATCAGCCTTCCTCTTATCAAAGACTGCCTTTAAATCCTGGTACTGGGAAGGTATCTGTAAATCTGTGGGCTTGTTAGAGTTACTAGGTGTGTCCACTAGGCACAACGGTGAGACTTTCTGTACACAACCTTTCTGGCAACCTTGACCCCAAGAGACTATTTCACCTTGTTCCCAATCAATAGTAGGGTTATGCTTTTTAAGCCAGGGATACCCCAAAACTATAGGAACTGAAGGGGATGAGATAAGCATGAGAGAAATCTCCTCCTCGTGTAAAATACCAATGGTTAGTTTAACTGGTAAAGTTTCACGAGAAATAACTGGATCTAATAACGGTCTACCATCTATGGCCTCAACGGCCAAGGGAGTCTCCTTTAACTGAGATGGGATAGAATGTTTCTTGACAAAGGTTTGATCCATAAAGCTTTCAGCTGCTCCGGAATCTATTAATGCCATAGCTTTAAGTACTCCCTTTTCCCAAGTTAAAGAAACCTGTAATAGTAGCCTATGATCCCTGTAATCATAAGTAGAGGACAAAATAGAAACACCCAAGGCCTGTCCTCTGGAGAAACTTAGGTGCGAGCGTTTCCCGGACGGTTAGGGCAATTAAGGCGTAGGTGGCCTCCTACTCCACAATACATACACCGACCCTCCCTTTTCCTATATTGTCTTTCATTCTCTGAAAGGTGAGTGTTACCAATCTGCATAGGTACTGGGAGAGCTAGAATAGTAGATTCAGAATTCTGAAATGCGGGAGTTAGTCTTAAGGAAGGTCTATAACCATTATCACGAGTGTTCTGCCTCTGTCTCATGCGTTCATCTATACGAGAAATAAATGAAATTAATTCCTCTAAATTTTCAGGAAGATCCCTTGTGGCAACCTCGTCTAAGATCGCATCTGACAATCCGTTCAGAAATACGTCCATATAGGCTTGTTCATTCCACTTGACCTCTGCCGCCAAGGATCTGAACTCCAGCGCATAGTCCACAAGGGTTAGACTATGCTGTCTAAGACGTAATAGTAATCTAGCAGCACTGGCCTTTCTCCCTGGGGGATCAAAAGTCCTCCTAAAAGTAGTAATGAACGCATTATAGTTATAGACTACTGGATTATCATTCTCCCACAGAGGGTTAGCCCATCTAAGAGCTTTGTCAATGAGTAGCGATATTATGAATCCAACCTTCGCCCTGTCTGTAGGGTAGGCACGGGGTTGTAATTCAAAATGAATTCCTATCTGGTTTAGGAAACCACGACAAGTATCCGGAGCACCGCCATACCGTAAAGGGGAAGTAACACGGGAAGACGTTCCCCCTGTGGCTACCTCTAGGCCTGTGTTAGCAAGAGAGATAGATGGAGTACGCATCTCCTCTGCTTGACTACTTGGATGGGATAGTAATGCTTGCAGTGCTAGAGCCATTTGGTCCATTCTATGGTCCATGGCTTCAAACCTCGAGTCAGGCGAACCAAGCTGAGCGTTTGTACCTGCAGGATCCATGGCCCTGTCGTAATGTCAGGATCGGGACAGGGATCCAACACGCAGAGTACGAACAGGAGAGATGTACGTATACCGGACCTTAGAATGGCCGGACTAACGTAAGGAGAGAGCAGAGAATAGTCAGAGACAAGCCGGGGTCGAGGGAACGAGAGAACAGGTAAGCGAGAGACAAGCCGAGGTCAAAGGACACGAGAGGTAAACAGGAACGATAGTACAAGCCGAGTCAAAACCAAATAGAACAATAAACATAAGAGCACTGAGGAACCAGACAAGCTAGAACCACGACAGGGCAATGAACCATTACACACATCCCTCTTTTATACCCTGGTTCTTTAATTGATGACTCCGCCCTTGCCGAGCCCTGATTGGTTGTTCCGAACTAGATTGACAGGTCGGGATGTGATTGCCGTCATGACGTCGACTCCTGAGCGTCGTGTCATAAAAGGAAGCGGGACTCTCGCGGCCGGCGTGGGAATGACTATGAGAGCTGTGAGGATTGGATGAATCAGCCCCGCTGAGAGAACGGCCGTCGGGAAGTCTAGCCTCCTCCGAGGTAGAGACTTCAGGTACCCTGACAGGTGGGTGGAAAGGGATTCCGATCCCTTTACCGCACTTGCCCCACCGATCCTTAACTATCTGTCACACCTGGTCTCGTTGGGGCAGTCATATCGATCCCTCAACGTGATCGGATCTGCCATATCGGTGGCGCATGTTCCGGTACAGGGCGGACCAGTAGGTCAAGATCCACTGGTTTGTCGACTACTACGGGGTGCCGAATTATCGAGACCCGGCACCCAAGTATTCACACCTCTGGCAGGTGGATGTGGTGCTGTGATTCCTTGGGGGGAATAGCAGGACAATCCTTGTTTGTTACTGAAACAACTTTCAGCCAAACTAGCCCTCTTGTTAGGCCTCGTCTTATTTAGACGGGTGAGGGACGTTAGGGCTTTCGATATGGATGTTTTTTCTCTATCACACCAGGCGGGATTACCTTTACCATATCGAGACGAACTAAGTCCAGTTCATCTTCGGTGTCATACCCATACTTTGTGTCAGACACCAAACTAGGTGTGGTCGGAACGCTAATGGGGTATACCGAAATCATTCTCCCTTCGTATTCATGCGACGGGTCTACTCCTGACTTCTTACGTGGAACCTCATGGAGAGGTGTCTACCGCTACACTGGCCAGATGGATCCGCTGGCTATTGCATCTAGCGGGCGTCGAACCTTGTTTCGGAGCCCACTCGGTCAAGGGAGCGGTGGCCCCACAAGTCCTTTTCGGCCGGCGCTTCCCTAACTGACATTATACGATGCGCGGTTTGAGCGCGAGAGGGTACGTTTAGAACGCTCTATTTCGGCAAACATCTCATACTTCTTTCACACTGGTCAATTCTAAGCTTTAAAAATGCAAATATGAAGCCTCCTGTCATGTGGTAAAATTGAAGATTATACTAGCTTTAGTGTAATAATAATCTTAATTTTAGTAATGACAGGAGGCGAATATTTCCCACCCTATAGAATCCCTCCAATGTTTTCTCGTGTTGAACAGAATATGCCCTCTATGTTCAGGAAGGTAAGTACGTTATGATTGTATGTTTGCTACTTAGATATGTGGCTTGAGAGACTTGTATAGGTTGAATAATTAGACATGTACCTTGAATTACGTTGTGTTTACAGATTCTTAATTATCATTGCTTTAGATATATTGATATGTTACTCATTCTAGTATCCATTGGTATATCAGATTCTTAATGTTTATTTTATGCGGACAAGCTACCACGCCAGAGTCCTTTCACCTTTTTCTTTTTCTTACAGCGTGAACGTCTTCTCATCAAGACAAAGACTCGCCTTCCATAACTCTACATCACGTAACTACTGGAGTTGATTATTCTAATATGTTGTGGAACTGTTGACGTAATATGATTATGTTTATTGTTGCTATTTATTGTTTCGCTTCAAAGAAAGAGGAAGTGATGTCATAGACAGGGCCTTTTATGGGCACCATATCTTTTCTCTGATTGGTTGTTACTGTTTCTATGCTGCTGGAGTTTTCAGTCAAGAAAGATATGCAAATATTCGCCTCCTGTCATTACTAAAATTAAGATTATTAGTACACTAAAGCTAGTATAATCTTCAATCATTGTAGTTCAGCACGGATAATAAACCTACATAATGTCACTTAAAATTTACATCACCAGATTAAGAGCCCAGTGGGCCTGGTGCTGACAATTATGATGGGCCTAATTACAGATTCTAAACACTAAAACAGTCATACCTCTCAAGCGTCATGTTTCTGATTTAGATGGTGTTGGAGGGAAACTCAAAGGATGCAGCTATACGAAAACACATACTCTATGCTAATCTATCTATAATTTATGCTTTCATCTTTCAATTAAATCCATACCCCCTAACAGCAGTGTCCAGTGAAGCACGAAGTCAATGAGCAGGGTAAAAGGGTGTGCCACTGACGCGAATCACGTGACCAAAACTGCCAAAAGGGGCGAACATGCGCAAAAAGGGGAATGTCTGTCCAAAGAATTGGAAGGCCAGCCAATCATGCAGGCTGTCCAACTAAGGGAATACTAATACAAAAAGAGAAGTCCTGCGCTTAAGCAGCAAGGACTACAACACACATCAGCCCCAATATATAGTAAAAACCAAAGAAAAGAAAATGTTACTTGCGCTTTCTCCTTAATCCCTATGTATATTTAGACAAATGGAGGTCATTTAGTTGCTCCAATGGCCATTGGAGGGATGCCCGCCTGCCAACGTCAAGGCAGACCCCCCTAAGCGGGTCCTAACACTGACCCTTCAGCCTGCTTCCTTGAGCTTCTGGCAAAGATATCTCTAATGAGACAGAAAGGGGTATTTTTTATATACACCCCTTTACTTATTAACCCTTAATAGGGAACACATGGGATGGGTAGCAGCATTGTAACCAGGCTGTGTGATACAAAGTAAATACAAATACAAAAAGAGAAGTCCTGCGCTTAAGCAGCAAGGACTACAACACACATCAGCCCCAATATATAGTAAAAACCAAAGAAAAGAAAATGTTACTTGCGCTTTCTCCTTAATCCCTATGTATATTTAGACAAATGGAGGTCATTTAGTTGCTCCAATGGCCATTGGAGGGATGCCCGCCTGCCAACGTCAAGGCAGACCCCCCTAAGCGGGTCCTAACACTGACCCTTCAGCCTGCTTCCTTGAGCTTCTGGCAAAGATATCTCTAATGAGACAGAAAGGGGTATTTTTTATATACACCCCTTTACTTATTAACCCTTAATAGGGAACACATGGGATGGGTAGCAGCATTGTAACCAGGCTGTGTGATACAAAGTAAATACAAATACAAAAAGAGAAGTCCTGCGCTTAAGCAGCAAGGACTACAACACACATCAGCCCCAATATATAGTAAAAACCAAAGAAAAGAAAATGTTACTTGCGCTTTCTCCTTAATCCCTATGTATATTTAGACAAATGGAGGTCATTTAGTTGCTCCAATGGCCATTGGAGGGATGCCCGCCTGCCAACGTCAAGGCAGACCCCCCTAAGCGGGTCCTAACACTGACCCTTCAGCCTGCTTCCTTGAGCTTCTGGCAAAGATATCTCTAATGAGACAGAAAGGGGTATTTTTTATATACACCCCTTCACTTATTAACCCTTAATAGGGAACACATGGGATGGGTAGCAGCATTGTAACCAGGCTGTGTGATACAAAGTAAATACAAATACAAAAAGAGAAGTCCTGCGCTTAAGCAGCAAGGACTACAACACACATCAGCCCCAATATATAGTAAAAACCAAAGAAAAGAAAATGTTACTTGCGCTTTCTCCTTAATCCCTATGTATATTTAGACAAATGGAGGTCATTTAGTTGCTCCAATGGCCATTGGAGGGATGCCCGCCTGCCAACGTCAAGGCAGACCCCCCTAAGCGGGTCCTAACACTGACCCTTCAGCCTGCTTCCTTGAGCTTCTGGCAAAGATATCTCTAATGAGACAGAAAGGGGTATTTTTTATATACACCCCTTTACTTATTAACCCTTAATAGGGAACACATGGGATGGGTAGCAGCATTGTAACCAGGCTGTGTGATACAAAGTAAATACAAATACAAAAAGAGAAGTCCTGCGCTTAAGCAGCAAGGACTACAACACACATCAGCCCCAATATATAGTAAAAACCAAAGAAAAGAAAATGTTACTTGCGCTTTCTCCTTAATCCCTATGTATATTTAGACAAATGGAGGTCATTTAGTTGCTCCAATGGCCATTGGAGGGATGCCCGCCTGCCAACGTCAAGGCAGACCCCCCTAAGCGGGTCCTAACACTGACCCTTCAGCCTGCTTCCTTGAGCTTCTGGCAAAGATATCTCTAATGAGACAGAAAGGGGTATTTTTTATATACACCCCTTCACTTATTAACCCTTAATAGGGAACACATGGGATGGGTAGCAGCATTGTAACCAGGCTGTGTGATACAAAGTAATCACACAGCCTGGTTACAATGCTGCTACCCATCCCATGTGTTCCCTATTAAGGGTTAATAAGTAAAGGGGTGTATATAAAAAATACCCCTTTCTGTCTCATTAGAGATATCTTTGCCAGAAGCTCAAGGAAGCAGGCTGAAGGGTCAGTGTTAGGACCCGCTTAGGGGGGTCTGCCTTGACGTTGGCAGGCGGGCATCCCTCCAATGGCCATTGGAGCAACTAAATGACCTCCATTTGTCTAAATATACATAGGGATTAAGGAGAAAGCGCAAGTAACATTTTCTTTTCTTTGGTTTTTACTATATATTGGGGCTGATGTGTGTTGTAGTCCTTGCTGCTTAAGCGCAGGACTTCTCTTTTTGTATTTGTATTTACTTTGTATCACACAGCCTGGTTACAATGCTGCTACCCATCCCATGTGTTCCCTATTAAGGGTTAATAAGTAAAGGGGTGTATATAAAAAATACCCCTTTCTGTCTCATTAGAGATATCTTTGCCAGAAGCTCAAGGAAGCAGGCTGAAGGGTCAGTGTTAGGACCCGCTTAGGGGGGTCTGCCTTGACGTTGGCAGGCGGGCATCCCTCCAATGGCCATTGGAGCAACTAAATGACCTCCATTTGTCTAAATATACATAGGGATTAAGGAGAAAGCGCAAGTAACATTTTCTTTTCTTTGGTTTTTACTATATATTGGGGCTGATGTGTGTTGTAGTCCTTGCTGCTTAAGCGCAGGACTTCTCTTTTTGTATTTGTATTTACTTTGTATCACACAGCCTGGTTACAATGCTGCTACCCATCCCATGTGTTCCCTATTAAGGGTTAATAAGTAAAGGGGTGTATATAAAAAATACCCTTTTCTGTCTCATTAGAGATATCTTTGCCAGAAGCTCAAGGAAGCAGGCTGAAGGGTCAGTGTTAGGACCCGCTTAGGGGGGTCTGCCTTGACGTTGGCAGGCGGGCATCCCTCCAATGGCCATTGGAGCAACTAAATGACCTCCATTTGTCTAAATATACATAGGGATTAAGGAGAAAGCGCAAGTAACATTTTCTTTTCTAAGGGAATACTATGCAGACAACACCCTGAGCATAACATAAATGCATCAAATAATGCACCTACTCCACGTTTCCTAAGGACTGTCCTCTAGCACTCACTTGTCCCCTTGTCTTGTTTAAACACTGTTTTTTGCTTGCATTACAGCCTAGGGATAACTCCACTGGCAACTCCTTAGATGGCTGCTAGAGGTGCTTCCTGGGGCAGTTTTGCCTAGAGTGCAGCACTGCCATTCAGTGTCTCCACCCTCTGCATGCAGACACTGAATTTACCTCATAGAGATGCATTGATTTACTTCATCTCTATGAGGAGATGCTGATTGGCTTTGTCCCTGATCTGCCTCCTTGACAGTCTGAGCCAATCCTATGGGGAAGCATTGTAATTGGCTCAGACCACCACTTCTGATGATGCCAGCAGATAGAGTCAGTTCAGAGGTAGACAGGGGCAGAGCCAGCAGCTGTAGACTTGAATACAAGTAAGATTTTACTATATTTAGGGGGGCTAGATGGTGGTTTTAACATAATAGGGTCAGAAATACATGATTGTGTTCCTGACCCTATAGTGTTCCTTTAACCCCTTAAGGACCAAACTTCTGGAATAAAATGGAATCATGACATGTCACACATGTCATGTGTCCTTAAGGGGTTAAGCAAGAGTATGTGAAGAGTAGTTATACAAATTATTAATGCCGGTGGAAAAAAATTACCGGCATTAATAATTTGTATAATTAATTATATAAGCGTGACATCGTTGTGTGAGTACACGGTGCGGCCACTATCATTGTGTGAGCTGCTCGGTACCAGCTGCAAAAATCTTGGAGGTTCCAATATAAAGTCCTGATTTCCACTGCTTACAAGCCTGAAGTTTGAGCCAACTTTTAAGTGGCTCTGGATATGTGAGTGAGACCATTACTTACTGCATTAATATTTTATGTTAACAATATTACCCTATGTCTTTCTTTTCTGTTTTAACATTTTAGACTGACAGACCAAGTTTGGGTAAAGTTGTTTTATTCTGAGTGCTCTCACCAATTTTATATATTTTCTGTGACATCACATGATGTAAATCACAAGGAGTGACATAAGAGAAAATCCTGTAAAATCACAAACTAACTACAGTTTTATTCTGCTGTATAAATGGTTTGCTCCCAGTGTCTCAGTCTCCCAAGTCACAAAGTGTCTCAGTGTCCTTATGTATCACTGTGTCAGTGTCCCCATGTCACCCAGTCCCCTAGTCTCCCAGTGTCTCAGTGTCCCCATTTCTCCCAGTGTCCCTATGTCTCAGTGTGTCCCCATGTCACTAGGATACTAGGGGACACTGAAAGATATGAGGACACAGTGAGACATGGGGACACTGGGAGACATGGGGGCTGTGAAGAAATTACCCTTGTATTCGGTATTTCTGCATGTTTCCCTTCTATTTCTTCATGTTTCCAGTCGGCAGATGAAACTGCCGAACAAAGACCACCCCCTGGCTCATTTAACTTCAAAACCGGCATCAATAAAACCCTCTACGTGTGCAGCCAGCGTTCGTACTGCCGAACGCCACGTGGCAGAGAAAACCGCGGCCATCTTTTTTCCATACGAACAAAGGCAGCGGGACTTGGTCGTCGAGTGTCTACTAAAGTGGAACTAAAATCGGAATCTCGACTTCCCAAACACTGAACTCAAACACACGAACGCTGGAACTATATGTACCGATTAGCTAGAAGAGCGCTATTCGGAACAGTTGTGCATACGAATGAGGGGAACAATCGCTGCTAGGAGCCAGGGGAATTCATTTGGTATTTGTATTCGTTTTTCTCCCTTTTCTAAAGTGACCGGCAAAACCACACGAACTTGTGGAACTATTTTGGGCAGCCCATCCACGGTGAACCGGTCACAAAGGACTTCCATGGTTTTTGAGAACCCCTGAACCGATCTGGGTGAAATTTGAATATGTTTGTCACCCAGATCGGGGCTATCAGGGGACATATGATTTGTGGGGATACTCCATGTATAAAGGGGTGTTCCAGATATTGGGGAAAATAGTGATTTTTCTGTCTGGAGATAATCAAGTTATTACTGTATCAGACTTGATTATCTCCAGGGCTAGGGGAGGGAATTATGTGTTTGTGCTGGGTGTGTTTTATGTTTTTATTGTACGGGATTGGTTAAATGTTGTCCCTCCCTGTGGGATGTCCCCTTGCATGGGGACTTGCATAAAAGGCTTTGTGTGTGAATAAAAGCCAGTTCATCTTGTATCCTGATTCTTGACTTTGGCTGTTATTTGGAATTTGTATGCTTTACTAAGGGAATTATCTTGTGAAGCTATTGCTATTTCGTATGGATTTCGTTTATTGTAATTACTGAACGGAGAGCTATATATACTAGGCTCTGGCGGTTCGGGAGGAAACTACCGAAGGAGGTTTAAATACACTTGGTTTCCTTACAATTGATGGAAAGTGGAGGGATTCGAATCCCGAATGGACGTTTCAAACCAAGCAAGGGAATGAATGGCTCAGCATTACCAGCTACTTAAAAGAATCACGCTAAAGGATTTACTGGAAGCTCAAGGCATAGTGGCAAGTAACAAGACAAAAGCCACGTTAATTGCAGAATTAATACAGAGCGACAGTACCAGTAATACAGAGATGGAACAAGAGGAAGAAACCGTGATGCAGAAGGACATCAGATGGATGTCAGTCTATTGGGACCCAACCCAGCTACAGAGGCGGTTCTGCAGGTCATGGCACAAGCCAGGCAATCGCAGAAAGAGCGAGAGGACCGAGACAGACCGTCACAGGGGGATTTGCTACACTCCCCGGGAAGTACTAATGACCTACCAAAGAAGGTAAATTATGCAGCATTTAAATCGTTTAATGACAATGAAATGGAAATTGACAGTTATTTACAAGACTTTGAACGTCAATGTGCACTGGAGGGATTAGACTCCACCAAATGGGCTGCAGTAATTAGCAGTAAATTGTCAGGTAGAGCAGCAGAGGCGCTACGAGCAGTACCTGAGGGGGACATACATAATTATGAAAAAATAAAAGAAATTTTGTTGGCCAGATATGCTGTAACCCCTGAGGCATACCGGAAAAAGTTTAGAGATCTGCGGAAGACGGGGAGAGATTCACATACTGAATGAGCTTTTCGGCTACACAGGGCCGCCCGTAATTGGATGAAGGGCTGCCAAGCAACTACCCTGGAGGATTCCTTACAACTAATGTTATTGGAGCAATTTTTTAATCACACTGCAGAGGATATAAAAGACTGGGTTAAAGATAGAAAACCTAAAACTGTGGAGGAAGCCGCCAGATTAGCGGATTAATATCAGGATAACAGGAGGAAAGAACAAGGGGTGAGCAGACCAACTTTTAAGCCTAACTACACGGCTCCAGCAACCCCTACCCCTCCTAGAACCTCCACGAGCAACCCCCCACCAAGCCCAGCAATAACATCTCGACCCCCTGCAGTGTGCCATTATTGCAAACAACCTGGACATTATAAAAACCTCGCTTGAACCGGGGAAGCTGGGAAAGGCAACCACCACAACAACCCAGGGCAGCCGCTCATTGTGTGCAACAAGAAAGCACAACCTATGCCCCTAACATGGAAGAACAGTGGAGTGTGCTACACGAGGTCAACCCAGTGCAAGCTGGAGGTGACAACCGGGACCACCACCGCCAATGGATTACAGTAGATGGCGTGGGGGCTCGGGCGCTGAGAGACTCTGGGGCTACTTTAACTTTGGTACAGCCTCACACGATCAAGACAAACCCGCACCGGACATACAGTCGCTGTGAGGGTGGCTGGGGGTGCTATACACAAACTGCCCACCGTCCTTGTCGACTGGGGTTCTGGGTCCAAACAGTTGGAGGTCGGTATTATGCAGGAATAGTGATGTCGCGAACACAAAATTTTCGGTTCGCGAACATTTGCGGAAGTTCCCGTTCGCGAACCGAAAATGTCGCCCGAAAACCGGAATGGGGCAGAATAGGGACTGTTCCCCCTACATAGGGTCACTTGGCAGATATTGGTTGACACCTGTCCTCAGAGACCATGATACACACTGACACAGAGCAGAAGAGAGACTGTTCCCCCTACATAGGGTCACTTGGCAGATATGGATTGACACCTATCCTAATGATCCCTGATACACACTGACAGAGCAGAATAGGGACTGTTCCCCCTACATAGGGTCACTTGGCAGATATGGATTGACACCTGTCCTCAGAGACCTAATTGTGTAATAATGGTAATACTATTACCTAATATATAATATTGGCAGGGGCAAGGAAATTCCCTCTAAATAGATGGGTAAAGGCAGAGAGTATGGAGACCGGAGTGATAAAGTGTCAATAAGGTGATATAAAGTTAAATGTATCACAGACACACAGCCACTGATACCGGAGAAACTGACGGAAGCCAAGCACAGAGAGATGGACACAGGTTTCTTCAGGAAGGAAGAGATTCTTTATTCGGTTCACCGATCGGGACTCAGAGGGACTAATGTCACCAAAATACAACAAGTTCTGAGCCCCGGACAATAGTGTAGGCTCCTTATATAGGCATATAACTCCTCCCATAATAAGCTCCACCCACACATTCTCTTACCCAATCAAACAAACAAGAACTAACTTCCTGTTTGACCGCATGGCTTGTCCAGCATAATGGAGGAGGGGAATACTATATCCGGTATTCTCGCACATGCTCCGTACACTACTGATCGTATCTTTGCCACGTGCAACCAACCGACCGATACACCAGTATATGCACGTACACATGCTACGGGGTAGTCTCGGCCTACTAAATTTATTTTTACCGAGATTCAACCACATTCCCCCCTTTGATGCCTCTGATATTTCACAATTACGGAGGCATCACCTAACCTTAGTTTGCATATACCTCAGGTTGCCATGAACCAGACCAGACTTTTTGATGATGTGAATCCCTCAACATTCCTCTTCCTGCATTGGTTCTCCCTGATCTAGAGCCTCTTATTTATATATGGCCATTATCACAACATTAAGATTAGCATGACTCCACCTACCAATGCCTTAAGTCCTCCAAACTGCTCATACCAGTTACCAAACCAACTACTTGGATTATACCCTTTCCATACCTGAGTAGGCACATGCGCTAGTTTAACCATATGGCTAGTAAGCTCAGCTATTGCTTGCCCTTCATCATCTATTTGAAGACAGCAATTGCTCAGGTTAAACTTCCCACATACACCTCCCTCTACTGCCAATAGGTAATCCAAGGCTAATCTATTTTGGTAAACGGCTGTCCTCATCCTGGTATTATGCTTCGCTAGAAGATTGAGCGCTTGTGATGTCTCATTAGTAATTATCTCAACCACCGCCTGTAACCTTATAATGCGGTTGAGCATATATATTGGGGTTCTATATCCGAAAGTACCATCCTCTGCCCATGTGGCTGGCCCATAATAGTCTATAATACGCTGGGGAGGCCATTCATCATCTTCCCAGGCACCTATCTCTATGGGTCCCCTTTTCTTCCTATGATTCACATCATACACTTTAACTCCCAAAGTCTCACCTGTTTTAATAGGCAACAAGAAGAAGGATGGTTTGAGCATACCTAACACACACGCCCCTTCCCAGTCCTGTGGTAACTCCGAATAGGCCTTCTTACCACAGATCCAGTACAAATTTGCTGGGGTTTTCCAACTAGATGTGATAGATAAGTCAAACCACACGTCCTTTAAATTGGCATATCTTGCAAACGGGTTGGATGGTTCTGAGACATTTGAAGCCGACCACCAGGTTGTATTCTTTGTACTGTCATCATAAGCTTTTTGCCCTAGACAAGTTAATTCTCCTACAGAAGTATTAAACATTATTCCTTTCCTTGCTATGCAAACATAACCTATGATGGAGGTATTTAATCTCCACTCAGATTTACCTCTAACACTCATCTGATAATCGGCTTGTGAAGATATTATTTGTTCAACTGCCTCAGAACTGGACATTACCTCCTTTGCTTCCCAAGGCCATTGGTCTCCCATGTTAGTACCTCCACACACATAGCAGTTGGTCACATTAAGACTACCAGCAATACTTTCAGCTAAATCTATAAACAGGTTTTTAGCATTATGGGGGATCTTATTATCTACACTCATCTCTTCATAAAACGAATGGAAAACCTGATGAGTTTGGGATGCTACGGTATCGGTCTCTATCCCTATAAACAATATTGTCCCAGGATCTAAACCCGTCCCATATATCTGAAACCCAAATAAGTTACCGAACCTATCTAAGAATTGTTCAGGATTATTTATAAGTATATGGACTGGGTTACATTCCATAGACTTACAATATGGTTTGGTAGGCAACTTAGTAACAATCATATCCTTGTCTGCTGTCTGTCCCCAAGTTGCCCACCCCACACAAGACCAATATGGGCAATAATTATATTCCTTATCTGGGCATCTTGGACTTACGTACTTGTTTTTACTACTGGGACAAATATATTTATCGTTAGACCCATACGTTCTCTCCCATTTAAGATCCCCACATACATTCCACGGCTTTCTACCACTTGATATCGCTTTACATGCATCAAATAGCAGAACACCAGAAGAATGTACGGTTTGTAATAATGTCCTATTTATTAGGGTCCCCTGTGGATCTCCATTCCTGAGGGTCAACCAAATTGTACGGGGTTGATACTCCGGATTGAAGCACTTAGGTTCTCCTACTCCTAAATGGCATACACTATATTCTATACCTAGGTATCTACACCTAGACACATATCCCTTACACTCATATTGTGAATGCCAAATTAGGGTCTGGGAAATATGATTACCTGTTATAGTAGTCTTAATGCAAACCTCACAGCTAGGAGTGTTGGTACCTCTACCTTCCTGAATATAAAAAGACACATAAATAAACATTATCAATAACACTTCTTTCGACGTCTTCATCCTCAGTCTTCGTCCGTGCGATGGCACCTCAGCTTCCAGGATGTAAGGGCTGCAGGGAATGGAGTTCTGCTCTTCTTCACAGGGGTCCCTTCGAGACACCCTGGCTTATAATACGTGGGTGAGTGGTCAGGCGTTATTATGGCCGTCAAAAACACTCACTTACTAATCTCTTTAAATATAATTGTAATCCAAATGTCTCCTCGTCACTCCGACTGAATCGTGCGCTTTAACCGGATCTTGCAGGGATTCTCTGGATCTGGTGTAGCTTGCCAAGAATCTACTGCTGCTGGTTTAACCCTGGAGTGATGAATCCACGGAGTCACTTCAGCCACCTTTATTGCTGTAGGGGTAAACAAAAGAACAACATAAGGACCCCTCCACTTAGGCCCTAACGGTATACTACTCCACTCTTTAATCCACACTTGATCTCCTGGATGGTGTGGCGAAACCAACTTCGCCACTGTGAACTGGAGAAGCCTGGTTGCTAGCCTCCTGCCCTGCGACTATGGCCCCTGGACATATTGTACTATAAAAACTATATTTGGGCATGTAATAATCTATATTACTGCTACTGGGCCTTTACGGGCCATCCGTGGACCTATTGGGACTTTTGGGATACTGTACCTTTAAGACTGTGGAGCGTAGTACAGTAATCCTGCCTTTAATCCTTTAATGTCATGTATGTATTTATGTGTGCAGTTAACCTGGGTTATATATATGCAGCATTCATCTGATTGTTCGGTAGAATCACTCCATTCATTGTATTGAGGAAACTACCGAACAACCAGACCACCCAGGACTAAGTGTGCCTCCAATTACCGTTTGCAACAATGTTGCAAATGGGTAATTGGCAATCAGTGCAGTGTGGTCTTTGTCCTCTGGGTGGCCGTCATTCAGGAAACTAACACGTGGCGGCGGCCATCTTAAACTACCGAACAGCGGTGTTTTGCCGTCGAGTGTCTGGAACTAAAATCGGACACTCGACTAGGCAAACACCGCTGAGACCTCCATACTTCCAGAAATTCGTATGGAAACTACCGAATGGCCCGCCGTTCGGTAGAAAGAACCCAACAAACAAGGGAATTCATTCAAACCCTCTCCAGGCTCTATAACACAGGCAATTCGCCTGTTTCTATTCCCTTGTTTGTGACCGACCGCAGGGCCAAAATGCATGGAACTGTTTTCGGATACTTTACCCATGCGGTCGGTCAATACTTTAAAGTCCCATAACTCCCGAACCTTTTATCCGAATGGGCTGATTTTAACGTATGTTGTTCCTCCAGACTAGGGCTATCTGGAGATATTGGATTTGTGGATGTACCCCAAGTATTTAGGGTACATCCAAAACTTGGGTAAAACTATGTCCCTGTTAATTGTGTTAACAGATATGTTGGAGGGAGGAGATGTGTGGGTTGTACCTTAAACTGGTTTGGTGTACTGTAAACCCCTCCCTTGCATGGGAGAATCTCATATAAGCCTGTGTGTGAATAAATCAGTGTTGTTGCTGTTTAACCCTGGAGTGTGTCTCTTTCTTGGGGGGAAAGGGGACTGTATGCCGACTGCCAGGAGTGTATGCGGTTCGTATTGCTTTTCCTGTTCGGCTGCTTCCAGGGTTCGTGTGTCTGCTGTTCGAGAGTTGGTGAATTCGTGCAGTTTGGGAGTTCGGGAAGTTGGTGCTGATAGTAGCTGCTGGTCTATCTAAAGGGGATTATCGCCTAAACGGATTTTTCCCCTTTTATGCTGAAACGGTCCGTTACAGATGGTAACTATGAACAGGGGGATAAATATTCACAGGTAATCTATCTTGTACCCATGACTCAAATCCCCCCTTAAGTTACCAAGTACGGGAGGTGGACGCCCATACATGATTTCAAAAGGTGAGAGACCCATCCTTCTGGTAGGTGTACTACGAATACGTAACAGAGCTATAGGCAAAAGAACATTCCACTTAAGCTGAGTTTCCTGACACATCTTTGCCAACTGGTTCTTAATAGTTCTATTCATTCTCTCTACTTTACCAGAACTCTGAGGTCTATATGCCGTATGAAGCCTCCACTTTATACCAAGCATATGAGTCAGTTGTTGTAGGCACTGGTGAACAAAGGCTGGACCATTATCCGATCCTATAGAGCAGGGTAGTCCATATCGGGGTATTATTTCTCGCAGCAGGAATCGCACAACTTCTCCTGCTTTCTCTGTACGAGTAGGACATGCTTCTACCCAGCCTGAATAGGTGCACACAACTACTAGTAGGTAGCGATGTCCACCAGATTTAGGCATAACTGTATAGTCAATTTGTAGATCGGACATAGGGAGTCCCCCCATATACTGAACTCCTGGTGGTTTTACTGGTCCTTGCCTTGCATTATTCTTAGCACATATTACACATCTTCGTACAATGGCTTGAGTCAAGTTGGACAATCTTGGTATGTAGAAATGTTTTCTGAGAGATTCTTCCATACTATCTCTTCCAGAATGTGTCCCGTTGTGATAGTTCTGGACAATTTCTACAGCTAGTGATGCTGGAATAACTATTCTCCCATCTTCTAATTGATACCATTTGTTCTCCAGGTATTTTCCAGGTTCAGTCTTTAACCACTCTTCTTCTTGAGCTGTATAAACTGGAGTCCATTGAGACAGTGGAGTCGGTATAAGAGCAGCTATATGTTCCACATATTCCTGTCTTACTGATTCAGCGGCACGCTTAGCTGCATTATCTGCCATCCGATTTCCTTTGGTTACATCACCATCTCCTCTCAGATGCACCCGACAATGTATAATACCAACTTCTTTCGGTTCCCATACGGCTTCCAGTAGTTGTAATATTTCAGCTGCGTACTTGATTTCTTTACCCTCTGAATTCAATAGTCCTCTTTCTTTATACAAAGCTCCGTGGGCGTGAGTGGTTAAAAACGCATACTTGGAGTCCGTATAGATGTTCACTCTTAAACCTTCAGCCAATTGTAACGCTTGTGTCAGTGCAATCAATTCTGCCTTCTGTGCCGATGTTCCTTTTGACAGTGGCCGAGCTTCTATCACCTTGTCTATCGTTGTTACTGCATATCCTGTAAAGCGAATCCCTTCTTTCACATAACTACTGCCGTCCGTATAGTATTGGACATCAGGGTTCTGGATGGGAAAGTCACGAAGATCTGGTCTGCTTGAAAATACTTCATCCATCACCTCCAAGCAATCGTGTTGACTTTCAGTAGGTTGTGGCAAAAGGGTAGCTGGATTTAAGGTATTGACAGTCTCTAAATGCACTCTTGGGTTTTCACACAACATAGCTTGATACTTAGTCATGCGGCTGTTACTGAACCAATGATTGCCTTTGTAATCTAGCAACGTTTGTACTGCGTGCGGGACTCGCACATAGAGTTCTTGACCCAGAGTGAGTTTATCGGCTTCAGCTACCAGCAGGGCGGCTGCAGCTACGGCTCTTAGACAAGGTGGAAGACCACTGGCCACTGCATCTAGTTGTTTAGACATATATGCAACAGGTCTTTGCCATGATCCCAAGTACTGTGTTAATACTCCCACAGCCATTCTTCTCTGCTCGTGTACATATAGGTAGAATGGACGTGTGTGATCAAGTAGACCTAATGCTGGGGCACTCATCAAAGCCTTCTTCACATCTTCAAATGCCTTTTGCTGTTCAGGGGTCCATAGGAAGGGATCGTGTTCTGTACCCTTTATAGCTGCATACAGAGGTTTCGCCAATATCGCATAACTGGGAATCCATATCCTACAGAAGCCTGCTGCCCCCAAGAACTCTCGCACTTGTCTTCTATTCTTGGGTATTGGTATTTGGCATACAGCTTCTTTTCTCTCTGGCCCCATTATTCTTTGACCTTCAGAGATATGGAATCCCAGATACTTGACAGTTGGCTGACACAACTGTGCCTTCTTCCTGGACACCTTGTATCCTGCCTTCCAGAGAATGTGTAGTAGATCATGTGTTGCTTGCTGACATATTTCTCTTGTAACTGCGGCTATCAACAAATCATCTACATATTGTAATAATACACACTCTCCTGGGATGGACTTGAAATCCAGTAAGTCTTGACTTAAAGCTGAACCAAATAGGGTTGGTGAATTTTTAAACCCTTGGGGCAGTCTTGTCCAAGTCATCTGGCGTTTCGAGCCCATTACAGCATTTTCCAATGGTAATGCGAAGATACACTGGCTTTCTGCAGCAATTCGGAGGCAAAAGAAGGCATCTTTGAGATCTAAGACAGTAAAATAGGTCGCCCCTCCCAGAATTAAAGCAAGCAGGTTATACGGATTGGGCACAACTGGATGTATACTTACGACCGCATCATTGACTGCTCTCAAGTCCTGCACAGGGCGATACTCATCTGTACCGGGCTTTTGAACAGGCAGCAATGGGGTGTTCCAGGGGGAAGTACAGAATTTTAGGATACCATACCGTATGAACTTATCCAGATACGATTGTATATTTTTCTTAGCCTTTTGCGGGATATGATATTGCTGTAGGCTCACTGGATAGACCCCAAGTTTCAGTTCGATTCGAATGGGTGGGATATTGCGAGCAAGTCCTGGTGGGTTGTTCTCTGCCCAAACTCCTGGTATATTGAATAAGGATTCATCACTCTTAGGGTTTTGGCTAGTCAACGCTGTATAAAGTCGCCACTCTTCTTCCTTTGGTACTGATAATGTCATGATACCTGAAGGTCCATTAAACTTTAAAGATGTTGTTCCATTTGGTAGAAACGTTATCTGCGCTTGTAGTTTTCACAGCAAATCATGTCCTAGCAGTTGGACTGGACATTCAGGCATATAAAGGAATTGATGTTTCACTATGTGGCCTCCCAATGTACAGAGTCGACTTTTAAGAACCGGTTTTGCAGCACTCCTTCCAGTTGCTCCTATTACGGTGATAGTTCTTCCAGATGGAGGAGCAACTAGGTCAGTCACCACCGAATGTTCAGCACCAGTATCAATCATGAATGCACTCCTTTTTCCCCCTATTGATACATCGACCATAGGCTCCGCTCGGCCAAGGGGGATGGAGCCCGGTCGATATCCTCTGTTGTTACCATTACTCCCTCCGGGACCTCCTCTACCTCTCGCTCTGCCTCTATAATTACCATATCCTGCCCTGGGTCGGTCTCTCTCATACAGTTCCCTTTGTGGACACTCACTTCTCCAATGCCCTTCTTCCTTACAGTATGCGCACTGATTCCTACTCAGGGGTTCCCTATTCCACTTACTATCGCCTCTATCCATTCCCCTATATACTTCCTTTTCCCTCCTGTCTACGCCTGCGATCGCTACCGCTAGCATATCCGCCTTTTTACGCATCTTGCGCTCTTCCTCTTTCTTAGTCTCCGTTTCCCTGTTCATATATACTTTATTCGCTACCTCCATTAGTTGGGTTATAGACATCCCTACAAACCCTTCTAACTTTTGTAGCTTGCGCTTAATATCTCCGTAGGCTTGGCTGACAAAGGCAGAGTTAACCATCCGGGAATTCTCAGGGGCTTCCGGATTAAAGGGGGTATACAAGCGGTATGCCTCCAATAATCGGTCATAAAAGACACTGGGCGATTCATCACTTTTCTGTAACACCTCAGCCGTCTTAGACATATTAATAGCTTTCTTTCCTCCTGCTTTCATGCCAGCAATAATAGCGTCTCTATAAGCTTTTAAATGAATCATATCTGCGCCATTGACATTCCACTCTGGATCAGTGTTCGGATAATGAGTTGCGGCCCATGCTGCTGGATTGGCTTGATTTAGTGCACGGGCTTCTTCTTCCAGCGCTTTAATGGCCGCTTGGTTTATCCTAGTCCTTTCCTCGTTATTAAATAATGTCATTAATAATTGCTGGCAATCAGCCCAAGTAGGATTGTGTGTCTGGACTATCGAGGTGAACAGATCGGTCATGGCTTGAGGCTTATGGGTGTATGAGGAGTTATGGGTTTTCCAATTAAAGAGATCAGTAGTCGTAAAGGGGACGTATACAAAGACTGGGCCAGCGTATTGTATCTGGCCATCATCATTAAGGTGTGTCGAGCCGGGAGTCAAACGAAGTGGCATTTGATAATGTCGGGGTTGGAGAGTACCGGTCAGTTGTCGGGTTAGTATGGGGCTTCGTTGAGGTGCGTCGGTTAGGGGTTCCAGTCAAGGGGTAGTAAGGCATGGTGATGGGGAAGCTTTACTATGGGGAAGGTTGGTGAATAAAATATTCCGGGCCGGGCTAGGGGTATCAGGATATGAGGGGTTAACGGAAGTAGGTACCGGAAGGGGAGGTTTTATAACAAGGGGGCTGGATTCTGAGCTTGAGGAGGAAGTAGATGGGGACAACGGGGAAAGGGGTGTAACGTTTCCAGCAGCACCTCCTCTTCCTCTTCCTGTGGAGGAGGAGTAAGGGGGCGGCATAGGGATCTCGGACTCAGGGGGCGTGTCCAAAATGGGCGTAATCATGGCCCTAGTGGACAAACGAGTCCTAGCCACCATGAGGCGACATTGCTCCTCGTGGCATACTCGGATCCATCTTGGCGAGTCATTTACGGCCTGCCTCCAGCAATCAATATATGGAAACTGGCCGTAAAGTTCAGGCCTACCTGATACAGCCACGTGTACACGCTGTACCAGATTAGGATCTAAACTGCCACGTGGCGGCCATGCGGCAACCAAAGTAGGCCATTCCCTATTACATAATGTTATCAAGCGTGCTGGAGACATTTTTACCCCAAAATCACATTTTGTATATCCCTTTTTAAAATTCTTTAACATGCATCCTAAGGGATCCAAAATCGTCGAATCTGACACGCCCATACTTAACAATGGAGCGTCGTTTCCAACGGATACTATACACACACTCTATCAACGGTCACACCCGTTCCCTCGGCTACAGCACCACGTGGTACAGTTACTAAGTGAAACGCACACAACAAAAACACTCAGGGAATTCCCGTACGCACACAGCTGTTACACCAGTCACTAAGTAATAGATACTATGCCCTTTGGCGAAACTATACAGTCACCCACGCTATAATTCCCTATATTTGAATTACCCGTCTATAACATACCCCAGTAACATTGTCTTTACAAACAGTAGTTACAGTACGGTTAGCATAGGTTAAAGTACAATTTAAAGTCACAGTACAATTAGTAGTGGTTATGGTGTTAGACATGCAATATAGATGACAATTATTAGTACTTATTTACAGTGTCAGTAATTATACATGGTTATGGTACCGTGCGCTATAATACAGTTACACACTATTCACACTCTCGCTAGACGGCAGAGCTCAAGCTATCTAGCAAGATATACACGCTACTAAAACAATCTTTAACACATATACAATTCCCAACTAATCTATTGGCCAGTACCTTGATGGACTACCTAAAACTATCTACATACGTTTTGGTTAGCCACACTGCCCAAGCACCACATATAGCGAACTAGAGGGCGGAATTTACAACAGTACCCTCTTAGTCTAATTACTCTATCAAAAATCTAGTGGGTTCCAAATTTACACGCCTTCCCACTTAGCCAAGATAGGTTGAGATCTAGCGAACCGAATTTACACAGGCGCCGCTTAGTCTCCCGGTCCCTCCGACCTAGCGAACGTAATATACACCCTAGAACGCTAGTCTAGACAAGACATCGGTGTCCGGATAGGGCTATTTACACAGGACCCCGCCTGACTCCATACCAAAATTAAACGGGCTTACTAAAGAGCGTTTAATTGAGCGGTGCGCCTTCAATCCTTCCCTCCACTGGAGGGGGCCAATTCCATACACAAATAACCCCTTATGGGCCTACCGCACAATCGGTATCCAGAACCCCTAGTGGGTCCGCCGTCTAAAACAGCGGTCGTCTTACCTCCTCGTTCCTGAACCTGTGTTCACACTCATCGACGGGGACACCCCAGCACTTACTACGTAGAGGCCGATGATCTCCTGGACAACAGACCAGTGGCGCCGAGACGAAGGGAGGTCCACACAGAAGTTCAGGGGTGCAGCCATAGAGAACGTGGGCAAAGATAGACCGTCTCACGCCTCTGCTTCTCAGCTACCGTTGAACGATGAGCTTCCCGGCCAATGCACCAAATGATACCGGAGAAACTGACGGAAGCCAAGCACAGAGAGATGGACACAGGTTTCTTCAGGAAGGAAGAGATTCTTTATTCGGTTCACCGATCGGGACTCAGAGGGACTAATGTCACCAAAATACAACAAGTTCTGAGCCCCGGACAATAGTGTAGGCTCCTTATATAGGCATATAACTCCTCCCATAATAAGCTCCACCCACACATTCTCTTACCCAATCAAACGAACAAGAACTAACTTCCTGTTTGACCGCATGGCTTGTCCAGCATAATGGAGGAGGGGAATACTATATCCGGTATTCTCGCACATGCTCCGTACACTACTGATCGTATCTTTGCCACATGCAACCAACCGACCGATACACCAGTATATGCACGTACACATGCCACGTGGTAATCTCGGCCTACTAAATTTATTTTTACCGAGATTCCACCACACCATCCTTTCTCTTAGCTAGTTTCCAGAAATGCTGGATAGGTAGAAGGGCTATAAAGACACAGATAGGTCGAAGAATAATCCTCTAAACTAGCCCTAATCTCCTTAAACACCTTCAAGGGTGTTCTAAGTTAAAGCTCAATCTAAACGTTTAGATGACTGCCTGATTTCCCATCATAGATGCTGGCTAGGAATAACAGTGTGCAAGACAAAGAGTGGGTCTAAGTGCCAATAGTGCAGTAAAGTGTCCATAGTGAAGTGAAAAGGAGAATAACGAGCTGGCGCCCAAGAGAATAACGAGCTGGCGCCCTATCAGGGGACGTGTATATGGCATCGATTTTAGGAACCGGGAGATGGAAAAAGATGCTTGGTCGGTCCTCATACTTCAAATTTGGGGCACTGCGCGTGCAATCTAATGTGCCACCAGATAGGAGTGGTGTGTTAAGTAGTACTATTCCTATCAGTTTAATCCCTGTTATGTGCCTTTTTTTTTGGTTTGGTTTTTGAAGCCACAGTGCAGCACCAGAGGGCCGAAAAATTAGGCATGTACACAGGGGCGTATTAGCCGCGAGGCAAACAAGGCATTTGCCTTGGGCGGCATTTTTCAGGGGGCGGCAAAAAAAGCCGCCCCAAATGCCCAGGGCAAATGCCTTGTTAGCCTTGCGGCTAACAAGGCATGCTGGGCGGCCGGCGGGCTGCTGGGCAGTGCGGGTAGGTGGGCGGCCGGCGAGGGAGCACTTCCTCTGAGCGGTCTGCTCAGCTCCCTCGCGCGCCGCAGAGTGAGGCTGGGAGCCGGAATATGACGTCATATTCCGGATCCGCCTCCCAGCCTCACTCTGCGGCGCGCGAGGGAGCTGAGCAGACCGCTCAGAGGAAGTGCTCCCTCGCCGGCCGCCCACCTACCCGCACTGCCCAGCAGCCACTGGACCACCAGGGAGACAGATACCCCCCCCCCAGCATTCCCAAAGGTAAGGAGGCTGGGGGGGTTAAATTTAAAAAAAATAATGTATTAAATATGTGAGTGAGTGAGTGTGTTTGTATGTCTGTTAGTGTGTGTGTATGTCTGTTAGTGTGTCTGTGTGTGTGTGTGTCTGTTAGTGTGTGTATGTCTGTAAGTGTGTGTCTGTTAGTGTGTGTGTGTATGTCTGTTATTGTGTGGGTATGTCTGTTATTGTGTGGGTCTGTGTGTGTCTGTTAGTGTGTGTGTGTTTGTGTGTGTGTGTGTGTGTGTGTATATGTCAGTGTGTGTTAGTGTGTGTGTGTGTATGTCTGTTAGTGTGTGTGTCTGTTAGTGTGTGTGTGTGTGTGTATGTCAGTGTGTGTGTATGTCTGTTAGTGTGTGTGTGTATGTCTGTATGTGTGTGTCTGTTAGTGTGTGTGTGTGTGTGTCTGTAAGTGTGTTTTAGTGTGTGCGTATGTCAGTGTGTGTGTGTGTTAGTGTGTGTGTCTGTAAGTGTGTGTGTGTGTGTATGTTAGTGTGTGTGTCTGTTAGACTGTGTGTGTATCTGCTAGTGAGTGTGTGTGTCTGTTAGTGAGTGTGTGCGTATTTGTCAGTGAATGTGTGTGTGTATTTAGAAGGCGGGACGGGGGAAGGGTTGGGTGGGGTGGCGCGGGCGGGGGGAGGGTTGGGTGGCGCGGGCGGGGGGAGGGTTGGGTGGGGGTGGCGCGGGCGGGGGGGGAGGGTTGGGTGGGGGTGGCGTGGGCGGGAGGGGGGCGCCTGAGTTTTGTCCTGCCTAGGGCAGCACAAAACCAGGATACACCACTGCATGTACACATACCTGAAAAATTAGGTATTGTTGCAGCCGCTGCTGTAGCAGCAGCCATAAAAATTGATGTTTGTTTCCCAGGCAGAAAGTGCCCTAAAACATTGCGGCTTGAACCCTAGTTGGTGGCGGATAAGTCACGCAAGTCAACCGGCATTCAGAGCTAAAATACAGCAGCGTGTGGACCATTTTTAGCCCAAGGCAGCTCATCTCATCAGGCCTTTTTTAGTTGAATGTATCGTCCAGTGTCAGTCCCTTCGGGATCCATCCCTCATTCATCTTAATAAAGGTAAGGTAATCTAGACTTTTTTGACCTAGGCGACTTCTCTTCTCAGTGACAATACCTCCTGCTGCACTGAAGGTCCTTTCTGACAGGACACTTGAAGCGGGGCAGGCCAGAAGTTCTATCGCAAATTGGGATAGCTCAGGCCACAGGTCAAGCCTGCACACCCAGTAGTCAAGGGGTTCATCGCTCCTCAGAGTGTCGATATCTAAGGCGAGGTAGTCTGCTACCTGTCGGTCGAGTCGTTCTCTAAGGGTGGATCCCGAATGGCTGTGGCGATGCGTAGGACTTAGAAAGCTCCGCATGTCCTCCATCAAAAACACGTCTTTAAAGCGTCCTGTCCTTGCCGGCGTGGTCGTGGGAGGAGGAGGATGACTTTCACCTCTTCCCCTGTTAGATTCCCGTTGTGCTGTGACATCACCCTTATATGCTGTGTAAAGCATACTTTTTAATTTATTTTGCAAATGATGCATCCTTTCCGACTTGTTGTAATTCGGTAACATTTCTGCCACTTTCTGCTTATACCGGGGGTCTAGTGGCGTGGACACCCAGTACAGGTCGTTCTCCTTCAGCCTTTTTATACGAGGGTCCCTCAACAGGCACGACTGCATGAAAGACCCCATTTGCACAAGGTTGGATGCCGAGCTACTCATTTCCCGTTCCTCCTCCTCAGTGATGTCAATGAAGGTATGTTCTTCCCCCCAGCCACGTACAACACCACGGGTACCAGATAGGTGACAACGAGCACCCTGGGATGCCTGTTGTGGTTGGTCTTCCTCCTCCTCGTCAAAGCCACATTCCTCCTCTGACTCCTCTTCCTCACAATCCTCTTCCAGCATTGCCGCAGGTCCAGCAAGCGATGCTGATAAGGCTGTTTCTGGTGGTGATGGTGACAACAACTCTTCCTCTTCCTCTTCACGCTCATCTACGGCCTGATCCAGCACTCTTCGCAGGGCACGCTCCAGGAAGAAAACAAATGGTATGATGTCACTGATGTTGCCTTCAGTTCGACTGACTAGGTTTGTCACCTCCTCAAAAGGACGCATGAGCCTAGCACCCCGGTCATACAAATAGTTGTTAATGGCTTTTTCTTGTTTGAGCAGGCGGTCGAACATTAGGAGTGTTGAATTCCGACGTGTCGGGCTGTCGTAAATCAAGCGCCTCACTGGCATGTTGTTTCGCCGCTGGATATCTGCAAAGTGCGCCATGGCCGTGTAGGAATGCCTGAAATGGCCACACACCTTCCTGGCCTGCTTCAGGACGTCATGTAAGCCTGTGTACTTATGCACAAAGCGTTGTACGATCAGATTACACACATGTGCCATGTACGGCACATGTGTCAACTTGCCCAACTTCAATGCCGCCAACAATTTTTTTCCGTTGTCACAAACCACTTTGCCGATATCCAGTTGCTGCGGAGTCAGCCACTTTTCCACCTGTGCGTTCAGGGTGGACAGGAGTGCTTGTCCGGTGTGACTCTCTGCTCAATCAAGTCAAACCCAAGACGGCATGACACTGCCGTATCCGGCATGTGGAATAGTACCTGGGGAGCTGGGGGGGTGCCGTTGATGTGGAGCAAGACGCAGCAGCAAAAGAGGACTCAGCCGAGGAGGTTATGGAAGAGGATGGAGTAGGAGGAGTAGAGGAGGTGGCAGCAGGCCTGCCTGCAAGTCGTGGCGGTGTCACCAACTCCTCTGCAGAGCCACGCATTTCATGCTTGGCAGCCGTCAGCTGGTTTACCCAATGCTCAGTGTAGGTGATATACCTGCCCTGACCATGCTTTGCAGACCAGGTATCAGTGGTCAGATGGACCCTTGCCCCAACACTGCCATTACTTTCTTTTGCACAATCGAGTACAGGTTGGGGATTGCCTTTTGTGAAAAGAAATTTCGGCCGGGTACCTTCCACTGCGGTGTCCCAATAGCTACAAAACGCCTCAGACTCCACCAGCTTGTATGGTAAAAGCTGGCAGGCCAGCTGTCAGACGCTGGGCAAGGGGGTGACTTTCTGACATTGGCTTCTTACGCTCAAACATGTCCTTGACAGACACCTGACTGTGGGCAGATGAGCAGGAACTGCTCAAGGCGAGAGACGGAGTGGCGGATGGTTGAGAGGGGGCAAGGAGGACAGCAGTGGTTGACGTGGCTGAAGATGCTGGACCAGGAGGAGGATGGCGGCTTTGAGTTTGTGTGCTGCTTGTACTCATGTGTTGATCCCATAGGCGTTTGTGATGTGCGATCATGTGCCTACGCAAAGCAGTTGTACCTAGGTGGCACAGTTTCTTTTGGCACAGGTTGCAAATGGCATCACTGTTGTCAGAGGCAGACACACAAAAAAATGCCACACTGCTCAGCTCTGCAATGACGGCATTCTGGTGGTGGACACAGTATGCGTTGATTGGCGTGCTGTTGGGCTGAACCCGGGTGCCGATGCATGCTATCTGACTGTGCCACTAGCTTCTTACGATGACCTCTCCCTGCTTCCAACTCGTCTCCTCCTCCTCCTCTCTGTCTCCCCATCTGAACTTTCGTCCTGTTCTTCTTCTTGCCGAGCGGGCACCCACGTGACATCCATGGACGCATCGTCATCATCAACCGCTTCACTTGTATCTGACAACTCAGCAAAGGAAGCAGCAGCGGGTACAACATCATCATCATCATCACACTGTAAGTCCATGTGTGTAATGCTGCCTGCCTGAGACATATCCCTGTTGTCTGCATCCTCTGGCAATAATGGTTGCGCATCACTCATTTCGTCAAACGGATGTGTGAATAACTCCTCTGACATACCAAGTGAAGCTGCTGTGGTGCTAGTGTCGGTGGTGGCGGCAGGCGGGTGAGTGGTATCTTGAGAGGTGCCCGAAGCTAAGCTGGAGGAGGATGGTGCGTCAAGGTTCCGAGCGGAAGCTGTAGAAGATTGGGTGTCCTGTGTTAGCAAGTCAACTATGTTCTCAGAACTTTTCAAGTGCAGGGTACGTGGCCTCTTAAAACTAGGCATTATTCTAGGGCCAAAGGGAATCACAGCACCACGACCATGATGGCCCCTGTGGGGTGGCCTGCCTCTGCCTGTCATTTTTTTGGATTAGTGGTACTATGCGTGCAAGCTACTGTGAGACCAGATATGAGTGGCACTGTGCAGTGGCAGAGGTTGGCAGAGTACACGCTGTAGGCCTGACACACCCGCTTGAAGACAACTAACTGCTATTCAATCAATAACAGTGAAAAAAGTTTTTTGTTTTTAAATGCACGCTATTGTGACACCAGATATGAGTGGCAATGTGCACTGGCAGAGGTTGGTAGAGTATACGCTGTTGGCCTGACACACCCGCTTGAAGACAAGTAACTGCTATTCAATCTATAACAGTGAAAAAAGTTTTTTGTTTTTAAATGCACGCTATTGTGACACCATATATGAGTGGCAATGTGCACTGGCAGAGGTTGGCAGAGTACACGCTGTTGGCCTGACACACCCGCTTGAAGACAACTAACTGCTATTCAATCTATAACAGTGAAAAACGTTTTTTGTTTTTAAATGCACGCTATTGTGACACCAGATATGAGTGGCAACGTGGACTGGCAGAGGTTGGCAGAGTACACGCTGAAGGTCTGACACCCGCTTTAAGGACACTGACTGCTATTAGCTTACAGTGAAAAACTTTTTTGTTTTTAAAGGCACGCTATAGTCACACCAGATATGAGTGGCAAAGTGCACTTGCTGAGGTTGGCAGAGTACACGCTGTTGGCCTGACACCCGCTTGAAGACAAGTAACTGCTATTCAATCTATAACAGTGAAAAAAGTTTTTTGTTTTTAAATGCACGCTATTGTGACACCAGATATGAGTGGCAATGTGCACTGACAGAGGTTGGCAGAGTACACGCTGTTGGCCTGACACACCCGCTTGAAGACAAGTAACTGCTATTCAATCTATAATAGTGAAAAAAGTTTTTTGCTTTTAAATGCACGCTATTGTGACACCAGATATGTGTGGCAATGTGCACTGGCAGAGGTTGGCAGAGTACACGCTGTTGGCCTGACACACCCGCTTGAAGACAAGTAACTGCTATTCAATCAATAACAGTGAAAAAAGTTTTTTGTTTTTAAATGCACGCTATTGTGACACCAGATATGAGTGGCAATGTGCACTGGCAGAGGTTGGCAGAGTATACGCTGTTGGCCTGACACACCCGCTTGAAGACAAGTAACTGCTATTCAATCTATAACAGTGAAAAACGTTTTTTGTTTTTAAATGCACGCTATTGTGACACCAGATATGAGTGGCAACGTGGACTGGCAGAGGTTGGCAGAGTACACGCTGAAGGTCTGACACCCGCTTTAAGGACACTGACTGCTATTAGCTTACAGTGAAAAACTTTTTTGTTTTTAAAGGCACGCTATAGTCACACCAGATATGAGTGGCAAAGTGCACTTGCTGAGGTTGGCAGAGTACACGCTGTTGGCCTGACACCCGCTTGAAGACAACTAACTGCCATTCAATCTATAACAGTGAAAAAAGTTTTTTGTTTTTAAATGCACGCTATTGTGACACCAGATATGAGTGGCAATGTGCACAGGCAGAGGTTGGCAGAGTACACGCTGTTGGCCTGACACACCCGCTTGAAGACAAGTAACTGCTATTCAATCTATAACAGTGAAAAACGTTTTTTGTTTTTAAATGCACGCTCTTGTGACACCAGATATGAGTGGCAATGTGCACTGGCAGAGGTTGGCAGAGTACACGCTGTTGGCCTGACACACCCGCTTGAAGACAAGTAACTGCTATTCAATCTATAACAGTGAAAAAAGTTTTTTGTTTTTAAATGCACGCTATTGTGACACCAGATATGTGTGGCAATGTGCACTGGCAGAGGTTGGCAGAGTACACGCTGTTGGCCTGACACACCCGCTTGAAGACAAGTAACTGCTATTCAATCTATAACAGTGAAAAAAGTTTTTTGTTTCTAAATGCACGCTATTGTGACACCAGATATGAGTGGCAACGTGGACTGGCAGAGGTTGGCAGAGTACACGCTGAAGGTCTGACACCCACTTTAAGGACACTGACTGCTACTAGATTACAGTGAAAAACTTTTTTTGTTTTTAAAGGCACGCTATAGTCACACCAGATATGAGTGGCAAAGTGCACTGGCAGAGGTTGGCAGAGTACACGCTGTTGGCCTGACACCCGCCTGAAGACAACTAACTGCTATTCAATCTATAACAGTGAAAAAAGTTTTTTGTTTTTAAATGCACGCTATTGTGACACCAGATATGAGTGGCAAAGTGGACTGGCAGAGGTTGGCAGAGTACACGCTGAAGGTCTGACACCCGCTTTAGGACACTGACTGCTTTTAGCTTACAGATATGAGTGGTGGCACTGGGCAAGTGGGCACAGTATCCACTGTGAGCCTGACACAGAAGCTGGCAGACAACTAACTGCTATTCAATCTATTACAGTGAAAAAATTTTTTTCTTTTTAAATGTCAAGCTTAAGCTATTGTGACACCAGATATGAGTGGTGGCACTGGGCAAGTGGGCACAGTATCCACTGTGAGCCTGACACAGAAGCTGGCAGACAACTAACTGCTATTCAATCTATGACAGTGAATTTTTTTTGTTTTTAAATGTCAAGCTTAAGCTATTGTGACACCAGATATGAGTGGTGGCACTGGGCAAGTGGGCACAGTATCCACTGTGAGTCTGACACAGAAGCTGGCAGACAACTAACTGCTATTCAATCTATTACAGTGAAAACTATTTTTTTGTTTTTAAATGTCAAGCTTAAGCTATTGTGACACAAGATATGAGTGGTGGTACTGGGCAAGTGGGCACAGTATCCACTGTGAGCCTGACACAGAAGCTGGCAGACAACTAACTGCTATTTAATCTATTACAGTGAAAACATTTTTTCTTTTTAAATGTCAAGCTTAAGCTATTGTGACACCAGATATGAGTGGTGGCAGTGGGCAAGTGGGCACAGTATCCATTGTGAGCCTGACACAGAAGCTGGCAGGCAGGCAACTGCAATTAGATTACACAGGGAAAAAAAACAGACGGATGTTCTAGCCCTAGAAAGGGCTTTTTGGGGTGCTGTCCTTACAGCAGAGATCAGATGAGTCCTTCAGGACTGTAGTGGACACTGAATTCCCTAGCCTAGCTATCAATTGCCCTATCTAATGAGCAGCAGCTACACTTTCCCTCCTCTATCTAAGAATGCAGCTTCAGAATTAATCTAAAATGGATGCTGTACAGGAGGTGGGAGGGTCTGGAAGGGAGGGTCTGCTGCTAATTTGCTGGAATGTGTCTGCTGACCGTGAGGCACAGGGTCAAAGTTTCCTCAATGATGACGAATAGGGGGCGGATCGAACCGCGCATGTGTCCGCCCGCCGTGGCGAACGCGAACACGCTATGTTCGCCAGGAACTATTCGCCAGCGAACAGTTCGGTACATCACTATGCAGGAACTACCAGCCGAGGTCTTATTGGGGAATGACGTCGGATGCTTAACCTCCCAACTAGCCCGGACCACCCCTTCAGAGGCATACCCGGTTTCCACCCAAGCTCAAGCCAGACTGGAAGCACTGCTGCACTCTGAGGAAAACCAGGTAGGAGTTGAAATATCCCCTTTACCCGATGCCCCTTCCCCTTTCTGGGATACCCCCATGGGTTTTGAACAAGAGCAGCATACAGACCCCACACTAGAGGGATATAGGAAGGCAGTGGCCGTCACCCCAGGAAACAACCCGCACGAAAGGTTTGAGTGGTATAAGGGATTGTTGTATCGAGTGACGGGGGGTGGGACAGGGGGCCACTCAGGTCACCAAAAGACAGTTAATTGTACCCCGTAAGTTTCGGGCTGAGTTATTAAAACTCTGTCATGACATTACCCTAGCAGGACACCTAGGCGTCAAAAAGACAAGGGACCGGTTAACCCAAACGTTTTTCTGGCCTAGGGTCACACAGGACCTCAAGTATTATTGTAGGACATGCGACATATGTCAAAAGATAGGGGAAAGAGGTGACCATCAGAAAGCCAAACTCCACCCGTTGCCCATTATAGAGCAGCCCTTTCACCGAGTAGCGGTGGACTTGATAGGACCCCTCAGCCGACCCAGCCAGTCTGGCAAAAAGTTCATCCTAACTGTAGTGGACTACGCCACTAGATACCCAGAGGCAGTCGCCCTCATGAACATAGAGGCAGAGACCGTGGCAGAGGCCCTCATTAAAATATTCACCCGGGTAGGTTTCCCCCAGGAGATCCTATCCGATCGGGGAACTCAGTTCACGGCAATTCTGACACAACAATTGTGGCAGAGCTGTGGAGTGAAAACCCTATTTAGCGCCCCCTATCATCTTACAGGAGTCTTACAGGAATTGGGAAAAGTACCTCCCCCACCTTCTGTTCGCCTACCGCGAGGTGCCCCAGGCATCCACTGGGTTTTCCCCCTTCGAACTCCTTTTCGGGAGAAAAGTTTGGGGCCCACTGGATCTCGTACGGGAGCACTGGGAGGGCAAGACAGACGAGGGGGGAGTTCCTATCGTCCAGTATGTTCTGGAGTTCCGGGACCGTCTGCGGGCTCTCTCCGAATCTGTTCGGGAGAACCTGCAGTCGGCCCAGGAGTGCCAGAGGAAGTGGTACAATAGGGGAGCCAGAGATAGGGTACTAGACCTAGGGCAGAAAGTATTGGCTCTGAGACCAGTTAAGAAAGACAAGCTGCAAGCAGCCTGGCAGGGACCTTTTAAGGTAGTAGAACGTATTAGCGAGACTACCTACATTGTGAGCAAATGTTCAGATGAAAGGCTGACAAAAGCTTTTCATGTGAACATGTTCAAACCATATTTTGAGAGAGCCGTGTGTGCCCCCGCCACTGAGGATAGTGAGGGACTACCCCTTCCTGATTTACTAGACACCTCCCCCTGTACTATTGACCAAGTAAGCTTGGGTCAAAACTTAAACTCCTTAGAGAAAGGTGAGGCAGCTCAACTGCTGCAGGGATACCGAGAGATGTTTTCAGCCATCCCAGGCTATACCTCCTTCGCTGCGGTACACCACGTAGAAACCCAGGGAGAAACGCCGTTACGGCAGCAACCATATCGGATCCCTGAGGCAGTACGTGAGAGTATGCTCACCGAGTTAAGGGATATGCTACAGCTAGGGGTTATAGAACCCTCCCAAAGCCCTTGGGCTTCCCCGGTAGTACTAGTACCGAAGCGCGACGGCACCACGCGCTTCTGTGTAGACTATCGGAGGCTTAATGATCGTACCATAACGGACGCATACCCCATGCCCAGAATAGATGAGCTCTTAGACCGTATGGCGGGGGGAATTACTTGACTACCCTGGACCTGTGCAAAGGGTATTGGCAGATCCCCTTCGGTATGGTTGTGCATACGAATGAGGGGAACAATCGCTGCTAGGAGCCAGGGGAATTCATTTGTATTTGTTTTTCTCCCTTTTCTAAAGTGACCGGCAAAACCACACGAACTTGTGGAACTATTTTGGGCAGCCCACCCACGGTGAACCGGTCACAAAGGACTTCCATGGTTTTTGAGAACCCCTGAACCAATCTGGGTGAAATTTGAATATGTTGGTGACCCAGATCGGGGCTATCAGGGGACATATGATTTGTGGGGATACTCCATGTATAAAGGGGTGTTCCAGATATTGGGGAAAATAGTGATTTTTCTGCCTGGAGATAATCAAGTTATTACTGTATCAGACTTGATTATCTCCAGGGCTAGGGGAGGGAATTATGTGTTTGTGCTGGGTGTGTTTTATGTTTTTATTGTACGGGATTTGTTAAATGTTGTCCCTCCCTGTGGGATGTCCCCTTGCATGGGGACTTGCATAAATGGCTGTGTGTGTGAATAAAAGCTAGTTCATCTTGTATCCTGATTCTTGACTTTGGCTGTTATTTGGAATTCGTATGCTTTACTAAGGGAATTATCTTGTGAAGCTATTGCTATTTCGTATGGATTTCGTTTATTGTAACTACCGAACAGAGAGCTATATATACTAGGCTCTGGCGGTTCGGGAGGAAACTACCGAAGGAGGTTTAAATACACTTGGTTTCCTTACAGGGGCATTGAGATATTTGGGGGCACTAAGGCACGTGGGGACACTGAGACACTAGAGACACTGGCTGGGAGACATGGCGACACTTAGACACTAGGGACACAGGCTGGAAGACATGGGGACACTGTGCCCCTAGTGTCTCCGTTCCCCTAGTGTCTCAGTGTCTCAATGTCTCAGTGCATCCCAATGTCCCTATGTTTCTCAGTGTCCCCATGTGTCTCATTGTCCCCATTTCTCACAGTGTTCCCTAGTGTCTCAGTGTCCCCAGGTCTCCCAGTGTCCCCTAGTGTCTCCGTCTCCAAAGTCACAAAGTGTCTCAGTGTCCTTATGTATCACTGTGTCAGTGTCCCCATGTCGCCCAGTCCCCTAGTCTCACAGTGTCTCAGTGTCCCCATTTATCCCAGTGTCCCCATGTCTCAGTGTGTCCCTATCTCACTAGGATACTAGGGGACACTGAAAGAAATGAGGACACAGTGAGACATGGGGACACTGAAAGATATGACACAGTGAGACATGGGGACACTGAGAGACCTAAAGGAAAATTAGACACTTGGGGACAATGGGAGACATGGGGGCATTGAGACATTTGGGGGCACTAAGGCACTTGGGGACACTGAGACACTAGAGACACTGGCTGGGAGACATGGAGACACTTAGACACTAGGGACACAGGCTGGGAGACATGGGGACACTGTGTCCCTAGTGTCACCGTGTGTCCCAATGTCTCAGTGCATCCCAATGTCCCTATGTTTCTCAGTGTCCCCATGTGTCTCAGTGTCCCCATTTCTCACAGTGTCCCCTAGTGTCTCAGTGTCCCCATGTCTCCCTGCTGTCTTTCCCCCATCCCTCACTTACCTGAGCTGTAGTCTGTCTCTGCAGGTTGGGAGCTGCTATCTGGACTCTCTGTGCTGTGCAGCTGCTCCCCCACGATTCAGTGAGTAGAGAGAGGCAGGGATATGCTGTAACTTCCTATCCCTGCCTCTCTCCACACATAGTGACCCCTACTGGCCGGCAGGGCCGGCACTACCTATAAGCGACTTAGGCAGCGCTCTATAGAGAGCCTCAGGCGGCTGCACTGAGAGACCTAAAGGAAAATTAGACACTTGGGGACAATGGGAGACATGGGGGCATTGAGACATTTGGGGGCACTAGGGCACTTGGGGACACTGAGACACTAGAGACACTGGCTGGGAGACATGGGGACACTTAGACACTAGGGACACGGGCTGTGTCCCTAGTGTCTCCGTGTCCCTAGTGTCTCAGTGTCCCAATGTCTCAGTGCATCCCAATGTCCCTATGTTTCTCAGTGTCCCCTAGTGTCTCAGTGTCCCCAGGTCTCCCAGTGTCCCCTAATGTCTCAGTGTCCCCATGTCTCCCTGCTGTCTTTCCCCCCATCCCTCACTTACCTGAGCTGTAGTCTGTCTCTGCAGGCTGGGAGCTGCTATCTGGACTCTCTGTGCTGTGTAGCTGCTCCCCCGCGATTCAGTGAGTAGAGATATGCTGTAACTTCCTATACCTGCCTCTCTCCACACACAGTGATCCCCTACGGGCCGGCAGGGCCGGCGCTTCCTATAAGCAACTTAGGCAGCGCTCTATAGAGATCCTCAGGCGGCTGCAGCACTACCTGGGCCGGCGCGTCCATGAGGTTGCACCGCCCTGGGGCGCAAGATATGAGGGATCAGCAGGAGGAAAGCGCACAGCGCTCCCTCCTGCCAGTCCCTCAGTGTAGCGTGGCCGAGCTCTGGTCCAGTCCGTGGTACAGGAGCATCCGTTTCCTGTACCCGGCCAGACTGAAAATAAGTGCACTTCCTGTCATTCTGGCCGGGTACATGAAACAGAAACTCCTGTACCGTGGACCGGACTGGAGCTCGGCCATACTACAAAGGGTAGGAGAGGAAGGGGGGGTTAAGAGAACGGGGGGAGAGACCACTGAGGGACGGGGGGTGGGGGAGAGACCAACATGGAAGGGAGGTGGGGGTGTAAGGAGAGACTACTAAAGGAGAGAGGGTGCCTAAGGAAGCCACTAAGGAAGGGAGGGGAGGGGAGGGGAGGGGTGAGGAGAGACCATTAAGAGAGGGAGGGGGGGTGAGGAGAGACCACTAAGGGAGGGAGGCAGGGGGTGAGGAGAGACCACTAAGGTAGGGGGGGGTGAGGAGAGACCACTAAGGGAGGGAGGGGGGTGAGAAGAGACCAATAAGGGATGGATGGGGAGAGGGGGGAGGAGAGACCCATAAGGGAGGTAGGGGGTTGAGAAGAGACCACTAGGGAAGGGTGGGGGGTGGAGGAGAGAAAACTAGGGGAGGGGGGTGAGAAGAGGCCATTAAGGGTTAGGGGAGAGGAGAGACCACTAAGGGGGATGGGGGAGAGGAGAGACCACTAAGAGTGGGGGGTAGGAGAGACAACGAGGGGGAGAGAAGAGACCACTAGGGGGATAAGGGGGGTGAGAGAAGAAGGGGAGGGAGAGGAGAGACGACTAATGGAAAGGGGGGGGGAGGAAATACCACTGGGGGGGGGGGGCAGAGGAGAGCAGAAACCACTAAGGCAGAGGGGGGAGGGGGGAAAGGAGAGATCACTAATGGAAAGGGGGGAAAAGAGGAGAGTACACTAAGGGAGGCGGGGGAGGAGAGTAGAGAGGAGGGGTGGGGGAGACCACCAAGGGAGGGAGGCAAGGGGTGAGGAGAGACCGCTAAGGTAGGGAGGAGGGGTGAGGAGAGACCACTAAGGGAGGGAGGGTGAGGAGAGACCACTAAGGAATGGATGGGGAGGGGGGAGGAGAGACCACTAAGGAATGGATGGGGAGGGGGAGGAGAGACCACTAAGGGAGGGAGGGGGTGGAGAAGAGACCACTAGGGAAGGGTGGGGGGGGGGGTGGAGGAGAGACAACTAGGGGAGGAGGGGGTGAGAAGAGGCCACTAAGGGTGAAGGGAGAGAAGAGACCACTAAGTTGAATGGGGAAGAGGAGAGACCACTAAGGGTGTGGGGTAGGAGAGACAACGAGGGGGTGAGAAGAGATCACTAGGGGAGGAGGGTGTGGGGGAGAAGAGAGATCACTAATGGAAAGGGAGGGAGAGGAGAGACGACTAATGGAAAGGGGGGGAGGAGAGACACTAAGGGTGGGGGGTAGGAGAGACAACGAGGGGGAGAGAAGAGACCACTAGGGGAGGAGGGTGGGGGGGGGGGGAGAAGAGAGACCACTAATGGAAAGGGAGGGAGAGGAGTGACGACTAATGGAAAGGGGGGGAGGAGAGTCCACTGGGGGGGCAGAGGAGAGCAGAGACCACTAAGGCAGAGGTGGCGAGGGGGGAGAGGAGAGATCACTAATGGAAAGAGGGGAAAAGAGGAGAGTACACTAAGGGAAGTGGGGGAGGAGAATAGAGAGGAGGGGGGGAGAGACCACTAATGGGGTGGGGGAGAGGAGAGACCACTAAGGGACAGGGGAGGAGAGAACACTAAGGGGCAGGAGAGCTCAAATAGGGTAGGGGGGTAGGAGAGAGCACTAAGGGAGGGGGAGCACCAAGAGTAGGGTGGGTAGGAGAGAGCACTAAGAGACAGGAGGGGAGAGCTCTAAGGGACGGGAGGGGAGAGCACTACGGGAAAGGGGGCAGGGAGATCACTAAGGGACAGGGGACATCACTAAGGGAAAGTGGGGCAGGGGAGAGCTCAAAGGGGCTGGTAGGACTCATAACCTATCCTACCCCACAAACACTCTCTTTCACACTTCACACACAATGCTTCCCTATATATACAAAGAAACACACAATGCATCCCTACACACACATAAACACACCATACTTCCCTTACACACAGATAAACATACAATGCATCCATTACAAAGACAATGCATCCCTTGCACACATACACAGAAACACACACTGCTTCTCTTACACACACACAGAAACACAATGCATCTCTTACACACACACTCAATGCACCCCTTACAGACACACGCACTGCATCCCTTACATACACAGAAACACACCTTGCATCCCTTACACATACAAACACCGATTCACACAATGCATCCCTTAAACACAACCAGAAACACACAATACATCCACTACACACACACACACACACACACACTGCATCACCTACACAAACTGGTATCCCTATACACTACATTCCATAAGCACACACTTTAGATGCTCTACACTTTAGATCCCTGTGAGCGAACTCATGGGTGGAACATGTAGGTGGACTTATGGGTGGGCCTTATGGGCATACTCACCGTCAGTCTATAGCCTGTCTCTGCAGGCTTTTTATTGTAAACACACACTGTGTGCAGCACTGGCGTTAGTTCATATGACAGATCATATGGGTGGGGCATTGTGATGTCACATGGGGGAGTGGGGCGGCAAAAATCCTTGCACCGGCCCTGCTGGCCAGTGCTGGTATTGCAGAGTATTCTCCGTTTACACTGAGAAATATATCTGCATTTGTATTGCCGGTATTACTGTAATACCGGCATGACCAGGTAGCCTCAAATACCGTCTGTGCCAGTAAAATACCAGTCAGGTGGCAAGCAGTGTGTACATTTTTTTTTTTTTAAATTGGCCTATTTCATGGGCATGGGCCTGGAGCTGCAGCTCCATCAGCCCCTATGTTAATCCGGCCCTACTCATCACCCCCAAAGATAGTACAGGTACAATAAATATAACGATTTAGCACTTAAAGATCTGAAAATATTTTTGTGTGGAGACAGTTTGAGTGAAATCTCATCACATTATGTAAGCCCTTTAGAGACTGTGACAGCTTAATAACACAAAAAGCTGCAGAGATCTTTATTAGCTTTGCACATTTCAAAGTATACGGAAGAGGAAATGGTGGTTCTGAAAGCCTGGTTGGCAAAAATAATCACAGGTTAGGCACAAATATTTTGAAAAATGATAAACATCAGGTACATATAGTTTTGAAATGCTATATGACACTGAAAGTAACATTTATGGTGGGTTAACCACTTTAATTGTTTGTATTTGCATGTTTGTATTATTCTCTTAATCCCCCTAAGTGGAAAACACCCCTCCCCCTACATCCATATATTATTTTACTTTTTTAGGACATTTATTTTGTGTGTGTGTGTTAGGGGCGGTGGGGGGTTAAGTATAGGTTTTTTATTTATTTTCCATTTCCAATTTTCCATTCTCGGCTTCCTCCCATCCCCTGCCCTTGCAGCCCTTTTGAGTGATCTTAGTTCAACTCACCCTCTACCTGACCAAGAGCAAAGTTGAGCAGCTTCAGAACCTTCTGCATTTTTCATTTCTGCTGAGCCTTAAGCACTTGTGGCTATCCAGCATTACAGTGCTTTCTGCAAAATGAGAACTAAAAACACTGGACAGTTGAATAAGTGAGAGAAATCTTGGATTAGATAATGTTTGATTCCTGTGCAAGGTGGCTGCACAGGCTGGGGACAGAGGGGATGTTGAGAAAGAAAAACATTTAAAGGAAATTCCTGTGCCCAAATAAAAAAATATATATATCAAAAATATAATTGTTTAGCGGATAAATTTTATTCATTGGGGGCGTATCTTATACAGCTTTCAAAAGCTGCAGATCTCTTGTCTGAAGCCTTTGCAAGCCTTCCCATTCTAACCCAGCTTAAAGCAGCACAATGAGAAGTCTTTGCAAAGCAGGTGCTCTAAACAATTGCTGCCTTTTGAGTTTAGCTCCACTGAGCTAAACAACCAGTAAGTAACATCACCTGTTGTCTGATTGGCAGCCAGGGGGCTTGTAGCATGGTTAATCATTAAAAGTTCCAATTTGTATGGAAATCCTCACTTTTTGTAAAATGAAAAAAGAGAACACACTCTTCACACAAAGCATTTCAGCAAGCTAAAGTGCTTTAGGCGTCTGGCGTGCCCCTCTAAAGAAAAATTAATATCCACAATAAAAAAAAAAAAAAAAAAGAGCACACACAATGAAAGTAACTGAAATAAACGGTTAAAAAGGAAATATATATTGATGACCGCTTTCTTTAAATTACTACTCTACATTCAGGGAAACTATGCTATAGCAATGCAGTCAGTTTCCAGGAGAGGGCAGTTTTTAGTTACGCATGTTTTACCTAACCAAAAGTCAGTTCTGCTGACCTAACATAAAGGATGTTGCAGTAAATACCATAATTTCTGCTCAAAACTTCTAACCTATAGGTTTCCAGATGATTCCACAGAATCCACCAACAGCACAATTGTTCAGGATTCTTTCCCATGTTCACAGAGTTACTTTCTAAACTGTGAATTGTCAGTAAGTAAAAGTGAAGTAAAAATGTGAAATTTAATTTTAATTTCCCACAATTTAACCTAGTAAATAACACTGGCTGTGCTGAACTTGTCAAAATATGATTTTTCATGTGAGATTATGGAAATATTTTCGTATATTTTACTATTTTTGTTTTTTAGTTTGCTTATGATTTCTAATTAGCTTTTCCACCCAACCCTTAAACTGTTATGGTCAATCACAAGAATCTCATGCAAACCTGATGAGTTTGTTACTGATATAATATTTTGTTAGATTATTTTGTGCCAGTTTTACAAAAGAATTGTGCCAACCCATGGATTGACATATGTTGTAATGATCGCTGGCATGTAGGTTTTTACAAAAACTATGACGGCTAATGCAGATAGCTTGCAAAATAATAATAGTCATGGTAAATATTAATTAGGAACAGGATGAATCATTTTAGGGAGTGAGTGGGGGGCTGCTGTTTCAAAGACACACGTCTGAATTGGTCATGAATAGTCTCATACTAGAACATCGTTAGCCCTCTTTCCCATATTTCACTTACTGGTGACACATAACATCACAGTGTAAAATTGGATTTTTAATGCAGTGACCATAACCTGTGTATATTGCATTGGGCTTTAACATGCACTTGTTTGGCACATCAGTTGTTTTGCATTTTGTACTAGAGATGGCAACACAACGGGAAAGGGGGTATTGTACAAATAATTCATGTTTCCATATTGTTTGTAGCTGGATTCCTGTTGTATTTCCATAACTAAACTTGAAAGCACATAGACCACTGCATTTACTAGATTAACATAACCCAAGATCACTTGCAAATATTTATCCCAACCATTGTACAATATTTCTAATTAATGCAGTGGAGAATAGTTGCTCATGTTGTTTTAGGATGAATACGGATGCTGTATCTTTTAGAGCAAGTTGTGTGAGCCTTGCAGAATTCACATCAGAACCAACAGCAACTGCGCAGGTGACAATGTTATTGGCACGTATCATATCCAGACCTTCTGCTAGGTTCTTGCTGTTGCTCATTCCATCAGTTATGAACACAAAGGAAACCTCTGCATTTTCCCTTGCACCACCAGACTGACTGTGTAGAATATTCTTTATGACATACAGTATAGCCGTACCAATGTGAGACGATGATTCATAGTATACTGCGTTGGAAGGCAATGTCTGGAAGCTTGTTAGGTTGAATGTGAAACCCAGAAGCATGTTTTGTTCATTTTCACCTCCATATTGGATGACAGCAATTCTAGCTCCCTGTAGGTCCTGGTCATGTGTTGCTAGTTTAAGTTCATGTGCTATGTGCTTTATAAATCTTAGAAAATGTACAAAGTTATCCTTGCCTATTCTCTCGGAACCATCAACAAAGAACACAATGTCCACTGGGCGACCTACCAGTGGTCCAAGCGTGATTGCTAAAACAAAGAAATAACACAGAAATTAGTCATTGCAAAAGCTCACAACTGTTCACAGTTGTCTTATCACGTTAACAGGGATCCAATTAAAATCAGAGATTAATTAATTAAACCACACTGGCAAATTAGCTGTTTCCAGTGGTTTTTCTCTGAAACAGACACCTTTCTGAAGGATGACATCTATATTTGCTAATGCTTAGGTCTCAGGTTTTTTTATTTTTAGCATACACATATTTTTTCATATTTTTCATATTAAATTTCCATGATTCTAAAGTCTAAAGTTGGTTATAAGGATATATTATTATATTTTAAAATGTTAAAATAGGTTTCCGAATGTTGTATGTTTTAGGGTGTGGTGATGACAATGTGTCTTTAATGTTTTTAATGTAACAACAGTAATATAAAATATTAATGTTATGGTAGTTCAATAAAAAAAAAGTATAATTAAATACTGCAATACTCTGGTATTTTAGCATCTTATCTACTGGACTAATATGACTTATTCAATCTCTACACTGTCTATATATATATATATATATATATATATATATATATATATATAATTACAAAAAAAAGGTTTGCACTCTCAGGTCTTTTAATCCAATAGTGTTTTATTTTAAGTGGAAACTATTTCCAATAAACTGTGCCAATCAATCAACATTTTGGCTAATTCAAGCCTTTTTCCAGATCTGTAGCTCAGTTAAAAGAAAGAATGTTGTAACTTAACTAAGCTTAGACAGCTAAGGTTAGTGACAATTACATTTCCACTTTTAGATTAAGATATCTACTGCCACGAAGGTCCAGGATGGGAAGGTGGGTAAAGCAGACATTTGATGATATAACATAGAATGTATCCCGAAGAACCATTTTACATTAAATTCTAGGATTAATTTGGTAAAAACCCTGTAACTTTGTCTTACAGCATTAATTTGAACCATTTTTCCTGCTACATTCTATATTAATTAGGGGAATCAAAGAATAAAAAAGCTCAATGTATAGCACTTGGTTTGTGACTATAGTATAATAAAAGACAAGCAGATTTTTAATTTTTTTATCCAGTAGCAACTAGCAACCACTTTATCCCATAGGTGGCAGCAATGCTATGCTTGGTAAAACCACCAGTTTTTCTAGACAGTTCTGTCTAGAATACAGCAGCAAAAATATTGTGCATGGTTATGTAAACTGTAAAAACTTTTCTAAAATGAATAGGTTTTGATTTTTTTTTCTGTCCTGTTGTGATGCATCTATGTTGAAATTAATCTAAATAATTATAAAACAATTATTTTGTACGCACTTCCATTGTACACTAATTAAATAGCTTTATTGAAGGGATTTATCTGAGGAAGTGAAAAATTGTACTTCTTAGTACTTGTATCTAATTAGAAAAGAGCCATGGAAAAACTTGTTGAGTTTTGAAAATAGTAGAAATAACAATAGGTAGAAAGAGTGAATATGTACTTAGCAAATGTTTGACTGCTAGAAATCTTTAACCATTACCATCTTTCTCTTCAGCTTTAAGGAAACCACACACAGTTCGATAAACTTATAAATTTCCCTGTGCATCCTATTTCCAGCAAAAGCAGTGTGTGAATTGATAGAGCTGGTACTTAAAGGACCACTATAGGCACCCAGACCACTTCAGCTCAATGAAGTGGTCTGGGTGCCAGGTCCATCTATGGTTAACCCTGCAGCTGTAAACAAAGCAGTTTTAGAGAAACTGCTATGTATACACTAGGGTTAATCCAGCCTCTAGTGGCTGTCTCATTGACAGCCGCTAGAGGCGCTTCCACGCTTCTCACTGTGATTTTCACAGTGAGAAGACACCAACGTCCATAGGAAAGCATTGAGAATGCTTTCCTATGGACTGATTGAATGCGCATTCGGCGGATGACGTCGGACGAGGGGGGACAGTCCCCAGCGCCGAGGGAGCCCGGTGCTGAAGAAAGGTAAGAATTTAACCCCTTCCTCCCCCTTCAGCCCGGCGGGAGTGGAACCCTGAGGGTGGGGGGGACCCAAAGGCTCTATAGTGCCAGGAAAACGAGTTTGTTTTCCTGGCACTATAGTGGTCCTTTAATGATCTCTGAATTAATTTGGGGAAAAGGAATTCATTGGCAATTGAAGTGCGTGCTCATACCTACAAGATTGATACATTTTTTATTTATAATTTTTACACAAAAAAAAACAAAACTGCAGACTTTAAGAACTACACTTTCAGGATGCTTTCCAGGCCTTTATGGGGGAAGGGGGAATATTTTTTTTTTAAATCGACCTTTTGGGCAACCCTGCAATAAAAACACAGATATATAGTAAGTGTTGGGAAAACACGAAACCTATATATTCTATTTATACACAATATATTTTTGTATATATTATATGTAAGACAACAAATAATTGTGACACATGCTCCTACCTTGGGTACAAACTGAGTCTGGACAAGTAATGTCAGGTTCTGTAAAAAACAAAAATGTTAGATTAAGCTCTATGTAATGTTTTATTTTATATAATTGTTTTGGTTTATTTCCATTACATTAAAGTAAAACTGTCAAATCTAAGTGTTCGGTATTTGTATTTAAAAGCCCAAATGGTTTTAATTTTATCAGCATAAAATATATGTAAGATTGCCTAGGTACAGCACTACATACAATGCAAATGACTGTGACCCACATGATGCCATGCATGCAAGGTCCATGGGTTCACATGTATCTGTATGCCACCATGGAAGAAATACCCTTGCATGTGTGTTTGTAAAGAGCCTTTTGGAAGAAGATGCCTGGGCGCCCTAATACTTGTTGTGCCAATAGCCAGGGAACATTTATAGGTAAATATTTTTTATACTTAAATGCTGTGGAAGTGCATCAACAGAAAAATGCTGCACAGGCAATATGCATTATTTTTATAGTGCTGTACGTATATATGTACCTGTGTGTCTCAGTTAGCAATTGAGTTATGCAAAAATCCCAAGTGCTGAAGTTCCACTTTTATTGACAGCAGAGCTTTATTGCACATATGTCGGCACAGGGTTTGAAATGGCTATATTGTCAAATACATGCAATGCTATTGGTCCTGAAGGGATTACAATTGGAGCACCTTGTGTGGCATTAACATACCTGGACACAGTATATCTTCCATAGTTTCAAGAAAATCTTCAGCTGCCAGTTCAGCATAAACGCTTAGATTTTTCACCCGTTCACGAACATTGCAGGCTATCTTTTCCAGCTCCTTTTTCTCAGCGATTGTGTTGAACATATCTCCAATACCTATTGCATATACGTCTACACCTTTACATAGCCATTCCAGCTTGTCTATGTCCTTAGGGTCGTATCTTCCATCTGTGATCACTATAGCCACAACTTTATTCACTACTCTTTCGTTTAGCCATATCAGCTGCTCATAGGTATACTTCAGTGCTGAAGGGGTCCATGTGCCACCGGCTAACCACTCCATAGATTTTACCCTACTTATGAAAGAAGACTTGGTGGTAATACTAGGATCATCCATTCTGATTGCTTGGACGTTACCTTGATCACTGTACTGAACTACGCCAAGTCGGGAACCTGTGCATAGAAATAGTAAAAGTATTACTACGAATAGTGCAGCAGGTATGATACATAAAAAACATTATTGTTCCTTCCCTTCAGAAAAAACGCAAAGTGACTGTCAAGTTTTGGGCTGAATGTAGCTGAACTGAAAAAAATTATACAAGTCAGCCATTGTTTCAGTTCCGCTATTTTGGCCTGAATTTAGACAATCCTTTTGAATTTGCATTGTATTCCTTAAAAATGTACCCTTTAGTGAACATAACATCATGTATCCATTCTATTCTAGGACGTACAGAAAATACAAATGTTTATAAATTAACTGCTGTTTCTGGAGAACTCTTAATGAGAAATACACAGTTAAAGGCGTGAGTTCAATTAAAGCACAGCTAATTGTTAAAACCAATTCCTCAAGCAATACATCTAAATTAAAATGTGTTACTGTGTGTATGTTAAAACCTAGGAAGCTACAAATATTGGTATGCAGTGTTGGGGCTTAATTAAGTACAATAACTTGTTTGGTTTAAGATGGCATTAAGAACGTATAACCATGTAACATACTGGAAGCATTAAAAATATTTTCGAAGTTTATTAGCCATAAACAATTTGGAACTACTATTTGGTATAATATCTTTATTTAAGGCTAATTGAACAATTTAGGTAGATGAAGCTGTACCAGTACTTCACTAAAATTGAAAACATACAAATACGAGAGTAGTGTTTGGGATCACAGTAGTATAATAAAACTTAAAATGGCATATAGTCAAACACCCTAAACATCTTTAAGAGTTAAAAGGTTGAATTGTAAAATCTAGGTTGAAATAGCTGATTTGTTTGGATATTTATTTGGTTATATTAGCCTAGATTTGTCAATTTTGGTTTCAATTCATCATAATTTAGTGTCCAGAAAATAAACATCTAATGTAATAGACTTATAAAAGAGATATCAGCAACTGGATGAAATGTAATCAGTTTTACCTGTCATATCAGATGTATTTTTTGCCATTTTCCCAATACGGTTAGCAATGTTGATGACAAAATTTTTGGCAAGGCTGAAGTTTGTCTTGCCGACACTTTCAGAGCTGTCAATCACAAATACCACATCAACTGGCTGACATGACTTGTAACAATCTACGAAGAATAAGAAGAATAGAATTATATTTTAAAATATACTTTAAAAGTTTGAAAAGTCTGATACAAAGTAAATCACTGGGTGTTTGTGGCAATACATTTATCTTTTTCTTGACCATACATGTTAAGGTTTGCATGAGAACACAAGGAGAGAAAAACAAGGAGCAAGAGAGGGGAAAACAGACAACAGCTCAATTAGCCTGCCCTTCGGTGGGTCCCCGCTCAGGTCTCAAGCTGGTTTTAGCTCAACTTGTGCCATTATAGAAAGAACATATCTGAAGCATTTCAGACTGGTTCCACCCATACGGGCAGTCCAGATCCGAAATGCCAGCAAGTTCCCTCTGCACGAGAGATACAGAAACCCCAGACAATCATTTTAACCTTGTAAGGTATCATCAGTGAGGTATAGCCAATATCCCTCTAGGCACCGTGAGCAAGGGGTCCAGGTCTGGATTGCCCTTTAAACTTAAAGCGGCACTGTCATGCCGAATCCCGTTTTTTTTTTTAACCCCCCTCCCGCCTCCACTACATCCAATTGACCCCCTAGTCACCCCCAAATGCCCCTAAGCCCCCCACATTACCTATTTATTAATCTTTATTTTCTGCCCCGATCTATATTCAGGGTGCCGCCATCTTTGTGTGGGTAGGTGAAGTCCCTGTGGGACACGTCATCTACCCACACTAGATAGCCCTGAGATTCCCGCACATGCCCAGTGAAACATCTGGACATGCGAACGGGAATTTCACCTATTCATTCATTCATCAGACAGACGAATGAATGAATAGAAAAAATCAGACGAACAAACTAACACTGTGTATCAGTGTTCGTTTGTTTGTTCGGTTTATTACAAGGAGGGAGCTACCGGCGTGCAGCTCCCTCCTTGCAATATGTAAAGACAGAAGCGGCAGGGAGCAGAGCTCCCCACCACTTCATAAGCCCCCCAGGTCCCCCCCTCACTCTATGGGGGTCAATATGACCCCCATAATAGCACAAGGGAGATTAAAATCTCCCCAATGCCCCTACTCGCTATACCGCGATTCGGGGCATGTCCACTAAACAGTGAGCAGCCTGTGTAATAAAACAATAAGGGGGGGGGACCTACTGTCCTCCCCCCTGGCCCCCACCCCTGCGCGTTGGGTGGGGGTCCTAATAAAACAATAAGGGGGGGACCTACTGTCCTCCCCCCTGGCCCCCACCCCTGCGCGGTGGGTGGGGGCCCTAATAAAATAATAAGGGGGGACCTACTGTCCTCCCCCCTGGCCCCCACCCCTGAGCGGTGGGTGGGGGCCCTAAATAAAGATAGGGGGGGACCTACTGTCCTCCCCCCCGGCCCCCACCCCTGAGCGGTGGGTGGGGGCCCTAATAAAACAATAAGGGGGGGACCTACTGTCCTCCCCCCTCGCCCCCACCCCTGTGCGGTGGGTGGGGGCCCTAATAAAATAATAAGGGGGGGGACCTACTGTCCTCCCCCCTTGGCCCCCACCCCTGAGCGGTGGGTGGGGGCCCTAATAAAATAATAAGGGGGGGGGCCTACTGTCCTCCCCCTTGGCCCCCACCCCTGAGCGGTGGGTGGGGGCCCTAAATAAAGATAGGGGGGGACCTACTGTCCTCCCCCCGGCCCCCACCCCTGAGCGGTGGGTGGGGGCTCTAAATAAAGATAGGGGGGGACCTACTGTCCTCCCCCCCTGGCCCCCACCCCTGAGCGGTGGGTTGGGGTCCTAAATGAACCCCCCCATCAAGGTGACTAGGGGTCCCAAGCCCCTAGTCACCCCCCCACCCAAAACATTCTATCCCCTACCTACCCCCCTCGCCCTAAAAATAGTAAGGGGGGAAAAAAATAACTAACCTGTAAAAAAAAAAAAAAATTAAACTTACCATTTGACATCTTCTTTTTTCTAAATTCTTCTTTCTTCAGCCCCCAAAAAGGCCAAATAAAAATCCATCATACCCGTCGCACTTTAAAAAAAAAAAAAAAACGAGCGCAAAAAAAAATTAATCCATGTTCACCCAAGGAGGGAACGCCGCGTACTGAGCTCTGCAGGGCGGGTCAAGGCTTATAAAGCCTTGCCCCGTCCTGCAATTAGGCTTAGAACACACTGATTGGTTGGTTTAAGCCAATCAGAGTGTTCTGTGTCATTTTACACAGCGTGGGAAAATTCAAAAGAACTTTCCCACGCTTGTAAAATGACATAGATCACTGTGATTGGATGGTTTTCAAGCCATCCAATCACAGTGCTCTGTGTCATTTTACAAGCGTGGGGAAATTCCAAAGAACTTTCCCACGCTTGTAAAATGACACAGAGCACTGTGATTGGATGGTTTTCAAGCCATCCAATCACAGTGCTCTGTGTCATTTTACAAGCGTGAGAAAATTCCAAAGAACTTTCCCACGCTTGTAAAATGACACAGAGCACTGTGATTGGATGGATTTCAAGCCATCCAATCACAGTGCTCTGTGTCATTTTACAAGCGTGGGAAAGTTCTTTTGAATTTTCCCATGCTTGTAAAATGACACAGAGCACTGTGATTGGATGGCTTGAAAACCATCCAATCACAGTGATCTGTCATTTTACACAGCGTGGGAAAGTTCTTTCGAATTATCCCACGCTGTGTAAAATGACACAGAGCACTCTGATTGGCTTAAACCAACCAATCAGTGTGTTCTAAGCCTAATTGCAGGGCGGGGCAAGGCTTTATAAGCCTTTACCCGCCCTGCGAAGCTCAGTACGCGGCGTGCCCTCCATGGGTGAACATGGATTATTTTTTTTTGCGCTCGTTTTTTTTTTTTTTATAAAGTGCGACGGGTATGATGGATTTTTATTTGGCTTTTTTGGGGGCTGAAGAAAGAAGTATTTAGAAAAAAAAAGACGTCAAATGGTAAGCTTAATTTTTTTTTTACAGCTTAGTTATTTTATTCCCCCACACTATTTTTAGGGTGAGGGGGGTAGGTAGGGGATAGAATGTTTTGGGTGGGGGGGTGACTAGGGGCTTGGGACCCCTAGTCACCTAGATGGGGGGGAGGGTTCATTTAGGGCCCCCACCCACCGCTCAGGAGTGGGGGCCAGGGGGGGAGGACAGTAGGTCCCCCCTTATTGTTTTATTAGGGCCCCCACCCACCGCGCAGGGGTGGGGGCCAGGGGGGGAGGACAATAGGTCCCCCCCCTTATTGTTTTATTAGGGCCCCCACCCACCGCGCAGGGGTGGGGGCCAGGGGGGGAGGACAATAGGTCCCCCCTTATTGTTTTATTAGGGCCCCCACCCACCGCGCAGGGGTGGGGGCCAGGGGGGAGGACAATAGGTCCCCCCCCTTATTGTTTTATTAGGGCCCCCACGAACCGCGCAGGGGTGGGGGCCAGGGGGGGAGGACAATAGGTCCCCCCCCTTATTGTTTTATTAGGGCCCCCACCCACCGCGCAGGGGTGGGGGCCAGGGGGAGGACAATAGGTCCCCCCTTATTGTTTTATTAGGGCCCCCACCACCGCGCAGGGGTGGGGGCCAGGGGGGGGAGGACAATAGGTTTCCCCCCTTATTGTTTTATTAGGGCCCCCACCCACCGCGCAGGGGTGGGGGCCAGGGGGGGAGGACAATAGGTCCCCCCCCCTTATTGTTTTATTAGGGCCCCCACCCACCGCGCAGGGGTGGGGGCCAGGGGGGAGGACAATAGGTCCCCCCCCTTATTGTTTTATTAGGGCCCCCACCCACCGCGCAGGGGTGGGGTCCAGGGGGAGGACAGTAGGTCCCCCCCCTTATTGTTTCATTAAGGCCCCCACTCACCGTGCAGGGGTGGGGGCAAGGGGGGAGGACAGTAGGTCCCCCCCTTAGTGTTTTATTAGGGCCCCCACCCACTGCGCAGGGGTGGGGGCCAGGGGGGAGGACAGTAGGTCCCCCCCATCTTTAACCCCCGCGCGGGGTGGGTTTATTAGGTTGTTTGTTTGTTTTTTACAGTGAGCAGCCACAGGCTGCTCACTGCTTACTAGACATGCCCCTACTCGCGGTATAGCGAGTAGGGGCATATTATTTACTAATACTAAGTAATCTTTACTTAGTATTAGTACATTTGGCTGAAATACCAATTTAGGTCTTTCAGCCTTTTAGTAGATAGCTCCCCAATACCGTGGGAATTAGGGAGTCATCTACTAAGCGGCTGCAAGATACAGCCGCGGCAATGAATAGGATCGGAGTTTCATTCATTAGAATGAAATTCCGATACGATCAAAGTACCGAATTGCATCCTAACACCAATGGAGAAACAGTGCTCATTCTGTTAGGATGCAATTCGGCAGTTTTGCCGGCGTTCTGTCTAAGTGACAGGACGTTCGGCAATACTGACAGGAAGCATTGTGGGAACAGGGAGGAAAGCTAGGGATCATGGGAAAATTGCTCTGACCAGCGGAAATGAAGCACACTTTGCTCCTCCGCTGGTCTGAGCTGGTCAAGCGGAGAAATCCTCCATAAGACAAAGAGTCCCTACTTTGTCTTATGATTTTAAAGAAAACTAAAGAAGACAGGAAGAAAAGAATAACAGATCCTGAGAGAAGGGGAGAAGAGGAAGAGATTGAGGAAAGGTAAGTTCGGCATGACAGTGCCGCTTTAAGGAGAGAAAAACAAGTAGCAAGAGAGGTGAGAACGGACAACAGCTCAATTACCCTGCCCTTCGGTGAGTCCCCGCTCAGACCTCAATCTGGAACATATCTGAAGCATATCAGACTGGTCCCACCCATACGGGCAGTCCAGATTGCATGAGAACACACTTCATGATCAAAGTAGGCAAGAGATCTTTGCAAAAACACATTTATTACTATTTAACAGTAAGTATTAAAAGTCCATACACAGGAACATTGGCTAGACCACGCAAAAAGCTTAACGTGTATCAAGCTCCAGAGTTAAAATTTTCGTGACCATGTCTAGAAAATGATATAATCAGCAGAATTTTTCCCTCAAGGATTGCATATCAAACAGATCTTCACATGATATATATATCAAATGTCTTCAGGAAGAAAAATTGTTTAATTTGAAAGTATATGATAAGTTATAGCTGTTTTCTATGATTAATGTTTCCATCATATGAATAATCAATTTCTCTAAGTTGTAAATTGAAAGAATTAAATGAAAAAGCATAATTCTTGTATACATTTTGACACTTGTGGGTTGCAAGGCACATGATGGATAGGCAGGGTTACTCGTTTTATCATGTTCAATGTTTTTTTACATTTTTTTTCATGAAAATCTTTTTTATTTTTGAACATTTATCAATACGGTAGATTGAAGTAGTACAAGGTCGACATCCACTTATGTTACAGTAACAATAATGAGTGCAAATTTGTTGTATTGTTCTAACAGTGGTATATGCAAAAGTTCAAACAAGCAGTTTTAAATTTTATTGGCCTGACATGAACCATAATGAAGTAAGACTAAGTCACAGTTTATGCGTTTCATTTGAATCAGGCATTTGCAAGCAACAATAATCATGGCCCTGGGACTCATCCAAGGTATTATATGTCAGCGTGTCTCTAGCGTGCCAGGGCATGTTGTTCTCCTATTTTTCCTGTCTTGTTGGTAGTCAATTGGTGGTCTCCTCAAAGGAGTACGTAATCTATGTGCTGAAGTGTCGTGGGGCGTAGTGTGCAGTGCCCTTGAGGCGTGGGGAGTGGCCCTGAAATGGCCATTTCTGTTAGGGCGGTGGCGTTTGTTGGGAAATAGTTAGTACTGTGTTGTACCATGGGGTTGGCTGGGTCTGTCCCATTGTTCTCCAGGCATCTAGTTTGACGTTGCTGGGTTACTGTTTAAAGTAATGACATGCAACCAGGAGTTTGTGAGATGTGGTATTGAACAGGGGTTTATAGTTGACGCAGTATTGCATCTTATGGGCCTCTGGGTTGTCTGAGCCGTGTCATGAAGCAGGTCCAGGCCACCACCAATGTGTTTCATGTGCATCCAACTTCCCCCTCACCCTCCACCACCCGTCCCGCATATGTCACGTCCGTGACCACTCCCTGGGCCCGTTTTAATAGTAATTGATAGGTATCTGTGCCCAGCATGGGCAGGGGATTGTATAGGGGAACGCCCCACGAGGTGTAAGCGCAAGGCACTGGGGCGTGCAGGGAGAAGGGTCGGGAAAGGGGGAGAAGGGGTTAGTGTCCCACCCCACCTGCTGAGATGAACATCAACCACGGGTAGTATGTCTTAAGTTGGTGGTAGCTGTATTTTTCCATCCCGGTAGGGATAGCTTCAGGAATTATACCTGCCAGTGGTTTAGGTTGGGATCCGTCACAACACTGGCGTAGGTACAGCCAGTCTGTTTGTGTAAAATGGTGGAGTTCTGCCGGTGTTAGGCCCCCGCCAAGGTCCAGGTTATGCGTGATGGGCGTCAGGAGGCAAGATGATGAGGTCAGTTGTTGTGGAAACCTGAGGGAGCACCACACTTGCAGGGTGGCATTTATCATTGGGTTGCCCATTCGTAAGAAGCTAAATGTCCTGTTTCCCAGCCAGAGTAATGAGGGGATTTTACCAGCCGCTTGGACCTTCTTGGCATGAACCCAGAGTTTAGCAGTGGGACGGGCATGCCCATCAGTGATTTTGAGTAAATGTGCGGCATGATAGTGCCCAGTAATTGGGCCCCTTGGCTCCTGGGCAACTCCAGTTGTGATTTGCTTAGCCTAGGGGCTTGCGTATTCCAGACAAAACTCTAGATAGCCATGGATTGGAAAAATGCTCAGTGGATCACCACTGGGACTGTCTGGTACAAATACAGGATGCGCGGGAGTATGTTCATTTTCACCGCGTTGATGCAGTCGAACCAGAATATATATATACCAGGATATATATAGGTCTGTCCATCGGTGTATATCGGATTGGAAGGCCGCGAGGATGGAAAGAAAGTTCAATTGGTATAGGGAGGATAACTCCTTCGGTAGCCAGATGCCAAGATATTTGAGCTTCTCCGCACACGAGGAAAAATTCAATTGTGCGCGCAGGTGCGACTCCCTCTCGGTCGGGAGTGTGATGTTAAGTGCCTCCAATTTCTACAGGTTTAGTTTAAGGTTGGAGAGTTGGCTGAACTCCCTGAAATTGTGCAGGAGGTTGGTCAGGGAGACCACTGGGTTGTCCAAGAAGAAGAGCATATCGTCCGCATATGCTGCGATTCGGTGTTCCATTTGTCCCAGGATATAACCTGTAATACCCCAGTCCTGTCTGACCGCTTCCAGAAATGGTTCTAGAGAGATGGCAAACAGGAGGGGGACAGGGGGCATCCCTGCCTTGCCCGTTCTGAATGGGGAATGAGGCAGACAGTGCACCGTTGATCCTTATACCGACCGGGTCAACAGGGTCATATACAAGGAAGACACCCATCAGCGCATATGCGGGCCAAAGCTCATTTGCACCAGTGTGGCATTGAGGTATGCCCACTTCACCCTGTCGAAGGCTTTTTCTGCATCAGTGGGAACAAGCACTAGCTCTCTCTTTGATTACCGGGCGGAGTTTATGACATTTAGGGACCTTATGGTGTTGTCCCTAGCCTCGCGTTGGGAGCACTCGTGACAGCCTCAGCGCCATGGTTTTGGCAAATAATTTGAGGTCTGCATTTGATAATGATATTGGGCGGTATCAATGTTATCTAAAGAACTAAAACATGGTTTCAAGTTCCAATTGATTTCATTACTATGAAAAGATAATTGAATAGAGTATGATCTCTTGACATTCCGGTTATGTTTTATGAATTCAGTTTTGTAAAGGGTTAATAATATCTGTGTATAACACTGTACATCTGCTTTTACCATGTACTCATAAAAAACATTATTTGCTCAGCATTTCTGTTGCCAATCTCATTATCCGTCCACAATTTCAGGAAAATACTAGCTATTATTCTGCAGATGTTCTGACTCACAGCAATTTGATAGGAAAGGTAATTGAAAAAAATATTTTACTTAAGATGGTTTTTATAGCCATTCAGCTTGGCTTTTTATCATACATTTATTATACATGTGTGTTACATTTTGCCTTATTATTTTGCCTTTTCTCAGTATATTTTATTCAACTTGATTTGCTTGGGTTATGAATTTAAAGTGGACCGGTCACTATTAACCTCTTTCCTCATAAACTTACCTGGAGCTTAAGTATACTTGTATATTTATTTTTCAAATGGTGTTATTTGTTTGGAGATGTTAGAGCTAACACATTGGAAACACAAAGTACTTGATACAGATCCAATCTCTTTTTCTCAGTGTAAATATGCTGCTGTTCCCAGCACTACATGTAGCTTTGAAAAGAATAATAAAAGACCAGAGTTCTCACATGTAATTGCAGGTGCAACAATAACATCACACGTTTAATAAGGATCAAAAAACAAACAAAAAACACACAAATATTTTTGGTACTGTTATTGTGTAAAGGTTTTCCCGGCCTGTTTACACACAGGGCACCCCCTACTATGGGCCATTATCGTATGGTTCCTTACGGACCCACAACCTCTTGTTTCAGCCCAAAATCTACACAGGCCAGTCACACTGGTGAGTAAAATAACTACACATTGAGACCCAAATACACATGGCCCATACTTCTGCACCCTTATTCAGCCCTCATTAGACCAGATTTCACGCATATCCAGCCCTCTGGCACACCCACAAGTCAAGTGACTCTGGTGACCTTCAGCCCAGCTGCGGCACCCACAAGCTCAACTGACAAACACAAGTGATGCTGCTTTTGTTTGGCCCTGTTGTGGCTTTTCTGCATTCATCTGCGCTTGACAGTAAATAACTGCAAGTCACGTCATTCAGCCCTCGTTCGGCTACTATACATAAGGCAATCAACTGTTCGGTCTGCCTACATTCGGCCAAATCAATGCATTTCAGCCTAAGCCATTGCATAAACAATTATAGGCCCTTATTTGGCCCCCATTTGGCTGCTACAGGATCATTTGGAATGTGGCAGTTGTTACCACCTGGAATGGGCACTGCCCAGTATGTATTCGTATTCAGCCCACGTTTGGCCATACTATTTGACATAAGGCACTTTAATTAGGCAACATTAACTTGCCGGCCCTTCAGCCATCCAAATAATAATACAATACTGTCAAACGTCGGCTATGGCTCTCATTCACCCAATATGCATCATGTCAGTTTTACACATGATAACCAATTTAAAGGTATATATGGTAATATTTTACGTACACATTTATGTTATTGATCCTATTTGTTACTGTAAGCTACTAACTTTAGGAGCAATGTCACAGTTATTGCTCACAAATATTGGCCTAAATATTGGTCTCATACATATCAGTTGCATGTGAAATGTTTAATGGCATACATGTTTGTTGTTAATTATGTTAATTTCAGCACTATGCATATTCTATATGTAATGTTAGCCTTGTATCGGTCATATTATAGATCGGTTAGATAGTTACTTATGCCTTAACTAAGGACGGTGATTAGTGACATTCCGCCTTATTTCTACAGACTTTATTAATGTAAGTCTCTCAATCATATTAATGACCTTGATTACTTAATATCAATCATTTGAACTGCTACAAATAATCTCTAGTATTTAGCCTCATTAGGCCTTACCATACAACAGCAACATCTCCCCAGGCCCTCATTTGACCTTCACGCAGTTCATTAAGTGATACCCAATTCTCCTTTCAGCCTAATCAGCACACGCAGCCTTCCAATATCATACGATTACATCCGGCCCTCATTTGACCTTGCCACACAGAATTACCTAATGTTACATCTCACTTCCATAAGTTTACATCCAGCCCTCATCTAGCCTTAAAATCAATTATAGGCCCTTTATTTTGGCGTTACCCACGTCCTACTTTACAGTTCATTTGTCTACAGACCTCAAGTTCAATCAAGAACACAATTATGTAAGTCCAACCTATGATCAGATAATGAACGAATAAAACTTACCTATCACAAGTCCCTAGTCACAGGTTCCACATTAGAACCCCCTGACTCTAGCTTCATACATCACAATTACTTGGCCTTATTAGGCTACATAGTTGCTATTGTCATATGAACCCCACTCAGCCATGCTACCACAGGCCTCATTCAAGCCACCTTTGACTCAATAACATAACAAACAAAATAAACATGTTGTGATAGCTATATACATGTTATTGTCATTATTATAGGCTACTATTGAATAAGCAGTATTGATATCAATTTAATTGGAATGACCACTTTTCGACAAGTAGATCTTAATACCAACACAGGTATGCAGTACTCTTAATCGGTACATATAATAGATATTATATTGTTATATTATTAATTTGTGTCTTAGGTACCCTCTTCACAAAAAATGTAAAATATCGGTCCACATACTACTAATAGTGCAAGGTACATAGAGTTTCTGATATACAACCTACTAAAATTTTACGTTTTCATGTCCCACCCTAACTCAAACACAGAGTCAGATGAAGTGGCTATAGAAAATAGGTACTGTCTAATAGTAGATTTTACACTAGTAAATTGGTCCTGCGAGGACAACTCCAACTTCACGCAGAGGTAGTTGATCATCGGCCCAACTCATAGTTAGTGCCTCGCAATATCCATTCTGGGTTTATAGTTAGGGTCTCACCTGTCACAGCCATTCACATTGAATCTCTTACAAGTCACCAAAAGGCCAACAGCCCTGCTACATTGATCGGAAGCTCAGCACCACGGCCAAATCATAGCTAGAGGCTCTCTTAGCCACTTGGCAATTAGCAGGGCCTCACCCTCCCTTGGTTTAGCTTTTTTTTTTGTCTGAATTTGGTACTAGGTAAGTCACCAGTTGAATTAGGGTTGAACATTTTTTTTTTTTAATTCTTTATTTTTCGTTCCGACAGTCAAGCATTGTTACAATAGTGCAGACATAGGCATGTAAAAAACCGTACAAGTTTTTGTTTGCATGTAGTACAGAATGCAGAGTAGTATTGTTAGTACAGGCATCATTCACATACTGTGCACTTTGTGTGCGTGGCCGCCAGAGTTTTTCTTTTGCGTTGGCAAGCAACATATAACTATTTAAAGTGGTAGTGTTGTTGAGGAGTGTGCTGTGTCAGGAACTCTCAGGTTGGCTTTGATGAGTATGTTGTGCTGTTGTGGCCCAAGCGTATGCGTGGTGTATTCTGAGCTTGCCTGGTTAGGTCAGGCATTGTGCCCTTCCTGCCTGCTCTGTCCATGCCACCCTCTGAGTGCTGTCATTCCGCTATGTGCGTAATCAGGCAGAGTAAGATAGTGTTTGAGCCTCTCTCCTCCTTTTTGTTTACAGGTCTGGTGTGCTTGCAATATATAAAAACATACAAGGAAAGGATAGATATGTAGAGACAAGTAGAATTAGTAAGGTATTGAAGTACGGAGATGAAGTGATCTCCTGGGGGCCGTGAACCCGGTGCCGCCCGCCTCAGTGGGCTGCGTCCCGTGTTCCGGCTTTAACCGGTTACCCGTTCTGCGGTGGAGCCGCTTCCACCCGTCCAGGTTACGGTATGATGGCGACCGTTGGGTGATTCCCAGTTGTCGCCACTGAAGTGTACCGCGCGGATGCCGCCCCACGCCCCGAGTCATGATTCTATGTGTCGTATTGCTCCCATGGATCCCACACCTTGTGGAACGTGGTCAATGTGTTCCGCACTTGGGCTGTGAGTTTATCCATCAGATAATTGTCACGTAGTTTTGTCCTGACCAGAGATATATGCGGGAGGTCCGGGCATGACCAGTGTTGTGCTATGGCCCTGCGGGCCGCTAGGTAAATCATGTTGAGGAGTTTTTGTTCGTGTCTTGGGAGGCCCTCTGTGGGTCTAGACAAAAGGCACACCCATGGGTCTAGTGTCATCCGTTTTTGTAAGATTTGGGAGCTGAAGTCTACTATGCTGCGCCAGTATGTCGCAACCATTGGGCATTCCCACCACATGTGTATGTATGTGCCTTCCCCCCGCATAAGTGCCAGCAATCATCTGTAGGGCTCAATCTCATGTGTTTTTGTTTCACTGGAGTCATGTACCAGCGGAATAGTGTTTTATAAGATTGTTCTTGGAGTGTTACGCATATGGTGGTTTTGGTTCATGCTTCCCAAATATCTTGCCACTCCGTTCCCTCCAGGACCTCCCCCAGGTCGGCTTCCCACTGGTCAGCGTATCGTAGTGCGTTCTTCGTGTCTGGGGTCGTGTTGAGGTGGTTGTACAGTAATGTAATTAGCTTGGATTGGGTAGTCTCTGTGTAGCATAGTCTCTCAAAAAAGGTAAGTGGTGTCAGGGCTGCCTTCTTTACGTCAGGTCTCTGTGCAAAGTCTCTGATTTGCAGGTACCTGAAATAGTCTCTAGTTTGTAGTGTGGATTTGGTGTTCAGGTGTGCGTATGTGACTATTTCCTGATTTATGAATAGGTGGACGTATCTTTGGAGCCCTGTGGCCTCTATCCCCTTGTAGTCCCGGGCACTCATTCCCGGTGGGAACGCCCTATTCCGAAAGACCGGTGTCATGGGGGACAGGGGGGAGCTTAGTGAGTATTTCGATTTAGTTTGGTCCCATATCCTTATGGAGTTTAGTATGGACGGATTTGTGGTTCTCAACATGGCCCTTTGTGTTTTCGGTGCCCATATGAAGAATTGTGGACTGGTATCGTAGGTTGCTTAGGGTGAGCGTTACGTCAGCGTGATCTGACCATGTGATGCTACTGATGTCTGTGTGTAGGGCCTTATCCATCCCCGCCCCGTTAAGGAAGATGTTATCCATTCTAGAATATGTGTTGTGCGGTGCGGAATAAAACGTGTAGTCAGATGTGGTCGGGTGCTGTAGTCGCCAGACATCCAGCAGGCCCGTGTGTGCCAGAAATGTGTATAGCAGCTTGTCTTGTCCCCCTCTGCCCTGAGATCTCACAGTGCCAGGTTTTGAGCTTCTGTCCGATGCTGGGCTTGGCACGGCGTTGAAGTCGCCCCCCCACCAGTAAGACACCCCCCCCCTGGCTCCGGCCACCAGCACTTCTAGGCCCTCCCAGAATTGCTGGTCCGGCTCGTTAGATGCGTAGACATTGATTATATGTATTTTGGTGGTATAGAGGGTGCCTCCTATATATATAAATCTCCCCTCCAGGTCAGTTTGGGTGGTAGTTATTTGTAGCGGGCAGTTTTTATGGATGAGGATCGCCACCCCCGTTCGCTTACGTAGGGAGCGTGCCTCATGTACTGTCGAGTAGGTCCTGTCAGTCAGTCTGGTGGGTGCCGACCTGGGGAGGTGCGTCTCCTGTATCAGTGCTATATCTATTTTCTTGGTCTTTAAGTCTCTCGCTAGTAATCTCCGTTTGTTTGGGGAATTTAGGCCTTTGACTTTAAACGATAGAACCTTAAGAGCCATGAGGAGGTGTTGGCGGTGTTGCTGGTGTTGCCGGTGCTCTGGGTATCCGGGGATTGTTGTGCGCACAGTGTGTGGGGTCTGGTGCGGGGTTTACCCTCGGTGACGCAGGCGGCATCGAGGCGGCGTAACGGAGTTGGAGATCAGTACTTGTCATTAGAGAGAGTGAGAAATAAAGAAAATGAGTAACAAGTAACAATTTCAATGTACATACAAATAAACGTAAAATAAACATAAGGTAATAATCTGGTCTTAACCTGTGCCAGATTAGGGTGGGGGCGCTCACCCCTCCCGAGTGATGTGAGAAAGTGCACCTCTCGGGGTTGGTGATCTCCCAGCGCCCTTCCACTGTGATGTAGTACACAACCAGCCTGTGCATAACTTACAGTCTGGTTTGTCCCAGTTAAAGAGCCCTCCCTATCTTCTGCGTGGGAGCCGTCCCCTCCATTTAGGCTTTGTGGCTACGTGCCGCCCCCCTCCTACTAACCCCACTCCCTCCTCCCCTCTCCCGCCATTCTGTCACGTGTGCTTACCCTTGTTCATGCCCTTTGATGGGCGCATTATCTGTGTTATGCTTTTTTTTTTTGTGTTGTAGCCCCCAGGGTTTGTTTTGTTACTTGATGGGTCCATCTTCTTGTCCCCAGTACTAAGGCGGCATATTATGTCGTCTTGCCCCCCTCTCCCTCACTAGGGCAGTTTGCGAACCCCCCAAAGAATAAATTGCCTGGTGCGGTGCCCCCCTCAAATCGACTTAGCTGTCCCGTGCATCTAGCGTGCCGCCAGAGTCACTGTGGGTGCCCCTTTGGGACTGAGCAGGTCTGCGTGGTGCCTTAGTCATCCTGGGCAGCCGTTGCTGCGACTGTGTACCAGTCTCTTGGGAGAGGTGTTAGGGTTCGTCGAGCGGGTCCTGGTAAGGCGAAATCCCTCGGGGGTGTGATAGCCAGGTCATGGAGGAATTTTTGTGGGTCCCCTCCAGGTGAGTATGTGAGTGTTTTTCCCACTTTGAAAGCCACAATTTTAAACTGGTGGCACCATGTGAAGCGGATTTCGTGTTGTCGCAGAAGATCCGTCAGCGGTCTCCATTCCCTCCCTCTTTGGAATGTGCTTGGTGCTTGATCTTGATAGAGAGAAATGGGCTTGCCTTTGTATGTTAACTTGTGATTTCTGTTGTACCTCAGAATAGCCTCCTTGGTGGTATAGTGATGAAAGCAGATTATGATATCTCTTGGGGTGTCTGTGTCCGCCCGCCGGGCGCGCAGAGCCCTGTGTGCCCGATCCATTGCCCACTGGGCTTTTGGGATGTCTGGGAGTAGGCTGCTAAAGTATGCCTCCACTAGTGCTGCGAGAGGGCCTTCATTAGGTGTTTCAGGCCACCCTCTGATGCGGAGGTTATTTCGCCTGGTGCGGTTAGACAGGTCTTCTACCTGCATTTCCAGGTCAATAAGGTGGTGGTCTAGGGAGGTGGAATGCTGTACCACTTCATTATGGCCCTGTACCAGTACCTCCATTCTCTGCTCCAGCTCTGAAGTGCGGACGCCCAGGGCCTGGATTTCGGCTTTTATGTCCTGCGTGCTGCGTGTGATCTCACCCGCCAGGTATGCCTTTACTTCTGCCAGTTTCTGCAGGATTTGTGCTGTGCTGCCGCCACCTGGATCCATCTGGCCCCCCTCCGGTGTTGTGGATGGGGATTGGGAGCCCCGTGCGCCCGTCCGGCGGCCATCTTGTGCGGCCTGTGCAGGTCGCGAGGCCGCAAGGCCGCGAACATGTCGGCCACTGTGGGGGAGAGATTCAGCGGTTCCCCGCGTTTCTTCCGGCGTGAGGCGGCTCCGGTACCCGTGTGGGACATGTACAGGGTAGGTGCTGGCTACGATGCTGATTGCTGGTGCTGGATTGAGCGTGGATGCGCGGGAGCTCGCTCGTTAGGCTGCCATTTTAGTCGGCTGCCAGGCCACGCCCCTAGCGTTGAACATTTTAATCGTTCCGTTACAACTTTCTTTTGAAGTTTCAATTTCATTTGGAGTATGTCCCATGCTTCACAACTAGGTTGAGAGCCAAGAACCACAATCCCCAGTTCTATGTCATACTGGGCTATAACAAGCATTGCAGTGGAACAGAGGTGTTCGGGTGTACCTTTTTAAGCAATAGCAAGAAAGGTTAGGCAAACTCATGATTACAAATTCTGATAATCATTAGCCAGGGACCAGTACTCAAAGAGGCGGTACAGACAGTTTCGTAGAAATGTATGTATGATGACCTCCATACTCTTCTCCATTAACACTATTACTTATAGAGTGGAGAAGTTAGAATTCACTAGTTCTGGAATTTTTAACCCTCTGACTGTTTACCCTGCTTTGACCATGCTCACAATGCCACTCTGGGTAATGACAACAACACTCTTATTGACCCAGATTCCCACTACACACATGATCACACTGGCACAATTAGTTCCTAATACTATTAGGAAAGACATTATGGAAGGCAAAGCCATTAATTTAATATCATTGTTAAATGCCTCACAAGCCCTGATAGAAAACAAAGCATCCTGTTACAGGGACCTGTCTGTAGTCCTAAGCCAGAGACCCCAGACTAAATACAAAACTGACTGTATCAGAGTTTGTCTTAACTTTTAGGCTATATAGGGATGTCATTTGTTCCACTTGCCCCCACCATAGAAAAAAACTGGATCTTTATAAATACAAATTGGTAGACCTAGGGCACGTGCGGGGATCTCCGATTTTATGATTATCGTAAATCCTTCTCAACCAAATCAGCAGCAGTCTTGCCACGAGTCAATATCCACATACAACTGGAGCCTGTTGGATACAGAATTATTCTGCCACTATTTTGCTGGCCTCAAACAACCTTCTTGTACCATTTGCGCCTCCAACTCCCACTCTACCAATTTATGTCTTAATGAACCTACCGTATATACTCGAGTATAAGCCGACCCGAATATAAGCCGAGGCCCCTAATTTTACCCCAAAAAACTGGGAAAACTTATTGACTCGAGTATAAGACTAGGGTGGGAAATGCAGCAGCTACTGGTAAATTTCTAAATAAAATTAGATCCTAAAAAAAATATATTAATTGAATATTTATTTACAGTGTGTGTATAATGAATGCAGTGTGTGTATAATGAGTGCAGCGTGTGTGTATGAGTGCAGCGTGTGTGTATGAGTGCAGCGTGTATGAGTGCAGCGTGTGTATGTGTGCAGTGTGTGTATGTGTGCAGTGTGTGTATGTGTGCAGTGTGTGTGAATGCAGTGTGTGTGTGTATGAATGCAGTGTGTGTGTATGAATGCAGTGTGTGTATGAATGCAGTGTGTGTATGAATGCAGTGTGTGTATGAATGCAGTGTGTGTATGAATGCAGTGTGTATGAATGCAGTGTGTATGAATGCAGTGTGTGTGTATGAGTGCAGTGTGTGTGTATGAATGCAGTGTGTGTGTGTATGAGTGCAGTGTGTGTAAGTGTGCAGTGTGTATGAGTGCAGTGTGTGTGTGTGTGTATGTGTGCAGTGTGTGTGTGTATGAGTGCAGTGTGTGTATGAGTGCAGTATGTGTATGAGTGCAGTGTGTGTGTATGAGTGCAGTGTGTGTGTGTATGAGTGCAGTGTGTGTGTGTATGAGTGCAGTGTGTGTGTGTATGAGTGCAGTGTGTGTGTATGAATGCAGTGTGTGTGTATGAATGCAGTGTGTGTGTATGAATGCGGTGTGTGTGTATGAATGTGGTGTGTGTGTGTGATGCAGAGCCTTGGTGGGGGGTGGGCAATTTTATTATTATTTTTTTAATTATGCTAATATTTTTTATTATTATTATTTCTTATTATTATTTTTTAATTTAATTTCATTATTTTATTAATTTTAAAATTGTATTATTATATTTTTTCGTCCCCCCTCCCTGCTTGATACATGGCAGGGAGGGGGGCTCTCCTTCCCTGGTGGTCCAGCATTGGTAGTTCAGTGGGGGGCTGTGGGGGCTGCAGAGAGCGTTACTTACCTCTCCTGCAGCTCCTGTCAGCTCTCTCCTCCTCTGCTCCGTCCGTTCAGCTCTTCTGCCAGCTCACAGTGTAAGTCTCGCGAGAGCCGCGGCTCTCGCGAGATTTACACTGGGAGCTGACCGAGGTGCTGAACGGACGGCGCGCAGGAGGAGAGAGCTGACAGGAGCTGCAGGAGAGGTAAGTAACGCTCTCTCACAGCCCCCACAGCCCCAGTCTGTATTACGGCAATGCAAATTGCCATAATACAGACTATTGACTCGAGTATAAGCCGAGTTGGGGTTTTTCAGCACAAAAAATGTGCTGAAAAACTCGGCTTATACTCGAGTATATACGGTAGTTTACCAACCACAAGCCAAGCGACTTTCTGTTAGACTGGAATGGAAAAACCATGTTCATCCCCCAATTATCTTACAATTTCAGCTGTGACCATTCTTCATTTTCAGGCCATTCAATTCAGAATTGGGGCAGCCACAACAGCATCTAGTAAAAATGTCACTGCACACATTATTAAAAGACTCAAATGATGGAAATATGCTGCTTGTAACAGATATATCCCTCAACCTGAATGGGAACTAAGACAAACATTTAGGGATTTGGTTATGTAATGTTATATGTATTAAAGTTTTGCATTGTTACATTTTTTTGCCCTCTTTATTCACATGCCTACCCGAACGCCAAGCGACTTTCACCACATACAATTTACACGCTCTCTGCTTTTTTCCTGACCACAAATCTAATTATATATGCATTTGTTACCAGACAAATGCAAATTTTGTCTATATTTTGGGTAATTTGTTCAGTGGCATCAACGGGTAGGGGGATGGGGGGATTGTTCACCAAATGTAAGTTCTTGATCCAATATCTTTTTTCCCTGCCCGCTCCTCAGTGGCCTCCTCAGTTAGTGTATGAGTCAGCCGGGAGAGAAGCAGTGCAATGATAGAGACATAGGGAATATTACATAGTTACATAGCTGAAAAGAGACTTGCGTCCATCAAGTTCAGCCTTCCTTACATATGTTTTTGCTGTTGATCCAAAAGAAGGCAAAAAAACTAGTCTGAAGTGCTTCCAATTATATCCCTGTATGTTATGTTTTTATCCAATTGCAGTTTAAACATCTGTATGGGCTCTGATAAAACCACCTCTTCAGTCAGAGAATTCCATATCCTTATTGCTCTTACTGTAATAAAACCTTTTCTTTGCCTTAGATGGACGTAATATGAGAGTGTCATGTTTCCTGTATCTCTATCACTGCGCTTCTACCACTTACCACTGAGACTTATTGATAAAATCAGGTGTGGGCAAAAAGAGCAGTGAGCAGGAGCAGACTGGCCATGATAGGAGACTGGAGAGTGGCACAAGAAGTGGCACACTGCCTGGTTTCTCTGATATAGTGTCTAGCCATCTGTCTTCCTCACATCCTATGTATGTATTTGTGTGCCTGTCTGTGTCTGAAAGTGTTTGTGCATGCCTGTTGTATCTGTCTGTGTCTTAGTGTGCTTGTGTGTGCCTGTGTGCTCCTGTCTGTGTCTTAGTGTGCTTGTGTGAACCTGTCTGTCTGTGATTGTCTGTGACGGTGTGTACCTGTGCCTGTCTGTATTTTAGTGTGCTTAGAGTGTCTTAGTGTGCTTTTGTGTGCCTGTGTGTATCTTAGTGTGCTTCTGTGAGCCTTTCTTTGTCTGTGTGTACCTGTTTGTGCTTGTTTGACATTCTTCCAGTTTAACCTATAGTCCCACATCCCAGGGGTTGGGAATAGAAAACAGTGAAGAGCTCTGCTCCTCACAGTTTCTATGTTAATTCATCTGCAAGGAATGGGTGATAATCATGTGGAAGACCCTACACCAGTCCTCCCCATGTAATATAACCCCCATCCCAAAACACAGGCTATGGGGGTGGAAAGAGGAACACCCATCAGTGGAATCATCAATTTAAATGTAAATGCCTAATCCTGTAGCCAGGTGATTGGTCTAGGAGCAAGAGTGAATGCAGCAAATATTGGTTGGGGGGGCTATATTTGACCTAATTCCCTCCCAAATTAAGTTACTAATCTACTTCCATCCCACAGCCTATGGAGTAAGAATGAGTGAGAGGTTAAAATGCATTTGGTTTTTCTGAGTTTGGATGAGCCAAATCCATCCAGATTCTGTCAATTTGTCCAAATTTTGAAAGGAATTGGCTTTAGTAAATATGAAATTGGCATTCCGCATTCAATTTAAAATATATTGTACTATATATGTTGTCTTTTGTAGAATTCAGAATATGCATCATTAAAGGTATTTTGTTAAATTACTGTTGAATTTTAAAATTAATTGCATTTAATGTTGTATGCTTTTATCACAGTTTGGGACATACTATTGCTTAAGGTGCTAAGCTTTGATATAGAAAATATTTTAAAGGGATATTGTAAGCACCAAAATAACATATAATACATAGTTTAATGCCCCTGACACCTCCAGCTGCATGATTGTGGTGTCATTAGTCTGCTAATGCCAATTCTGTGCAGATTATAGATAAATAAATAAATACAAATAATTGCAAATGTATATAATTATACGTATGTATATAATTATATGTATTATCATACATAAATGATTACATAAGTATACACATAGAATTTAAATACATATATATGTATATATATTAAAATTCTAAGCATATATTTATGTAATCTTTTAACATAATTATGTGATTTTATTAATTGAAATTTGAGGGACGTGACTGACAACCCAGGCAGAAAGTCAAGAGAATTTAATTTGCAACCACTGTATTTAACCCTGTAACTTTCCAAGACACCATAAAACCTGTAAATGGGGGGGTACTGTTTTACTTGGGAGACTTCGCTGAACACAAATATTAGTGTTTGAAAATGGTAAATTGTATTACTATGATGATATTGTCAGTGAAAGGGACACATTTTGCATTTTTCACACATAAACGACACGTTCACTGACGATATTATTGTTGTAATACATTTTACTGTTTTTAAACACTAATATTTCTGTTCAGTGAAGTCTCCCGAGTATAACAGTAGCCCCTACATAAGGGTTTTATGGTGTTTTGGAAATTTAGAGAGTCAAATATAAAGCTTGCATTTCAGTTTTTTTCAGATTGAGATTTGCCAGATTGGTAATGTTGCCCTTGAGGCCGAATAGTAGCCTAGGAATTAGAATTACCCCTATGATGGCATACCATTTTCAAAAGTAGACAACCCAAGGTATTGCATGTGGGGTATGTCCAGTCTTTCTTAGTAGCCACTTAGTAACAAACACTGGTCAAAATTTGTTTTCATATTTGTTTTTGTGTGAATGAATGCTAACTTTGGCCAATGTTTGTGACAAAGTGGCTACTAAAAAAGACTGGACATACATACCCCATATTGAATACCCTGGGTCCTCTACTTTTGCAAATGTTATGCCATCATTGCAGTGGTGTATACTGATTTTGTGCTGCCCTAGGCAGGACAAAAGTCAGGCGCCCCCCTCCCGCCCGCGCCACCCCCATCCAACCCTTCCCCCGCCCGCACCACCCCTACCCTTCCCCCGCCCCGCCTTCTAAATACACACACACATTCACTTACAGATACGCATACACTAGCTAACAGAAACACACACACACTTACAGACACACTCACACTCACTAACAGACACACACTAACAGACACACACTCACTAGCAGATACACACACACTCACACTAACAGACACACACACACGCACTAACAGACACACTAACAGACATACATACACACACACACACACACTAACAGACATACACAGACACACTAACAGACATTCACAAACACACACTAACAGACATACACACACACTAACAGACACACACACTGACATACACAGACACACTAACAGACATTCACACACACTAACAGACAGACAGACACACACACACACACACTAACAGACAGACACACACACTAACAGACACACACACACACACACTAACAGACAGACACACACACACACACACAGACATTCATTCACACACACACACACACACACTCATTCACACACACACACTCATTCACACACACACACACACACACACACACACACACACACACACACACACACACACACACACACACTAACAGACATACACACTAACAGACATACATACACACACACACACACTAACAGACATACACACACACACACTAACAGATATACACAGACACACTAACAGACATACACATACACACTAACAGACATTCACACACACACACTAACAGACATACACACACACACTAACAGACACACACACTGACATACACAGACACACTAACAGACATTCACACACACACACACTAACAGACAGACACACACACACAGACATTCACACACACACACACACATTAACAGACATTCACACACACACACACACACACACACACACTAACAGACATTCACACACACACACACACACACACACACACACACTAACAGACATACACACATACTCACTCACTCACATATTTAACACATTTTTTTTTTTTTAAATTTACCCCCCCAGCCTCCTTACCTTTGGGAATGCTGGGGGGGGGGGGTCCTATTTCTCCCTGGTGGTCCAGTGGCTGCTGGGCAGCGCTGGCGGGCGGCTGGCGAGGGAGCACTTCCTCTGAGCTGTCTGCTCAGCTCCCTCGCGCGCCGCCCGCACAGTGAGGCTGGGAGGCAGAGCCGGAATATGACGTCATATTCCGGCTCCCAGCCTCACTCTGCGGCGCGCGAGGGAGCTGAGCAGACAGCTCAGAGGAAGTGCTCCCTCGCCAGCCGCCCGCCAAGCAGACCGCCCGCCCAGACGGCATGTCAGTTAGCCGCAAGGCTAACAAGGCATTTGCCCTGGGCATTTGGGGGCAGCGTTTTTTGCCGCCCCCTGGAAAATGCCGCCTAAGGCAAATGCCTTGTTTGCCTCGCGGCTAATACAGCCCTGCATCATTGGGATAATTCTCATTCCTGGGCTATGATTATGATACGGTCTCAAAGGCAACATTACTAATCTTGCAAATTTTAATGTTTATAAACTGAAAAATGGATCGTGCTCTATTTGATCCTGTAACTTTCCCAAAAAAACCTGTTCATGGGGGATACTGTTGTACTCATGAGACATCGCTGAATACAAATATGTGTTTTTTTGCAGTAAATCTAACAGTGGGTGCACTTAATATGAAAGAGGTAATTTATGGTTGAACAGAAATTCCAGGTTTTGTTTATGTTTTGTTTTGATCAGAATGTGGACAATTCAGTCTGTCCTAAAGGGGTTAAAGGATAACTGTCATCAATTTTTTACTTCTTATTTTTAAAAGAGTGTTACATTTAATTAAATTTAATTATTTTTTTGAAATTATGTTTATTGATCAATTTGAGAACATTTCACTTTTTTTTTTTAATTCTTTATTTTGGAAAATCATGAACATGCAACCAATGTTACAATACATGCAATTTAAATGACAGAAACAGATACCCATCTTGAATGTGCCATGTGGCTACCATCACAAAACAGTGCATGAAATGTCAGCTACAACAAAACACACATGCTATCACCCTTGAATAGGAAACGAGACATTTGATCACAAATGAAAAACAGCAGATCTGCCATTCATCATATCAAGAAAAGAGAATAGAGAATACATATATATAGACATTATTGGGAATAGTAACTTTCTTTCTGTGTTGCCTAATTGGCTAATTTATCTTCAGTTTTATTAAATTCTTCATTAATTGCTTGTTGGAACATTTCACTTTTTTGCCTGTTGGGTCAGACTCCACTGTTACATGACCAAGTGCTGCTCATCTTAACATGTCTGCTGCTGCAGTCTCACACAGAGCAATCTCAGCAGTAGGGAAGTTGGGTTTAGCAGCAGTTTGTCAGATAACAGTAGTCTGACCCAACATGGCTGCTTGGTGAAAAGTGACATAAAAAAAAATAAAAAAAATCGGCAAATCGCTTGAAAGCTGCCCCAAAACGCAGACATGGGGAAACACACAAGGACCGGGGGCACCCCCAAACCATCGGGCACCCGCCCACCGGCAATCCAGGCGTCGGTCAGGCAATATATGACCGCACAGCCGGACCCATCTTCCCAGGCCTCCGCTGAGGCCTTCCTGTACTCGGAGGCCTCATCCTTGAGCCCGAGCTCCCAGGGCGGCGAGGCCGGCGGGGAAACCCCAGAACATCCACCGGCGGACTGGATGGCCCTGCTGAGAGCACTGCCCACCAAGTCTGACCTGACCCAAGCCACATCAGCCCTCCATGCCTCGATCCGGGCTGACATCCAATTGATGCGATCAGACATGCAAGGTATGGCGGACCGCATGGCGCGACTGGAAGCAGACCAAGACAACCTCACTGCTGCCCACACAAACACTGAGTCCACGCTCCACAGCCACACTGCCCACATGCAAGCTATGGCACGCCCCATCGAAGACCTCGACAATAGGGGCCGCAGAAACAACCTGCGTATCAGAGGCCTACCTGAAGGCGAAGACTCCCCAACCCAACTCACTGACACGCTCACCGCCCTATTTAACGACCTCCTGGGCCGCCCTGCGGAATCACCTATCGATTATGTCAGAGCCCACAGGGCACTAAGACCCAGGGGCCCGGAGGGGGCACCACCGAGAGACGTCATCTGCTGCCTAACCATATTCTCCTTCAAAGAAGACATTCTTCAGGCGGCACGCAATATGGGGACCATCACGTATGAAGAACACCCTATACAACTATTCCCGGATCTATGCCCGGCCACACTAGGCTACCGCAGGGCCCTGAAACCCCTCACCCGGGCCTTGACGGCACAGAAAGTGAGATACCGGTGTACCTTCCCAAACGGCCAACACACCTAGCGGTCCCATGCCGGTACGCAACCAACAGGACCTGCAGGATCTCACAGACGAGCTCCAACTGACGCCCCTAAACATGGCATGGCCCGACCCGCTAGACTTCTACACTGGCCCACCCAGGCCGGCACAAGATGCCACACAGCCACGAAGGAGAACCAGATCCAGAATGGAGACGGTACGACCAGCCGGTAACCCACGTTGAGTTCCGAAGCACCAGAGAGACTCTGAGCCCCACCGATCACGGTAACTGCCTGTAGACTATCACCTGACCCGGGGCCTACCATACTGCACCCCACTAGACACACCGAACTACCGGTCTCCCCATTTTTGTCTCACTTTTGGGTGGGGGGCAGGAACGGGGGCTAGGCAACCCAGCGGCCTGTACACCACAAACACCTACAATATGTTCCACACACCACACCGACAGGGGACACGCCCCTAGCCGGCCGGGCCGCCATTGGGGTATTGACACTGCCACACTACCCGGCACGGGCCGAGGAGACAGGGAGAACTGGGACCGCTGGCACATCCTGAGACCGCCAGTAACGGAGGCACCGAGTCCTAGACGGAAAGCCCGATCACTTCCAACAAATACGCTACTGGGACCTTGGGATGGGAGAGGGAAGGTAGGTGAGGGATACAGCCACCATACAAACACTTGCCACTTAAACACAGGACCACGACACAACGCTCCACCTAACACGACACGCCTTAATGCTCACACCCCCACACAGCACACAAAGCCTGACACCTGGTTCGCACGACACACACAAACTCAAGACACCCCACTCACACGATCACTACTACTCCAGGGGCAGGAGTACTCTTTGGGCGGGGCGGGTAAGGGGACATTGGAAGGGCCTTCTAAGCGGGTGTTTTTTGTTGCCACTACCAGTGCCCCCGCGAGGAGACGCCCCGTCATCTTCTTCTTTTTTCTTCTCTCTGCATCGGGACCCTGGAGAGACGTTCTGTAATAAGTAGGCCACGTTCCCACTTGGCCGGGGTGTTCAGAAAACAAGGCAAGGGGACTCGACCGGACCGCCTAACACGGACGGGACGACTCCACCTCTGCCTACACCCGAGCCATTTATTCTGCATTACATTGTTTATTGTTTGACTTGTGTTCATTTTGTCTCTGCAATTATTCTTAGGCACTAAAGTCCGGCTGCGGTGCCCGCGAGGGAACTCGAGGAGGGGCCCCACCAGAAACCACCTGCTCAGGTAACACTCTCCCCTCACACCCCTGGGACGCGCCTCCCCTGAGCCCACCCGGCACTTGGGACGCAGCACGGTCCGAGGGTCCACCACCTACCCGCCCCCACTACCCCCGACCAGAGAACCTATTAGGGCTACACTATGCAGGTCCCGAAACCACCAACAATGGCGGACATCAACATCCTCTCTATTAATGCTAAAGGCCTTAACCAACCCGAAAAACGATCACAGGCGCTCCGCCAATTCCACAGCCAAAAAGCCCACATAGTGTTCATACAGGAAACCCATTTTAAAGAGGGTCTAACCCCTAGACTGACTGACAAAAAAATTGCCCAATGCTTTTTGAGTAACAACCCTATAGGGAAGTCCAAGGGAACGGCTATACTTTTTCACAAATCCCTACACTTTGCACCTACAGCAACCCTGAAAGACGACTGGGGTAGATTTATATGTGTCAAGGGAACGATAGCAAACCGTACATACACGCTAGCAAACCTGTATGCCCCAAACACAGGACAACACCGCTTCATGACCAAGACATTAAAAGCTATCATGGGATTTACAAAAGGTTGTTTGATCCTGGGGGGAGACCTTAACGTAGCCCTACAACCGACTCTGGACACATCTGCGGGCACCTCGACGCTACCCCGACACGTGTTAGCCACCATCAATAAAACCCTGAGAGACCAACGCCTGATAGACTGCTGGAGAGCAACACACCCTGACGGTAGAGACTTTACTTTCTACTCCAACCCAAACAAGACATACTCTAGACTGGACTACTTTTTCATGCAACACTACTACTTGACAGATGTCAAGACGGTGAACATAGGCACCGCGACCTGGTCGGACCACGCACCACTTACCATGACGCTGACTTCACCCCTCTACAAACCGACGTGCAGTAACTGGCGACTAAACAAAGCCCTCCTTAGCGACCTGATAGTGACCACAGAAACCCGAACCAAACTCACCCAATACTTCACAGACAACACTACGCCTGACGTGACACCCCTCTGCGTGTGGGAGGCTCACAAATGCGTTATACGGGGTTACTTCATAGCCAAAGGCGCAGCCATAAAAAGGGAAAAGGCAGCTAGACTGGCGGCTATAATCGCGGACATACAGGTGGTGGAAGCCAGACACAAACTGACGAGTCTCCAAAGTGATGGCGCCAGACTACTGACACTGCGCAGGGAGCTGGCCTCCATCATGAACACGAACTACCAAAGGGCACACCTGCGCTCCAAAGCTTTCTTCCACTCACACGCCAATAAATGCGGAGCCTTGTTGGCCCGCATGATTGCCAAGAAGAGGGCAGAATCGTACATCCCTAAAATCCGCGACAAAGACGGGCACCTAAAACACCTCCCTGGGGACATGGCAGCGGAAATACGGGACTACTACGCGGGGCTCTACGCCATACACCCTGACAGGGAGCCACCACGTTTGGGGGACGACCTGCCTGAGACCAGACAATACTTACACACGCGCATCCACAAACACCTCCCCCGAGACGCCATTAATGCCCTGGACGAACCGATCACACCACACGAACTTGCCTGGGCCATTAAAAAGTCGAAACAGGGTAAATGCCCGGGCCCCGACGGCCTGCCTACTAGGTACTATAAAAAATTTGCAGACGTATTATCCCCGCACCTCCTGACTGCCCTCAACGCACTTCGAGACGGAACTAGACTACCCACACAGACCCTAGCGGCCAATATTTCCCTAATCCCAAAAGAAGGCAAAAACCCGGAACACTGTGCAAGCTATAGACCTATCTCCCTGCTAAATTGTGACCTCAAACTCTTCACAAAAATTCTAGCCCACAGACTACAAGAATACCTCCCTGACCTCATACATAAGGACCAAACAGGATTCACACCCCAGAGGGAGGCACGGGACAACACCATTCGAACTCTCGATCTAATCCACACGGCACAGTTCAGAAAGGAAGGCCTTCTCCTGCTCTCCACAGACGCGGAGAAGGCATTCGATCGCATAGACTGGGGCTTCATGCTAGCCGTACTGGAGGCAATAGGCCTGGGCCCAAATATGATGTGTTGGATCAGGGCCCTGTACTCCACGCCCACGGCAAGGGTATGTGTGAACGGGTCGTTCACGAACTCGTTCCCCATACGGAACGGCACAAGACAGGGATGCCCTCTGTCCCCCCTACTGTTCGTGCTGGCACTGGAGCCCATCCTTAACTCGGTCCGAGACAACCCGACCATTCGAGGGCTGCATGTGGGGCAGACGAGACACGTAGTAGCCGCCTTTGCGGATGATCTCTTATTCTATGTCACCCAGCCTGAAACATCCATGCCCGCAATTATGGAAGAGTTTCGACTCTACGGTCAGCTCTCTAACTTCAAAATTAATTTCACAAAGTCCTCAGTGCTGAATGTCTCGATCCCCCCCAGCAGAGCAGATGCCCTGAAACACACACTCCCATTTCAATGGTCAGACACTACCATAAAATACCTAGGCACCACCATACCGAAGGACCTGACACACCTCTATGACGCAAACTTTCAACCCCTCCTGACCACCATACGCAGAGACCTGGAGGAATGGACCAAAGTCCACCTCTCCTGGTTTGGCCGCATTGGAGTACTGAAGATGAACATCCTACCCAGGGTGCTCTATCTGTTCCAGACACTCCCAATCCACATACCCGAGGCCTTTTTCTCCACACTGCGCTCCATGGCCCTCAGGTTCACATGGCACAACCTGCAGGCACGGGTCAAACACGACACGCTCACGCTACCCAAACGGAAGGGGGGCCTGGCCCTCCCAGACTTCCAGGTCTACTATAAAGCAACACACCTCCAGAGGATAGTGGAGTGGTCCAAAACAGGGGTCCACAAGTTGTGGAAGGAAATAGAGTCAGACCAGATAACCCGGCCGATAGGGCTCCTACCGTGGCTAGACCACCACCAGGGTAGACAACTGGCTAATCCACACCCCCTAATTAGGGCGCCTTACAGGTCTGGCACAAATTGGGGACATCATCCTCCCTCACCACGCCCATCTCCCCACTCCTCCCCCTGACCCACAACGACGCCTTCCCACCCGGACTAGACGCTGGCCCGTTCCAGCATATGCTGGGAAAACCACTACCTAGACTTTGTCATGCCACCACCAACGGCAAGATAAAGACGCTTGAGTCCCTGATGCCCGCGGAAAGACCGACGTTCATGACGCAGTTCAAATATAGGCAACTACTAGACTACCTGCTAACCATCACCAAAGCTGTCCACGCCCACAGGCCACTCACGGACTTTGAAACGCTTTGCCACGACCCAGATCCACTAGACAGGGGGCTGTCCACGCTCTATGGCCTCCTCATGGAAGCGAAGAGGCTACCCCCACCGAGCTACATGAGCAAATGGGAAACGGACCTGGGGATCACACTCTCGCCAACCCAATGGGAAAAGATCTGTACCCTTTCCCTTCACTGTGCGACATCCAGTGGCATACAGGAAACGGCATACAAAGTGCTATCCCGCTGGTACCGCACGCCACAGGCCACCCACTCCTATGACCCAACCACCACCAACAACTGTTGGAGATGTGAGAAAGCACTGGGCACTTTCTTCCACATCTGGTGGACATGCCCCTTGATCCAACCCTACTGGGCAGCGATTCACGCGATTGTCGCACGGCTGTCTGACACACCACCCCGACTGCACCACACCACCACCCGCAGCTCAACCTATAAAAAATCCATAACGATCAGGATACTAAACACCGCCAGAAGCCTAATTCCACTGTACTGGAAACAACGAACCACGCCACCTGTCTCTGCCTGGTTCAGGCGTACGGAGGAGCTCAGGACGCTAGAGGAAGCTTATCTCACACGCAGAGGGGAGGGAACAGGCCTACATGACGACATGGACACACTGGATACTGACCACAGCGAAACCAGACTTCCAAACACTTCTCAAAGACTGACCAGACATACAGAGGCGACAAAGACCACGCAGACGAGTGGGTCAGACAGGGATTGAACACAATCCAACACACCTAGTACATCGAGCCATTAAACATAGCGATTGAGGATATAGATGTAACCCTGACAGGGACACGAGACCATCCAAACCCATAGGGCATTGGTAACACCTACCCAAAATCTGAGGTCCACACCCCCCCCCCATACCCCCCCACCCCCCCAGGCCGAGCGAGCTCGCGGGCCGCGCAGTCGGACTGGGACCCCACGGATCGCCGCTGTACCACTGAAAATGTAACCTTACATGTATTAACCCGGAAACCTGCGTGTTTCTCTGCATTGGTAAACCGACTCTCAAGGCTTTATAGAACTGTATTCGACAAACTTCATGTGCTAATTATTGAAACCTGCGAGTTTCACTGAATCACCTTTGAGACATTTACTCTTATTCTTGTTTGACTGTATATTGTTGAAAACCTGACTAAAATTTAATTCACAAAAAAAAAAAAATTAAAAAATCAATATAGGAAAAATATATATATATTTAAAGGTACACTATAGTCACCAGAACAAGTACATATTCATGTAGTTGTTCTGGGGTCTACAGCCTGTCTATGCAGACATTTTAATGTAAATACTGACTTTTCACATTGAGCAGCACTGACGTTTAGCATCTCCACAATCTGCATCGAGATGCTGAAGGCTCCCCATATAGATGCATTGATTCAATGCATCTCTGTGAGGAGCAGTGGCGTCTCTAGGATTCATTTTTAGGGGGGGCACATGGTGGGCCAAGCAGTGGTGTATCCTGGTTTTGTGCTGCCCTAGGCAGAACAAAACTCAGGCGCCCCCCCTCCTCCCCCCCGCGCGCCACCCCCACCCAACCTTTACCCCGCCCTGCATTCTAAATACACACACACACATTCACTGACAGATACGCATACACTAGCTAACAGAAACACACACTCGCTAACAGAAACACACACACTAATAGACAAACTCACACTCAGTAACAGACAAACTCACACTCAGTAACAGACACACACTAACAGACACACACTCACTCACTAGCAGACACAAACTAGCAGACACACACACTCACTAACATACACACACACTCACAGGCAAACACACACACAGTCAGACACACACTAACAGACACACACAGTCAGACACACACTAAAAGACACACACAGTCAGACACACACACACACACACACACACTCACAGGCACACACACTAACAGACACACACACTAACAGACACACACACTAAGAGACACACACACACACTAACAGACACACACACTCACACTCACTAACAGACACACACACACACACACACACACACTCACTAACAGACACACACTCACTCAGTAACAGACACACACACTCACACTCACTAACAGACACACACACTCACACTCACTAACAGACACACACACTCACACTCACTAACAGACACACACACACTCACACTCACTAACATACACACACACACTCACTAACAGACACACACACATTCACACTCACTAACAGACACACACACTCACACTCACTAACAGACACACACACTCACTAACAGACACACACACTCACACTCACTAACAGACACTCACACTCACTCACATTAACACTTTTTTCACTTTAACCCCCCCCCCAGCCTCCTTACCTTTGGGAATGCTGGGGGGGGTCATCTTTCTCCCTGGTGGTCCAGTGGCTGCTGGGCGGTCGGGCGGCGCTGCTGGGCGGCCGGCGAGGGAGCACTTCCTCTGAGCTGTCTGCTCAGCTCCCTCGCGCGCCGCACAGTGAGGCTGGGAGGCGGAGCCGGAATATGACGTCATATTCCGGCTCCCAGCCTCACTCTGCGGCGCGCGAGGGAGCTGAGCAGACAGCTCAGAGGAAGTGCTCCCTCGCCGGCCGCCCAGCAGCGCCGCCCGACCGCCCATCAGCAGCCCAGCATGTCTGTTAGCCGCAAGGCTAACAAAACATTTGCCTTGGGCATTTGGGGGGCGGCTTTTTTGCCACCCCCTGGAAAATGCCGCCCAAGGCAAATGCCTTGTTTGCCTCGCGGCTAATACGCCCCTGGGGCCAGGGACAAATGTAGGGGGGCACATTTAACCCCGCCCTCACCGCAGTTTGACCCCGCCCCTGCCGCATGTTAAGCCCCGCCCACACATTTTTTTTTTTTTTTTTTTTTTTATAATAATCCCTGGTGGAGAATTCATTATTTTCCACCAAGGATTATTAAAAACATTTCCCTTGATACAGTCCATACACACACACACACACACACACACACACACAGACTGCTGAGTCCATACACACACAGACTGCTGACCATACACACACACACAGACTGCTGAGTCCATACAAACACAGACACATAGACTGCTGAGTCCACACACACACACACACACACACAGACTGCTGAGTACATACACACACACACACACACACACACACACACAGACTGCTGAGTCCTTACACACACAGACACAAACACAGACTGCTGAGTTCATACACACACACACAGACTGCTGAGTCCATACACACACACATACACACAGACTGCTGAGTACATACACATACATACAGACTGCTGAATCCACACACACACACACACACACACACACACACACAGATTGCTGAGTCCATACACACACACACTGCTGAGTCCACACACACACACACTGCTGAGTCCATACACACACACACTGCTGAGTCTATAAACACATACAGACTGCTGCGTCCATACACACTGCTGAGTCCATACACACACACACACTGCTGAGTCCATACACACACACACACTGCTGAGTCCATACACACACACACACACACTGCTGAGTCCATACACACACAGACTGCTAAATCCATACACACACACTGCTGAGTCCATACACATATACACACACTGAGTCCATACACACACACACTGGTGAGTCCATACACACACACTGCTGAGTCCATACACACACACACTGCTGAGTCCATACACACACACACTGCTGAGTCCATACACACACACACACTGCTGAGTCCATACACATATACAGACTGCTGAGTCCATACACACACTGCTGAGTCCATACACACACTGCTGAGTCCATACACACATACTGCTGAGTCCATACACACACACTGCTGAGTCCATACACTACACACACGCTGCTGAGTCCACACACACACACACGCTGCTGAGTCCATACACACACACACGCTGCTGAGTCCATACACACACACACGCTGCTGAGTCCATACACACACTGCTGAGTCCATACACACATACTGCTGAGTCCATACACACATACTGCTGAGTCCATACACACACACTGCTGAGTCCATACACTACACACACGCTGCTGAGTCCACACACACACACACGCTGCTGAGTCCATACACACACACACGCTGCTGAGTCCATACACACACACACTGCTGAGTCCATACACACACACTGCTGAGTCCATACACACAGGGCCGGCCTTAGGCCTTTAGGCACCCTGTGCGAAAATTCATCACAGCGCCCCCCCCCCCCCGCCAGTCATACCCCATCATCCATGTGTAGTGTGTGTCAATATTTGTTATGTTTATATATAATATTTATTAAAGTAATAATTATTTAAAAACAAAAATGTATTCCCTGTTACCTTGAGATCTTGATCTCTGGTGATTCAGTATGCTAAGAATCTGGTCGGCGCCTCTACCAGGTGCATAATAATATTATGTAGAGTGCGTGGTGTCTGTGTGCGATAGGCGTGTAGGTTGTGTGTAATATTTGTAATGGTTGTATTGTGTCATATATGTGTGTGATAGGCGTGTAGGTTGTGTGTAATATTTGTAATGGTTGTATTGTGTCATATATGTGTGTGATATTTGTGCTGCACACAGTCCCAGGGGCACAGTGGGTAGGTAAGGGGGAGCAGGGGCACAGTGGGTAGGTGTGAGCAGGGGCACAGTGTGTAGGTGGGGGGGAGCAGGGGCACTGTGGTTAGGTGGGAGCAGGAGCCCAGTGGGTAGGTAAGGGGGAGCAGAGGCACAGTGGGTAGGTGGGGGGGGGAGCAGGGGCACAGTGATTAGGTGGGAGCAGGAGCCCAGTGGGTAGGTAAGGGGGAGCAGGGGCACAGTGGGTAGGTGGGAGCAGGAGCCCAGTGGGTAGGTGGGAGGAGCAGGGGCACAGTGGGTAGGTGGGGGGAGCAGGGGCACTGTGGGTAGGTGGGGGGGAGCAGGGGCACAGTGGGTAGGTGGGAGCAGGAGCCCAGTGGGTAGGTAAGGGGGAGCAGAGGCGCAGTGGGTAGGTGGGGGGAGCAGGGGCACAGTGATTAGGTGGGAGCAGGAGACCAGTGGGTAGGTAAGGGGGAGTAGGGGCCCAGTGGGAGCAGGGGCCCAGTGGGTAGGTGGGGGGGAGCAGGAGCCCAGTGGGTAGGTGGGGGGGAGCAGGGGCACAGTGGGTAGGTGGGGGGGAGCAGGAGCCCAGTGGGTAGGTAAGGGGGAGCAGGGGTACAGTGTGTAGGTGGGGGGAGCAGGGGCACAGTGGGAAGGTGGGGGGGAGCAGGGGCACTGTGGTTAGGTGGGAGCAGGAGCCCAGTGGGTAGGTAAGGGGGAGCAGAGGCACAGTGGGTAGGTGGGGGGAGCAGGGGCACAGTGATAGGTGGGAGTAGGAGCCCAGTGGGTAGGTAAGGGGGAGCAGGGGCACAGTGGGTAGGTGGGAGCAGGAGCCCAGTGGGTAGGTGGGAGGAGAAGGGGCACAGTGGGTAGGTGGGAGGAGCAGGGGCACAGTGGGTAGGTGGGGGGGAGCAGGGGCACAGTGGGTAGGTGGGAGCAGGAGCCCAGTGGGTAGGTAAGGGGGAGCAGAGGCGCAGTGGGTAGGTGGGGGGGGAGCAGGGGCACAGTGATTAGGTGGGAGCAGGAGCCCAGTGGGTAGGTAAGGGGGAGCAGGGGCCCAGTGGGTAGGTAAGGGGGAGCAGGGGCCCAGTGGGTAGGTGGGGGGGAGCAGGAGCCCAGTGGGTAGGTGGGGGGGAGCAGGAGCCCAGTGGGTAAGTGGGGGGGAGCAGGGGCACTGTGGGTGGGGGGGAGCAGGGGCACTGTGGGTAGGTGGGGGGGAGCAGGGGCCCAGTGGGTAGGTGGGGGGGAGCAGGAGCCCAGTGGGTAGGTGGGGGGACCAGGGGCACTGTGGGTAGGTAAGGGGGAGCAGAGGCACAGTGGGTAGGTGGGGGGAGCAGGGGCACAGTGGGAAGGTGGGGGGACGCAGGGGCACTGTGGGTAGGTGGGAGCAGGAGCCCAGTGGGTAGGTAAGGGGGAGCAGGGGCACAGTGGGTAGGTGGGGGGGAGCAGGAGCCCAGTGGGTAGGTAAGGGGGAGCAGGGGCACAGTGGGAAGGTGGGGGGAGCAGGGGCACTGTGGGTAGGTGGGAGCAGGAGCCCAGTGGGTAGGTAAGGGGGGAGCAGGGGCACAGTGGGTAGGTGGGGGGGAGCAGGAGCCCAGTGGGTAGGTGGGGGGGAGCAGGGCAGTGTGAAGCTATGTGAGGGAGCAAGCACTCCTTCCTGCTTCCCCCTCTCACTTACCAGGCAGAAGGTTCAGTGTGTGTAGCTCTGCCCCCGCCGGTCGTGTAGCTCCGCCCCCGGCTCTCTAATACACCAGAGTGGAGGATAATAAAATCCGGGTGCTGTGTGAGGGGTGCTCAGAGCACTCCTATAATGCTGGTTTTGCTGTGCAGCGTGACCAGCATTAGGGGAGAGCTCTGACTCGGAGCATTCACTCACAGCTTTCACTGGAGCCATGTGTGAGCTGTGTCAGCAGCATGGCGCCCCCTACTGGCATGGCGCCCTGTGCGGCCGCACAGCTCGCACACCCCAAAGGCCGGCCCTGCATACACACACACACTGCTGAGTCCATACACACATACAGACTGCTAAATCCATACACACACACTGCTGAGTCCATACACACAGACAGACTGCTGAGTCCATACACATATACAGACTGCTGAGTCCATACACACACTGCTGAGTCCATACACACACACACACTGCTGAGTCCATACACACAGACACATAGACTGCTGAGTCCACACACACACACACACACACACAGACTGCTGAGTCCGTACACACACACACAGACTGCTGAGTCCGTACACACACTGCTGAGTTCATACACACACAGACACAGACTGCTGAGTCCATACACACACACAGACTGCTGAGTTCATACACACACACAAACTTCTGAGTCCATACACACACAGACTGCTAAATACATACACATACATACAGACTGCTGAGTCCATACACACACACACAGAGACTGCTTAGTCCGTACACACACACTGCTAAGTTCACACACACACACACACGGACTGCTGAGTTCATACACACACACAGACTGCTGAGCCCATACACACACACACACACACACAGACTGCTGAGTACATACACATACATACAGACTGCTGAGTCCATACACACACACACACAGAGACTGCTGAGTCCATACACACACACACAGACTGCTGAGTCCTTACACACACAGACTGCTGAGTCCATACAAACAGACACAAGCACAGACTGCTGAGTTCATACACACACACAGACTGCTGAGTCCATACACACACACAGACTGCTGAGTCCATACACACAGACACAAACACAGACTGCTGAGTTCATACACACACAGACTGCTGAGTCCATACACACACACACACACACAGACTGCCGAGTACATACACACACATACAGAGACTGCTGAGTCCCTACACACACACACACACACACACACACAGATTGCTGAGTCCATACACACACACACACACAAACAGAGAGACTGCTGAGTCCAAACACACACACACAGACTGCTGAGTCCAAACACACACACACACTGCTGCGTCCATAAACACATACACGCTGCTGAGTCCATACACACACAGACACACACACAGACTGCTGAGTCCATACACACATACAGACTGCTACGTCCATACACACACACATTGCTGAGTCCATACACACACAAACACACACACAGATTGCTGAGTCCATACACACACACACACACACAGAGACTGCTGAGTCCAAACACACACAGACTGCTGAGTCCATACACACATACAGACTGGTGCGTCCATACACACACACACACACACTGCTGAGTCCATACACACACAGACTGCTGAGTCCATACACACACACACAAGCTTCTTCACTAGCAGACAGACAGACAGACACACACACACACCTGAGCACATCAAGCCTACCTGTTGCTGGGGGTCAGCCATCTTCTGGCCTTTGCAGCAGCAGCATGGTCTGCTGCTCAACGGCGGGGACGGGGCTTATGATCGGGAGGCGGAGCTTCGTTTGGGGGTGGGGCCTGTGCCGTGGAGCCTGTCAGTGCTCTCTCCGGCCACAGACAGCCCCCAGCACCGCTCCAGCTCCTCTGTCCTGCATTCCCTCGGGCGTTCACACACTGTTACAGCCCGAGGGAATAGAATGTAAGAACATGGCCAGCAAGTTGCTGAGCTAAGCCCAGAGTTTCAGGTCTTACTAATTGCTCTAAGCCAATCAGCTGGCTCTGCATTGCAGCGCTTAGATCAGGAGAGCTAACGGAAACTGCTAAGCAGGCGTTTCCAGCCCTCCCTCCCTTAGTAGAGGAAGGGAGCAGCGCCCTGGCAGACACCAGGTAAGGAACCAAAGTATTCTAAAATTGTTTGACTCCTTACATGAGGGGTGCCACTGCAATCCTGGCACCATAACTGCTACAACACGCTATAGTGAGATGGTCTTGGAGTGTTCCTTTAATCCAAACTAAAACTAAAATGAGCCTGGGGGCAATGCTCATGTGTACATGGAGTGTGACGTCATGTAGCAGGTGTCACTTGCACACACTTAAACCTGGCTCCCTTTGGTCAAAATAACTTTGTTCCAATGAAAGGTTCTTATAACCAACCAAAGTCAGAGCCAGCCTTAGGGATGTTCAAGCTGTGGGGTCACACAGGGCGCATGACAGCACGGGCACCATTCGGCCGACATAGCTCACACACTCCCTTGATGATAGGTGTAAGGCAGGTGCACAGAGCACTCCATAAAGCAGGTTGCACGTGTTGAGTGACCGCACGGCACCTAGGTAGGAGATTTCATTATTCTCCATCCAGATCAGATAAGGCAACGGGCGTGGAGCTAAATTTGTGGCAGGGCAGAGCTAAATGTGCAGCAGGGGCCAACTACTAGACACCAGGGAGTGCATTGTCCCTGTTCCTCCCTCCAACCCATAAAGGAAAAAGGAAACTGTCTGTGTGTGTATGTGTGACTGTCTGTAACTGTGTGTGTCTGTCTGTCTGTCAAAAACGGTTAAAACTAGTGTGAAAATATGTGGCGCTTATTACTTATTTGAGTCATTGTATTTATATAGCAGCTGAAAACATTCTATGGGTACTCCAAATAACCCACCAAAGATGTACCATATATTTATGTGATACACCCCTACCTAATATAAAGTGCAAGTGCATCACTTAGTTTTAGAAATAGGGACTTCCCTTCAAAATTTTAGTGACTACAAATACATGTAAACAAAGTAACCCTACAAGCACAACAACCAAGAACACACCCCATAGGTTATGGTTCCAGGAGTATCCCCACACCACCATTGTTAGTAGTAATTGTAGTCAGGGCCGTCTTTAACGCGGGGCAAACGGGGCAGCTGCCCCGGGCCCTTTTACCTGTGGGGGCCCAAGGCAGCTGCCACGTGGGCCCCGCTGCCCTTAACAACTTTCTCCCTCCAGCCCTCCACCCATGGGCCCCTAGTGCATGCTGATCTTGGGAACGCACACAGGGGCCCACCGGGTGGCCCATGCAGTAAGGGCCACCCGGTGGGCGTTTGTAAGCAGGGGCCCGGTCGCACTCTGTGGCCCTTTAACAGCACGGCCGGGCCCCTTTTCCTTTCGGCAGCATGAGAGGAAGTGACTGCGTGAGTCACTTCCTCCCAGAGAGAGCCGCGCGGGAGTGACCACACCAGGGAAGCAGAGAGGGGGAGGGCTGGTCCAGACTGCCAGTCTGCAACCCCCAACAGCCTCAGCCACCACTCTGGCCACCAGGGAAGCAATCCTTCAAGGTAGGAAACGGGGAGTAAACTTAAAAGTGTGAGAAGAGGTTCACATTTTTCTTGTCTGTAGTCATTCAGGTGTTTGTCATCTGCTGGTTCCCTTTCTTTTTTTATATACACCCTCTCTGCTATATGTACGAGCTGTTCACCCCTGATAATTTTTCTTCTGGTTTGGATACTGTAACAGCTCTTTGAACCCAGTGATGTACACCATATTTAATCAGGATTTCATTTAAAAAGATTTTATGTAAAGGGGAAAAGAGAAGGATTGTGTAGTGCTGGGGGAAGAACATTTGGACCATGTAAATGTATTTATTGTACCATGCAGTAAAACCAATATTCCTAATATAATCCTCCTATATTCAGTTTATAAACAAGTCACTATTAACCCTGTATGTACCAGGTGTCTGAGAAAAGCATTTCACACTCTCTGACACTCAAGTTAAGAGTTAAAACAAATATAAATGCTATTATTACTGAAGCAAAATTCTCTACCAGTTCTGGCAAGCATCTCATGATCATTCATATATATATATATATATATATATATATATATATATATATATATATATATATATATATATATATATTGCTTAGAGCAAGTCCTTTATTTATTTTTAATAATATTGCCATTTTATTGCAGTGTTTGCAACCTTTAAGCATCACAAATCACTTTGGGGTATTTTCACTAAACAGTGAATTTCACTGAAAAGCTAATTTGCTAATTTTTCAGTCTGAAATATTCAAGCTGGGATTATGTGTAAATTGGAATATGCTATATTTGGGGCCAAAACTTTAAAAAAAATTAAATCATTCTCTGTTTTTAATTAACTGCTTAGGATATAGATCACAATGTGTTTGTTCTTCCTTTAAGGTTCTACATACATTTTTATTTTATTTTTTTCATTTTGAAAGTAGATATCCTTTTCTCCATACAAGCAAAGTATTACTGATAGTGGCTTTAACCCTTCAAGTGTCAGTGTGCTCCCTGCACAATAACAAGCAGTGCACAAATAGTTAACATGTTTCTTTGTCACTTAGTGGTTAAGAGAACGCCTGGTGAAACATTGCCTGGCAGGAACTTTTAGGGTATGTAATGGGTAGACTTAGTTGCAGTGGCTTCCAGCACTGAACAGGTTAAAAAAAATTTGCAAAACAGCTGCAGTGATTTCAGTTCAGATAATAAAAAGTGCAGATTAAACAGCAAAACAACACATTGCCCACCCCTAGGCTTGGCATGGGAGTCTGCAATTCAAAGGGGAAATCTGGTGGCAACTAAACATTAGCCCTATGCATGTTTTGCAATACGTTGGGCATGTCTCTGGCACTCAAGGGGTTAACTCAGGTTTACAAAATGTCTCTCTAAGCATTTCCAGTATTAAATGCAGAGCTATATGTTGCACTTAAAGGGCCACATGCTGTAAGGGACTCTCACACAACCATAAGCATCCCAAAACCAGTTTGGATTGCAGCTTCCTTGATATTAAAGGGACACTATAGTCACCCAGAGCACTTCAGCTCAATGAAGTGTTCTGGGTGCCAGGTCCCTCAGGTTTTAACCCTTCAGAAGCAAACATAGTAGTTTCAGAGAATCTGCTATGTTTACATTTGGGGTTAAGCCTGCCTCCACTAGAGGCAACCACTAGAGGCGCATCTGCGACGCTGGAGGCAAATTTTGCCTCCATCGCACAGAGCGTCCATAGGAAAGCATTGAGAAATGCTTTCCTATGGACGCTTTGAATGCGTGCGCATTCAGCTCCAGTGACGTTGGACCGGAAAGCTGACGTTGGACGGAAGGAGAGGTCACCAGTGCCGAGGGAGCCCAGCGCTGGATTAAGGTAAGTGGCTGAAGGGGGTTTAACCCCTTCATCGCCACGGGAGGGAGATCCTGAGGGTGGGGGCACCCTCAGGGCACTATAGTGTCAGGAAAACCGCTTTGTTTTCCTGACACTATAGTGATCTTTTAAGTATCCACAGGATCTTGGGGACACACATTAAGGAGGCCCACTGGGTTGCCCATGCAGTAAGGGCCACCCGGTGGGCGTTTGTAGGAAACAGGGAGTAGATTTAAAAGTGTGAATCTGTCAGTATGTCTGTGTTTCTGTCTGTCAGTATGTATGTGTGTCTGTCTGTGTGTCTCAGTATGTCTGACTGTGTATGTGTGTCAGTAGGTTGTATCTCAGTATGTCTGTCAGTGTATGTCTTTGTGTTTGTGTGTTAGGATGTCTGTCAGGTTGTGTGTTTGTGTCTGTGATGTCAGCATGCCTCTCAGTATATATGTGTGTGTGTCAGTATGTCTGTCCATGTGTATGTCTGTGTAAGTATGTATGTGAAAAGTGCAATTGCATGCCAGGGAGTGGGGGTGCCCATGGGGCCCAAGAAAATGCCTTGCCCGTGGGGCCCAAGAAAATGTTTTGCCCAGGGTCCTAGTGATATTAAAGACGGCCCTGATTGTAGTAGTGTCCTGGCACCCTCCCCACCTCCCATAAGTAACAAGCAGTACTAGTATATGTAAGGGGTTTTACAATGTTTTGTAATCTTACCTGAGATGCTCTTTGCCTCCATTGCAGCACAGCAGCAGCAGCATGGTCTGCTGCTCAACGGCGGGGGCGGGGCTTATTTTCGGAGGCGGGGCTTCGTTTGGGGGCGGGGCCTGTGCCGGGGAGCCTGTCAGTGCTCTCTCCGGCCACAGACAGCCCCCAGCCCTGCTCCAGCTCCTCTCTCCTGCATTCCCTCGGGCTGTCACACACTGTTACAGCCCGAGGGAATAGAATGTAAGAACATGGCCAGCAAGTTGCTGGCATTTGGGGGGGCACAAGGGGGGGCACAGCATGATGTAGGGGGGGCCATGGCCCCCTCTGGCCCACCCTAGCGACGCCACTGGTGAGGAGATGTTGATTGGTGTAGCTCTGTGTTTTGCTGTGCATGCCCAATAACGTCTCAATGCTTTCTTTTGGGAAAGCATTGGATTGGCTGAGATGGTTCAACCACGAAGAAACTGGCACGGCGCTGGAAAATGGTAAGTATATTACCTTTGTAAAGGTAGGCAAGGGGGGCTGGGGACCTAAACTGTGTTTTTACAAATATAGTGTCAGGAATACATGTTTGTATTCCTAATACTATTGTGTTCCTTTACGTATCATTAAATTCAAGAAACTTAAAAAAAAAAAAAAAAAAAAAAGAAGTGATTTGATGACAGTTGTTGGACTTGGTTCAATCCAATCCTTGCACTATCTGTATTATACACTCTAATTTACTCCCTCTCGTCTAGTGTATAGCTGTTGATGGAGAAGCAGTGAATGTAATATGATTCTAATGTTTTCTCCTCCTGTACGGAAACATGTTATTAGAAGCTAAGATTTAAACCAGCTAACCCTTTTGGGATCTGTGTATCAATCTGTTTGTGTGCAGGGCTATAAGTATTTCATTGATCCAAATCTGTAATATGTCGACACTGATGGTACTATGTAATGATTTTTATAAGACAGAAACTGGTTAGATCTAAACAGGAAATAACAGACTATCAGCTGAGGAGCTGCTAGTCTGCAAAAACACGATATAAGATATTCATCTTAAGACTTCACAAAATAATTTTGTAACTACAAAGTAGTGATGAAAAATTCATGTACATAAACTGTAAGGGGATCATATTTAGCACACATAGTCCCCTTAATTACCTGAATTCACCCTTTTCACTGTATTTGAAGTTTGATATTTCCCTGTAAATTGACTAAATCCCCTTATGTCTATCATGATTATTATGAGTGAGCTTGTGCTTACTTATAAAATAGCATAGACCAGTTTATCCTTACACATTCTCATGGAACTCCAATGGTCCTGGTTTGTAAATATTGCCGCTGCAATGGAACTAAAATTATACTTAAAATCTGGACTGCTGCAGACTTGGTTTGGACCACTGTCCTATATGTTGCTTGCCTTGCCTCCTGCCTGCTCTGAGCTTGGATTGTATTTTGGAAACATTACAAGCTCTAGGTGCAGCATATCTATACAAAACTGATAAAGTTACTTACCACAGCATCCACAGATTTCTTCAACATAACTCTTGATTTCACAGTCCTGTTATGACAATAACAATAATGATAAATATATAAGTAAAGAGCATAATACCCTGTGTATTGTACCAAAAGATGGTGTACATGTTTGTAGATAAACGTAATATGCTTGCACTTAAAGTAACTACCGTTATGCCTGGGTCACCACGATATCCTGACGGGCCCTGGAACAAGAAAATAATTAGCATTTATAGTATAGTATCACAAAAATACCAACTGATGTATTTAAACAACTTTGCATTTGTACTTTTATATGTGTTTACATATTTGGGCAATACTTGACCCAGTACCCTGCTAATCTCCTATATTGTCTATGCAAGAGGTGATGGTTTTCTATGCTGGAAAGATCCTTAGGTTATGGTTTCCTCTGTATGTTCAAGGTATATGCAGGGTAGAACTGAACATTTTGATGGAATACACTGCACAATCTTACCTAATGCTGTCATTTTTTTTTCTAACTGTTTAAACCGATTTAGTATTTTCCCTTAAAATATGTTACTTAACAAAAAAAAAAAAAAACTAAAAAAATAAATGTAAGGGGGTATCTTTTTGAAAAATCCATATATTTGTATAAAGTTTCTACTGGGTTATGAATACTATAGCAATGCAAAATTGCATTGTTGCACAACTATTATTTATTCCATTATTGTGTTTTCTAAGACACATGGTACAAAGCACATTCATCATTAATTTTCATTTCCAAGTATAACTGCAGTGACTTGCAGTGTTTATTGGATCGGTAGAATGTGTTTTTAATGTCTGTATTGCACACTGGGTTATTCCATCAATGTCCCTAATTTTAGGTAATGATGAAGTATTTTTGTCCCAGTGTTTAAAAGAACCTTCTCTCGTGAATACTTAAACAGGGAAACGAATATTGGGAGCGGTGAACAGTGGCGAACAGTGAAATTAATATTGGGAGCCGAGATGAGGAGACATTTATTACACTTCTCTCCACTATGTAGTAGAAGAAACTAATCTTCAGTTACTATTTTATCAAGCATTTTTACTCACTGGGGAACCTGGAGTACCAGTTGGACCTCTCTCTCCCGGTTGTCCGTGGGGACCATATTCACCCTCAAAAAAAAAAAAAAAAGCTCAGCATAACAACATTTATTTATTTATAAAATATTTTACCAGGAAAGAAACATTGAGATTTCTTTTGTTTTCAAGTATGTCCTGGTTCCACAAAACATTGTATTGATACATTAGGGAACAATAAAATACAAAAACATCAATACACAATATATACAAAATTTAACATAGAACAGGTAAGAAATATATAATCAACCACGACAGGTGCATTCTGTTTTGAGATACATAGAGAGGGATCTCTTACAGGACTTTAGGCTTGATGGTGTATTTCTATTTCTTAGTAGATGTAATGATTAAACCAAAGTGGACCTGTTGTCCTAGGAACACCTGCCTTCAAGAATTCCTCCATAGTACAGACTTAGTGGCATGATCTAGTTAACTAGTGACATTTCCTGTTTAATCAGGCATAAGAAATTCTGTACATAAACTTGACAGGTGGTGTTTCTTCAATTTTTCTACATTTAGCCAGAAATATAATGAGTTCCCTTTATAGATAGACACACAGACAGACCTGCTGTACTCTCAGGTCACTCATCAATTGACTGCTCACTTCAATCCCACCTCCATCATGCCAGCTTGCATAAGATAAGAAAAGAATAGAACTGCCGCTCAACATCCATGACATGAAACATGCATGTCCATCACAGTCATTATTAATAAAATTAGGCAAACTATCTCTCACTTATAATGAACTTACTAAGTGATATATGTATAAAAATCCAGGTTGTTTTTAATCAGGGCTGGATTTTCCCTTTAGGGAGAGTAGGCACCTGCTAAAAGGCGCATTTCCTGTAGATGGCACCTGCTTTCAGCACCTATATATTAATGCTGGGCTTGGGTTAATGCTGTTTTAGGCTTAGGTATAGCTTTAGGTTTAGGGTACGTATACAGTCAGCATTAGCGTAAGCATAGGGTTAGTATAATGTTAGGTGGGGGTTGGTATCGGTAGTTAACAAATTACCAATAATTAAAGGGATACTATAGTCACCGGAACAACTACAGCTTAATGTAGTTGTTCTGGTGAGTATAGTATGTCCCTGCAGGCTTTTTGAGCCAGGAAGACCTCTAGTGGCTATGCCTCAGACGACCACTGGGGGTGCTTCCTGGGGCAGTGCTGCACATTGTGTCTCCACGCACTACACTGATTCAATGCACATCTATGAGGAGATGCTGATTGGACAGGGCAGCGTTCGGCTCTGCTACCACCCCGCCTCCTTGGCTGGGATCAGTAGAATTGACAATGTGTTCCTATGGGAAAACATTGTGATTGGCTGTGATCATCAATTCTGATGTCAATTCTGATTGAGGAATCTATTTTGAGCTCTTTTTCTTTAGTTGAACTGGATGTGAAAACATTATAAAAAGGCATTTGTCTCTATTATTTTTCCAATTTTTTACATTTTATTCACACTTAATCTTGTGCTAGGTATACATATAGGATATGAAATGGAAGTCCTTTCCATCTTTTAAAAATAATATATAATATATGTGGAGGCCCTTAAAGAGAAGTCCTTAAATTATGGTGGTACAAACACATAACACAAATCCTAAGTTTGTTTTGGTTCAGAACTTGGAAAATTGCCTCCATCCTTAAGGGATTAATCTAATTAAAACTAATGAAATTCTTTGACTTCACATATGGAAGAAAAGCGTTTACCTCTGATGATTTTATTAATATAAATGAAAGGCAGTAATCATATTTAATGTTATTGTTTCAACAGTACAAATGGAATTGTTGAATTTCCAATTTTTACAAAAAGACAACATAACATGTCATACATTTTTGCCACAATTTTTCTTAATAAATACTTAATTAAATACTTAAAAAAGATTAATTTGATTCATCTTCATTGATTCAATACATTTATACAAGTAAACCCGCTTTTGTTGATTCTTTGGAATCTCAAGGGATACATTTTTATCAATTAAAAATCTTGAACAAATTTGGACCAAGAAGTACACTCCAAATCCACAAGTGGGGATTATACCGCTCAAGTGCAAAAGTAGGAGCTACATTATAGTTCCTCAAAAGTATAAGTGCATCTCTTTCTCCTAATTTCCCTGTGAGAGACAACATATTACACTTATAGATGTCGCGAACATAAAATTTTCCGTTCGCGAACGGCGAGCGCGAATTTCCGCAAATGTTTGCGAACGGGCGAACCGGGCGAACCGCCATAGACTTCAATAGGCAGGCGAATTTTAAAACCCACAGGGACTCTTTCTGGCCACAATAGTGATGGAAAAGTTGTTTCAAGGGGACTAACACCTGGACTGTGGCATTGCGAGGGGGATCCATGGCAAAACTCCCATGGAAAATTACATAGTTGATGCAGAGTCTGGTTTTAATCCATAAAGGGCATAAATCACCTAACATTCCTAAATTGTTTGGAATAACGTGCTTTAAAACATCAGGTATGATGTTGTATCGATCAGGTAGTGTAAGGGTAACGCCCGCTTCACAGTGACAGACCAAACTGCCCATTTAACGCACTGCAAAAAAACGCAAACAGTCCATTTGCAAAACCGCAAACTCCCCATTTGCACAAGGTTGGATACCAAGCTAGCCATGTCCCGTTCCTTGTCCTCACTGATGTCATTGAAGGTCTCTCTTCCTCCACCCAGCCACGTACAACACCAAGGGTCCCCGAAAGGTGACAACAAGCCCCCTGGGACGCCTGCTGTGTTTGGTCTTCCACCTCCTCAAAGCCACCTTCCTCCTCTGACTCCTCTTCTTCAGACTCCTCTCTCTGCATTGCCTCTCTGCGTTAAACATGTCCTTGACAGACACCTGACTGTGGGCAGATGAGCAGGAACTGCTCAAGGCGAGAGACGGAGTGGCGGATGGTTGAGAGGGGGCAAGGAGGACAGCAGTGGTTGACGTGGCTGAAGATGCTGGACCAGGAGGAGGATGGCGGCTTTGAGTTTGTGTGCTGCTTGTACTCATGTGTTGATCCCATAGGTGTTTGTGATGTGCGATCATGTGCCTTCGCAAAGCAGTTGTACCTAGGTGGGTGTTGGACTTCCCATGACTCAGTTTCTTTTGGCACAGATTGCAAATGGCATCGCTGTTGTCAGAGGCAGACACACCAAAAAAATGCCACACTGCTGAGCTCTGCAATGATGGCATTCTGGTGGTGGCAACAGCATGCGTTGATTGGCGTGCTGTCTGGCGGACCCCGGGTGCCGATGTATGCTGTCTGACTGTGCCACTAGCTCCTTGCAACAACCTCCCCCTGCTTCCAACTCGTCTCCTCCTCCTCTCTGTCTCCCCATCTGAACTTTCCCCCTGTTCTTCTTCTCTTCTAGCGGGCACCCACGTGACATCCACGGACGCATCGTCATCATCAACCGCTTCACTTGTATCTGACAACTCAGCAAAGGAAGCAGCAGCGGGTACAACATCATCATCATCACACCGTACGTCCATGTGTGTAATGCTGCCTGACTGAGACATATCCCTGTTATCTACATCCTCTGGCAATAATGGTTGCGCATCACTCATTTCTTCCAACTGATGTGTAAATAACTCCTCTGACAGATCAAGTGAAGCGGCTGTGGTGCTAGTGTTGGTGGTGGCGGCAGGCAGGTGAGTGGTTACTTGAGAGGTGCCCGAAGCTAAGCTGGAGGAGGATGGTGCGTCATGGTTCCGAGCGGAAGCTGTAGAAGATTGGGTGTCCTGTGTTAACAAGTCAACTATGTCCTCAGAACTTTTCGAGTTCCGGGTACGTGGCCTCTGAACATTGGGCATTATTCTAGGGCCAAAGGGAATCACAGCACCACGACCACGACGGCCCCTGCGGGGTGGCCTGCCTCTGCCTGTCATTTTTTTTTTTTTCGATTAGTGGTACTATGCGTGCAAGCTACTGTGACAACAGATATGAGTGGCACTGTGCACTGGCAGAAGTTGGCAGAGTAGACGCTGTAGGCCTGACACACACACTTGCAGACAACTAACTGCTATTCAATCTATTACAGTCAAATTTTTTTTTTTTTTTTAAATGTACACTACTGTTACACCAGATATGAGTTGCACTGGTGTTACACTGTGCCCTGGCAGGCCCTGAAACGCACACGTGTGAAGGAAACTGACTGCTATTATTTCACAGTCAAATTTCTAGTTTTTTTTTTTTGTTTTTTTTAAATGTACACTACTGTTACACCAGATATGAGTTGCACTGGTGTTACACTGTGCCCTGGCAGGCCCTGAAACGCACACGTGTGAAGGAAACTGACTGCTATTATTTCACAGTCAAATTTCTAGTTTTTTTTTTTTTTTTTTTTAAATGTACACTACTGTTACACCAGATATGAGTTGCACTGGTGTGACACTGTGCCCTGGCAGGCCCTGAAACGCACACGTGTGAAGGAAACTGACTGCTATTATATTACAGTCAAAAAAGTTTTGTTGTGACACCAGATATGAGTGGTGGCACTGGGCAAGTGGGCACAGTATATGCTGTGAGCCTGACACACACGCTGGCAGGCAGGCAACTGCAATTAGATTACACCGAAAAAAAAAAGAAAAAAAAAGCAGACTGACGTTCTAGCCCTAAAAAGGGCTTTTTGGGGTGCTGTCCTTACAGCAGAGATCAGATGAGTCCTTCAGGACTGTAGTGGACACTGAATACACTGAATAGCCTAGCTATCGATTTCCCTATTAAATCAGCAGCAGCTACACTGTCCCTCCTCTCACTAAGAATGCAGCTTCCGGGGGGGCGGGGCCTAGCTGTCATGGAGGAAAGACGCACTTCGTGTGAGCTCCCTCAATATCTCACTTTAAGCAGCTATCAACAAGCGAATTTCACCCCAGAAGGGGATGACCCAGCAATGTTGCTCCTACCTGACCGACCCGACATGCTTAATAGCGGTCAGCAACTCGACAGAGTCTTACTTACCTCCGCGTGGCAAGTGTGGCCTGGTGCTCACCGGGCGGGAAAAGCGGCTGATCTCCTGATCCTGGGATGCCCAGGAGCAGCTACTTCCCAGCAGGAGCTCCGTGACCCCCCCCCCCCCTCGGACTGATGGGGGTTATCCCAGTCCACCCCTGAGAGGCTGTCTGGAGCTAATGGACGCACAGAGCACAGCCGCCCAGGCTGACATACTCATCTGCGACTCTCCCAATATGGCGGCATCCGCGTGTCCTCCTGGTACCAGCAAAGCATGGCAGGATATTGAGTCTAAGCTGGACAGACTCTTTAATCAATTTTGGAAGCAAATAACAAGCAGGAAGCCCCAACAAGCTCCACCACAGCCCCAACAAGCTCCATCACAGCTAAGCGAAGCAGTCCCCATTAAAATCCAGCAACGCAAAAGGCGTCGAAGACGGGACCGGAGGCACAAACAGAAATGCAGAGCCTGCCCCACGTCAAGCACTCGCCTCCACCTTAAGCCACCACAATCCCGCACCGGACGTGAAGCACCACCGGGACAGATCCGACCACCCGACAAAACAAGCTTCCACCACCTCAAGCCGCGAACCCGGCACTCAGCCAGAGACTTGCCTTTGTTGTTCCAGGTATCAGGGACTCCCAGGGTCTGCACCTGGCGCTCAGAAGGGATCAGATGAGCACAAGCAGTAAACAGCAACCTGCCAAGCATGTCCCACTATAGCTGATCCTCCACACCATGCCTTTCATCACATGAACTGCTCTCTGCACATTAACTAATCGTAAAGTAGCAAGCATTTAAACATGTCATTATATCACCTCCTAAAGAGTTTATTGTCGTAGTTCCTTACATGCCTTTACCTTAACCGTTCATATATTATGTTATTCACTAGTCTCATCTCATGGGGCGACTCACACTTGATTTATAACTAGTGGTGGAGCTGCTGATATAAATACACAGTTGATAACGTGCAAGCTACACCCTAAACATGACAGCCATCTTTCACAACAATGTACTGATATATACTCATACCCTCAGTGCAACTAGCCATGATATATGCACGTTCAGCCTAGCATGGTCAAATATAACACACTTCTGTCTAAAAAAATAAAATAAAAATACAAACAAAAAAAAAAAAGAATGCAGCTTCCGAATGAATCTAAAATGGATGCTGTCCAGGAGGTGGGAGGGTCTGGGAGGGAGGGTCTGCTGCTGATTGGCTGGAATGTGTCTGCTGACTGTGAGGTACAGGGTCAAAGTTTACTCAATGATGACGAATAGGGGGCGGACCGAACATCGCATATGTTCGCCATCCGTGGCGAACGCGAACAAGCTATGTTCGCCAGGAACTATTCGCCAGTGAACTATTCAGGACATCTCTAATTACACTATCAAACTTTATTTTTGTCCATCTTATTGTTACATGTAACCATAATCAAGGACATCCAAAGCACCACTCCCACCCACCTCCTTCTTAAGTACATTTCTATTAAATAGAGAAGATTTATATCACAACAGTATACTCTTAGCATTTAACTATCTGTTTTATATTTTGTTTTAATTTTCACTATCTCTAAAGCTGTTGGCTCATTGTGCAGAACTATATGAAATTCTTCTTTGATGCATGTATTCAAAGGGTAACTGTTACATCTCTGGAATTGAACATTGAACGAAATTGAATAAAACAGTGAATATCACCTATAACTTTGTTTTAACCTTTTTTCCATGTGATACTACATTATCTTTAAATGTATCTCAAAGACTCAGCTAATGATCCTGGGATGTGCCATTTCCCCTTTAACATGCAATACGGACTATTCAGCCTAGTTCAGTCTTTATTGGGATTACACAAGGAGGGTGCATATCTGTTGACAATGATATGTCAGCTTTTTTGTCTTTTGTTACAAGCTGAAAACGTTAACTATACTGATAAGCAGGGGAAAGGTAATATAAAGGCTGGGATTTATACTGTTTTATTTATTTATATGTCAATGTCTCATTACATTCTACATTATACATGCAGTCTTCATTCCCTGCTTTCTGACCTCTATATAATTTTAGAAGAATCTTTTATTATCATAGTGTTGCATTTGTTTTTTTTTTGTGTGTAAACATAGAAGAGAGGTACTACATGCTCACACAACTTTCTAAAATATAGTAATGGAAAATTATTTACTGGGTCCCCTTTTGGTCCTTTTGGTCCTTGTTCTCCTTTCTCTCCAAAATATCCTCTCATACCCTAGTAAGACACGAAAAAAATTAATTAGAACAAAATATACATATATTATAACTTTCCACACAGTAAAGCTATTCATGGTTTAGTTTTGTGACTTATCCTATACAATTTGCAGGTGTATAGATATATCCTTAAGATTGCATTTCTGTGCTAAGGAGGTGAAGTCAATTTCAAAGATTAGAAATGAATAGGGCATTTACAGATCTGTGGATGTGGTATAGTTTAATGAATGTCAGTTCTTTGTTGTACTGTATAGAATTTGGGTGATGTGACAACAATGCCATTGGTATACAAATTTAAAAAACTGACTAGTTTATGTGAAAATAAATTCACAAAGTAAAACCATTTTAGTATGTTGAATACAAAAGTGAGAGCACACAAGCCTGCAAACGCTGACCCACTACAACTACTGTCCACGGCATCCTCCTTTACAAGCTACTAGTTTGAGCCAGCTTTTTATAAGTGGCTCAGGACCATGTGAGTTGTATATTAGTTTTAACTGTGTATACTATATTACTCTATGGTCTTTTTATATTCGCATTTTTCAGATCCTACATTTAACATATATCTGTGGTATTTATGCAATATTGTGTGCTCTCACTTTTGTATTTTGTATTTATTTCTCTATTTCTCTAAGTGTGTTTTTAGAGTGATTCACACAGGTGATTGAGCACCTTTCTTTATCACCTTATTACTATTTTTTTATTTTATTATTTTAGTATGTTGGTTGAACGGAACTTAAAAGTACCTCCAGATGTAATTCACTAAACACCGGTGAAAACGGACGAATTCAGACCAGAATGGTAGTTCTCATATTTACTAAAGTCAAACTTAAATTCAATTAACCCAATCGAATCTGCAACAATTGGCCAAATGCATTTGTTGGCCAGATTAAAATCAGTGCTTTTCACATCTGATCCCTAAATAAGGTGTAGGAATCTGACTGTTTACAAAACACCAATTTTAAAAAAGCTAGCTATTTGCCAGCTATCATCACTAGCAGCCAGAAGGCAACGTGATAACTATGTGGCAGCTAACAAACGCTTTTTAGCTAGCTGCCACATTGAAAAAGTAAAAAACAAACAAACAAAAAAACCTAAGGCTGTTAAGATGACCCCCATATAACTATGAGGAAGGTTTATGGAGGTTGTTGTCATATCTTCTAAACATTTAAGTCTAGTGACTGGGATGATCTAGACTCCCCATTAATTTACAGGTCCCACTCCAATGGTTAAATGCGGCCTTTTTAAACAGTCTAAAAGATTTCCAGATTTTGCAGTAAAATGGCCCTGTACAGCACTGGATGGTTTTACCCTGTTTGATCTGGGGCCATTTGGACTTTAGTGACTAATCCTGACACTAATTACCGTATATACTCGAGTATAAGCCGACCCGAATATAAGCCGAGGCCCCTAATTTTACCCCCAAAAACTGGGAAAACGTATTGACTCGAGTATAAGACTAGGGTGGGAAATGCAGCAGCTACTGGTAAATTTCTAAATAAAATTAGATCCTAAAAAAATTATATTAATTGAATATTTATTTACAGTGTGTGTATATAATGAATGCAGTGTGTGCGTATGAGTGCGTGTATGAATGCAGTGCGTGTATGAATGCAGTGTGTGTATATGAGTGCAGTGTGTGTGTATGAGTGCAGTGTGTGTGTATGAGTGGAGTGTGAGTGTATGAGTGCAGTGTGAGTGCAGTGTGTGTGCGTATGAGTGCAGTGTGTGTGTGTGTGTATATATTAATTGAATATTTATTTCCAGTGTGTGTATATAATGAATGCAGTGTGTGTGTATGAGTGCAGTGTGTGTGTATGAGTGCAGTGTGTGTGTATGAGTGCAGTGTGTGTGTGAGTGTAGTGTGTGTGTGAGTGCAGTGTGTGTGAGTGCAGTGTGTGTATATGAATGAAGTGTGAGTGTGTGTGATGCAGTGTGTGTTTGTGTATGTGTTGGTGGGGGTGGGCATTTTGATATATTATTAATTATTTTATTAATTATTTTATTTTTTATTTTGTAATATTATTATATATTTGTATTATTATTATTTATTATTTAATGGCATTATTATTAAAAAAAAATTATTTTTTTTTTTTCGTCCCCCCTCCCTGCTTGATACATAGCAGGGAGGGGGGCTCCTTCCCTGGTGGTCCAGTGTCATTGGTAGTTCAGTGGGGGGAGAGGGGGGCTGGCAGAGCTGTACTTACCTGTCCTGCAGCTCCTGTCAGCTCTCTCCTCCTCCGCGCGGTCTGTGCAGCTCCCTCTGTCAGCTCCCACTGTACAGATTTAGGTGCTGAACGGACGGCGCGGAGGAGGAGAGAGCTGACAGGAGCTGCAGGACAGGTAAGTACAGCTCTGCCAGCCCCCCTCTCCCCCCTGTCTGTATTATGGCAATGTAAATTGCCATAATACAGACTCTGACTCGAGTATAAGCCGAGTTGGGGTTTTTCAGCACAAAAAATGTGCTGAAAAACTCGGCTTATACTCGAGTATATACGGTAATTCTTTAAAGTGAACCAGTCATGACTGATATAAGTTTGTAGTTTTCTAACCATCTGGCTTGACTCAAGTTAAACAATCCTATAGGTGTCAATTCAAAATACTAACCCTTACCTATAAAGCTCTAACCAACTCTAGCCCCTTGCATTTCTTCCCTGATTCATAGGTATGCCCCTTCTTGGTCTCTCCGCTCTGCCAGTGACCTTCTCCTGTCCGCTGCTCGCACCCTTACTGCTAACTTGCGCTTGCTGGACTTTTTGCGGATAGCTCCATTCCTTTGGCACAGCCTGCCTACCCCCATCATACTATCCCTAGTCTTCAATTGTTTAAGAAGACCCTCGAAACACGTGTTCAGAAATGCTTATGGACTCCCAGAGTAACTTATCTATACTTATCCAAATCTGTCTCTTGCTCTCCTAAAGAACCACATTCCTTTCTCACCTCCAGCTCTGCTACTTTTCCACCTTGTTTGGTGGCTGTTATCCTTGCTGCCCTGTTGTGTATTTGAACCCCAACCTCCTCCAGACTGTAAGCTTGCTTGAGCAGTGCCCTCATCTACCTATTGTTCCTGTGTCACTGTGTAATTGTCTCATTTATTGTAAATTTCCCCCCCTTTCATAATATTGTAAAGCACTGCGGAATTAGTTGGCGCTATATAAATACTACTACTACTAATAATAATATTTTTTGTTTTCTTAACACTATTTTAAAAAAAATCACATTTTATCGCTGTCATGCTGAGGGCATCAGTTTTGTTTCAGATGGTGTTACACTTACTGTAAGACACACCTCTCTTGCATACCCCTGCTTGGTAAGCACATACTTGCTTCCAATAACAGGTTAAAAGTCTCAAACACGTTATATTCTTAAATTGCCTGGCCAAAGCTGCTGCAATAAATAATTCTGTTTGTTTCTATCCTCTTTCTGCACTGCTCTCATACAGAGCCTGCCCCATCTCTTTATTTCTGATTGTTGGCATGCCCTAATGAGGCACAATGTATAGATGACACTCTCTATGATTTAAGAATAAGTTGAATTTGTCATGACAGGTAACCTGTCAATAATCTATTTTGTGCAAATGTACTATTCATCATAGAAGCAATAATTTTCAATATTTTAGTTTTGAACATTTCTGGTGAAAATAAAAAAGATATGTTATGTTCTTTATTGCAAAATTTGTTTCACACCCAATTGTTGCAATTATGTTTTTAATTGCATCTGGTTAGTATATGTCACAATATGTGTGGATGTCAAGATCCACTTATCTTCATTATTAAAATCTAAAATGACCACGTGAGCAGGTGTATGCGTGTCCATCTACTTTCAAATGTATATTGATCTATGGACTTTATCCTTGCTTAAAATGGAAAAGCAGCCACGAATAGAAACATTGGCAGATAATAAACTTGAAAAAATACACAACTACAAAGATAATCAAATTGGCATATTTTTGTCCTCATTGAACAAAAAAAAAAAACTTAATCATTAATACAAAATATAAAAATGGCACACACATAAACATGCAGTATATATATTCAGCAATTCTATTAGTAGTTGTATGGTAAATGACATTCTTACTGGAAAACCAGGAAGTCCAACATCTCCTCTGTCGCCCTAGAAAGGAATATATACCTTAAATATCACCATATTCGAACTTACATTAATATAATGGTAAGACAAGCCATGTATGAGTTAATTCTATATACATTTTTACACCTATCCTGTTTTTTTTCTGTACACCTGCTGGTAATCAGCCACTCGTGTGGCAGCAACTATATGCACAAAGGTATGACAGACATGCACAAATGATTCAGTTGTTCACATCAGACTTCACAACAGTTTATAAAACAAAAGGAGAACAAACAAACAAACAACATTTCTGGGGTTGCTATATATCTTAAAAGTAGATGGATATAACTTCTCAATCTCTATGTGATGTAATGAAAATATGTACACATAGGCTCTTAAACTCCTGGATGTAGTCTGTTATATGACATAAGTATTGGCAGGAAGTTTACAGAAAATCCTTTTATTAGTAATTCTCACTTGTGTGCAATTCAGAGATCCCATATATCACTACAAAATAAAACAGTGAAAATGATTCCTTTAACCAAATGATTTTCTCTAACATTACTTAACCATGAACATTATACAAGAAACAATCACCTAGCAACATTGCTATGGAATAACACATAATGTTTTATGTATGTTGTAATCTATTGAATGATCCAATGTTACAGTAGTAGAGTCTATTTTCTTTCCATTTTTTAAAGAGAGATAATTGTACATACTGCTATATTGTTTCCGACATACAGTACATGTTTTCTTTGTATGTTATAATATAGGTCATAGTGTCTTTGGAGGGTTGGCAACATTTGAACTGGGGGGAGAACATATGTCTTTTTACACACTTGAAACTTACAGATTGATGTGTGGATGGTGCTACCCATGTATAATAGGCATTAGATTATTATATTTAATTGAGAATGGAGTTATGCTCAAATATTTGTGTATTTCCCATCAGTGTGACTGTCATAGCACAATGGAGCATCCATAGAGATTTGTCCACGCCAGGTGATACTATAACTTTCCATTGTTACTAATAACACCCAGCATGTGTGATGAATGTTGTGAGCATTGTCTCAATTCACCCTGTGGTCACTTGCTAACACCTCCATGAGCATCAGATTTAGTCATCACAGTCAGAAGCATGTTGAGGGTCACAAGCCCATCTCCAATCCCACACAGGGCTCGGCCGGCAAAGGGCCCGCACAAATCCTGCCTGTGGAATCACTCCTGCAGTACTTTGCCAACAGACAATATCTTGCTTTTTTAAAAGAATGGTGTGAGGTTTCAAACAACATTCCCTGTATGCTAGTAGCCTGGGAGAAATTGCTATCTGACCCTCTTGCCAGCCCAGCCATTGATGACAGTTCTATTATGAAATTACATTATTTCATTGTTCACAGTTTAACAACAAAGCAATGAATACCTCACACAGACTCCCATGTTAGCACGTGTACTCAGAAACCTTTTCTACTAATGAGATTTTACATATAAGGGTGTGTTATCAAATCATTTTGTGGTTGTTATAAACACATTTCTTCAACACATCTGGTGTAATTAATAGCTTCCATATGGTTTCACGAAAGGATGTGGTGATCCTTTATTTGATTACATGGCAAACATATTCAATTTTCTATTCATTCACATAATTGCTTGTTTGCTACATTTGTATATTTTTAGATTATAATTGACTTTGTTCATGGTTGGCTGAGTTAAAGGACCACTCTAGTGCCAGGAAAGCATACTCGTTTTCCTGGCACTAGAGTGCCCTGAGGGTGCCCCCACCCTCAGGGTCCCCCTCCCGCCCGGCTCTGGAAAGGGGAAAGGGGTAAAAACTTACCTTTTTCCAGCGCTGGGCGGGGAGCTCTCCTCCTCCTCTCCGCCTCCGTTCCTCCCCGTCGGCTGAATGCGCACGCGCGGCAAGAGCTGCGCGCGCATTCAGCCGGTCACATAGGAAAGCATTCATAATGCTTTCCTATGGACGCTTGCGTGCTCTCACTGTGATTTTCACAGTGAGAATCACGCAAGCGCCTCTAGCGGCTGTCAGTGAGACAGCCACTAGAGGAAAAAGGGGAAGGCTTAACTAATTGATAAACATAGCAGTTTCTCTGAAACTGCTATGTTTATAAAACAATTAGTTAACCCTAGCTGGACCTGGCACCCAGACCACTTCATTAAGCTGAAGTGGTCTGGGTGCCTAGAGTGGTCCTTTAAAGCGGATTCCAGGACATGTGTAATTTTAGAAAAAAAAAAATCAAGGCAAATTTCGAGGTCTTCCATTGATATATTGTATCTTCTCTTTTGACACTCCAATGATAGTACCTCTCCTATTTTTATTTGGAACATAATAAAGTACCTTTTATTATCTTAGGACTACTTCTGTCCCTAAAGTGCTTAGTGCTGTTGGTTTAGTCATTATACATATTAAGTTCTCTTTATATATTGTATTTAAAACCAGCTTTGAGCCTCATTTTTAATGAGTCTCTAATATATTTTTTTGCTTTGTCTTAAAATTTCGAGGTCTATTTCATAGAAGACTACAGATAAAAGAAAAAAAATACAAAGGTAACTTTGGACTTGGAATGCAAATCCCATGATGCTCAGACAGAAAAGCCCCCTAACCCTAGAAAGCACGTAATCCTAAGTCCCTTTAAATCCTCACCATGGTATTCTCTGCTGTATCTTTTAACACTGTCTATATTTTCACAACCATTTAATGACAGTGTTCACTGGGGCATTGCTGCTGGAGGCAACTTTGGGGTTAAACTGTTTGAGAACGGTTAAACCCCTTGAGGTAAGAGTGTCTCCAAGGGACTCCTGGCACCAAAACAACTTAATTTAGCTTAAGTTGTTTTGGTGCCTGAAGTTTCCCTTTAACTTTTGAATTGTGTTTCTTAAAGTGAACCAAGTCACTGCAATGAAGAAAGCACTCAGCTCAAGCAGTCTGCATATTGACTTGATGCTGATCGTACAATAGCAGTTGGAACCTGAAATACAGAGTACTGCTAAATATTATTCAGAAACAAAGTTGCCAAAAAACAAGATCTGTGAAGGTTCAAATGCAGGCAAACATTGCACATCCAGTAATCATATTTCCTCTTTTAATGTTTTTGGATATCCTGATGTGTACAATAAGGTATAAAGTCATAAATTTAAAGAAAAAAAAAATGTTTCTTCATATTCACAAGGGTGTATGAGAAAAAAAAAACTTTACACTTATTCCAAAATTCTCTGCATTCTGCATGATAGTAAATGTATTACTTAAAAGAGTTCACAAATCATAAAAAAATCACTCATGCCTGGCATGCAATCAGCTCACAAAATATGAGTAGAGGTTTTTCTTTTTCTTCAATGTATGTGTTTATTATTCCGGAGGATCTTCAATCTGAACTTCTTTGCACTGGACTTTGCCAATGCAAAGTGTTTTAAGGCTATGACTGACTCTGTGCCATAAACAGTATGATTAAATGTATAACATATTACCTGAATGCCTCTGGAACCCATGTAGTTATTACCCTGTTTTCCTCTGTCTCCCTAGAAACAAAAAAGTACAATTCAATTGAAATGATCACGATGATCCAAATGCACCTGGATTTTATAGCCTCTTCACAGTCTCTTGTAAGATTTTTTTTCCCTTGTCATATAATTGTACTCACATAACTGTAACAAATAATTTTACAACGTCATATTGTCAGTATTACTTTACACGCGTTAGGATATTGGTGCTAGAATAGAAAGTAAGCATCCTGCAGTAGACACACTGGAGATTAAAATCCTAATTCAATTAATGGCTGTTAATTGGCTACTTATTATGATTCTGATTTCTGGCTTAATTATTATTTTAGAAAAGGGGGTTCTATTATGCAACTACCAGGGATGCTGCCAGCAGCACGACCAAGGATCCTACCAGCACCCACTGGATCACCGGGGATTAAACGCCCCTACCTTCAGAAATGTAAGTAGAAGGTGGATTTAACAATACAAAATAGTCACATTCCCACACACAATCACACTCACCTAACTGTTCACGCAAGCACACCCTGCCAACCCTGACACACAATCACACTCAGACAGTCCTCAATAACACTCTAAAAGCCACACACACTGTCACACTCAGCCAACTATCACACCATCAAACTAAGCCACAAGAAGGAGGGGGGAGGGAGTGGGGGGGCTTCACCGATTCTTGTACTGGGCCATGTGGTTTGTAGTTATGCCTCTGCTTTACATTAACAGTCAGAATACACTGACTGCTTTATCTTTCAACTTTTTATTCCTACAGGGTGAAGCTGGATCAAGAGATCACAAAGCCTTTATTGATAAGCCAACTCAGTTCAAAAAAATAGAATAGAATATTTAGGCCATGGAGAGGAATATAAAAGAAATCTATCAAATATATTACGTTTCCTTTGAAACATACCGGTGAGCCAGGCAGTCCTGTATCTCCTCTGTCTCCAATATCTCCAGGGTCACCAGGGCTGCCCTTGAAGTAAAAATATATATTACAGTAAACAGTTATATAACACACATTTCTTTAGCTTATATCCAAGGCACACACTGCTCGCATGCATCAGTTGTGAACAACAACCTAAGAATTGATCAATGCAGATGCACTAGCAAAAACCATGGGTTAAGGCATATAATCTGAATCACGTTCTATTTTTGAGTGTCTCTTTCTTGCAAACCTACGTAATGAGAAGTGTGAGCACTATTTGTAAAACAAAAATAAAAAATGGGGAGAAACACAGGTTACATGGAAATAACTCACAGACATAACCTGGCCTGACAACATTATCACAAAAACTCTATATTATCTGATCACAAATCCTTTGCACATATCACAGCTACTCAATGTATTCCTAGCAAGCTCCAGGTTCCAATTAAAATGACATCAACTGAATAAGAAATACAGCTTTTCTATAACAACCTCCCACACAGGCAAGTGCTATTCACACCCCTTTAGATGGTTGATATGTGGATAATTACCTAAGTCCCAGCCATAATCCCTGTAGCTCAATCGGGATGATTTTCGATGCGGTTTCGCTCACAAAGTGTAGTGATCCTGCATCCACTTTCTGATTATTAAGACAGCTGTACTCATATTCAAACATCTGGCAATTTTTTTGTAAATTTTTTTTTTAAATATAATTTGTATCACCATTATTCTAAACCATAACTTCTACAGAATATTATACGTGCTTTTTTTTTCTTCCTGAAAGTGTTAACTTCATGATCACAGTAGGTGGCAATTGAAAAAAAATAAAAAAAAATGGCATCCTAGTTAGGCTAATTGCTTTCATGTAATATGGAAGCTTCCACACCAACGTTTAAACTAGCAACATATTTCTGATTTCATTTTAGATATATGTATATATATATATATATATTAAAATAAATATTCCAACATCCAAACCAATGTCTCCAAATGTCAAGTTGCACTTTATTTTTTAATGTACCATTTATAGTTCACTGAGTTCAGAACAGTTCCTCATCATTCTTACACTAACTGGTAATATTAGAAAATAAAATAGTTTAAACACAATTTAATGCATGCACGGCCACAACGAAAACATACCTTTTCTCCAATGGGACCAATCTGACCAGGAGGTCCTCTTGGACCTGGAAAGCCAGGAGCACCCTGAGAAAAAGTGCAAGAATTAAGAACAAACATCCTAGAAAATCTAAAAATAGCATTTTCTTTTCCTGGAAAACTAGAAATGTCTGTAATATATTGTTGAGGCTAGTAACCAACATTGTAATCGATCTAACATGCGTTTATAAAAAAAAAAAAAAAATTTTAAAAACACACCACAACAAAACAAAGCCCATTGAATACATCATTAACATTCAGAATTCACTCTGTGAGGGACATAACATTGAATATTTGAAATGGCCAATGGAACCTATAAGTATGCATGCTCCCCAAAATTGGCATCCCGTTAAGTTCAATGGTGTCCCTAAAAGCGGAACACCAGGGAACCAAGTTGGGACAGTGGAACAGGAGCCTGAAATAGGGACTGTCCTGCTAGAATTGGAACAATTAGGAGGCCTGTGTATGTATACACACAAAACTGGTGGGGTAAATGAGCTGCATAGATGCACAAAACCTTGGCAATCAGATGGAGAGTCATTTAGAGTTGAAGTGAGAATTAATTGGAATTCAAAATGTGTTAATCTAGGACAAAATACTCAATTTAGAGAAATTAACCAAGTCATATCTTTTTTTTTTTTTTTTTTGTGTGTGGCTATTGTGGTGTTAAATGTAGAATTTATTTTGAATTCCCATCAATTTTCACTTTAGTAAATATCAGTGATAGAAACAAAAACTGGGGGTGGTAAGTGGAGAGAAGCCTAGGGGGAAGTTGGTAAAATACCCCAAACTCTAGGGGAGGATAAACTGGGAGATTATGATACAAAGAAAACAAGTATTCAGAAACTACAGTAGCTGTGTTCCTGGAGAAAACACAGTGAAACTACACATATGCACCACTGCATTCACACACAGATGCATACTAAAACGCTATTTTACACCCTTGAATCATGGAATTTCCGGGTGTTTAAGACACATATTAATTAAGGTCTAACACATCCTTCTTGCAATTTTGCTTTAAAGGGACACTATAGTCACCAGAACAACTACAGCTTATTGAATTTGTTCTGGTGAGTAGAATCCTTACCATCAGGCTTTTTGCTGTAAGCACTGTCTTTTCAAAGAAAATGCAGTGTTTACATTACAGCCTAGTGATAACTCCACTCCTCAGATGGCTGTTAGAGATCCTTCCTGGGTCATGGCTGCCTAAAATGCATCCAAACATTCAGTGTCTCCTCCCTCTGCATGCAGACACTGAACTTTCCTCATAGAGATTAATTGATTCAATTCATCTATATGAGGAGATGCTGATTGGCCAGGGCTGTGTTTTAATTGTGCTGGCTCTGCCCCTGATCTGCCTCTTTGTCAGTCTCAGCCAATCCTATGGGGAAGCATTGTGATTGGATCAGGCTACCACTTCTGCTGATGTCAGTAGGCAGTGGGCAGGTCTAAATGAAACCGGGACAAAGTAAGCAGCTGCAGACTTGAATACAAACAAGATTTTACTATATTTATGGAGGCATGAGGAGGACAGGGGGGCTAGATGTTGGTTTTAACCCTATAGTGCTCCTTTAATGTTGGCTTAATTTATTGTTTAAGAAAAAGAGCATGAAAATTGACTGTATTTATATGTGAGTCTGGTTATCACTAAACCAAAATATTATTTTGTAACTATTTTTTAAGATTTTATTTAGTAGTTAAACTATAACTGGTGTACACCATATATATACATATATATTTAATATATATGTAATTATCTATATATATATATATATATATATATATATATATATATATATATATATATATATATATATGATTTATTTAATCTATTTTTTTACACAAATAACAACAATTTAGTTAAATATGCATTTGTCATGGGGTCCACAAGTTTTATTATTAATTTGGTGACAACACAAAGAGGGAAAAATTAAATTGTGGTGAATAGGCAAAAGGGTTAGCTTACTTGCGCCTAAATGTTGGACCCTTGGCGATTGCTAATTTTGTTCTGTTTTAAAGTCAGCACTGACACTTACCTGTGAATTAATCGAGTCAGTCTGGAGCATGTATGGTTCAAGGGTAGACCTTTAAATGTAGAACTAAAGTTCCCATGATGCTTTTGTCAGCATGTATGATGCCAAAACATTGCATGAGTAGTTCTACAACATCCAGGGATTTGATTTTTGGCCTGTAGTGATCTAGAGTATAGGGTAACAATTCAATATGTTGCTACACGTGTACTCCTAATACATTCATCTGAAAAAGGGTTGGAACCATATCTTATAGCAGGCTTCCTCAAACTCCGGCCTTCCAGATGTTGCTGAACTACAACTCCCATGATTCTATGAATGAAATAGATAGGCTGATAATCATGGGAGTTGTAGTTCAGCAACATCTGGAGGGCCGGAGATTGGAGAAGCCTGCCTTATTTAATTTTTAAAATACAGCATAGTACCATAAATATCATGTTTTTTTTAAATTATAACACTGGCTAAATATTTTTTTTAGCCAGTATATATATATATATATATATATATATATATATATATATATATATATAGCCATTTTTAGATCTGCTTCAAATAATTGTATTTGAGATTTCACTGTAGTTTTGCTTAATTGTATTCCTGTCCAAGTGAGATAATGCATGTTTTTTCATCTGTTCATTGAACTACAATGATAATTTCACTGAGCAGATGATTTAACCATTAAGCCAAAGTAGGATATACTTACAGCTCCTCCTTTGTTTCCTCTTTCACCTATTGGTCCTCTCTCTCCTTCTGGCCCCAGCTCTCCCTTTTAACAAACCATAAAATATTAAGTAAACCAGTTATAAAAATAACAGCATAATTACAATCACAAAAAATCAAATACTGGGGTATCTAAACATATATCTAAATATAGAACTGGTACCTGCTGTCCTTTAATGCCCTGACGACCGCGTGGCCCAGGGAGCCCATTATCACCACGGATTCCCTGGAAACATAGCACAGTTATTGTTAAAATATACAATGAAGATATATAATTGATAAATATGTATAGAAAATATAATTCCATATTAGTAGAGCAAGCTTCATGTCAAAGAGCGGTAGTAACTCAATAGTTGTCTTTGTTTTATCAGGGTAGTGATAGTAACAGTTTGTTCACACAAGGATCTAACTGCATTAATAATTATTTTTTCTTCTCCTTATTATATATAAATGTAACATCTGGATTATTTCCAGAATGTCAAATAATGTCCAAATAATACCTATTAGCAATAAAGAAGATTTTTTTTATTTCAACTTGTATTTTATTGAGCATTTTTTGTTTTATTGAGGTAGAGACAGTGACAGCACAATCCGAACTACATTTTTATAACTAGGAAAAGTACGCAGCCAATCCTGTTCATAAAGACTGAAAAGATGAAAATAAAAAAGATAGACTTATAGGAACACTATAGGGTCAGGAACACAAATGTGTATTCCTAACTCTATAGTGTTTAACTATTAAGGTGGCCCTTTATTCCGCTTAAAAATACATTTTCCTTATCTTTATTCCAGTACTGTGTGGGGCCGCTGGTGTTGGCCCTGCCCTAAATTCACCTTCTTTGCAGACATCATCAGACTTGATGAACTCAGCCAATCACAATGCTTTCTCATAGGAAAGAATTGGATTGGCTGGGATTGTCCTAAACGCCGGCAGGCGGCATAGAACATCCCCACCATCCTATTCACTTACCTGGCTGTCCATAGCAATGCCAACAGGGGGAGTGCCTGTAATGACAGGTACTCCCCCTGCTACATGTAATTGGTAAAAAAAAAGTGAAAACACAGTTTAAAATAAAATATACTTAGATAATACAAGATAATTATATATATTTATTAATATCAAAATACACGTACAATGATATTGATTAAATATATATATATATATATATATAATTATAATATATATTTTTATATATAATATAAAAAAATATGTAAATACGTTAAAAAATAAAAATAATTAATTTATATATATATATCTATCTATATATATATATATCTATCTATCTATATATGTGTAATTTCGTTCTAACTGAATTTTGATGTTAATATATATATATTATATATATTAATATCAAAATACAAGTAGAACAAAATAATATATATATCTATATATATACATAAGTATATACGTATATATCACTATATATATACCTAGATATAAATAAAAAAGTATTAATATCCTTGTTACCTATATATGTATTGTATTCACTGTATGCATTGTTCTGATCCTGAAAAAAAAGACCGTGTATTGGTCGAAACGTTGATCCACTGAACTTCAATTTTTTTGCACAATAAATCTAATATTTTTCAAATCCAGGAGTGCACCTCATCATTATTCTATATTTACATCGCTGGTTTGCACCCTGGTACTTTTTCTAGTTATATACTTTTTACAGGTAGTGTGCCAATATCATTTTTTGAATTACACACACACACATATATACATATATATATATATATACATATAGTAATTATACGTATATATTTATGTAATATTTATACATAATTAGGTCATTTTATGAATTACAATTTGCGGGACCTGCCTGACAACCCAGGCCGAAAGTACAGGAAATTTAATTTGCTAGCACTATATTTAACCCTGTAACTTTCCAAGACACCATAAAACCTGTACATGGGGGGTACTGTTTTACTCAGGAGACTTTGCTGAACACAAATATTAGTGTTTCAAAAAAGTAAAATGTATTATAACGATGATATAGTCAGTGAAAGTAACGTTTTTTGCATTTTTCACACACAAACGGCACTTACACGGACAATATAATTGTTGTGATACGTTTTACTGTTTGGTAAATTTTTGTTTATTCCATTTTTTCAAGTTATATATGCAATGTTAACTGTGGACACGCAGGTCCGCTGATAAAACTGTTCAGAGTATTTCCTGAAGATAAAGTAAACATAAACGAAAAATAACAGTGGTGACGTGCAAGTCACCCAACATCTGTCAGCAAACGTTTCAGGTAGGGCTCGCAGGTCCTACAACATGGGTGAAGGCGGGCCTTGCCCCTTAGCGAGTGGTCTCGAGAGCTATTCTGGGAACTCTACTGTAACGGGTGTTAACCCTGACCTGTGACTTGGTATATTAGTGATATACGATTCACTCCCATAAGGAGTGTCAGTGTGACGTCTCAGTCCTACAGGTGCAGGCCTAAGGTCTACATTGTCGGTGAGTTTGGTCACTACCAGGCCGATCTGGGTGTTAGGTCTCAGGCCGTGCAGGGAACCCCTAGTTCACGTCTCTCGCTATATCGGGCACCCATCTGTCCAGGTTCTCTGCGTCTGCCTACCCTTTCTGCTGTGTCGCCTCTCCGTTTTTGGGTACCCCCGGGGAGAAGGGGGGGGCGGTGTGTGTTAAGAGGGAGGGGGGGAGAGAGCATGAGCCAGTTTCCATATTGGGTTGGTTTGCTTTATCTGACCTGCTTGAATGTGCTTTCGTGGTCCGGGTTTGGTGGTATGTCGTCAAGTCAGGCGTCTCAGTCCGTCAGCAAGTCTCGGAAGTCTGCTCTGGTCGTTGTCAAGATCCAGTGTGTCCAGATTGTCATATACGCCTGTGTCCTCCCCTCTGCCAGCAGGGAGAGCTCCTCCATCGCCCTCAACTCCTCCATCCGTTGGAACCATGTGTCTAGAGGGGGTGCACATTGCTTTTTCCAGTAAAGAGGGATCAGGCTCTTGGCCACATTAAGTATCCGGATGGTTAGGGATTTTTTATAGGTGGACATTTTAGTTGTAGTGTGATTGATCAGGAATGTTGCGGGATCTAAGGGTAGTGGGGTATCTGAGAATCTTGTGATGATCTTGTGTATGGCTGTCCAGTATGGTCGGATGATCGGGCATTCCCACCATATGTGGAGGTATGTACCCGTGTGTGTGGTGCAGCGCCAGCATGTGTCGTCTTTCGTGGGGTCGTATAGGTGTGTTTGGAGTGGTGTGCGGTACCAGAGGGCTAGGATTTTGTATGCAGTTTCTTGCGTCCCGCTGGACGGTGCGTAGTGAAGTGAGAGGGTGCAAATTTTGTCCCACTGGTCAGGTGTGAATGTGGTACCTAACACCGTTTCCCATTTCCCCATGAAGCTTGGGGGCGGCAGCCTCCTCATCCGCATGATCATTTCATAGAGCGTTGATAGGCCTCTGGCCAAAGGATCCGGATCCATGCACAGCTCTTCAAAAGCTGTGAGTGGTCTGAGGGTGTGCCTGTTTTGAGTAGCGTCCCGTACGAACCCTGCTAGTTGTCTGTACCTGAATCGCGTCATAAATGAGTGATTGGGGGTTCCTGTCATGGCCTCCAGCGTCCTAGTGTGGCCGTTGTCCAGGGCGTGGCATAGCCTCGGTACTTCGTGGTTCAGAAGTAGAGCCAGCGACCTCGGTTCTCTTCCCGGAGGGAAGGCTTGATTGTGGACCAGTGGCAGCATTGGGGATGGTGTGGTGGTGAGCGAGAGTGGCGTTGCCATTGTGTGCCACACCTGCATGGTAGCTTTGATCAGGGGGTGTGGGGCTGCCAGTTGTCTACCCTGTTGGGGGTCCAGCCAGGGGAGGACTGCCATCGGTCTCCCTACTAGCGTCGCTTCCACGTCCTTCCACAGTTTCTGCACCCCTTGTTTGGTCCACTCCAGTATCCTTTGGATATGGGTGGCCCTGTGGTATCTCTTGAAGTCTGGCAGGGCCAGACCTCCTTTGGCTTTCGGTAGTGTGAGCACGTCGTGTTTGATTCTCGCCTTTTGTTTCTGCCATGCGAACCCCAGGGCGAGTGATCTGAGGGAGGTTAAGAAGGCCTCCGGGATGGCCGCAGGGATGGCCTGGAACAGGTACAGGACCCTTGGGAGGATATTCATTTTGAGCACCCCCACTCTTCCGAACCACGACAGGCGGACCTGGTCCCAATCTTGAAGATCCTTCTGTATGGTGGCCAGAAGTGGTTGGAAGTTTGCTTCGTATAAGCGGGAGAGGTCTTTTGTGAGCACTGCACCAAGATATTTCAGGGAAGTGTCTGACCATCGGAACGGTAACTCTCGTTGAAGGGCCTCTGCCCTGAGCCCCGAGATAGATACGTTGAGGATCGTGGATTTAGAGAAATTGATTTTAAGGTTCGATAGAGCCCCGTACGATTCAAATTCCTTCATGATCTCGGGCATGGATACTTCTGGTTCGGTGACAAAAAACAAGAGATCGTCAGCGTATGCTGCGACCGAGTGTTTTCCATGTCCAGCCCTCAGCCTGGGGATGTTCGGGTTGTTGCGCACCGAGTTCAGGAACGGCTCCAAGGCCAGTACGAAGAGCAGGGGGGAGAGTGGGCAGCCCTGCCTGGTCCCATTCCGTATATGAAAGGGGTCAGTGAAGGCCCCGTTTATGCAGATTCGAGCAGTAGGTGTCGAGTAAATTGCTCTGATCCAGGCCATCATGAATGGTCCCAGTCCTAGCGTTTCCAGGACCTGGAACATATAGTCCCATGCGATCCTGTCGAACGCCTTCTCCGCGTCAGTTGAGAGCAGGAGAAGGCCCTCGTGTCTAGTCTTCGCAAAGTGTATCAGGGACAGTGCTCTAATCGTATTGTCCCGAGCCTCCCGGTGTGGGGTGAATCCCACCTGGTCTCCGTGTATCAAGTTCGGAAGATAGGCCTGTAGAAGCTCCGCGTAGGTCTTGTAGTAGCGTGAGGGGAGGCCATCTGGACCGGGGCTCTTACCCGCCCTGGACTTTTTGAGGGCCCACGCCAATTTGTGTGTCTCGATTGGTTCATCCAGGTCCGCTCTCGCCTCTAGAGAGATGTGCTTGCGTATGCGCGGTTCTAGGTAGTCTGTTATCTTAGTCTTCCTGTCGGCTCCGGTCTCTTCTCCTCCTTGTGCGTCTAGCGAATATAGGCCAGCGTAATATGTCCGGATAGCTCTGGCCATCTCGGTCGGCATGGTTTGTAACTTCCCTTCCCCGTCCCGGATCCCTGGTATGTAGGCCGCCGCTCTCTTTTTGGCGATCATGCGGGCAAGGAGGGCACCACATTTGTTTGCGTTTGTGTGGAAGAATGCTTTGGTGTGTAGGTAGGCCCTGTTGTGAGTGGTGTATTAGAATGGTGGAAAGTTCCCTCCGAAGTTTAGTCAGTTGTGTCCAGTCTGCTGGTAGGTGGGTTTGTTTGTGCCTGTGTTCCAGGTCCTGTATATCCGTTATTAAGGTTTTTAGTTTTGCGGATCTGGCTTTTTTCAATGCGGCACTTTTTGCTATAAAGTGACCCCGAATCACGCTTTTATGGGCCTCCCAAAGGCAGAGGGGTGTGACATCAGGCGTATCGTTCTCTGTAAAGTATTGTATCAGTCGTTCCCTAGCCTCCGTGGTCGTTACTACGTCATTTAGCATTGATTCGTTGAGTCTCCAGTTACTGCAAGTGGGCCTGTAAAGTGGGGAGACTAATGTCATCGTGATCGGGGCGTGGTCGGACCATGTTGCCGTCCCAATGTCAGTTCGTCTTACTTCGGTCAGGTAGTAATGCGGGATAAGGAAGTAGTCTATTCTGGAGTATGTTCTATGGGGGATGGAGTAAAAAGTGTAGTCACGGTCGTCAGGGTGAAGCGCTCTCCAGCAGTCCACTAGTCGCAGCTCTTTCATGGTTTTTGCAATATGGGTCAAGATGTGTTGGGGAGTCGCGGAGGACCCCATAGATGTGTCTATGTTTGGCGACAGGGCCACATTCATGTCGCCTCCCACGACCAGGCAACCCTCCGCAAACCCTTCAATCTTTTTGAGTGTCGTGCGGAGAAATTGGTGTTGGCGTTTGTTGGGGGTATACAGGTTCGCGAACGTGTATGTGTGGTTTGCGATCGTTCCTTTGACACAAACAAATCGTCCGTGGTCGTCTCGGAGTGTGTCGGTGGGAGCAAAGTGCAGCGATCTGTGAATAAGTATCGTTGTACCTTTGGATTTCCCATCAGGGTTATTGCTTAAAAAACACTGTGCGTAGTGGCGGTCTGTCAGTCTGGGTACTTGGCCTTCTTTGAAATGTGTTTCCTGGATAAAAACTACCTGCGACTTCTGGCTATGAAAGTGCCGTAGGGCGTGTGAGCGCTTTTCGGGCACATTCATGCCCTTAGCGTTGATGGAGAGAATTTTTTTTCGGCTTGTTTGTGTGTGGTGTGGGACGGCATGTTTGGTACGGTTCTAAGTGAACAGGGCGTGACGGGTGGGAGTGGTCGGGGTAGGCGCGGGCGGCTGGGTTTTGCGTGCGTCTCGTGGGCAGGACACCTCTCGCGGGTTCGTCCCTTGTCCCCGTGGGCCCCGCTGGGAGAGGCCAGCGTCAGCTACAAATATCAAACTGTACAACAGATTAGAACAATAAACCTTGTTGGTAACGAAGCACCAATAAAATGTGAACTAGAAGGATAAGGAGAAAAACACAAAAAGAAAAGACTAGGGTACGGGCTAAGCAGGAGTCGACTGCGCCGCACCTGTCGGCACCGCCGAGTCCCCTCGCCAACTTCTGTGTGCCCCTGTCTGTTGGGAGCGTGGCCTTGTGACCTCTACCCCACTTATCCCCCCTTCCAAGGGCCAAGTGAGGTGTAACTCTTCCCTGTCTGGGTTCCCCATGTCCCCCCTCTTCTTGGGAGCTATCTGGTCGGTACGGGCGGTGTCGGCAGCTACCTGACCCAGCTCCCACCCTCCCCCTCTCGCCCCGGTGTATATTCGTGAGAAAACCCCTGGAGTCGATCAAGTCTTGCCTGAGTCACCTCCGCCCCCCCACCACCCCTTTGTGCGGCAGTGTGTATCTATGTGCTAACGTGCAGGCTGGTGTGGCAGCTGTATGTGTCTGGTTGGCCTCGTTTGGTCCCTTACGTACTCCCACCCCCACCCTCGCGTTCGTGCTACCCCGTTGAGGTTGCCCCGTAAGGTGGGGGAGCTCGGTTGGGGGTCTGGCTGTGTTCCTTGGCCAGGGCTACTCGGGTTATCGTTTGGGGATTGCCTTTCCATGTGCCCCCCAGCTCCTTTTCCCTGCGGCCCAATACGTGGTCTCAATCCGCCCCTTCCTCACCACCCCCCCCCCCCGGATCCCCCACCCAAGCAGGTGTGTAGTAGACATTAAGTCCCAGTGTGTATTTTGCGCTTCTTCAGGGTGAGCAATCAGAGTGTCCCGGATAACCTCTTCAGTGTACCCCCCCTCCCTCCCCCCCCTGGTACGTGTAGTGCAAGGTAGTGTAGCAGTGCATTATGTGGCCTAAAAGTGTTGTGGGCCTATGTGTATAGTGTCCCAATGCATAGTTACGAGTTCAGTGCGCTGCTCCCTGCTCGTTGGCTCGTCTCGAAAGTCCATTAGCGCGTTGCACCTGCCGGTCTCACAGTCTCCAATCTCGTCCGGTTCCTGCGCTGTTGTGGCAAAGATACTCCTTGCTGCACGGGTGGGCTATTGTAGAAATCCAGCGGGTCTGGCCAAGACATGTGGAGGGGAGGCAGGTGCAGTTCTTCTAACAGCCCTTGTAAGTCCTGCAGGGTGCGGATCAGCCAAGGGCCTTGCTGGGTAGTGGCTATCAGGCCTGTAGGGAAGGTCCAGTGGTATCGGATTTTCTGTGACACGAGCAATCTGGTAAGTGGTTTCAGTGCTCTGCGATACCCCAAGGTGGCTGGGCATAGGTCTGGGTATAGTTGTAGTTGTCAGCCTTCGAAGTCGACGTCGCCTCTTGTTCGCGCTGCATGCAGGATATCTTCTTTCAGGGAGTAGAGTGCCAGGCAGCAGATCACATCTCTAGGTGGTGCTTCTGGTGGACCCCTGGGTCTTAAAGCCCTGTGTGCTCTGATGAAGTCTATGGGAGTCTCTTTGGGGCGACTCAGGAGCTCGTTGAATATGGCCGTGAGTGTACCTTTAAGAAGAGCTGGTGAGTCTTCTCCTTCTGGCAGGCCCCTTATTCGTAGGTTTTGTCTGCGGCCTTTGTTATCCAGATCTTCTATATGTCTGGCCATTGCTTGCATTTGGGTGTTCTGTTTAGCTTGATTCACAGCATGGGCTGCTTGTGCTGCAGTGAGGGAATCATGGTCTGCTTCAATCTGGGCCATGCGGTCTGCTATGCCCTGGATATCAGCTCTCATCAGTTGTATGTCTGCCCTGATGGAGGACTGCAGGGCTGAGGTGGACTGGGTAAGGTCTGCTCGCGTGGGCAGTGCTTGAAGAAGGGCCAGCCAGTCTGGTGGAGGGGTTTCCCTGGCTTCATCACGGCCTGGGTAGAGGGAGTGTGGCGTGGAGGCCTCTGATGGTGTGTAGGCCTCGGACTGCGCCTGGGATGGCGGGTCCGGCGCTGCGGCCAAGAACTGCCGCATGGAAGCGGTCTGATTCACCTGTCGGGTCCCCGAGGGTTTGGGGGTGTTCCCTGCCTTGGTGTGCTTCCCCATTCCCGTGTCCGTGGCTTAAAATTGATGCGTGTTAGAGTGGGGCCGGAGGAGCTCGGTCTCTATGCGGCCATTCCGTTCCGCCGCTTGCCACGCCCCACGTTTTACTGTTTGAAACATTAATATTTGTGTTCAACGAAGTCTCCCGAGTATAACAGTTCCCCTCATGTACAGGTTTTAAGGTGTTTTCAAAAGTTACAGAGTCAAATATAAGGTTTGCGTTTCAGTCTTTTCACATTGCCTTTGAGACCATATGATAGCCCAGGAATGAAAATTACCCCCATGATGGCATGCCATTTGCAATAGAAGACAACCCAATGTATTGCAAATGGGTTATGTCTGTCTTTTTTAGTAGCCTCTTAGTCACAAACACTGGCCAAAATTGGCGTTCAAATTAGTTTTTTGCATTTTTCACACACAAACAAATATTTACGCTAATTTTGGCAATAAAAATAATAAACATACCTAACACTAGGTAATTATCATTGGGTGTCTACTTTTTACAAATATATCCTTTTTTATATGGTTATTCGTTAAAGTGAGAATTGTTGGGTATTCACATTTTGAATTTCAAATGTAGGGCCAAAATAGCCAAACTGAAAGCATAACTGACTTAAGGGTTTTCTAGGTAGATATCATTGGCTGTTTACTTTTTAAAATGACATACTATTATATAGCAGTTTTAGTTTTGGTAGCTGCTAATAACTCACATTCTTTGTGAACCACATTTTGCACACTTTTAGCTTTAAAATGTTGTCCTATACCTCATCAAATTGATCGCAACCCTACAAATATGAGAAACAATGAATTCATTATTTTTTTCATTACCTATACTAACAGGGTTATTGACTCAAGTGAGATTTGTTGGGAAATCAAATTCAAAGTTAATGTCAAATTTAGGGAAAAATAGTCAAACTAAAGGCATAACTGGCTTTTTTCCCCTGCTCCTGCATTATAGTCCTGCAATTCTGCAGACATTGTAAGAAAAACTGAACATTTGCCCTGTCCGTCATTCTGTCTGTCTATCATAATGAAACAAATGTGGGGAAAAATTGCTTCAATTACCAAGTCACAGAAACTAAGAAAATCTTTACTCATTAAAAAAAAATGTCAATCTCCAGTAGGCGCTCAGATTTGGATATTTCTGGACCAAGGGCAGTCTGTTACACTTTTAAAAACCCAGAACTTCACCCGCCTTCCCACATCTACTGATAGAGGCCTCAATTTAATATTGTTGGATATGCTTTCAAATGATTTAATATAATTTTTTTTAATATTATATATTTTTATCCATGATATATTTTTTTACATTTAAAAAATAATGTATAATATTTATGTAAAATTATGAAATTATACAAAAGGCTTATCCAAGCTTATTTAATAAATACCCGAATATGAATTTCGGAAGAAGATTAACACCAATAATTACCTGCCATTTCCCTCTCTTTTCCATCTTTTCCACTTTCCCCTTTTAACCCCTTAAGGACACATGACATGTGTGACATGACATGATTCCCTTTTATTCCAGAAGGTTGGTCCTTAAGGGGTTAACTCTGTTCATTAATTCTCTTCTTGTTTTGCTTAATTGGATTTTGCCCACTGCCTTATTTAGCTATATTGTAGTGTTATACAATAATAAAAAAAAAAAAACCTATGGTAAAAAAATAATATATTTTTTTCTAGAATAAATAGACAGGACAGACATTTCCCCTCGAAGTACTGTTACCAATAAATAATGTGTAATATATATGTAAAGAAGACTGAAATCATCTGTATTTTCTGTGGTTTCTACCCTCCCAGATTTAAATGAACATGCAGTAGTTTCCTTAAACCAACACCTGCTTTACTGGCATTTTTCCCACTATTTTTAAAATAAATTCTGTCATATGTTGTTGGAACTATTTCAACCACAGCTGCATGTGGAAATAGTTTGCTGCAGCATCCTGGGAAAATAGTGTTCCTATTCCCTATGGTGAGGTTTATTATGAGAATCTGATGGCACAGAACAGCTGATAACAAAGACAGGATAGGAAAAATGATGCAAAATTGTAGATAGAAAAACAAATACAATTATTTGGTATATTATGAAGCTTACAGATAGCATTCCCAAGTGAACATGTGTTGCTAAGTAATGGGAATAATTTCAATTGGAAAAATAGCAAGGAAGCATATTCTAACTAAGCTATAATAAGAACAGCAATTGAATTATAATAACAAAAAATATATAAATTAAGCACTTGCAATATACTTACATATTGACTCAGTTCATTTTACTACATAATTTACTTGTCATATATGCCCTTTCTATAATTGTAAAGCGCTGCAGATTTTTTTGCTAGTAATCAGTGTAATACTAAAAAATAAATATTGTACATCCCTAATGTGCATAAATGACTATCCCAATGCTGTACATTTTTTCTTTTTTATTGTTACAAATTTTAGTGATGTAAAACAATTAGAAACAGTAGCAAATGATGGGCAAATGATATATGGTTCTGTAAATACAATATGATCACTGTACTCCTTTCCTGGGAATGGAATGTGGCATTTGGTAAATACTTTTTGGCATGTAGAAACATATGATATCATGACACATTTCTATGGAAAGTTACAGCCTGTTTTCACAAAAACACAGCCTTTCTATGAATCGCTTTTCTGAGAGAGTTATTTAGTAAAATTTTAATTTGCTCATTGATACACACTGTTGTATCTGTTTGTGGTTGAATGGCATTGTGTGTACAGCATTGTATGAATTGGTTCCACCATATATTTACACTGCAAATCTTTCAATAACACTCCTCTTTCAATACCCCTCCTTTTACTTTATATACCCCTTTCTGGGTTTTGTTTGTTCATGTTATGAAAATAGAGAAAACCTCAGCATCAAATTCAAAATTCCTATCAATACATTTAGTTTACGACACATTTATCTGTATTTGAGCCAAGCCAGATTATCCATGCTATGGGGCTGAATAGCTCTAGAATTGCTCAGATTAGTTCATAAACAGTTGTCTATCAAGTGAAGAAATAATCAAATAAAACCTAAACAGTAGAGTAGGAAATCCCTAGGAACATCTGCTAACAAGAAGGGAGCCTCCTCATTTCTTGCCTAGTGTCGAGGTAGGCAACCTTTCGGCACTCCAGATGCTATGGACTACATCTCTCCTGTTGCTTTGCCATTATGACTGTAAGAGCATTACAAGAGACGTAGTCCACAACTTGCCTACCCCTGCCCTAGTCCTTTGGATGAGTGGTTAAGAACAACTGGGGTAACCCCACTACCAAAGAAAGAGCTGTGAATGTGAGTCCTGATGTATGACTCACAATCTCATTGGAGCTCACGGATGCACATTTATATCTTTATATAACAAGTATAGGAAAACATTGCTTTTATTACTGTGAGATCATATAATAAAAAAATACTAATTGGTTAGTCTTAAATGACAACTGTCACCCAAATCCTTGCAGCATTTTAAAAAAAAAAATGAAGTATTTCATATGTTCTTTTCAACCAGATTTTCTTAGGGATCTTTGTGTAAGAGGCAGATAGAAAATCTTGCCTCTCTTTTGGTGTTGTTATGATAGAATTATGACCTTCATAATGGAATGAAACTTGAACGGTAAAGCCCCATCTATATTTTATATTTTGGTGAACTTTTCTAAGTATCTGAAATTCTCTTTTTAGTAATGTTGATGGAGAAACGTCTTGAAAAATGTGTACGTTTTTATCTCGATCAGGTTGTTTAAATCCCTGTTTTCATTTTAAACATCAATTGGTCATTAATTGTGACACAGTCTCAGAATATTGTCTCTATAAAATAAAAAAAATGAATGCATACGTCCATAAACTATGATTTACAAGAATCATTTTATTGGGTTCCCTATTATTTTTTGTTGTGCTAAGAAATTTTATGTATCACTTTTCAATGAATTTCACTTCTCTGTAGAGAAAAATTACCTCTCCGAAATTGTATTATATCCTCTCCAGAAGTAATTCAGGAAGTTATTGCAATATTGACAGTGGAGTAACCTTTGTCACAGGGGCCCCAAGGAAAGGAACAGAACATATTTTGATATGTTTTCTTTTTATTGACTGGTTTGAAAAATCCTAATACTGTAAATTTTTTATTTTTTTTATATTGGGACAAGTTTGTATGTAAGTTACATTCTAAATATGTTTTAATATATGGTATATATTATTTTATAATTCTGCTTTTTGAGTGTCTCAAATGATGGTGTATCTTTGTATACAGTGGCGCTTGTCTATCTGAGTTAACTTTGTACCCCCTCCCCCACCTTATGGGCCTGCAAATGTTTTTTAGTAGAGGAGACTATTCAATGCTTTTGCAAATTCTATATTTGCACTTAACCAATTAATTTGCATAATATTGATTCTCAATGTCTTTCACATACATATTATACTATGGTTCTATGTCACAATATATTGGCTGATAATATTTGAAATATTGTTTGCTCTGATTTCAGAGCTTTATGGGTTTCCTCTTGTGCGCTGTGCTTGAGACACTCTATTTATTCATATGCCATTTGTTATGGGTAGATCAGTAGCATTTTTCTTTTTTTATAACATTTTAAAATGGAATTGAAATTGATGTAATTTAATGTGAGAGGCCTGAACAACCCACAGAAGAGATATCAGAACCATAAATCGGATATAGTATGGGTTCAAGAAATGCATTTTAAAGCTGATAGGATGCCAAATTTAATGGGTAAGATTTTCCCACGTCATACTATTAGCTAGATAGAACTATATCTAGGGGATTATCGTTATTCTTTAACACAAATGTGGATGATGAGGGTAGGGATGGATGGGCTAGATCAATAATGTTGTATATACGATTATAAATGTCTATTTCCCTAATTCAGGACCAATTAGTGTTTTCAAAAAAGGTGATGGATGTATTATAATATGCAAAAGGGAGATTAGTTATATGTGTAGATACTAATTTTGTATTAGATATAGTCAGAGAAATCTCAAAACGGAATGAGAGCTAAATCCTGTTCAAAATTAATGCTTGCTCATGATTTGTACGATACTTGGAAAATGTTGCATGCAGGCAAAAAGGATTTTACCTATCACTCAGTGCAGTACAATATGTACTCTCGGATTGATACGTTTATGTTGACCAAGGCAACAGTACAGCACGTCTTTAGATCTGATATTCTGGATATTGGATGGTCAGATCATGCTCCTATAGTAATATAGGCTGACTCTTTCTATTTGACTCCAAATCGGGAATGGAAATTAGGTGACAATATGATACGTGGAGAATGTTCCATGCAGGTGAAAATAATTTTACCTATCACTCAGTACAGTACAATATGTACTCTCGGATTGATACGTTTATGTTGACCAAGGCAACAGTACAGCACGTCTTTAGATCTGATATTCTGGATATTGGATGGTCAGATCATGCTCCTATAGTAATATAGGCTGACTCTTTCTCTTTGACTCCAAATCGGGAATGGAAATTAGGTGACTATATGATACGTGGAGAATGTTCCATGCAGGTGAAAATAATTTTACCTATCATTCAGTACAGTACAATATGTACTCTCGGATTGATACGTTTATGTTGACCAAGGCAACAGTACAGCACGTCTTTAGATCTGATATTCTGGATATTGGATGGTCAGATCATGCTCCTATAGTAATATAGGCTGACTCTTTCTCTTTGACTCCAAATCGGGAATGGAAATTAGGTGACTATATGATACGTGGAGAATGTTCCATGCAGGTGAAAATAATTTTACCTATCATTCAGTACAGTACAATATGTACTCTCGGATTGATAGGCTTATGGTAAACAAGGCTACAGTACCACACGTCCTAAGATCTGATATTTTGGATATTGGATGGTCAGATCACGCTCCTATAGTACTATTGGATGAATCTTTCTCTTTTGACTCTAAATTGGGTATGGAAATTAGGAGACTATTTAGTTTTGAATACAGAGAATACACTTCATGCAGAGATTGTATTATAGAACAATACTATTTCTGAGGTTCCTGATGGGGTGAACTGGAATGTGCAGATGACTGTTTTGCAAGGCCAATTCATGCAAAGTGTGTCTCATCTGAAGAAAGCTATAATAAACAATCTAAAAACGCTTGAAAAAGAGCTATACATTTTAAATCAAGCTATACATTTGGCCAATCTGCTTCATTATCAGCGATGATATCAGTTACCAAAATAAAAATCAATCAAATTAATTTATGATGAGACGCCTCAAACAAACATTTTATTTAAAAGGCAACAAGGCCTCATCTATTCTGGTGTCAAAACTGCCCAAGATATTATACTACCTTAGAACAATTTCTTTGTCCATTCCATTGTGCTTTTTTTTTTTAACAAGATACACTCAACATTGATCAAATACATCTGGAATAATAAACCGAGTAGGATTCAGTTGATAACTATGCAACATTTAAAGGTAAATGGTGGTCTTGGTGTCCCAGATTTTACGGAACTGAGCTGAGCACACCTATCCTAGTATCTGACTACACGTGCTTATAGAGTGGGTCTGGTCCAAGTAGGTCTGGTCCAAGCTATTAGGTTTTAACAAGCTACGCTGGGTGAAAGAAGAATGGATTAAAGGAACTGGCTTGATTACGAGTGAACAAAAATTATACTAAATATCGGAGTCCACCGCTTGGTGAGCAAAACGGGCATATGCAGGTGGGGTTGCCTCCTTGAGTTTCGTGCCCTTTCATCCGATTCCTGATTTTCGAGGAACTTGCTGGGTTGTCGGGTGTATTTCCCCCATGGAGAGGCATGTATTGCGTGAGTGTCCAGGTGGGGGGCTTGGGAGTTTTTGCCCCCATGGATTTCTGGTGCAGTAGGTGCCATTTTGAGGGGTAAGCGATTTAAAGTCTCCGTTCCCTGCACGCTGGCTAGGTCCACGATTGGCTGCAGGTTTTGCGTTTGGGGTCTTGGGCATTGGGTGCTTAGTTGAGCCTTGCTTCCTGGGCCTCCTTTGTAGGAAGAGGGGTTCTCCGGTGATTCAGCTTTTGTTGAGTCATGGAGGGTGAGGTGGTCTGATGTGTACGCATAGCTGGTGTCGGTGCCTCCGAGGTATGTACGTTCTGTTGCTTAGCTTCTAGTTTCACCCAGAATTTGGCAAATATGTCATCTAGCTTGCTCAGGGTTGTTGTATAGAAGGACTTGGCTGGCCCTCCGGCTGTGGGCACCGCCTATTTGGGAGCCGCGGGGCGTCTCCATGTGCAGCAGCTCTCAAAGCTATGGAGAAGTGGTGTGTGGTCTCCTGGAACCGGGATGACCCCCCTGGTTCAGAGGGGGGAAGGGGAGTGAAGCTATGAGATACAAGATGCGGCATCTGGAGAACAGCCATCCTTCCGATGCTGGCCGCAAGAGGTCGAGGTCCGGTGTTCTTGGTCGGGACAGTGCCAAAACTGGTACCATTTGAGACCCCAGGGTCCCCACTATGCATTCAGGCTGGTTTTGTGGTGATATGGGTGAGTTAGCATGCAGGAAAAGTATTAATATGCATGCTTTGGTCAGGAGCTCGCCCTGCATGTGTCCGTTCAGCCTGCCTGTCAGGCCCCGCCCCCCTCAATCCAAATCTTAAAGACATTTTGTTATTCCCATATTTCTCCTAGGCCCACTACTGGAAAATTGTATAAATTCTATTCTCGCCTTGAGAGCTATCATGCAGTGTGCTAGTCATCACAAGAATCATTGAAAACTCTCTATTGTTGGTACCTGGTTCCATCACACCTTCACAAAATGAACAGATATTGGAGGGAGTGTGATGGGACAGGTACCATGTCATACATTTGGCGGTATTGCCCTAAACTCGCTAGATTCTTGAGTGATATTCATAAACTTGTTAAAACTGTTGACCCAAATATAACCACCTTTACTTAGGAATTCAGGCTCTTTAAAAACTTTCCAGAATCTGTTAATAAAGTGGACAGACTAATAATAGGGCATATTCTTATAGCCACCACATCCTACTTACCCAGATATTGGGAATCTCCTGCTAAACCCTCTAAAGTTGACATTAGAAAACAAAACATGTGAGATGGCTATTAGACAGCCATCTTTATTATGGGATCAGCTTTGCTATTTCTGGTCTGAGCGGGAAAACACGATTAAAAAATCATTTATAATTCAAGATATTTAAACTGTAAATTATTTTTTGTACAAACTTGTTTTATTCCTTTTACATAGATACATTATAATTGTTTTATTATTATCGATAAATATAGACATATCAATATTATACAAAAAGATTGTCACTTCAGATGGATAACCCTCAGTTTCCCCTTCCCTATTTTTTTATATTGTTTATTTTATTTATTGTTAGTTTGAATTTATTATAATGTTAAATATCTAAAAAAAAAAACTATTTAAAAAAAAAATTAAAATGAAGTATATATAAAAATACCTAAAAATGTGGCCCCTAATTTCACAGAACACTAGATCCCATTGCCATATTCATACATCATCAGTCAGCCTGAGATAGAATCCAGCCGTTAGGCACCTGCTTCACTCCCGAGTGATTATGTTGATGATGTAAGCAGGGCAGAGCTGCTGCAGTGCCTGGTCCGAATTCTCATATTTACTAAAGCCAAATGCAGTCACAATTCTGTCAGTCTGACCAATTCTGTAACATTGGCTCAGATGAGGAAATCACTGGTTTTCCAAACTCTTCTGAACCAATTTTCCACACTGGTATTGCAAATAATCATTCACTTGCAATAAAAATAAATTCAAGAACTATTTGCCCGCTGACAGCACTAGCAGCTAGTGTGCAAATAGTTAATAACCCTTGGCAGCACAAGGGTTCATTACGTAGCAGCTGGCAAGCTCTTGTTAGCCACAAGAAAATAGTACAAAAAATAAATAAATTAGTAAATATGCTTCCATATGCCCCATCTACCATCTTTTTATTTTACTTAGTGGCATTGAGAATTATGATTTTTTTATTTGGACTTATTTGGGGCTGACAGAAACAAGAACCAGAATAAAGAATACTTTGATAGTAATTATATACTTTCTTAATTTATAAAAACAAAATCTGAGCAATAAAAGTGAAAATCGATACATACTTGATCACCCAGAACTCCAGGAGCACCCGTCTTTCCCTAAGGAAAAATAAATGTTTGTATTAAATTACAAATTGCATACAATGTATCTGAGCTAAGTTTAGTAATAATAGCTGCAGTGTTATTTTACTTACCTGCATTTAGACTGATCAGTCACAACATTAAAACCACTGACAGGTGAATTGAATAACATTGATTATATTAATACAATGGCATCTTTCAGGGGACAGGATATATAAGGCAACAAGTGAACAATCAGTTCTTGAATTTCATGTGTTAAAAGACGGAAAAATGGGCAAGCAAAAAGATCGGAGTGACTTTGACAAGGGCCAAATAGTGATGGCTAGACGACTCGGTCAGAGCATCTCCACAACTGTAAGTCTTGTGGAGTGTTCCCTGTACGCAGTTGTTAGCACCTACCAAAAGTGGTGCAAGGAAGGACCAGCGTCAGGGTCATTGGCACCCAAGGCTCAGTGATGCATGTGGGGAATGAAGACTAGCCTGTCTGGTCTGATCACACATAAGAGCTACTGTAGCTCAAACTACTAAAATCCTTACAATGCCAATAGACCGAAAAATAAATGTTTAGGTGGTGCATAACACCTCTTCAGTGTCAGGATTACTGTTTGATCCAGCACGTAGAACTGTATAGCACGGATGACAAATAAGTAACGTATTACCGGTCCTTAGAATGGGCGGATTTAACGTGCGTAGAATAGTCAAAAATACTAGCCGAGGTCAGGGAACACAGAAAGGGACGCAGCGATGAGGAAAGCCAGGAGTCAGGATACCAGAATATAGAGAAGTCAATAAACAAAGCCAAAGTCCAAAAACAGGTAGAAAACTAATAACAGTAACACGCTCTCGGACAACCACAACAGGGCACTGAGCAGGATGAGAACTGGGCCTAAATACCCCTCTTTTAGTTCTGATAGGCTGTAACCGGCCTTTGACCCCCAAAGTCAGTTACCAGGTTTCATTTGCATTAACCCTTCTGTAGATTAGGTTGCTGCTCGGCACAACTTTTCCTGTGTGGACAGTAAATGTCATTAACCACATTTCTATAAGCGGATGAATACGTGACATTCAGCCTCTTGGGCACATTTCTCCATGATAGAATGCAGTAGGAAGAATGAGGATGTTTGCCATATAGCACAAAAAATGGACTGGCATTGTTGTGAGCAAACTCTGCCCAAGGAAGCAGGCCAATCCAGTCATCCTGGTTGTTCATTATAAAAGAGCGTAAGTATTGGTTCGATTTGCACATTTAGCAGCTCAGTTGGACTGGGAATGATAAGTGGAAGAAAAAGACAAAGCAGTAACCATCTCCAAACAAAAGGCCAAAACTGAGAAACAAACTGGCTACCTCAATGAGATACAATTTCTTTTGTGATGCCATGTACACAGAACACCTCTCTGCTGAAGAGAACTTCTAATTCTGAAGAAGATGGCAATTTAACTTCTAATTCTGAAGAAGATGGCAATTTAGGGAGCAAATGATATGAGACATTTTTGAAAAACGGTCTATTATCATTACTATCACAGTACTTCCATTGGAATGTGGCACATCTACTTAGAAATCAATAGGAATAGATAAGGGCTGTAGTAAGCCATTGGGGTAATTTGCACCACACACTTGTATATATTTTTGCATCCTTATGCAAAGAAAGCCACCAAAATAGAGAAAGAAAAGAGAAAGAGTGGATATGGTTTTACACACACCTGGGTGACCTGTTGCTTTAGTTTTAGATAGAAAGACATCAAGGTTAATCTGCCATCAGTAATCACAAACAATTTGCTTGGTGGGTTATGGCTTAGTGGTTTAGTTTGTTTGGACTGTATGCATTCCAAAACGTAGGAGGAAACAGTAAGGAATGTTGAGGCAATTATCATACCAGGCAGGGCCGGACTGGGGATACAAAGCAGCCCTGGAAAAAAAAATTATGCCAGCCCCATAAGTCACTGCGCCATATATTGTCGCGTGTAATATGTAAGGCTATGTCTTGCCATGACAGATGATTGAGTAATATATATATATATATATATATATATATATATATATATATATATATATATATATATATATATTGCTTTTTCTAATATAAAATATTGGTCCTTTGAGAGTAAAACGTTTAATTATACAGTAAGCATACTCACATGCAGACACAGACAATCTCACTGACATCTCAATGACACACACAAGCTCACTGATACACAGCCTCATAGACAAACAATCTCACTGATATACATGAGCTCATTGACATAAAAACACAAGCTCACTCACTAGCAGGCACACACATGCAAGCAAGCTCACTCACTAGCAGACGCACACACACAGCTTAATGTAGTGGTACTGGTGTCTATAGCATCTCCCTACAGGCTTTTCAACGTAAACACTGACTTTTCAGAGAAAAGGCCATGTTTACATTGCATCAAAGTGACACCACTAGTGACAGTCACTCAGATGGTCACTAGAGGTGCTTCCTGTGTCAGTGCACCTACATTCAGGGCCTCCACACTCTGTAGGTGCTGAACGTTCCCCATAGAGATACATTGATTTAATGCATCTCTATGAGGAGATGCTGATTGGTGTAACGTTTTGCAGCCAATCCAATAGCAAAGCATTGGATTGGCTGAGATCATCAAGCTTGATTATCTCAGCCATAGAGGCAGGGCCAGTTGAGGGGAGACCAGCACGCTGCGTGGGGGAAAAAAAAGGTGAGCAAAAACACTATTTTTAAACACACATACACACCATGACAGACACAGAAACACATATACGATGACAGATACACACCCCATGACAGACACGCACACACCATGACAGACCATGACACAGACAGACCATGACACAGACAGACACACACACATACCATGACACAGACAGACACACACACCATGACGGACAGACACACCATGACACAGACAGACACACACACCATGGCGGGCAGACAGACTGAGACTAGAAGCATAATCTCACATATGGCGCCTTCACTTACGTTAATTAAAAGCCTCAGTGTACCTCTCCTAATGGTATAACTGACAGGTTTTCATGCATATAGGATGGCCCCACTTAGATGGCACCCACCCTGCTCAGCTAATTAAGCCTGTTTTATGCGTCCTCTAACAAGTTTAAGCTTTACATGATATATACCAGTTGGTATGACTGGTTTACCCAACCTATGTGTACAGAGGACCACTTCTCTTTGATAACCGTTGTGTTACTCTGTTCTTTAACTCGCTCTCACAGTCCAGTTGGTTAACATAATTTTGAGCATTTACTGCAATATAGCAACCTGGACATATGTTATCTAGCTTGTAACAATCCTATTATTAACAAAAATGTGCTTACTCATCAAAACCATGAACATGTTATGTATGTTGTATCAACCGCTTGTTACTACTATTATGGCCTTGCAAAGCTACATGTATTACTCTGCACACAAAAACAAAGAATTTTTTTTAAAAAGGGGGAAAATACAAGTATCGTACGAACAGGTTTTTATCCTGATGTATTGTATTGCTGCCTCGGTGCTTAAAAAAAAAATAAAGGATTATAAAAAAACAAGACCCCAGCAGGTTGTTACACTTGGTGCTTCTTGTGACGTGTTTTACAAAAACTAGAAGCACTCCACCTAGCACTTAGTAAAAAAATATCTTAGAGTCCATTAACCCCTTAAGGATGGTGGGCGTTCTATAGCCACTTGGTCACAAACACTGGCTAAAATTAGCGTTCAAATTAGTTTTTGGCATTTTTCAACGCTACCTTTGGCCAGTGTTTGTGACTAAGTGGCTACTAAAAAAGACTGGGCATACTCCATTTGTGATACCTTGGGTTGTCTACCTTTGCAAATGCAATGCTATCATGGGGATCATTTTCATTCCTGGGCTACCATACGCAGTGGCAGCTCTAGACTTTGTGAGGCCTTAGACGAAACTGAAACATGAGGCCCCCAATAACACCCAAAGTGAAAAAATAAATAAGTTGCATTATGTGTATAAGGTCAGTGCTATATTTGCCGTGAGGCAAATAAGGCATTTGCCATGGGCGGCACTTTCCAGGGGGTGGCAAAAAAATGTCCAGGCAAATGCCTTGTTAGCCTCGGGGCAGGTGGCTAGCTGGGTCCAGGCAGGCGGCAAGGGAGCGCTGATTTCTAAGCTCTCCCTGCTCAGCTTCCTCACGCGCCGCAGAGTTATGCCGGGAGCTGGAATATGACATCACATTCCGGCTCCCACCTGGACCTCAAATGGCCGTCCGCCTGGCTGCATGCATGCCCACAGCCCGGCCAGCAGCCCCAGGGAGACTGGGTGGATTTAAATTAAAATGAACAAATAATCTGTGAGTGTGGGGGGGGAGGAGGGGAGGGGAAGGTGTGTGTATGTCTGTCAGTGTGTGTGTGTGTGTGTGTGTGTATCTATGTCTGTCAGTGTGTGTGTGTGTATGTATGTGTCAGTGTGTGTGTGTGTGTATGTCTGTCAGTGTGTGTATATGTCTGTCAGTGAGTCTGTGTGTGTATATCTGTCAGTGTATGTTTGTGAGTGTGTCTGTCAGTGAATGTGTGTATGTCTGTCAATGTGTGTCTGTCAGTGAGTGTGTGTGTGTGTGTCTGTAAGTGAGCGAGTGTATGTCTGTCAGTCAGTGTGTGACTGAGTGATTGTGTGTGTCTGTGAGTGAGTTTTTGTGTCTGTAAGTGAGTGTGTGTGTGAATGTCTGTATGTGTGTGTGTCTGTGAGGGAGCCTGTGTGTCTGAGTGACTGTGTGTGTCTGTCAGTGTGTGTGTGTCTGTGAGTGAGTGTGTGTCTGTCAGTGAGTGAGTGTGTGTGGCTGTAGTTATATTGAAGGACAGGCTTCGAGCACTGGATACAGAATGCTAGTCTCTGTCTCTGTCCAGAGGCTTGCAGTGTCGTGGCTCCCTGTGTCGCTGTGTTGTGAGCTATCTGACTGTAGTTATGGCATAATTTGCAAACTAAATTAATTTGCAATAAAAAAAATTAATGAGCAATTATGCTAATCCTTTATATACAATTGCGGGGTATGGTTACATAGCCTGGCAGTCGCGTATACATAAGTGCAGGTGTGTATATTTCTGACACAAAGTATCCTTGTGTGTGAATGTATGTTGTGAGTATGTGTCTGGAAACGTATGATAGGGGCGTGGTTGTGAAATGGTTGCAGGAGGGAGTTTGACAAGGCGAGCGGAGGTAAATGTGACACGAATGGAGGAGGTTAATGTAACAAGGTGAGTATATCTTAGTTGAGGGGTGTATCGCAGGGTTGGGGTGAGAGTGCCATGTTTGGAGGAGGGAGAGTGATAGAATGAGGGGAGGAGAGTGTGACAAGATTAAGGGGGGTTAATGTGACAGGGTGAGTGTGGCAGGGTTGGGGGAGAGTGTGATAGGGTTTTGGGTAAGTGTGGAGTTTGGATTGGAGGGGTTTATGTAGTAGGGTGAGTGTGGCAGGGTAAAGGGGTTGAGTGGGACAGTGTCACATGTCCATCCTCTCTGTGTGGGGATTGTGGTGGGGGTTGCCTTCCTGAGAGTAGTGGAGGTGCCGCCCAGCGGTCCTGTGCCGTAGTGTCTGACTTTTGTGGCATGTCGGTAGATGCCGGCCACTGCGGAACCACGTCAATTTATAGCCCCACGTCCACCCACAGTAATGACGACTTCGATGTGCGTATGACGTCACGCACACACGCACGTTTTGGAGTCAAACGTCAGGTAAGGCCAATCAGATTTGCAGGAGGGTTATTTAAACTCATTTTTCCTTCCACTCATTGCTCTGTCGTGGTTTCCCTTTGCTGGTTATCCGAGAGTGTGTTCCTGATCGTATTATTCTGTTTTTTGACTCTGGCATAATTTTTACTTCCCTGATTTCTGGTATCTTTGACTTTTGGCTTTCCCTCATCATTGTGTCTCATTCTGTATCCCTGATGTTGGCAAGTATTTTGACTATTCTTGGGTACGTTAAATCCGGCCACTCTATGGTCCGGTGAGACGTTATCCTTAGCCCTAGGTATGATACTATTTCTGCGCTCTTTCCACATCCCTATGTATTTTTAAACAAATGGAGGTTTTTAGTTACCTCCAATGGCCTTGAGAGGGTAAGCTCACCTGCCACATCAAGGCAGAGCTTCTGGCAAAAATATCTCTAATGAGACAGAAAGGGGTATTTTTCATATGTATCCCTACATTTGTTTAAAAATACATAGGGATGTGGAGAGAGCGCAGGTAACTTTTTTTCTTTGGTTTTTACTATATGTATTTTGACTGATGTGTACTATAGTCATTGCTGCCGCCCAGGAGTAATGGGAGTTTGAGCGCAGGACTAGTTTCTTTGTATGATACTATTTCTGTGTGCTGGATCAACTAGTAATCCTTACAGACAGATAGAGGATGAGTGGGACAGGATTGGAAGGTGAGTGTGACAGTGAGAGAGAAGGTAAGTCTGACAGGATTTGGGGGGTTAATGTGATAGGGTAAGTGTGGCACAACGAGGGTGGGTGAGTTTGATATGGATAGAGGGGGTGAGAGTGACAGGTTTTGGAGGGGTTAATGTGAGTTTGGCAGGAATGGGGGTGACAGTGTATGGGGACTGAGAGTGTTTGAGGATGGCGATAGTGTATGTGTAGGGGGTGACAGTGTGTGCTAGTGAAGGTGACAGTGTGTGTGGAGGGGTGTCAGTGTGGGAGACAGGGTGTGTGGGGGGCTGTGACAAGGTGTGTGGGGTCTGTGACAGGGTCAGTGTAAGGTGCCAAAGTGTGGTGGGGGCTGTGGCAAGGTGGAGGGGCTGTGATTGGCTAGTGGGTGCTGTGAAAAGGTGGGGGGGCTGTGACAAGGTGGAGGCTGTGACAGAGTGGAGGGACTGTGGCAGGGTAGGGTGGCTGTGACAGTGGTGGGGGTTGTGACAAGGTGGCTCTCTCCCAGGGCAGACTGTATGGAGGAGCTTCGCACCCGGCGGCATACAGGGCAAGCCACCAGGCCCCCTCGGCCAGGCCAGGCCCCCTCGGTCATAGACCGAGGGCCCGACAGGCCAGTCTACCCTATGGCCACAAGGCCTTAGTCAGCGTGAGGCCTTAGGCGGCTGTCTAAATTGCCTATTTAGAGAGCCACCTTTGACCAAATGGTCTCAAAGGCAACAGAACCAGTCTGGCAAATTTCAATGTGTATAAACTGAAAAATGTAATGTGCTATATTTTACCATGTAACTTTCGAAAACACCATAAAGCCTGTACATGGGGGGTACTTTTGTACTCGGAAGACATCGCTGAATACAAATATGTGTACTTTATGGCAGTAACAGCTAACAGTATTATGAAATTCACTGTTAAAATGTCATGCAGAACTAATAAAATATATATATTTTAATTTCTCACATTTTAAAAAATATTTTATTCATATTAAATTATGTTTATTATATAAATATTTGATGTGAAATGAAAGCACAGTTTCTCATGAACAAAATGATATATAATAAGTGTGGGTGCAATTAATATGAAAGAGATGAATTACGGTTGAACAGGTACATAGCGCAAATTCAATGTTTTGTTTACGTTTTGTTTTGATCTGAGCTTGTACAACTGCCTCAGTCCTTTCTACATGCTGTACAGTAGGTTTTTCTATAAACTAAACAAAAACTATACTATCTTGGGGATAAAACAATATTAAATAAAGTCAGAACTATCGTTTGCATGGGCTGCAATACACACTTCATGAATGCCTTGCCACTCCCCAATGTAAACATACTTCGTCAGGGCCGGACTGGCCCACCGGGATACCGGGAAATTTCCCGGTGGGCCGACGGCACCTGGGGCCGGGCAGCCACCTGGGTCTGCTACCCAGCGTGCAGCTTAATGAGACCGGGGCCGGAATATGACGACATATTCCGGCCCCGGTCTCATTCAGCAGCACGCGAGGGCGGGAGAGCAGAGACAGCGCAGCTCCCCCAGCGGCCGCCAGCAGACCTCCCCCAGCGGCCGCCAGCACCGGTGCTCCAGCACAGACAGCCGTCTGCACTGCACGACCCCCTGGCAGGTAGGAGTAATGTGTGTCAGTGTGAGTTTGCTTGTCTGTTATGGTGTGTCTGTCTGTCTGTTATGGTGTGTCTGTCTGTCTGTGTCATGGTGTCTGTCTGTCTGGTGTGTGTGTCTGTCTGTCTGTGTCATGGTGTCTGTCTTTCTGTGTCATGGTGTGTGTGTCTGTCTGTGTCATGGTGTGTGTGTGTGTCTGTCTGTCTGGTGTGTGAGTCTGTCTGTCTGTGTCATGGTGTCTGTCTGTCTGGTGTGTGTGTCTGTCTGTCTGTGTCATGGTGTCTGTCTGTCTGTGGCATGGTGTATGTGTCTGTCTGTCTGGTGTGTGTATCTGTCTGTCTGTGCCATGGTGTCTGTCTGTATGGTGTGTGTCTGTCTGTCTGTCTGTGCCATGGTGTCTGTCTGTATGTTGTGTGTGTCTGTCTGTCTGTGCCATGGTGTCTGCCTGTATGGTATGTGTGTCTGTCCGTCATGGGGTGTGGGTCTGTCTGTGTCATGGTGTGTGTGTGGGTCTGTCTGTGTCATGGTCTGTCTGTGTCATGGTCTGTCATGGTGTGTGTGTGTCTGTCTGTGCCATGGTGTCTGTCTGTATGGTGTGTGTGTGTGTGTGTGTGTGTGTGTCTGTCTGTGTCATGGTGTGTTTGTATGTCTGTGTCATGCTGTGTCTGTCCGTCATGGTGTGTGTGTCTGTCTGTCATGGGGTGTGTGTCTGTCTGTGTCATGGTGTGTGTGTCATGGTATATGTGTCTGTCTGTCTGTGTCATGGTGTGTGTGTGTCTGTCTGTCTGTGCCATGGTGTCTGTCTGTATGGTGTGTCTGTGTATGTGTGTCTGTCTGTCATGGTGTGTGTGTGTGTGTGTCTGTGTGTCATGGTGTGTGTGTGTCTGTCTGTGTCATGGTGTGTCTGTCCGTCATGGTGTGTGTGTCTGTCTGTGTCATGGTGTGTGTGTGGGTCTGTCTGTGTCATGGTCTGTCTGTGTCATGGTCTGTCATGGTGTGTGTGTGTCTGTCATAGGGTGTGTATCTGTCATGGTATATGTGTTTCTGTGTCTGTCATGGTGTATATGTGTGTTTAAAAATAGTGTTTTTGCTCACCTTTTTTTTTCCCCATGCAGCGTGCTGGTCTCCCCTCGACAGGCCCTGCCTGCTCAAGCTTGATGATCTCAGCCAATCCAATTCTTTGCCATTGGATTGGCTGCAAAACGTTACAACAATCAGCATCTCCTCATAGAGATGCATTAAATCAATGTATCTCTATGGGGAACGTTCAGCACCTACAGAGTGTGGAGGCCCTGAATGTAGGTGCACTGACACAGGAAGCACCTCTAGTGACCATCTGAGTGACTGTCACTAGCGGTGTCACTTTGATGCAATGTAAACATGGCCTTTTCTCTGAAAAGTCAGTGTTTACGTTGAAAAGCCTGTAGGGAGATGTTATAGACACCAGTACCACTACATTAAGCTGTGTGTGTGCGTCTGCTAGTGAGTGAGCTTGCTTGCATGTGTGTGCCTGCTAGTGAGTGAGCTTGTGTTTTTATGTCAATGAGCTCATGTATATCAGTGAGATTGTTTGTCTATGAGGCTGTGTATCAGTGAGCTTGTGTGTGTCATTGAGATGTCAGTGAGATTGTCTGTGTCTGCATGTGAGTATGCTTACTGTATAATTAAACGTTTTACTCTCAAAGGACCAATATTTTATATTAGAAAAAGCAATATATATATATATATATATAACTCAATCATCTGTCATGGCAAGACATAGCCTTACATATTACACGCGACAATATATGGCGCAGTGACTTATGGGGCTGACATAATTTTTTTTTCCAGGGCTGCTTTGTATCCCCAGTCCAGCCCTGGACTTCGTATCTAGGAGATATATTGAGAAGTTCCTACTATACTAGAAGCTTCCGTTGACTCTCCTAAGCTAAGCCTTGCAGTACAGAGCATGGTGTAGTGGTTATGTTGATTTGAGTGTTCCTTTAACCCATAGGTGAAATGTTCTTGACCATCTTTACTATATTTCTGTTATACAACAATACATTTTAAATAGTTTACATATTTATACATCATTTATTCACCTTTAATCCTTTCATTCCTGGAAGGCCAATGTTCCCTCTGTATCCTGAAGACCCCTAAATTACAAAAACAATATAAATAATTCTGTAAATAAATAAATATAAATATTGACAGACTGCTTTACTGCTTCATAGAAAATAGCATACAGCGGCTTTAATTAGCAATATACTGGTCTTAGAACATATCACACATCACTTTTTATTTGACGGTCTGCTAATCTTAGAACATATTACACATATTTTTATTAGCAGCCTGCCCATGATGAAATTCAATCTTACTGTTTGTCTGCTGATAGTGTAGCATATCAAACATCACTTCCTAATTATAGTCTCATAGTCTTAGAACATATCATACATTACTTGGGCTATGACATTGCTAAGGATTGCAGTGAAGGGGCCAATTGCCCCCCCTCCTCCCCTCCCTCCTCCAGATTATTCATTGCCTGTGTGCCCCTGCCATCTAAAACGTATGTCCACCATATACTGTGCAAGCTCAACTGTACTTGGCAGAGTAGGCACCTGCCTACCCACACAGCAGGTGCCTACTCTGCCCAAATATAATGTGTACAATGGGGGGGAGTACAGGCGGAACAGCTCCCTTGCTCACCTTGCAGTGTGCGAGCAGCCATAATATGATATCATCCCAGGAACGGCAAGTCTAGAGGGGATATGTGCATAGAGATCACAGTGATCCCTCAAACCCCACTGGCCGGGCACCAGGGCGATGATCCACTCCAGCCTTCTCAGAGAAAGTTAAGAAGGTGGGAAAGACCTTAATACTGCAGACCATCGTTAATAACCAATATTGGGATTTACAAAATAAATAAGAAACCTCTGGGGGTCCAAATCCCCCAGCCTCTACCCATTGAGGTAGGGTCTGGGTCTGCGTGGAGCCCTCGCTGAATGAAGATAGATTCTTTTTTTTATTGTCGGGATTATTTTCGGCGTGTTTGTTTTTTGCGCTCTGGTCTTTTTAAAATTGTATTAGTTTGACGGGAATTATGTATTTTTATTTGGCCTTCTTTGGGGCTGAGAAAAAAAAGATTTTAGAAAATAGAAGACATCATTGTTTTGGGGACTTCAATGAGTAGGGCTCTGAAAATGAACAGTACTTGTGGAAGAACAATGATTTTTATGGCATTTATCTGACCCAGCAAAGAGGAGTGTTTGTTCCCCCAGCTATCCAGCATTGTTGTGTGTTTCGTCAGTAGTCGGCCATGGTTATGTTTTAATATGACATGTTTGGAGGGTGCTAATTGCATTCCTAAATAAGTAAGGGTGTCTTTCCTCCATTCAAACAGGTAAAGTGCCCACAATTCAGTAAGGCGGGGGTGCGGTATGTTAACAGGGAGTACCTGCGTTTTAGCAGCATTGTTTTATAGTAGGATACTTGTCCATAATTGTAAAGGAGAGTCAGAAGTGGCGGGAGAGAGTCATTGGGTTTCGTAAGAAATAGGAGTACAGTCTGCAAACTGGGCTATTTTTTTAGGCCGATTGGTGATGGTTCACCAGTTATAGCTTGATCGTGTTTATGCTTTTGAGTGTTTTGAGGTTTATACTAGGTAGTGGTTAGCTGCTAAAAGATTTAATATACATTGTTATGAGAGATTTGACATCTTTCTTCGAAGCGCCTTCTTTACACACACTATCACTAAGGCTCAAGATTTACCTGTCAGATCACTCCCCTCCCCCACCATTGGCAATTAGGGACTTCACCCGCCACTCATGGGTGAGGCCAGGGAGAGGCAATAGTTCCCGCACCTTATGTCACTTAGGGCCCCCACCTGTCACTCATGGGTGGAGGCTGAGGTGGAGGCAATAGGTCCCCCCCTTTTGTCACTTAGGGCCCCCACCTGCTGCTTATGGGTGGGGGCTGGCCGAGACCCTAGGTCCCCCAATCAGTTGGACAGCCACCACTATTTTTACATAGTACAAGGAGGCAGTTGCAAGCCAGTAGCTTCGTCCTTGTAATAAGCAAACAAATGGAGACCAAATTAAAATGTGGTTTTCTTTAGTTCTTTGTAATTTCTAATAGTCAAATTCCCATCAGAATTTCAGACAATAGCGAAAGCCCAAGTGTTCAACTGGGCATGCGCGAGAATTTCACAGTGCTGTCTAATGTGGGTAGATGACGTGTCCCACAGGGCCTTCATCTGCCAGCATTAACATGGCGGTGTCTAGGACCTAGGTCTGGGGAAGAAATAGAGTAAAAAAAAAAAGTCAGGAGGGAAGTTAAAAATAAATAAATGCCGCTTTAATAACAGCAGGCGGATATTAGTGGCCACAAATTCCAGCCAGGTTTCCAACCTTTCTGCTATATTTTTTTCACTAGCCTCTAGTAACAACTACGACAACTGTCGTAATAGTGATTACTGTGAAAAAAGTTTATGAAACCATAAATTAACTTAGAAACAACATCAGGGACAAAGTAAACCCTTTGCAGCACTGAAATGCACAGAAGGAAAAGTAAAATAAAACTATCAACAATGTAGGGGCATATCCTGGACCCTGTTTTGAGAAATGAAGATGCCCAGATGATGAGCCTTTAAGGGGCCCATTGCAGAGGCATCATAGAGGCTCAGAAGACTAGTTATATCCTGGGCCACACTTTTACCCTCATCCCTGCTGGCCAATAGAGTAAAGGGTGGGGTAAGGGCAACTTGCTTACCCAGAATTATTGTGACCTCACACTTTGGTTTTATTTATTTAACTATTTACTTTTATGTACTAATTGTATTATAGAGCTAGAACATTTTGCATGTGTAAATTGATTATGTTTCTCTTTGTAGGATCTTTGGGTGGTTTAGTAGCGTGTTACTTTGATTGATAGCAAGTGATAAGGCTGAAAACCAGACTGTCACTAGCTTTTAACAGCCCGCATTCTACTCATTGTTAACAGTAACATCTGCCAGAAATTCTCTGTTGAAATTTTGTAGCTGAAAACCACCTGCTACTTGTTAAGGTCAGCAATAGCTACTATAGCAAGTAACAGCCAGTTGGTTATGCATTGACATACTGAGTGTAGGGAGGAGGTGTTATAACATCATATCTTCCCAGTGCTGCAGTGTTTGAGCAACGATAGACTTATGTGCTGTCATATGTGGCATGTTCCATGGAATCTTCCCCAAGCAGGCAGTGTAGTGTTATAGTGCCCTTGTGGGGGCTCTGCTTGAGCAAGCCTCTTATTGTAGCACCCCCCGAAGGGGACTCGGGTGCTTCTAAGGTGATAATCTTCAATATAAACTTTACCAAGATTTTGATTAGTCTTCAGAAATGTTGAAAAGCCTCTTAACAGTTTTCCATTACTGAATATAGCATCCGCTGCATTTTAGTTTTTTTGTGGGGGAGGAGAGGTTGCTGTTAACTTAGAGAGTAGGTGCTAAAAAAGCATCAAACAAGTCATGAAATTAAGTTGTATTTCACAACATCCATTTTCTCATTATAGTTAGTACTAATGTATCTTCAAAGCTGATCCTTGGTCAGGCCCCAATATTCCATAATGACACAATCAATGACATTAGTGCGGTGTGTCCATTATACGCAATGTCCCTGGATATCAGTAAATATGGAAGTTACATGTCAGATCACAGAAGTTCAAGACAAAGTGGCAATTTTATACTTTATAATTGATGATTGGTCTTAGAGTAAATTTGGGAAAGGTATAGCAGGACATAATGAGATGTTTTGGTAGAGATCATTAAGCCTTTGGACTTACTTTCTACATCCAGTTGTGCTATGCTTTCTTTATAGTGAAATAATGTTGTATTAATAGATGGAAGATGTGAGGGGCCACCTGGCACCCTGACTGGGTAGCTCCGTCAATCGCTGCTTCCTAGTAATCCTCAATTACCATAAGCACTGCACCGGACACAATAACCACTGTAAATCCCACAAACCGCCGCAGCTTGGTTGGGGTCTCACTGTCCTCCACCCATCCTGGATCCAAGACCAGGATCCAGCTTCCAGTGGGTAGACCTCTCCTAGTCCAGAGAGCAAAGCAGGCTGCTCTTACAAGAGCAATCATTGTAAGCCAAGGGAGTATAGTGATTATAGCAATCCCCAGAATGAATTTAGCTCTCCAATCCCCCAAATTTGAGCCTAGACTTCATGAAGGGTAAAACTAATCTGTTTAATGGCAACCACAACAGGCCTTATATGCAGGTCCCCATGCAAGGGGCACTCCCCCCTGGACCTGAGAGTAGACTACAGTAAAAACATACACACGATTACATTAGCTCTCAGGTCCAGGACACTCCCATACAAAATAGGTCAATCCCTCCCCTGTGCCTGGGAGATAATTGAGTCAGCACTGTAGTAAACTCAATTATCTCCATGCACTGAAAACATACATTTTTACAAAACCCCATAAATATCTTTTAACACACAAAATCCCCACAAATTTTACATCCCCTGATAGCCCTGATCTGGGTGACCATCATATCCAAAAATTGCCCAAATCAGTTCAGGGGTTCAGGAATTTCCTGGAAGTCTTATTTTTGACCGACCGTGCACATGGTCCCATGCCCAAAACAGTTCCAGAGAATTAGTGCTAACAGTCGGTCTCTCTTTCTGGAGTACAAAAGTACATACTTTACATGAACAGAGCCTTTTAAAGTATTTCAGCCAGGTCTATTGCAGGGGCCATAGTCACATGGTAGGAGGCTGTAGACATGTGCAATTCGTTTCGGTCCGAATGCGAATTCGGACGAATTTCAGGCAATTCGGACATTCGGGTACGTTCCGAATGTCCGAATAGCTGAATCGACAAATTCCCGAAGTCCCGAAATTGCTGAATTTCCGTAGTGTCAAAGTGCTGAAGTTCCAAAGTGCCGAAGTTCCGAAGTGTCAAAGTGCCCAAGTGCCCAAGTGCCCAAGTTCCGAAGCACAGTATTGCCTAACTACTAATATACTTACCCAGTGGAAGAATGAAGAATGTTACACTGTATACAAGTTTAAATAAAAAGTATACAAACATAGCCAGGATTCAGCTGTAAGCATTTGCAACCCTTACAACAATCAAGTAACACACATTCATATAAAATGTAAGTTACTTAGCCAGTCAATGGAATGACAGGAATGAATAAGTAGATAACTCCCTAATTCCCACGGTATTAGGGAGCTATCTACCAAAAGGCTGAAAGACCTAAATTGGTCTTTCAGCCAAATTTACTAATAGTAAGTAAAGATTACTTAGTATTAGTAAATAATCTGCCCCTACTCTCTATACCGCGAGTAGGGGCATGTCTAGTAAACAGTGAGCAGCCTGTGGCTGAATTTCAGAATTTCGGAATGCCGAACCGAACCGAAAGTTTTCCCCATGCACATACCTAGTGTGGTGACATTCTGTCATCAAACTAACATGGTGACCAGCAGTGGTGTATCCTGGTTTTGTGCTGCCCTAGGCAGCACAAAACTCAGGCGCCCCCCCCCAACCTTTACCCCGCCCCGCATTCTAAATACACACACATTCACTGACACATACGCATACACTCGCTAACAGAAACACACACTCGCTAACAGAAACACACACTCGCTAACAGAAACACACACACACACACACTAACAGACACACTAACAGACACACACACACTCACAGGCAAGCAGACACACACACACTCACAGGCAAACACACACACACACACACTCACAGGCAAACACACTCACAGACACCCACACTAACAGACACCCACACTAACAGACACCCACACTAACAGACACCCACACACACTAACAGACACACACTAACAGACACACACACACACACTAACAGACACACACACACTAAGACACACACACACTAAGACACACACACACACACACTAAGACAGACACACACACACTAAGACAGACACACACTCACTAAGACACACACACTCACTAAGACACACACACTCACTAAGACACACACACTCACTAACAGACACACACTCACTAACACTCACTAACAGACACACACACACTCACTAACAGACACACACACACTCACTAACAGACACACACACACACTCACTAACAGACACACACTCACTAACAGACACACACACACACTCACTAACAGACACACACACACTCACTAACAGACACACACACACACTCACTAACAGACACACACTCACTAACAGACACACACACACTCACATTAACACTTTTCTTCTTTTTTTTTTTTTTACTTTAACCCCCCCAGCCTCCTTACCTTTGGGAATGCTGGGGGGGGTGTCTCTTCCTCCCTGGTGGTCCAGTGGCTGCTGGGCGGTCGGGCGGCGCTGCTGGGCGGGCGGCGAGGGAGCACTCCCCTTGAGCTGTCTGCTCAGCTCCCTCGCGCACCGCAGAGTGAGGCTGGGAGCCGGAATATGACGTCATATTCCGGCTCCGCCTCCCAGCCTCACTCTGCGGCGCGCGAGGGAGCTGAGCAGACAGCTCAGGGGGAGTGCTCCCTCGCCGCCCGCCCAGCAGCGCCGCCCGACCGCCCAGAAGCAGCCCAGCATGTCTGTTAGCCGCAAGGCTAACAAGACATTTGCCTTGGGCGTTTGGGGGGCGGCTTTTTTTGCCGCCCCCTGGAAAATGCCGCCCAAGGCAAATGCCTTGTTTGCCTCGCGGCTAATACGCCCCTGGTGACCAGGGGTCATGTGATCAAGTTCATGTAGATCTTTCTTACAGGGTGATAAGCTTTACCTTTGATATGGTAAGTAGGTAATTCAATACCTTTACAAGTCAGGAGAGAGATAGCCACTCCTCCCTATCCCCATTCCTCTCTGTTCCTTCTTGGCTGTGCTACTGAGCAGACATGGGCTAATTTTTATCATGGTGAACTGTGAGTGGGATCTGGTGATTTTATAAGATTTAGTTGTTATTTTTAGTTAGGTTGTTGTTGCTGTTGTTGTTGTTGTTGTTGTTGGTATAGTTAGTTAGATTGTGTGTAATTATTTGTGTGTTGTTGTTGTTTTGTCTCTTAATAAATATTTGTTAAAGTAGACGGACCAGAGTTTATATGTGTATGCGTACATAATAATTTATAGAGTTTGGTAATACACCACACCTAGGAGGCTGGCAAACAGTCCCCTCCAAAAACTTGTGGCAAACTCACAGGAAAAGGGGAGTTTGTCACACTTAAAAACAAAAATATTTATTTATGCATATATTTACTGGTCTATACAAGTTCTGCAAAGTGTGAAAAACAAAATGCTAAATCCTTACAAATTATTCTACATTGCAAGACGCAAGAAGTCATAATTTGACCAACTAGTTTGCTAGTTTAAAATCGAACAAACTACTGAACATAGTCAATAGTCTTACCCTGGAGCTTGTTTCCCTTGTTCGTGGGAATGTTTCCACCGAACAGTATCTTCCCAAGTGCTATAAAACCAAACACAGTCGATCATGGAAGTCCAACGGTGTTCAGGAGTTTCATTGTCCAAAAATAGTTCCATGAACTCGACGACCAAATACAGCTGCCTGCGTTCGTGCGAACAAGATGGCCGCCACCTCGTGGTCGTCCATAGGAAATGTGTCCACCCAGACTGTTACGGACCGCCTGGCACCCCAACTGGGCACCTCCGCCAACAGATGCTTCCTGTCAGGGTACCTGTCGTCTCTACCTCTGTGGAGGTGAGATACTTGGACGTTCTTCCTCGCAAAAGGGTTGAATCACTCGTTCCTCGCGGTTCCCTCGGTCGTTTACACGCCGGCCGCGAGGGATCCACTTCCTTTTATGACGCGGCGTTCAGTAGCCGACGTCATGACGACAACCCAACCCGATCTGTCAATCAAGCCCCAAGCACGAATGAGGATTCGTCGGGGGCGTGATTACCTGTTTAGAATCAGGGTATAAAAGAGGGCTTTCTACGTTTGTTCATTGCCCTGTCGTGGTTCTAGCTTGTCTAGTCACTCAGTGCTCTTGTATTCTGTTAGTTTCTTTGGTTTTGACCCGGCTTGTCTGTTCTACCTCGTTTACCTCTATTACCCTTTGACTCGGCTTGTCTCTCGTTTACCTGCTCTCTCGTTCCCTCGACCTCGGCTTGTCTCTATACCATTCTTTACTACTCTTACGTTAGTCCGGCCATTCTAAGGTCCGGTATACGTACCCTGTACCTGTTTGTACTCTGCGTGTTGGATCCCTGTCCCGATCCTGACACTTCCTAGCTGATGCTGAGGACCGTAAGCACCGCACCGGACAACACAAGCACCGCAGACTCCACAACCTCCATAGCTTACCTGGGATCTCGCCGTCTTCCTCCCACCGTGGACCAACCTCTGATATCCAAGACCGTGTGGAAAAGACCTCTCCTGCTCCAGATAGTGTAGCAGGAACAGCTCTTACAAGAGCTAGTGATTAGAACCCAGGGGAGTATAAGGAGTATAGCAATCCCCAGTGTGAATATAACAGTTCCCCTCCAATCACGAGATGAGGCTACATGTTAAGGAACTCAATTTTAATGGTGCCACACTGGCCTTTTATGACAATCCCCAAGCAAGGTGTACGCCCACATGGACATTGTTGGGGACAGGGACACAAACGTGTACACCAATCACAATAGAGTTACAATCTAAGGCACTCCCCCACATAATACAATAAGCCTTCCCCTGTACTATACTAAACTCAATTATCTCCAAACACAAAAAACACACATTTTTACAAAACCCCCAAAACACCTTAAAACCATAAAATCCCCATACAGTTACATCCCCTGATAGCCCTGACCTGGGTGACCAACATATCCAAAAATTACCTAGATTAGTTCAGGGGTTCAGAAATTTTATGGAACTCATGTATTTGACCAACCGCAGGCATGGTTCCATGCCCAAAACAGTTCCAGAGAATCAGGGCTTGCGGACGGTCTAGTTCGGTAGTTCGCAAACGAACAAACTACGGAACAGAGTCAATAGTCTTACCCTGGAGCTTGTTCCCTTCATCCAGATGAATGAGCTCACCAAACAGTGCATTTCTAAGCTGAATAGAAATGAACGCAGGCGATGATGGAAGTCCAGCGGTGTTCTGGAGTTTCTGTATCCAATTTCAGTTCCACGAGATTCATGCCCAAACACTACTGCCTGTGTTCATGCGAACAAGATGGCCGCCACCTCATGGTTGTTCATAGGAATAGCGGCCACCCAGACGAACAATTAGAACACTGCGGTGAGAAATGTTCCAAGTTGTTACTAGGTGTTAACAAGCTCCAGGTTGGTCTCTGTTCGTGCGGTTGTTCGGTAAACTAACCATATAGTCCTAATTGCACAAACAGAGCCTGTTTGAAGTTTTTTAGCGAGGTCTATTGCAGGGGCCATAGTCACAGGGTAAAAGGCTGGCAAGTAGTCCCCTCCAAACCCCAGTGGCGAGGTGGCTTTCGCCACACAGACGAACACTTAGAACACTGTGCTGGAAATTACTACAAAGTAGCAATTAGGCGTAACAAGCTCCAGGGTGGTCTCTGGTTCGTGCGGCTGTTCGGTTCCCAAACCAAATCTAAAATCCAACGATCCAAGTCTGTTCATATAGTTTTTTTTTAAAGGGCCCATAGTCTTTTGGGAGGCAGGCCAGCAGGCCCCTCCAAGCACCTGTGACGAGGTTCAGTCCGTCACAGAAGAATATTATACATTTTACATTAGTTAGAGACATCGTTTTCCTTTATATATCTACTATATAGCAAGACGTACCTTATCGCCTTCATCTCCTTTCATTCCAGATGGACCAGACTGGCCTTGCTTCCCAGGAAAACCCTATAAGCAAAACCACGAACATCTTTATAATTCGTGTCATGAGTGCAGTTATGAAATTGATCATTATGTATTGACCATTATTAATCATGTCATTAAAAGGTTCAGCAATATGCTTTTATTTAAACAGTTAATGACATTGATGAACTTTCGGCACAATTAAAGTAAAATAAATGCTGGTATAGCAGTTAAGCTCATTATGAAGATGGTGATCAGCACTATAAAAGATTATGATGAGCTGTCACTTAGCCCATTATTACATCATATTTATGTCACACTTATGTCATGCATGAAGGATTTGTTAATTTATAGCAGGGTTCACATGGAAAGAGAAATTACGGGAAAAATAAAAGTCATGGTAGATAGAGTTGCTTTGGGCCTCTACTGAACATGTGAGCCCCAAACTGCTTATTTTGCCTTAAAGACATTTGGAAAGCCCTGAGATTGTATGTTGTGTACATAGCTCCAAGATTGTGCAATATTCACATAGTTTTACCTTCTCCCCTGGATCTCCTGGAATGCCTTTTAGTCCAAAACTGCCACGATGTCCTTCTTCACCCTTAAATAAAAATAATATGAATATAAAATAGTCAATAATCTATGCTCTAAATATTTGATCACTATAGCATAATCCGGAAGAGGTATAAGAAGAGATCAACGGAAAGGTAATCTTAGCAACTGAGGAAGCCTAATCCATAGGCGAAACGCGTCTTGCTAATCAGGATATCCCATAGTGGAACTTTTGACTCTACCACTCGCAGTGGTGTTTGCAAGAAGGAATCTTGCTTTTAATTTTATTTTATTTTATATTCATTTTGTATTTTATTGTTACCCCTCTATTAAAAGGAAGCATTGTCTTTATTCATCTGTATGGACATTCCTCCTTTTTTGGGAACAACAAACCATCAACAATATATTTAAAGGGAGTGGGATCCCTTCCAATTTTCCCACAGGCGTCCAGATTGAGCCATAATTTTCTGGCTGTACCCTTTGTGAGTACTAAATCACGAAATCTTCATTTTACTATATATATATGTACTGTATGATTTTGCACTAGGTGCTTGTGCATTTATTTTGTCTTACAGTTATCCCATTTGTATTGGCCATTTTCTTATACCTTCCACCAAGATACTCCACCCATTGTGTATGTATGTATTGTGCAACACTGGCCAATTAGCAGCTCCTCATAGAGATTAATTGAATCTATGCATCTCCATGAGAAGTGTTCGGTGTCTCCATGCAGAGCGTGGAGATGCTGAACATCATCTCTAGTGACCATATGAGTGACTGCCACCTAGAGATGATCCAAGGCAGTAATGTAAACACAGGTTTTTCTCTGAAAAAGCAGTGCTTAAATTAAAAGCCTACAGGGACATGCTATAGATACCAGAGCATTAAGCTGTAGTTGTTCTGGTGATTATAGTGTCCCTTTAATAGTAAATTATGGTGACCTGAAAATCAATTTAGCACAACTTACTGAAAACCAACTTACTACAGTTGTTACAGTAAAATAAATCTCAAATTCAGCCAAGCTGTTTTGTTCTGTTGTGTCCTGATTTTTGTCAAGCTCTGCCATTTTGCCTTTAATTTTGCACATTTCTTCTCTCCAGCCATTTACTGTTTAATGAATACTCCCCTTTTTTCCTGCTGTTTTATTGTACATGCTTGTTTATCTCCTCCTTTTTATCTGTACAGTACCAGCATGGAGACTATGAACTATGTGGCTGTTCTAACACTATAGAGGCCGCAAAAAAGAAGATCATGTATTAGCTATCAGGAAATGTATGGTGTATCACTGTAGAGGAGTTATGTTACATACATTAATAGATATTTTTTGAAAGTTTAGTCAGATGAAAATATGACATGCGTTAATACTACTACTTTACTGGAAATAGTTATTCTTATAGCAAATCCTCTTAAAGTTCACTTAAATCAGTGTTAACGTAGAGCTTATGAACATTTCTGAAAAGCAACAAGCATACATTGATTTTGGGATGTGAAATTTGTGTTATGACGCAAATCAAGCACCAATAATTTTTCTCACTGATGAGAGAGAATATACAAAATAATATACATGGAAACAAAATGTTATTTCGTATAAAAAAACAATCATGTAATTCAACAAAAATATTAAGCAACAATCTAAACATCTCTTTCCTTTAATGTATTTCCTCTTCCTGTTTAAACTTATAATTCCTGGTTTTCCAATTGTATTTGCCCATATTACTTTAATTCAATAGTTATTCCAATTTAAATTTTTTTTTACCAATTTCCACTGGTTTCCCATAAATTTACACATTTCCTGTATATTGTCTACTCGTTCAGTTTCTTTATCTGTAGGTTTATTCATTTTCAGATGAAGAGGTCTAACCCCTTAAGGACCAAACTTCTGGAATAAAAGGGAATTATGACATGTCACACACGTCATGTGTCCTTAAGGGGTTAAATAACAGCAAAGAAAGTGTTTACTACTGAGATAAACATAATAAACAATAAAAGCGTCAGAGGTTTTATCTGATGACTTCCCCACGGCTTGCGAGGAATAAAAGAACATTATTAAAACATTATATAACATGTTTTTCTTCAAACTAGAATCAAAGAACTTTACAGCTTAAGTAAAAGTTATTTATTTTAGCACAAATGATCTGTGTTGTATCACTATATAATAACCCTTTAGCATTATAAAAGAGTGTTCTGTAGCCATGACCTCCTTCCTAAAAGGGTCACTTAGCATCAGTACAGAATAGAATGTATTATTTTCTTAAATACATTTTAGTGTTTCATGTGAAGGCCAGGAACAATCAGCACTGCTATATTAAGCTTTAAGTAAGCTACTGTTGAAACAATAAAAAAAAGTTTTATTTATTTTTAATCCACACAGCCAACTCAAATATTTTTCTTTTTCATCTCGTTTGATTTGTCTTTACTGTTTCCGAATTTTATAAAGAACTGAATTTAAAAAAAAAGTAAAAAAAAAGTTTACATATCTCAACACAATGCTGCTCCAACCTGCCTATCCTCACTAATACACATATATGTCCCTAGGCCCTTACGCTCTGCCAATGACCTACGTCTAACCTCTATCCGTACTCCGTACTCCTGCCTCAGTTGCTCACCTTAAAGACTTCTCTGGGGCTGCACCATTCCTATGGAACACCCTTCCCCTCTGAGTTAGACATTCGCCTAGTCTCCACTACTTCAAAAAATCTTTGAAAATGTACTTCTTCAGGACAGCATATCAATTAAACTGTTAACAGCTTTCCCTCCCCGCTCCCTGATGCCTCTCCTGCAACTGTCCTCAAAACAAAACACTAAACCCTCTGTGAATACTATTCTAACAACCTACCTTTCTACCCTACCCTTTTATGTCACTATACCCCACTCCCTCTAGCATGTAAGCTAATTGAGCAGGGCCCTCCTGTGTGTCAAAATGGTCTGGGTTCAAATACGTGTCTGTTAGTCCACCCATTGTACAGCGCTGTGGAATTTGTTAGAGCTTTATAAATAATAATAATAATAATAATAATAATAATAAAGCACTTCCCTACATATCATGAGTAATTTTAGTGGTATTGCTAGATTAAAATGTTCCTGGGGCTTTAACTGCTGCTGGCTCCTACTTGTGTATCCTGTCTCAGAAGACACCACCTTTTGATACACCAGACAGCACTGTACCTATCGCGAGGCTAACAAAGCACTTGCCTTGGGCTTAACTTTCCGGGGAGCAGGGGGATGACAAAAAGCAATTCCTCCCAACGCCACGCCAACTTTAGCAAATGCCTTGTTTGCCTCATGTCATGGGGGGCCCAAACAGCTGGCCAGCTGCCCACTTTAGATCAGCTGTGAGCAATGGAGGTGACGGCAAGAGAGCTGTGGTGTTCCTGCTCTTTTTGCTCTGCTCCCTTGCCCCCACTGCTATGGTGCTGGGAGACGGAATATGACATCACTCTGGCCCCGACATCACTAACGGCGCACAAGGAGCAATGTAAGAAGAGCAGAGCAACCTCAAACTGGACTCCAAAGGTAGGGAGACTGGATGGACTTAAATTTAAAAGACACACTGTGTGTGTCAGTGAGTGTGTATGTCAGTGAATGTGTGTCTATCATTGAGTGTGAGTGTGTGTCCATCTCTGTGTGTGTCTTGTCTGTGAGTGAGTTTGTGGCTGTCATTGTATGTGTGTGCTCTAGTGAATGCGTGTGTCTGTAAGAGTGTGTCAAATCAGTGAGAGTGTGTCTGTGTGTGTGTCAGTGTGTGTCAAATCAGTGAGAGTGTGTGTGACTGTCAGTGAAAGTGTGTGCATGTCTGTGAGGGTGTCATGTCAGAGAGGGTGTGTGTACGTCAGTGAGTGTAGGTCAGTGTGTGTGTATCTGAGAGTGGATGCCTGTCAGTAAGTAGGTGTGTCAGTGTGTGTTTCAGTCAGATCTCTGATTTCTCCAGCCAGAGCATAGCTGTTCAGCCAGGCCCCTGACTCCCTCAAGCCCTCTGCCCAAGACTGATCTACCAAAGTAGTCAGTCCACCCATGCTCATCTCTGTTCCCTGTTGCAGCCCTACTGTTTTAGCTCCAATGTTGCACACATATGCTCCCTGGTGCACCTATACTTATGTTTTCCTTCCTGGTATTTGCACATCAAATCTTCTCTTTTGCTCATCCAACTTTTTTTTTTTTTTTTTTTTTTTTACATTTATTAATATTTTATTTTTCATTTTAGATAAAAAATTACATACATATCCATTTAACACGCTTACAAAGAGAAAAATAAAAAGAAGCAAGTTTGATGTACTGTCAAAAGTTAAATATTATACATACAGTATATACATACACTTCCCTCTTTACTTTCCCTTTTCACTCATTTTTCCATCCTTTCTAGTTACATAATCCGCAAAAGAAAAAAAAAAAAAAAAAACCAAAGAAATACATTCAAAAGACTCTACATACACTTCCTCTTGTGGTTACTACCTTGCCTTAGTGAGATTGACATTTAGGGGGGAGGGGGGGGTTAATTTTGAGTGTTAAAGTATCCATTCCAAGGGGCCCAGATCTCGTTGTAATTCTCTTTGGAAACTTTATTTGTTACTATGCCAGCTTCCATCCTACCTTGATAGTCCACTTGTATGCAAATATCATGCCAATCTAACGGACCCATAGTTCTCCAATTTCTAGCCATTACTAATTTGATTGCCATAAAGATATGTATCATTAGGATTTTAAATTTTATCTTGACCCTTGGCATATCTAAGTGAAACAAGAACATTTGAGCCGTGATAACAGTTTGTGCTTTCAAAATAAAATTTACCAAATCAGACAAAATTATTTTCATAGGTTTCAACTCCTCACAGTTCCACCATATATGAGGGAATGTGCCTAGTTCCCTGCCACATCTCCAACAATCTGGTAGAAGTGTGGGTTGAAATCTGTGAAGGCGTGTTGGTACCAGGTACCATCGATATACTAGTTTAAAGTATACTTCCCGTACGTTTACCCCATGTATGTGTCTTTTAACTAATTTTAGGCCCGAAAGCCAGTCTTCGACCGGCATAGAAAAATGGAGTTCTTGCTCCCATTTAATCATTGCTGTCACTTTGTCTATTTGGGTTTGTCTCCTTATGAATTGATTAAATCTGGAGGCAATTTTTTTCCTATAATGAGATAGTGTAAACTGATCTATTGGAGAAGTTTCCGAAAAAGTCTTTCCCATAATAAAAGATTTTATTCTTAAGTAATTAAATATTTCTTTGGGAGGGAGATTATATTTAGACTGTAGTATTGGGAATGACCATATTTTATTGTCCTCTAATAGTTCCGTAAATCTTACAATTCCGCAGTTTTCCCATACTTGAATATTTATATCTTTTATGTAATATTTTAAACAGGTTAATGGGGCATTTCTTGATATATGATTGGTACCATATTTTTTCTTTAGATGTTTTACTATATATATCATTGTGTTGTTCATTGGGTTGTTAGATTTTATATTTTTTACAAATTCGTTGTCGCACCACAAAAGAAATAGAGGTTCGATATTACCAAAATCCGATTTTTCGATTTCTAACCAAATTGGTCTTGATGTTGTAAGGTTATCACACTTAAATAAGTGTGCAACCATATTATTTATATAGAGTTTTTGTATATCCGGAAAGGATACTCCCCCTTCACTCCAGTGTCTCTGTAAGATTTCCAATGACACTCTAGGTCGCCTATCCTGCCAGATATAATCTGTTATTTGTTTCTGGAGACCGCGTATCGTCTGGGGGGACACCCTCAGCGGGAGGTTACCAAATAAAAATGTCAATTTAGGGAGTAGGTAAGAATTTATTGCCTCAATTCTCCCCAACCAGGACAATTCTAGCCCCCTCCAATTTTTTAGAGTATTCCTAAATTGGGTTGCAATTTCTGTATAATTAAGTTCTCCGATTTCTCTGAATTCCAAAGATAGTCTTACCCCTAAATACTTTATATTACTAACTTCCCAGTCACAATTAAATTCCTTTTTAAGCATATTTTCCCCAGGCCTGCTTAGGCCTTTTGTCAGAATTTGGGTTTTCTTTATATTTAGTTTGTAGCCAGAAATTTTTCCATATTCTTTAATGAGACAGAATGTGGCTGGAATAGATCTGATGGGGTCCGTAAGGGACAGCAGAACATCATCTGCATAAAGTGTAATTCTATTCTCCTTTGTGTTCACCATTAACCCGCTGATACCCTCACTCTGTCTAATCGCAGCTGCCAAAGGCTCTATAGAAAGAATATATAAAAGGGGTGCCAATGGGCAGCCCTGTCGTGTCCCGTTTCTAATTGGGAACCAATTTGATTGAAACAAAAATCCTGTAACTCTGGCTTGAGGATCTTTATATAGTGCCATTGTACATTCCTTATATAAACCTTCTATGCCGAAGGCCTTCAGGACCTCTTCCAGATATTTCCAATTTACTCGGTCGAAGGCCTTCTCGGCGTCTAGGGTAACCAAGGCAAAAGGGGACGAACTTTGACTTGCATGGTATAAAACATTCAATAACTTCCTAATATTATCAGACGTACCTCTACCTTCTACAAACCCGCTCTGATCTATATGTACAATATCTGGTATAATTCTTTTGAGTCTATCTGCCAAAATTCTTGAATAGACTTTAATGTCTAAGTTAATAAGAGAAATTGGTCTGTAGTTTGACGTATATATTGGGTCCTTATCTGGTTTAGGGATTGGAATTATAGAAGCCTGAAGCATTTCTGCTGGAATAACTTTGAGAGTGGCGAATTCATTAAATGTCTTCAATAGGTATGGGGAAATTATGCCATTGAGTTTTTTATAAAAGATTGATGAAAAGCCGTCTGGGCCTGGGGCTTTACCAGCTATTAATGCATTAATGGTGTTACTAATCTCCTGTATGGAGAATGGCATGTTTAGCTGGTTTAATTTCTCAGTAGTTATTTTTGGCAAATTTAGTTTATCCAAAAAACGCTGTATTTCCCCTTCTGACGGGTCATTATATTTTAAGTTGTATAGACTTTTATAATATTCTTCAAATGCATTAGCTATTTGAGTTGGCGAAATACATTTTTTGTTTCCAGCTATTATAGATTTTATAGATTGAAGTTTATTTTTGTTTTTTAATTTATTTGTGAGATTCTTCCCTGTTTTATTGTTTCCATAATACCATCCTTGCTTTAATATTAGCATTGCTTTATTAATTTTCTCTTGATTTTTTACTAGGATTTTTTTTCTAATCTCCTTAATATCCTCCAAGATATTATGATCTAGAGTAGTCTTATGAAGATGTTCCAGTTTTTCCAGATCAATATTAAGCTCATTCAGCTCTCTTCCTTTCTTTTTTTTTATGTTAGCACCCAGTTTAATAAGACATCCTCTCATGTACGATTTAAATGTACACCACAACATAGCATTAGAAACATCCCCGGTATCGTTATTTTCAAAAAACTCTTTAGCCTGAATGCTCAGTTCTTCTACATTGATTTCTGAATTTAATAGAGTTTCGTTTAATCTCCATCTGTCTCTGCTTTTATATTCGGGATTATTTTTTATAACTAAGCATACTGGTGCATGGTCGGACCATGTTATAGGTCCAATCGTCACTTTATTTATTCGTTCCAGAGTGCCTGCCCTAACCAAGAAATAGTCGATTCTAGTGTATGATTGATGGACATTTGAATAGAAAGTGTAATCTCGCACTTCTGGGTTTAGCGTTCTCCAACAATCATACAAACTATTTTTAGCTAGAAAAGTCTGCATCATTGTTGAACCTATTCTATGACTATCATCTTTATTTGCAGGCTTACTTCTGTTCCTATCTACCTTGTGATCTACAATGCAATTAAAATCCCCACCGATAATCAAACTACCAGACGATACGCGGTCAACCTTTTGTATTAAGCTATCCAGAAATCTATATGGAAGTTGATTTGGAGCATATATATTTACAAGAGTATACAGTATATCATTAATTCGAGCTATTACTATTAAAAACCTGCCACCAGGGTCAACCTCCTCATAAACAAGCTCATATTTCAGGTTACTTGAAAAAAAAATTGCTACTCCTCTTTTCTTATTTTTTCCCATCAGGTTAGCTCTATGGACCACTTGAAATTTTTTATAATTCCATAGCTTAGTCTCAGAGCTAACCCAATGGGTTTCCTGGACGAAACCAATATCCGTTTTGCTATCCGTCAGTAATTTGTACAGGTATCCTCTTTTCTGTCCTGAGTTTAAACCCCTTGCATTGATGGATAAAATGTTAAGTGACATCTAGCCACTGTTCCCCCCAGTCCCTCCTCCATTCCAACCTCCCCTCAGATAGTAACCATCTCCCAAATCCTTTCATGTCTTCCCCTTTCGGCCGTCTAATATCTGGCCTCCAGAGAAAGCTCCACATCACACAATCACATATTCCATTATATGAAGAACTTCTATGTGAAGTCCTCATATTTAAGCCTGCTGCCGTCGCAGGTCTCCGAACCAGGATAGTGGGCCTTATTTTCCTTTTAACGAAAGACGTTACAGTATTAATTTTCAATAAATATTTTAACCCCGCCACTTATCTACGAATGGTTCCTTAATTGAACCTTAATTAAACCTTTATACAGTTATCTGATTCTATCTAGGGCATTTTCATTTTCATTTTTGTTGTTATAAACACAATTTCCTCGATTAACTTTCTCGCCTCCTATAGTTCCCATTTTCTCCTCTAAATTGATTCTACTTTAACTATTTTATAAAGTGATTACATATTTTGTATTAATTTTAGTGGTATACATATTTTAAGTGCATTTATAGTACATATTCTCTACATGTTTCTTACCCTTTTTCTTATTCTTTCTCTTACCCCTTCCTTTTCATTTTCCTTCCCTCCTAAATTGTGCATTTATAATATATGTTTTCAACTTGTGCATATTAATTAATCATTATCATTCTTTATATTTTTACTCATTAAAATACAACCTATCTTGTGAGTTTTCCCTTTTTCTTTTCTTTCTTTTTAACCCTTCACCTTATTTAGTATAAGTCGTTGTGCTATGTGACAAAAAAAAAAAAAAAAAAAAAAGGAGGAGGAAGTACGTTTTCAGTTTAAGGTTGGAGTGAGCTTCCAAGTTGTAAGTTTCTCTTTTAGTGCCGTCTTATCTCTAAAGATATATGGTTGGTCCTTGAAGAAGACCATAATTGCTGTCGGAAACAGCCACTTGTATTGTATGTCCATATCTCTAAGAATTGCCGTCTCCTCTGCAAAGGTTCTTCTTGCTTTTCTTGTCTTTTGAGATAAGTCCTGAAAAATTTTAAGATGTCTCCATTCATCGGTATCCAGGGTCTTGTTCCTTACTTTCTGCATGATTAGATTTTTTATCCGGAAACTCGAAAAGCAGACTATAACGTCTCTTGGATGGGACTTGTCAATTTCCTTTGGTTTGGGCAGTCTGTGGAATCTTTCCAAGGGTTCAAGACCCAGGGTCTGCGGGGACAATATATATGAGAAGAAGCTATCCAGATAAGAACTTAAATCTTCTTGTTTAATTGATTCTGGTATGCCTCTAATTCTTATATTGTTTCTCCTGGAGCGATCTTCTAGATTTGTGATTTTAGTCTCGATGTCTTGCAATTTCTTCTCTAATTGTGTATTGGATAATTTAATGTGTTCATAATCTTCTTGAACTTTTTGTAATATATTTGCCTGGCTTAAAAGTTGCTCAGAGAGTATAGTGTCCCTTTAATAGTAAATTATGGTGACCTGAAAATCAATTTAGCACAACTTACTGAAAACCAACTTACTACAGTTGTTACAGTAAAATAAATCTTAAATTCAGCCAAGCTGTTTTGTTCTGTTGTGTCCTGATTTTTGTCAAGCTCTGCCATTTTGCCTTTAATTTTGCACATTTCTTCTCTCCAGCCATTTACTGTTTAATGAATACTCCCTTTTTTTACTGCTGTTTTATTGTACATGCTTGTTTATCTCCTCCTTTTTATCTGTACAGTACCAGCATGGAGACTATGAACTATGTGGCTGTTCTAACACTATAGAGGCCGCAAAAAAGAAGATCATGTATTAGCTATCAGGAAATGTATGGTGTATCACTGTAGAGGAGTTATGTTACATACATTAATAGATATTTTTTGAAAGTTTAGTCAGATGAAAATATGACATGCGTTAATACTACTACTTTACTGGAAATAGTTATTCTTATAGCAAATCCTCTTAAAGTTCACTTAAATCAGTGTTAACGTAGAGCTTATGAACATTTCTGAAAAGCAACAAGCATACATTGATTTGGGGATGTGAAATTTGTCTTATGATGCAAATCAAGCACCAATAATTTTTCTCACTGATGAGAGAGAATATACAAAATAATATACATGGAAACAAAATGTTATTTCGTATAAAAAAACAATCATGTAATTCAACAAAAATATTAAGCAACAATCTAAACATCTCTTTCCTTTAATGTATTTCCTCTTCCTGTTTAAACTTATAATTCCTGGTTTTCCAATTGTATTTGCGCATATTACTTTAATTCAATAGTTATTCCAATTTAAATTTTTTTTTTACCAATTTCCACTGGTTTCCCATAAATTTACACATTTCCTGTATATTGTCTACTCGTTCAGTTTCTTTATCTGTAGGTTTATTCATTTTCAGATGAAGCGGTTTAACCCCTTAAGGACCAAACTTCTGGAATAAAAGGGAATCATGACATGTCACACATGTCATGTGTCCTTAAGGGGTTAAATAACAGCAAAGAAAGTGTTTACTACTGAGATAAACATAATAAACAATAAAAGCGTCAGAGGTTTTATCTGATGACTTCCCCACGGCTTGCAAGGAATAAAAGAACATTATTAAAACATTATATAACATGTTTTTCTTCAAACTAGAATCAAAGAACTTTACAGCTTAAGTAAAAGTTATTTATTTTAGCACAAATGATCTGTGTTGTATCACTATATAATAACCCTTTAGCATTATAAAAGAGTGTTCTGTAGCCATGACCTCCTTCCTAAAAGGGTCACTTAGCATCAGTACAGAATAGAATGTATTATTTTCTTAAATACATTTTAGTGTTTCATGTGAAGGCCAGGAACAATCAGCACTGCTATATTAAGCTTTAAGTAAGCTACTGTTGAAACAATAAAAAAAAGTTTTATTTATTTTTAATCCACACAGCCAACTCAAATATTTTTCTTTTTCATCTCGTTTGATTTGTCTTTACTGTTTCCGAATTTTATAAAGAACTGAATTAAAAAAAAAAGTAAAAAAAAGTTTACATATCTCAACACAATGCTGCTCCAACCTGCCTATCCTCACTAATACACATATATGTCCCTAGGCCCTTACGCTCTGCCAATGACCTACGTCTAACCTCTATCCGTACTCCGTACTCCTGCCTCAGTTGCTCACCTTAAAGACTTCTCTGGGGCTGCACCATTCCTATGGAACGCCCTTCCCCTCTGAGTTAGACATTCACCTAGTCTCCACTACTTCAAAAAATCTTTGAAAATGTACTTCTTCAGGACAGCATATCAATTAAACTGTTAACAGCTTTCCCTCCCCGCTCCCTGATGCCTCTCCTGCAACTGTCCTCAAAACAAAACACTAAACCCTCTGTGAATACTATTCTAACAACCTACCTTTCTACCCTACCCTTTTATGTCACTATACCCCACTCCCTCTAGCATGTAAGCTAATTGAGCAGGGCCCTCCTGTGTGTCAAAATGGTCTGGGTTCAAATACGTGTCTGTTAGTCCACCCATTGTACAGCGCTGTGGAATTTGTTAGAGCTTTATAAATAATAATAACAATAATAATAATAAAGCACTTCCCTACATATCATGAGTAATTTTAGTGGTATTGCTAGATTAAAATGTTCCTGGGGCTGTAACTGCTGCTGGCTCCTACTTGTGTATCCTGTCTCAGAAGACACCACCTTCACCAGACAGCACTGTACCTATCGAGAGGCTAACAAAGCACTTGCCTTGGGCTTAACTTTCCGGGGAGCAGGGGGATGACAAAAAGCAATTCCTTCCAACGCCACGCCAACTTTAGCAAATGCCTTGTTTGCCTCATGTCATGGGGGGCCCAAACAGCTGACCAGCTGCCCACTTTAGATCAGCTGTGAGCAATGGAGGTGACGGCAAGAGAGCTGTGGTCTTCCTGCTCTTTTTGCTCTGCTCCCACTGCTATGGTGCCGGGAGCCGGAATATGACATCATTCTGGCTCCGACATCACTAACGGCGCACAAGGAGCAATGTAAGAAGAGCAGAGCAACCTCAAACTGGATTTCAAAGGTAGGGAGACTGGATGGACTTAAAAAAAACAAAAAACACACTGTATGTGTCAGTGAGTGTGTATGTCAGTGAATGTGTGTCTATCATTAAGTGTGAGTGTGTGTCCATCTCTGTGTGTGTCTTGTCTGTGAGTGAGTTTGTGGCTGTCAGTGTATGTGTGTGTCTGTGAGTGAGTCTGTGCTCTAGTGAATGCGTGTGTCTGTAAGAGTGTGTCAAATCAGTGAGGGTGTGTCTGTGTGTGTGTCAGTGTGTGTCAAATCAGTGAGAGTGTGTGTGACTGTCAGTGAAAGTGTGTGCATGTCTGTGAGGGTGTCATGTCAGAGAGTGTGTACGTCAGTGAGTGTAGGTCAGTGTGTGTGTATCTGAGAGTGGATGCCTGTCAGTAAGTAGGTGTGTCAGTGTGTGTTTCAGTCAGATCTCTGATCTCTCCAGCCAGAGCATAGCTGTTCAGCCGGGCCCCTGACTCCCTCAAGCCCTCTGCCCAAGACCGATCTACCAAAGTAGTCAGTCCACCCATGCTCATCTCTGTTCCCTGTTGCAGCCCTACTGTTTTAGCTCCAATGTTCCACACATATGCTCCCTGGTGCACCTATACTTATGTTTTCCTTCCTGGTATTTGCACATCAAATCTTCTCTTTTGCTCATCCAACTTGTTATCATGTGTCTCCTCATGCTGTACTTTCTCTTAAACACTTTTTTTTTATTGTTTAATATGTCTCTGTTCTGTTGTGTCCTGAAGTACCTCTAAATCTGTTTTTATCTTATTCTAGTGTTGGATTTAGTTCCATATCCATCACATCACACTACAAATACCACAGATTGGCCCCTGTTTTTTCTTTCTTCAACCACTTTCTATATGCTTACAGCGTGTTAATCTACTCCTTTAGGTTTATAAGTATTATATATAAGCAAGTACTCACTTGAATTCCTACCCTTCCTTTACAACCTGTTGGGCCAATGCGACCTGGTTTACCCTAGAAATAAAAAGATACGGTTACTAATAATATCAACAGTTGCACTGGGATCAATAGCTGGTGAATAAAATTAAATACAATAAAGAGCAAATAAAAAGAGTGAAATACACATCACATGTAAGATTTTAACAACTGAGTATCTGCACACAATGTTTTGCTTTCATACCTTCTGTCCTGGAATCCCATTGTAGCCTGGTAGTCCAGGCCCCCCCTAAAAAAGGTAAATAAAAAGTTAATATATTATTGATAGACAGGTATATAGATAGATACAGGGCTGTCTTAACAGCATTACAGACGCCTGGCAAAGCAGTGCTCTGTGGCTCTGCCCACACAACCACTCACAGAAATAAAAATCTAAATCATCGATAAAATTAAACTTGTATTTCTTGGTAAAAAAACATGCTGTACAGCAGAGATTAATCCACACAAACCTTTGGACAAAATAACATGAGCCTTGAAGGTGAAAAACAGGAAATTCAACTTAAAAATTGTACACAGTTGGTAAATCATACACACGGAAATGGCACAGTACGAGATTACTATAAATGATTTATTATTAATCTAGTGTTCACACAAGCATTTGCAAAATTTCTTTGCAGAGAATTGCTTTATAATTAGCTTTGAAGTCAATGGTCTTCAGGATGTCATTTTCCACTCACATAAGTGAAAGCCAGTTCAAAAGCTGATGTCCCGGTGTGCTGCAAAGCTGATTTTTTTTTTTATCAGTTTCAATCTTGAAAATGAACGTTCTCCTGCACAGGTGGTGAACACTTGGAGTGCAAGCTCAACATTGGGAGACACAGATTATAAATTGTCTGAAATTATTTTTCTGTAAAATGCAGGGTGAGTCATCAAGAACCATGTAGTGCTTGAGATTCTCACATTTATTTGCAACAGTAAGATCGCATGTACAGACAACAGCTGATACTAAGGTGATTAGTCCACCTAAACATTTTAATAAAGAGGTTTTGAAGGTTCTGAATAAATCTCCCTGAATAATATACTGAAAAGTTGGTAAGCCTAATGGGCTGCTATGCACATGGAGCAGCGTGCCAATGTGTTAAAACGGCTCTGCATAGACAGACAGACATACATAGGCATACATACATACTATGGTGTTCATGGTCTACAATTCTTTCTATATATATTTACCTTGGCACCATAAAGTTAAAAACTGTTCTTTACTATACCTTTGCCCCTATTTCACCAGTATCGCCCTAGAAAATAAGAAAACATTTACAGATTTTAGAAAATTGCTTATGATGGAAATATATAACCCCCCCAAAAACTATACTCAGATTAAAATTATTTAACATAACTTACTTGTTCTCCTTTTTGTCCAGGTTCACCCTTCAAACATAAAATTAATAATTAACACAATGATACTTAAATAATTGATTCAACAATTATTTTAAAAAATGGTGATGATAGAAGCAAGTAGCCATGAACGTTATTCTTACTCCATAAATAACATAAAAGAGAAAGTCCTACCTTTGGACCTGGAAATCCAATTGGACCTTCTATTCCTACTTCACCCTAAATAACATTTAAAAAAAGGAAAAATTTAAAATATTTATTTTATTATTCTCCACGGCCAAATGATATTTACCCATGGGTACTTAGGAAGTTTAATATATAATCATTAAAACCACTGTTTTTGATTTTCCAAGACTTTCAGGAATCATGTAGGGGCATTGGAGAAAAGCAAACATGGTGCCTAATATCTGTGGTTGGGAAATTATTTGAAGGGTTATTAAGGGATAATATTCAAGAATGAATTGTTAATAACAATTTAAATATAGGAATCAACATGGCTTTATGAAGGACAGATTATGTCAAACTAACTTAAAGGAACACTATAGTATCACGAATACAAACATGCATTTCTGACACTATAGTTTTAAAAGCACATTTTAAGTCTCTTGTCCTGCTTGCCCCCAGTTTAAAAGTTATTTTACTCACCTTTATTCCAGAAGAATCTAGATGCAACACCGGGTACCAATTTGAAAAAAGGTACCATATTTAGAGAAGCCATGCGAAGTACAATACGTTTTACTGAGAGTGGCCAGGTAGGTACAACAACAAATTGAGTTTGTAGAAGGCATCTTTGAGTCAGTCTTAGTAACAGAGAATTAAAATAGCTATTTGATAAAAGGAATCAATTAAGGTTAATTTTAAGGATATATACATAATTTTTAATCAGGCAGTGCTTACATTAAAAAGCCTAAAGGGACAGGCTGTTGACACCAGAATTACATTAAAATGTAGTTGTTCTGGTTACTATATGTCCCTTTGAAGAAGTCAGCAGACAAATTGATTAGGTACCACAACGGATGTGATCTACTTGGATTGCACATGGAGCAATACGAAAGATTAAAGCAAAAAATGAAAAGGAAATGGTTTACATGAAAATTATTCTTCTTGGATTAAAGATTTTCTTGAAGAAAGAGTGCACATATGAAAATCGAAGTGGTATGTGGGGTACTGTCCTAGACCCAATTTTCATCAATCTGATTATTAATAACCACCATGCATTTGGCATCAAAATTCATGGGGCATGCTTGCAGATAAGCAGATGATATGTGAGCAGATTCTCAACAGAGAGACTGGATGCATTAGGGACTTGGCAGGCAAGTGGCAGAATAGTTTAATTGTAGATAAATGAAAAGTTATACGTATTGGGATGAGGAATTAACATGTAACATTTGGTCTGAGTTATAGATAATCGCAAATGAGTAGGCAATAATGATAGGAGACAGACTACATAACTCTAATTGAGAAATGTCAGTCACCAGCTAAAAAAGCCATTAAGGTAATGTCACGTGTATAAAAACTTAGCAATATTTCAGATGACAATTAATACATTTTTCTCTATATAAATTAATTTCAAGTTCCCACCTTGAATGTCTGGAGCAATAATGTAGATGTTAGAAAAAAAGGTATTATAGGATTACAAAAAAAGTTGGCTAAAAAAACAAGAAGGGGTTTGCAAGATGTTAGTTCTCTAAATAAGTTGAAAAACATCATCTTAGAAGGGATATAACATTATTTATATACATGAAAAGTCCAAACAGCTTCTCGGTAACATGTTCTTAAACAAGGTTATCTAATGTGACCTGAAGAAATGACATTTTACAGCCTGCAGAGGAAATTATTATGTACAGTAAGAACGATAAGTAGTGGAATAATTTGTGGAATTATCTGCAAAAATAAATAGTTCTATCAAATCTAATAGTTACTGTAAAGGGTCAGGATGCAGGCTATTCAAGGCTATCACTACTAATATGATATTGACAGCTTGTTGATCCAACAGTTGGTTTGTAACACTGGAGTCAAAAACAATAAAAAGGAGATTTAACCCCTTAAGGACCAAACTTCTGGAATAAAAGGGAATCATGACATGTCACACATGTCATTTGTCCTTAAGGGGTTAAAATGGATAAACAGTGGGAACAGAAGTGTGAACGTTTTTGGATAATTACCGGAGGTCCTGCAGCACCGAGATCACCTGGCAATCCAATATTTCCTTTAATGCCCTGAATTTGAAATATATTGCAAACACATACAGAAGTACTGTTAATAGGAAGAAACATTAACATGCAGTTTCAATGCAGTCAAATCATGTACAAGAAAAAAATATACCAATAAAAAACATTTAATTATCTCCTCCCTAAATGTATGTTGTGCATTGTTTGACAATCATTTGGTGTGCATAATATATTTATATACAAAGGTGTAGAATTGACTGATATTTGTTTTCATAAAATGATGATGACTTTAATTGACCAAAATAATAAGACAAGTAGTTTATGAATATTTTTGGTTTGCTATTATAATGTTTCACTAATACATATATGCTATTTTTTCTCTTTGTTCTACACAGGATTAGGATAAACTGTTTACTCTACATATTGTAGCTACCTCTTTTGCCTTCGTTCTTTATATGGAATATCAGCAAGCTTTATATAATCTGTTTTTAGAATAACCATCAAAATTATTTGGATATTATTTTTTTCACCTCATGGATATACTAATAATCTAAAACAAACTGTATAAAATTGATATAGTCTTACTTGCAATTTACGCGCCTTACCTTATACCCTTTCATGCCTTTCAAGCCGGATACTCCTGCCATTGGTAAGCAGATTGTTCCACTGCACTGAAATGACAATACCAATATTAATTTATTACAGTTCATATATTACACTATAGGTACAGAATACAAGTTATAGATGCTATGCATAACAAATAAATATATCCATATGCATATCGATCTGCACATAGGTTCTCTTTGGTTGCTAAGTCATACTTAAGAAAAGTAAGGCTAAGCATATTTTGCTTTGTGAACAGTATTATTAATTGTGACCTATCCATGTATGATTACACATAGCCAATACTTTTGTCCCAGTCAGAGGATTAATTGATCTATTTTTATAATTAGAGCAACATTGTAATTAAAGGGAACATCTTTTGGAACACAGAAATGGAGATGAAGCTGACTGCAACACACGGGGGAATTTGAAGAAGGCAACATAAAAAAGCCATGCTAAGTACAAGAAGTTTTAATGTGGTCAAGTAGATACAGCAACATATTTTGGGTTTGTAGAAGGCATCAAGTCAGCCTTGGTAACAGAGAACTAAATGTTATTTTAAAAAAGTAATCAATAAAGGTCAATTTTAAATGTATTATCAGAAATTTTGTTCTTGGAGATTCAAGATATAATTCTTTTCCTGGAAACATAATGTATAAATGCTATTTTCAATAAAATCACCTACTAATAACTACGTTTTCTTTAATTCTTTACAATGACTGTATACTCTTTTTATCCTATTACGAATAAAGTAAAGTGCTTGTACGGAACCATTTCTTAGAATGTTGATGACCTTCAAAAGATTTTTTTTTTTTTGGTTTTCAGTCAATATATTCTTTCTATATGCAGATGATTTATGCAATCGCTTACCTCTGACTCAGCTTCTTTGACCTAAAGGAAATAAACAGAATAAAATGAATTATCACAGCAGTATAATATTGCAAAGGTTGCATTTTGTATTTTTGAAATCAAATACTTCAATAACAAGTAAAGTGGTATAAGGCAGAATTAAATTGCTTATGCTTGTTTGTTTTGCAAGTACTACTTATATTTCACTGTAATATGCTATATAATATCAAAAGTTTAATTCTTCACCAAAATGTATTGTGAAAAAATGGTGTGGGGAAGGAATACATGCAAGGGTAGAAGATGCTGAAAATATAACAGAGCAAGACTCCTCCTTGCATAACTTTCTAAGAACATTGGTTACATCTATTGGCTTTCTGAAAAAAACATCTAGGTTGTATCAAATATGTCTTTGTTTAATCAATCACATATTAGTATCAGAATCCAGAGCCGTGGTGTCCAATGAAAGAGGTCTTGTAATTGGGAACACAGGTACAATCTCTTAAAAAGCTATGGCTGACATTTAATATCAAGTGGGCTCAAATGACAGTATAAATCTGGCTTGATTCCAGACTTTAAAAAAAAAAAAAAAAGAAGCCTATAGCTTACCCCAAGGAAGATATTGTATGAGCACCAATGTGACATATAGACTGTAAGCTCGTATGAGCATGGCCCTCTTCAACCTATTGTTCCTGTAAGTTTTTGTAATTGTCTCATTTATTGTTAAATCTTCCCCTTTGATAATATTGTAGAGTGCTACAGAATATGCTGGCACTATATAAATGCCAGTAATAATTGGCAGCAATCCACCCATTGGAGAAAAAGAAACAGTTCTAACCTCTCACCTGCAAAGCTGATATTGACCTTCACCATGAGGGAAGAAGCTGCTGGAATAGTTACACTATGCGCAGGGAATTTAAAACACTGCTGACAATTTAATGAAGATATGTTCTATCTTTATGTACTTTTCTGAAGTATTTTAAATCACCCACAAAATGTGTTAGTGATGTAGTGATATCTTTACTGTCACTCTGAAAGCTGGGATCAAACTGACATCTAAAATTCTACCTATTTAATAATAGCTTGACGGCCAACATGCTCCCTGACATTGATGTCCAAAACCCTTACAGGGTGTACCTGCCCATCTTGGACGCTCAAACGGGTGATAACAAGATGTAGTTAGTGAAAAATTATGAAGTGGAGCACTTTATGCAAACTCTTACAACTATTATTCATTAATTGAAAGGTGATTATCTTACCAGTTACATTAACAATTGGTGATTCACAATAAAGGCAAATGCCAGTGACAATGACATTTCACCTATATGGGTTGCACAGTACCTTTCAACATGGATTAAACAATAGAACATGTATTGATGGGAATTCAGCTGTCAGGTGACACTAACTTAGACAGAGTAATTTATGAATGATGTGTACACAAAATAAAGAAATTGCATGGATCATCACACTAAAACAATAGATATTGACATGATGGTCTGCATTCTGTTATACAAGATACACATAACTCCAATTCTGCTACTTATTTCTATGGGAAAATTGAATTCAGTAATAAGAGGTAAGCTTATCTTGTCTAATAGAGTTTAACCCATTGTGAGCAAACACCTTCTTCTAGGTGTCACACTTTTTTATCGCCACAATAATTGTCATGGTGGTCCAGGGCATCTCCTGCGGTCTCTAGTCTTGGAACCATTTATCAGTATGATAAGACCTATCAGATATTGAGTATGATTAATGTAACAGTTTCATTTAATCAATGTGATGATGGAGCACTAAGAAAATGATTTGATTAAGTAAGAGTTGACTTGAGTAAGAGGGCTGTCCCATTCAATCAAGGTAGGAACACTTATGCATACAATAGGAAGACCACAACTGCAAGTAGTTGAATTTTTTGTAGTAGTATCAGTTTATATGATTGTATATATGGATGCTGAACTGGCACGTTAAATGGAGATGAGTTGACCTCAGAGAGTTTACCAGGAATCAAACTGGTGACTCTAATATACTGTAGTTAGAGCTCTATTTCATATGTGTCTTTCCTCACAGTCTACTTTTCCCATAGTCTGTATTTAGTGATGTTCATTACTCTAGGAGTTCATTACTTTTCGTACTCAATTACATTTTGAAATGGTCAAACATATCAGTCAATTTGGTATGTAATATTATGATTATTGGTGTAGTATGCATTTAACAAGATGGTTGCAAACATAATAAAACACTTTCATCCATAAGTAAAGTATTTCCTACTTTAAAATGAATTCATTAATTTGCTTTGTAAAATATCTAATGGTTTTAAAAAATATAGAGCATTCACAACCTCTAAAGGAAAACCATCATAATCCAGAGCTCTCACTTACCATTAGGTTAATGATCCTACTAATTGTTCTGTTCCTTTGGCTGCTTGGATTTATCAGATACTTATTTCTATATATTTCCACTGGGCTGCTGGCTATCACAAGTAGTTCACCTTCTATACTATCTGAACTTGTAGCCACCACAAATGTTTTAACTCCAGCATTTCTCATGGCCTCAGCTGCCTCTATGGTTCCACCGCAGGGGTTTCCAGTTATGTGGCCATCAGTAAGGACAATGCCAAATTTTATGCCCCCTTCTGACTCCTTTTGGAGAGCTTCAGTCATGTTTTTCAGAGCACAATCCACAAATGTCCCACGACCAATGTAATTGACCTGATTGATTGCTTTGATGAATGTAGTTGTCTCGTGTGTTAATGAGATGATGGACTCTACATGATCTGAAAAGTGAAGAGCTCCATATTTCCATTTTGTTTGGCTGCCTCGTATTTTGATCTCTTTTAACTTTTTTACAAACATACTAACAAAGACTTTCAGTTCATCCATGCCAGAGTTGAACTTCACTGCGACGCTCTCTGATGTGTCGATAGTAAAATACACATTTATATCACACTGGGATTTACCTGAAATAAAAATGTAAAGTTATTTTTTTGCATTTTAATAAAATGTTTGAGTAAACATTTAGCAAAAACTATATTGAAAATTCTAATGGCACCAACACCTATTTACATGTTAAAATGATACAAATAAGATTATAGAATCCTAGATTATAGAATCCTAACATTCAGATAAAAAAGTGTAATTAACACACAATTAGCACACAAGTAACACATACACATTCATGCATCAAACACAAATTATTTGCCAGGATGCAACATTTTTACAAGCCTACAAATAAGCTTCTTAACAATCATATTCACATCAACATTATGGACTGTTATTTTAATCTTTCATTTATTTTTTTTAAACTATAGAGTAAAGTATGATATTATAGATCTACATCCCTTTCTGTGCTGGAAGAACAGTTATTTGTAAAATAACTGTACCATAATTGTTGTTAAAGAGTGTGTTTGGGAGTTAAAGCTCCGCATTTGGAGTTCATTAGCACCGTATTCTGGCAATTGGCAGGATAATAGTGCATTAACCTTTTATAATTTCTATCTGCTAATTAGAGCACTATTAGATGGGGATGAGGGATGCAAGACTATAGAGGCTGAAAGGTGAGATTGAGCCTTGGGTTTGGGTCATCAAATATTGCTATGGACTAAAGTTCCATCTCTAGCGCCACCCCTGGATATTTTGGTGCAAGGGGTTGTGGATATCATCATAAATCATGCCCGTAAACAACCATTCATAAAAGGGTATACGTGGGGTGATAAGAGGGTATTCATGTGGTAGGGTATGAGTGGACACCAATTCACACTTCTTCTCATCACTCAAAATAAATAATGATGTTTTTACTTACCAAAATTAGATGCAAGTGATCTGGATGAGTATTTTCTTTCAGGCTGACAAATGCAACTGACCAACCAGGAGACTGCTAGAATGATCCTCAAAAGGTGACTGGACATTGTGCTTCTCAGGAGTATGAACAGAGAGGACAGTTAGGATGTGCATTAATTTAAGTAAAAATGAAGCAAAATAATATATGACACAGGATACTATAAAATTGCTTTAGGAAAATAAAAACATAAAATATGTTCTACTTTGGTTGTTTATTGTGTTTAATTAGTAGAGCTAATATGTATGTGTTACAGTGACACCATGACCTAGAAGGCCTGTCTATCACTCAACAAAATAAACCATATACATACATGTCAGTTTCCCAGATCTGCTACAATGATGAAGTGGCAATGAATGTTTGATTCTACCTTTGCTGCTCTCAGCTCACGCTTGATACGGTTAGCAAGTAAGGAAGAGCGTTCCCCACTTATTCCCTTTTTTTGAAAAAAAAAAAACATTTTATTCAGCTTTACAATTAAACTTATAATCATATAGTGATGTAATTTAGCATTTATACTTTGCCTAGGCAATATTTTGTGAAATTTTCAGGTGGTAAGGAAATAAACAATGAATAATAATTATTTTAGGTATCAGTGAATCATTGCTAATGTTAAGAAGCAAATCAAAAACAATATTAGCCAATCACAACAAAATAAATGTAAGATCTCCATCACCGGCCCCCTGGCAATTAGTTCCAGCAGAGGGAGCGAAGGGCCCGGGTGGCTCTGTGTTCCTCCTGCGAGCAGACTGGTTGGAGCGTTTCCATGCGTTACAATGCTCTGATACAGTGCTGTGCTTGCAGGAGGACAGTAGAGTCAGTCTGCAGCTGCGGGAGCTGCAGGCTAAAGTGAACATACCACCACTGGACCAAAAGGGCTTGAAGCATTATGTCTGCCCTCTAATATAAAAGGGGGAGATAGATTTTCCCATCTCACCCACCTACACCCAGCATAGTCCCTATGCACCCTTCACATTGACACACTACACCCCTCAAACACACTACACCCTTCACACGCAGACACACACACACACTGCCCCCTCACACACACTACACCTCACACACGCACACTGCCCCCTCACACACACTACAACACACACACACACACTACACCCCTCACACGCACACACTACACCCCTCACACGCACACACTGCCCCCTCGCACACACTGCCCCCTCGCACGCACTGCCACCCTTGCCCGCACTACCCTCTTCACACACTGCACCCTTCACACACAGCACCTCCCAGACAAACAGAAAAAAGTAGAATAAAAAAAAGAAAAAAATAGAAAAAAAGGAAACAAAATAGATAAATTTAAGTACATATTTTTTATTTAAAAAAAAACCTCTACTTTCTAAAAAACTAAAACAAAAAAACTTTCACTTGCACTATAAAATTAATTACTGCAGCATTGGTGGGCGGTAAGGAAATTTTACCATCAACAAAGATACAGAAGTGGGCGGTAGGTATTAAAAGGTTGACTACCCCTGCTCTAACCAATCCATGCAGAAACTCTAATGATGTATTGGTTGCTTGGCAATGGCCAAATGCATTGGACCTGTCTAGAAAGGGGACAGGAAGATGTAGCATGTCAGCCTAGCATGACTACATGCCAGACTTACTGAATGCCTTTCTGCCAGCGTATGCGCGGAGTGTTCTTGAAGAACCCTGGGTAAGGATCCTTTAATGTCCTGACAGCAATTTGTCCTGACAGCAAAATTATGAGTCAAATTACACAGCATGGGAAAATTCCAAAGAACTTTCCCACGCTGTGTAAAATGACACAGAGCACTCTGATTGGTGGATTTCAAACCAACCAATCAGAGTGCTGTGACAGGTAAATGTAGAGACTTATTCTTCATTTGCCTTTATTGCTTTACCTGTCAGAGCACTCTGATTGGATGGCTTAAACCCACCAATCAGAGTGCTCTGAGCCTCATTGCAGGGCGGGGCAAGGCTTTATAAGCCTTCCCCCGCCCTGCAGAGCTCAGTCTGCGCGGAACCCTCGCTGGGTGAAGATGGATTTTTTTTTTTAATTGCGTCAATTATTATGTCAGTTATTATGGCTTTTTATTTGGCCTTTTTTGGGGCTGAAAAAATAAGATTTTAGAAGAAAGAAAACATCAAATGGTAAGTTTATTAAAAAATGTTTTACAGGTACTTAGTTAAATGGTCCCCCCCTCATTATTTTTAGGGTGAGGGCGGTAGGTAGGGGTTCATTTTTGGGGGGAGAGGGTGACTAGGGGTTTCGGGACCCCTAGTCACCTGTGGGAGGGGGGGTTAATTTTTTATTTAGGGCCCACACCCGACGCTCAGGGGTGGTGGCCAGGGGGGAGGACATTAGGTTCCCCCCCTAATTAGTATTTAGGCCCCCACCCACCACTCAGGGGTGGGGGCCAGGGGGGAGGACATTAGGTCCCCCCCTAATTAGTATTTAGGGCCCCCACCCACCGCTATAGGGGTGTATATAAAAAAAATACCCCTTTCTGTCTCATTAGAGATTTTTGCCAGAGGCTCAAGGAAGCAAGGTGAATGGTTAGAGTTAGGACCCACCTTGACGTGGGTCTGCCTTGACGTTGGCAGGTGGGCTCATCCTCTCATGGCCATTGGAGGTAACTAAAAAAGCTCCATTTGTTTAAAAATACATATTTTTACTTCCCTGATTTCTGGTATCTTTGACTTTTGGCTTTCCCTCATCATTGTGTCTCATTCTGTATCCCTGATGTTGGCAAGTATTTTGACTATTCTTGGGTACGTTAAATCCGGCCACTCTATGGTCCGGTGAGACGTTATCCTTAGCCCTAGGTATGATACTATTTCTGCGCTCTTTCCACATCCCTATGTATTTTTAAACAAATGGAGGTTTTTAGTTACCTCCAATGGCCTTGAGAGGGTAAGCTCACCTGCCACATCAAGGCAGAGCTTCTGGCAAAAATATCTCTAATGAGACAGAAAGGGGTATTTTTCATATGTATCCCTACATTTGTTTAAAAATACATAGGGATTAAGGAGAGAGCGCAGGTAACTTGTTTTTCTTTGTTTTTTACTATATATTGGGGCTGATGTGTACTGTAGTCATTTGCTGCCGCCCAGTGATGGGAGTGAGCGCAGGACTTTTCTTTCTGCATTTGGATCTGTTTTTGTAATCAGGATATCATCAGCATAAAGACTGAACTTGTATTGTTCTTGGCCTATTTGATTTCCTTTTATTTTATCATTATTTCTTATCTCATTAGCTAGGAGCTATGTTGTCAGAATGTAGAGCAAAGGGGACAGTGGGCAGCCTTGTAGGCATGTGCATGGGGAAAATTTTCAGTTCGGTTCGGCATTCCGAAATTCAGATTTTTCGCAATTCCGGACTTCGGCAATTCGGCACTTCAACACTTCGGAACTTCGGCAACTTCGGAACTTCGGCACTTCAGCACTTCGGCAGTTCGACACTTCGGAACTTCGGCATTTCAGCACTTCGGAACTTCGGCAACTTCGGCACTTCGACACTTCGGCAACTTCGGCACTTCGACACTTCGGAACTTCGGAATTTCGGGACTTCGGCACTTCTATTGCAGCCGCTTAGTAGATAACTCCCTAATTCACACAGTATTAGGGAGTTATCTACCAAAAGGCTGAAAGACCTAAATTGGTCTTTCAGACAAATTTACTAATACTAAGTAAAAAGGACTTAGTATTAGTAAATTTTGCCCCTACTCGCTATACCGCGAGTAGGGGCTTGTCTAGTAAACAGCCTGTGGCTGCTCACTGTTTAAAAAAAAAAAAAATAGGTCCCCCCAGCAGGTGGGGGTCCTTAAGTAAAATGATGGGGGGGACCTATTGTCCTCCCCCCGGCCCCCATCCCCTGAGCAGTGGGTGGGGGCCCTAAATACTAATGGGGGGACCTAATGTCCTCCCCCCTGGCCCCCACCCCTGAGCGGTGGGTGGGGGCCCTAAATACTAATATGGGGGGGACCTAAGGTCCTCCCCCCTAGCCCCCACCCCTGAGCAGCGGGTGGGGGCCCTAAATACTAATAAGGGGGGGACCTAATGTCCTCCCCCCTAGCCCCCACCCCTGAGCATTGGGTGGGGGCCCTAAATACAAATAAAGGGGGGACCTAATGACCTCCCCCCTGGCCCCCACCCCTGAGCGGCGGGTGGGGGCCCTAAATACCAATAGGGGGGACCTATTGTCCTCCCCCCCGGCCCCCACCCCTGAGCGGCGGGTGGGGGCCCTAAAAAAATGTTGTCGTCCCCCAGGAGACTAGGGGTCCCCAAACCCCTAGTCACCCCCTCCCCCCCAAAAAAATGATCCCCCTACCTACCCCCTCACCCTAAAAATAATGAGTGGGGACCTTTAACTAAGAACCTGTAAATATAAAAAAAAAATAACTCACCATTCGATGTTTTCTTTCTTCTAAAATCTTATTTTTTCAGCCCCAAAAAAGGCCAAATAAAAAACCATAATAACCGACGCAATAAAAAAACAAAAACAAAAACAAAAAAAAACGAGCGCAAAATTTTTTTATCCTTCTTCACCCATGGAGGGCTCCATGCAGACTGAGCTCTGCAGGGCGGGTGGAAGGCTTATAAAGCCTTGCCCCGCCCTGCAATTAGGCTCAGAGCACTCTGATTGGTGGGTTTAAGCCATCCAATCAGAGTGCTCTGACAGGTAAATGAAGAGACTGACAGGTGAGTCTCTACATTTACCTGTCACAGCGCTCTGATTGGTTGGTTTGAAATCCACCAATCAGAGTGCTCTGTGTCATTTTACACAGTGTGGCAAAATTCTTTTGAATTTTCCCACGCTGTGTAATTTGACTCATAACTCTGATTGGTTACTTAATCCACCAATCAGAGAGTTATGAGTCAAATTACACAGCATGGGAAAATTCCAAAGAACTTTCCCACGCTGTGTAAAATGACACAGAGCACTCTGATTGGTGGATTTCAAACCACTTTTTGTTAAATAGGGGCGGATACGAGCTATGTTTTTGAGATGGAGTGGCAGGATTTGGCTATTGGCTAAACATGAGGGGTGGAGGAGAGGTCAGAGTCAAAGAGAACACCTAGGCAGTGAGCCTGCGAGGTAGTGGCGCCGTTGACTTGGAGGGAGACAGACACCGGAGTAGCGACACTTGACGGAGGAAAGACCAGAAGTTCTGTTTTGGACAGGTTGAGTCTAAGTAACTAAGCAGCCGTCCAGTGGAAATCATAGAGAGGCAGTCAGAGACATGAGTCACTCTTTCACTAATTCCATACTACAGTGATATTTTAGCCCCTAACTTCCTTATTTCCCTCTTCTTTTGTGTCTGTGCCCAAATCAATTTCCCATTCAAGTTATATATTTTTTCTTTAGTGAGAATCCCATCTTCCCCATTCCTCTCTTCATTCTTTCTCCTGCTCTTTTTTAAGGAGTCTACCAGTCTACCAGGAACAGTATTCCCCTACCCTCCCTAGACCAAGGTAAGGGTCAAGCAGACGGAAATAAAATGTTGTATAAACCCCCGGTATAGACCGTGTCACTTCAGCACTTCCCCTGTCCCATTATAGCCCCATATCTTGAATGCAAGTAATATTTTACTATATTTAGGGAGGCAAGAGGGGACCAGGGGTTCTAGATGGTGGTTTTAACACAATAGGGTCAGGAATACATGTTTGTGTTCCTGACCCTATAGTGTTCCTTTAACAATAAGGGTGGGGGGAATATTTACATACCAGTGGGGGCCCTAATATTTACAAGTAGGTGTGGAGACTTATTGTCCCTTCCCTCAGCCCCTACCCATGCTGACATGGGGGGGGGGGGACTCTAAAATTGACAGTAAGATGGGGACACCTATTTTCTTACTCATGCCAGTGGTTAGGGGCCCTAATTAATTATGAAACGGCATATCCCCCCAAATAAAATGGCTTGTCTCCCCAAATAATAGTAACCCCTTCTCTAGTGTGGCTATGGGTCCCTAACCCCCAGCTACTCCCCTAAAATAAAGCCCCTATCTACATCACCCACCCTAATAATAGTAAGGAGGGGGGCAAAAAAATCTAAAACCTTCTTTCTTCTGATTCTTCGGCCTCTAAAAAATCCAAACAAAAATCCATAATTACTGACGCCATAAAATGAGACTTAGCTGTCAGAGCACACTGATTGGTTGGTGATATCATGGGAAATTTTCACACGCTTTGCGATAACTATCATAGTGTGGAAAAAAGGGCTTTCCCTGCTATGAGCAATCATTTACAGGTGAAGACAGATTATTTTTTTGTTGCGGCATAGTTTTCTTTTTTTTCCAGCCAGGCTTTTGCGATCATTTCATTTTTAAAATGTATTTTAATTTGGGGGCGTGGCCTGACAGCGAGCGCGAATGGACGTTTGAGCGCCGGGCTCCGAGAATATTTCCCCAAACACAGCAAATATATAAGCGATTATTGAGAAACTACCCTCTAATTTCAAGCTACCGGGCGGAGGAGTCACCCGGCAGCATGGCACAACGGTCAGCGGCAAAAAAGAAGGTAAAAGACGCATTCCCCCTCCAAGTCGCGGCTATGTCCTCGCCGCAGCGGGACAACAAAGATGGCGCCGATAGACCCAACTCACCGGCCTCGAGTTCTGGCAGGAGCGATGTCACTTCTATCTCCCTCAGGGAAATCCCAGCTACTGAAGCTTCTATCCAGAGGATGCTCAACACCCTCCAGACATCAATCCAAATTAGCAAATTAGCTAATGACATCAGGGCAGAAGTGAAGGTATTAGGGGAACGCACCGACTACCTAGAAACCAAGACGGAAGAGATAATCACGGCGCACAATAATGCAGTGGCATCATTTGAAACCATGGATTCTAAAATATCTTATATCCTTGCAAAACTAACAGATCACGAAGATAGGGACCGGAGAAATAATATCCGCTTACGAGGGATCCCTGAAGAAGTCAGCCCAGGCGAACTTGGCACTTATGTCACCACTTTATTTCGCCACATAACACCTAATCTGCCTGAGCCAGCGTTACTGCTAGACAGGACCCATCGTCTGCCCAGACCTAAGCATCTGCCAGCCTCCACGCCCCGTGATACCATCACACGGCTACACTACTATACCACCAAGGAATTAATCATGGCAGCCTCTAGGAAGAATCCGGTTCTCCCTGACGCATTCAGTAAGATCCAACTGTACACAGATCTCTCAGCAACCACCCTCACTGCAAGAAGGTCTCTCGCCCCCATCACCCGAGCTTTACGTGCAGCAGAGATCCCTTACAAATGGGGATTCCCAACAAGGCTCATCATAAGGAAAAATGGCACAGAAAAACATATTCTCTCCTTAGAAGATGGAAAACGCACCTTGGCAGAATTGAATATCTCGCTACAAGACGACGCGATGGCACACTCGGACGTCCAGAAGATGAACAAATCACCTCAACGGCTAGCCCCGGGATGGGAGAAAAGTGCACCTACTAAGTGACTCTAAAGTTTATTTACTTCCAGATATTTTTGTAACATGGACACAGAGGCCTACTGGTCGGAGCCCAGATACCCTGGAGGAGAGCACTATAGGTGGTAACGTACGCACCATGTGGGGATAAGGGTGGGAATCGGCGACATGCTCTGTACATGATTGCTGGGTACTACTGGTAATGCAGGGGTACTAGTTAAGATCACTGGTCCTGCACGGTCCATAGACACCGTTCCCCGCGGGAGCGCTCAGAGTTTAGACACTGACACACTAAATGTTAAAAAAAAAAAAAAACAATATAACAACGAAAATAATAAAAAAATAATAATAATAAAAAAAAATAATAATAAAAAAAAAAAAAAAAAAAGGGGAAATCACACAGGCCCACAATACCCACTGGAAGATGTAATAGCAATACTGTTGGTAATCCAATCCTGTAAATACTACAGGACACGACACTCAGTGCACTCCCAAATATAGTTACTCTCACCCCCCCACCTAGTAAGACTACAACTACAATCCAGGGGACAGATGCATTCACAGTCTTTGAAGAGACCACGGCTACACACTGCGTTAGGGATAGTCTCTCTCTCTCGGCCACCTGGGGATTCTCTACCCCCAACAAGGGCCTTATCGCCCGGGTAATTTAGTTCTCAGAGGTCCCATTCTAAAGACCTCACCCCTTGTACATACTCGGCTCAAGCCGAAGTAAGATTCAACCTCACTTGAGAGGTTCATTGTTTATTGTATATAGTTTATGTTTGTTCTTGGATCCTTGTTTCCCCTCCCTTCCCCCTCCTATCTCCGCAGGACCGCAACTCCACCGAGGGAGTACCCTCCAAGGTATGCATCTTTTTCCTAAGAAACTTCATCGTACCTTCATTGCTCATGGAAATACACGAGTACAAAAAAGACGAATACTAGACAATATTGGAGACAATTTCGCCCGCTTCATTAGCTCCAAACTACAACCAGCGACCAATATCGGCTCAGAGGAGCATCTATTGACGCAGCAGAGTACTACAGATCCTAATCACAGACAACATGACGCTTAATATCTTCTCCTTAAATGCCAAAGGGTTGAATACGCCTCATAAAAGAAGAATGGCCCTTGCAGACGCGAAAACGAATAACGCACACATCGCATTCTACCAAGAGACACACTTTCAGACGAACAAACAACCTAAATTCACCTCCAAGCACTTCCCCTTTGGATTCCACAGCTCGTACAAATCAAAGAAGCGAGGTGTGTCTATCTTGATAAGCAAATCAGTGTCCTTTCAACTAATCAAGCAAATCAAAGATAAAGAAGGCCGGTATCTCATCATCCAGTGCATCATAAACAATATCCAGCTGACCCTAGTAAACATATATGGGCCTCACAGTGACCAACACAACTTCTTAGATAAAATCTTCACTTTATCGGAGGCCCACAAATTTGGAGATATCATCTTAGGAGGGGACTCAAATTGTCTCCTCGACTCTACTCTGGACACAACATCCACAAACACAGTGGACGCACGGACAACAAAAACAAGAACACGATCCACTGCCTTGATTGACCAGATACTGGTAAACCATGGCATATCAGACGTCTGGAGAGTACTCAATCCAGCTGTCCGAGATTATACCTTCCATTCGGCAACACATGCATCATATTCAAGAATCGATAGATTCTTCCTACCTAACACATTACTGACAAAGGTAGCTACCGCTCGCATAGGTGACATCACATGGTCTGACCATGCCCCCATCACCTTAGCGCTTGTCACACAACACCCCACCCATGGCAGGAGAACTTGGCGCCTCAATGATACGCTACTAACAGAGCCCAAACTGGCCGCACAAATCAAAGAGGAGCTTGAAACTTATTTTGCCCTGAACAGGGACGGCGAGGTCGGCCCCGAAAGCTTATGGCAAGCGCATAAAGCCGTTCTTAGAGGCCAATTCATCAAACATTCTAGTTATCATAAAAAACAAAGGCTTTTGAAATATACCAGCATACTCACAGAACTTCACACTCTGTCACGCAAGAACAAACAAGCTCCATCGCATGACACCACCTCAAAGATCCTTCAACTACAAACACGACTCAATGACCTTGAGACAGCAAAAAACACCTATTATCTCACGAGAATGAAACATACATTTTTCAAAGAGGGCAACAGAGCGGGGAAGATTCTAGCTGCCCAACTCAAGACTAGAATTGCGGCTTCAAAAATAGCATACCTCCAAACAACAGGCGGTCACAAAACCACAAATCCACAAAGCATAGTAGAAGAATTTAGCAAATATTATAGTAAACTATATAATTTAAGCTCAGTAGATCCCTCCTCTCAGCCGAAGAAAGAAGACATCGATGACTTTTTACGAGGTGTCGACTTGCCGCAAATAACAAGAGAAGAAGGCTTGACTCTAACTCGCCCTATATCTATAGATGAAACACTTCAAACTATTGCACAATTACCAGCACACAAATCCCCGGGACCTGATGGCTTCTCGAACATGTATTACCGCACTTTCGGTAATATTCTAGCCCCCTATATGACTGACTTGTACAACCACTGCTTTAGTAATGGCAAAATGCCACATGACATGCTCCAAGCACACATCTCTACACTCCCGAAGCCGGGAAAACCGCCTACCCAATTCTCTAACTTCAGACCCATATCCTTGCTTAACTGTGATACAAAAATGTATGCCAAAATCATAGCAAATAGGTTAGCACCGATCCTCCCCAGAATTGTAAACACGGACCAGTCAGGGTTTATTAGGGGCAGACAGGGTTGCGACAACACAAGAAAAATTCTAAATATCTTATCACATATGGAGGAACATAACTCAGAAGGTCTTCTGTTGGCTTTAGACGCAGAGAAGGCCTTCGACCGCCTAAATTGATCTTATATGACGACAGTACTAGAAAAATACAACTTCCCTACTGAACTTATACAGGGCATAATGGCGCTATATGGCAAACCAACCGCACAAGTCTCCAATGGAGATTTCATATCTGCCCCCTTTAACCTTACCAACGGCACAAGACAAGGGTGCCCGTTATCCCCCCTCCTATTTATCCTATCCCTAGAGCCCCTAGCTCATAAAATAAGAACCGACCCATTGATCACAGGCATTCAGATACACTCACATGACTACCGCCTAGCTATGTTTGCTGATGACATCCTTCTATCTCTCAGCAATCCAGAATCTTCACTACCACGACTCATGAGCTTACTCCACACATAAGGACAAGTATCCTTTTACAAATTGAACACCTCAAAAACCCAGGCTTTCTCGATAAATATACCTCAACACCGACTACACATTATGCAGACCAATTACCAATATGACTGGAGACGTGATTATGTCACATACTTGGGAATTAAATTGGCTTTGCACAAACAGAAAATGATCTCACTAAACTACAAACCGCTCATTAACATGTGTTACACAAATTTTCAAAAATGGAAAGATGTCCATATCTCCTGGCTGGGGAGAATACAAACCATCAAGATGATGATCTTGCCGAAATTTCTCTATGTGTTTAGGATGCTACCGCTACATGTCCCGGTGCTGTGGTTCCAGACCACGCAATGAACACTGACCAATTTCATCTGGGGACGAACGAACCCTCGTCTGCCTCTGTCTCTGTTACAAATGTCAACTAAAGCCGGAGGAATGGGCTTACCCAAACTTCTCACGTATTATAGGGCGGCCCTATTAGAAGCAGTAGTCCATCTTCATGCGCCTGCCAATACCTTCCAATGGGTGGATATGGAACGAGAAGCGTTACACCCATGCTCCATGCGGAATGTCTTATGGACCCCAGAACCATATAGGCACCTAGGAGCCACACCCTACCCCACAACTGCCCTCACATTGCGAATCTGGGACCTTCTCCACACAGACTCAGCAAAAACCAAGCGTTTCGACTCCCACGCTCCGCTCATGGCATTGGAGGCGATTTCCCCATGGATCTCATTCAAATCATGGACTGTCATGGGTATACATCACATCCAAGATCTCTGTGGTAAATATCACATTCTACCGTTCCCCGACCTACAAAAGAAGTTCAACCTGCCAAACTCCTTTATATTCTCATACCTCCAATTGCATTGTCAATACTAAAGTTACATTTTCACACTATAGACGTGAACAGCGACAAAATTGCAAGGCAAACCTCATCAATAGATGTTTGTTGACCCCGTCAAAACCAAAAACTCTATCTCTTTGCTACCAAACGCTGCTGGACAGTAACCCACCACAACACTTCAAATATACCTCGCAATGTGAAAAAGAGGGTATACCCAAGTTAACGGCTGAACAATGGCTCAAATCGCTAGACGCCTTACGAGGCACTCCAACTTGTTTCTCCCATATAGAAGCACACAAGAAGATAGTACTTCGCTGGTATCTAACACCGCACCGCCTACATCAAATCTATCCAGCAGTGGCACCCAACTGTTGGAGATGTCAGAACACACCAGGGCACATGACCCATATATGGTGGGAATGTGACTCAATCAGACCACTGTGGTCCCATGTCAAAACTCTGATTACCCTGGGTACAGGGAGCTGCCCCACTCTTACTCCCAAAACGGGCTTATTACTACTGTTCTCAGATGATTGGACACGGAAGCCTAAACAACTAGCTACCATAATCATTCTGGCTGCTAGAAATCTTCTGGCACTCAACTGGAAAACTACATACTGCCCAACAAACAAAGATCTAACAAGAAAAGTATACCAATATTACAGATACGAATTGCTCTCCTCTGAGACACATGTTAGGGCAGAAAAATTAACGTCCCTATGGAAACCATGGCTGGAAGCCACACATCTGGCTGACCCCCACTAACACGACATGTTCATATGATCAGAAACCCTCCCTTGTAAAGGCAATGAAGTCAGCGGAACATCTAACTAACCTTCACGCCTGTGTCGAAATATGAAACTGCATTCCTAGCAACCTCTTCAATATACAAAACTCCGCATGACAATGAATTCAAGAAGATAGGTGAAGAGCTTTGAGCTGCGGTCCTCCCCCCTCCTCCCTTCTCCCTTCTCCCTTTCCCCTTCCTTCTCCCTCCTCCACCCCCACACGATAAGTGCTATAACAGACAACAACCGGCTAAGATGTAACTTAATATTGACTGTATAATTCAATTGATTTGATTGCCGTATGTACTCCTACCTATTTCCTTTTCTGCACAAGCAATTCTGAATGTAACGCATACTTGGACTATTGTTACTTATTGCAGTTAACCCTCCCTTTTTCCTTTCTGTATCCCCATATTACCCTTATGATTTCTGAAAATAAAAATCATATATTAAAAAAAAAAATGTATTTTAATTTATGGCTAGTATGGATTTTTATTTGGCCTTTTATTGGGCTGAAGACTTCTGATGGTATGTCCCCCTTTTGGTGTTTACTCACTAAACTTATAATTGAGAAGACATTATTTTACATTTTAAATCTGAATTGCAAGATGTAGTTGGAGGCATTAGGGTAGAACATTCTCTGCCTTTCAACAGAGAATTTTGAAATCATTTGTCAGGGAAACATTCTGAATCTGGTAGCCCTACCCCATGGTAATAACCCTATTGATGAGCTTGTGTGTTTTTTTTTTTTTTTTTTTTTTTTAAGGACTTAAAAAATAATAATCTTTTGTTCCTGGGTAATGGTTGGATTATTTCCTGTTGACTGAGATGGCATACTTAGAAAACAGACCTGCACAACATATGATGTTTTCTTTAAAGTAGGAATTATTAATAAGGAACAATTAATTGGATTTTTACAATCAAGCAACGCATTGCAGTGTTCATTGAATAAATCCTCAAGTGGCAGTTAGAAATATATTATAACCTCAAAAACAACTTTAACTTAATTAAGTACTTTCTGTGAATAGACCATGCCCCAGGAATCTCACTGCTCTATTCATTGCTATTTAAAAGTTAAAATACTTTGCTTATGCAGCTCTAACCACATCTCCCTGCATGTGATTACACAGACTTACTAAACACTTCCTGTAAACAGAGATCTAATTTTCAAACTTCCTCTATTGCACAGTTTTTTGCTTTATAATTTTTTTTATTTCCTGTTCTGTTAGAAGCCTGCTAGACCATGAAGGAGATTAAAGTTTAATTAACAGAGAGGGGAATAAAAACATATAAAGTAATTAAACATCTGATTGAAAATTAAAAAAAAATTTCATGCAGACTGTGTCAGTGAAAGTTAGGAGAGGTGCGTCCAGAATTGAGTGAGGAGACTGCAGGAACATGATCTATTTACTAAAACTGCTGCGTGAAGCTAAAGTTTTTTGACGACTATAGTATCCCTTCATATGTATTCAGTAGAGTATTGGTATTGTTCCAAATATCATAATATAATGATACAATAACCTAGCACAGTAATATAGTCTATACCTGTATTTTAAACACCTGAGCAACACTGTGTAGCAGTGAAATATGTGTCCCAGCCCCTCCTCCTAACCGAAATATTTTAATGTTTAAGCAACTGCAATGGAAACTATCAGATAACTGAGATCCTGTGCTGTACACCTGCTCCACTAATGGTAATCACACCTCCTGAATTTAACCCTGTAAATGACAGATGCATGTCCAATGCATTATTGAGGGGGCAGATTGCATTAATATAGATTAATTGTAAATGATTCTACATTCCCATTGTGCTAATCAGTTTATGTGCCACCTAACAATATTATTAGGATTCAAATGGTGTTCTTATAAGGCTAATTCAATTTATGTACGTCCCAACAATATTAAACTGATTTAAATAACATTTTAATCATTTTAATTGCATTTATGTACATCCCAGCAAGATAGCATTTTAATGATATTAATTTAGAGCTTGTTCATATCATTCATCACTGTAAGGCTGGACACTAAAGTTGTGTTTTTAGTTTATAGGAACCACGATTTTAAGTCAGCCTTTTCTGACTAAGGATGAAAAGACTAGTATTGTCGTAGTTGCCTCATTCTGTATTATTTAAACTTGGCATTAAACCACAGTCTAAAATATAGCCTCAGGTCAAGAGTAGCCTTAGCTCTGTGTTCTTACTTTGTAGGATTGTTTTTGTCAATCAGAGAAAGAAAAAAGGGAGACTACGAAAGGAGCTAAGGGACTCACCCTACTAGAAAACTCTGCTCTATATATAAGAATAACAAAAAATCAGTTAAAAGTAGCCTCTCACTTGTAAATCAGGTCTTTCAGTTTCAATAAATAGTATACAAAGTTGTCATTTCTGCTTTATTCATGGGTATATGCCATTGGAAACATTGTTATAAAAATATTTATAGGTTTTGTCTGTCAACCTTTACACAATGATCCTCAAATGAACAGTAGTTTAGGATAACATTTTGGTAGCTAGAATATATAGATAGATAGATAGATAGATAGATTTCTCAAAATATTTTCTTTATAAAGCGTTGATACATTCTGCAGCGTTGTCCATGGGTACAATTAGTACAAGTAAAAAGACAAAGGTAAAGTTCCTCTAAGAGACAGTACAACATTTTTAGATGTGGAATAGCTCAATTCTATCTGCTCAATTCTACACCTTGCCCTTTTCATTAAGGTTACGTTCACTATATTGAAATAAATCAGTTTCCTACCTTGTATAACATATGCTCCACTCAACTGCTTCAAAACACTTCAGCACTAAAAGTGTTCTGCCAAAGCACACAAGATAATAAGTGTGATCTGTGTGATATTTTTATTTCATGCTTGGTATGCATTGCACGTGTCAGTCAAAAATACCTGCCTGGACATGAACAGTAATGTCACACATACCAAATATACTTTTCACACACTCAAAACCATATTTCATGTAAGATTTAAATATCTATTATGCATTCATATGAGGAAAGAGTCCTTATTACATTACAGATACAATAGAATAAATCATATGTATTATTCATGCAGAATGAGGACTGCAAATTCTCCATGGTGGGCTTATGGGCACCAGCCACTGCAATATAATAAACTGAAATAAAAATGAATACTGGTGATAAAAACATGCTTGATATAAATCTAAATAAAGTAAACTAAAAAATTCAACGCAAATGTAAAATGGTTTCATATTGTGATGCTATTTATAACAATAATGGATATTGTGAAATACAAACTCCTACCTCCATAAAACATAAGAAAAGCAGAGATAAATACATACAATGTATACCGACAGAGCAATTAATTTATTAAAGTATCATATATTTCTGAAAATTACTTTAGTGCTACAAGCACAGAAAACCAGTGCAAACACCAATGCAATGTGCCTGCTGGTCCCATGGTTTTCTACAGTGTTTGCCCCGCTTTCGGTATGTTAAAATATATTTCAGAACATCACACTTTGTATACATCACCCTTAGAATGACATTCATACAAAGACTCATACTTCACCTCATACAAACAGTCTCAGCCAAACTCATAGACAAAAAAGCACTCATACAAACACTGAAGCATAGAGAAACACACTCAATCACAATATTGAAAATAATTGAAAACATAAAATAAACAAATCACAATACTTATATCTAAACATTTAGTCATCTTGCCACCCTCTCATGTACGTGTTTCATTAAACTCCCTGATAGATATCACCCTCAACATGTCAATGGAGACTGGTGTAATGCAATAGCTGATAGAGAGTGACTATAAGTACTGTCAGGTAACTTTGGGTGCATTAGCCGAAGCTCGGCAAATGCAGGATATGTCAGGGATGAGTGTATGAGGCTCCCGAGTACAAGTCTCCAACAAAGGCCTCGGTTTAATAAGCTTTCCAAATTATTAAAATGTTCCAAATGTACAGAACTCACCATTAAAGTTTATGGAAATATTTGTAGATAAACAGTTTGGCAAGTCTACCATTTTCAACAAATTGTAGATCCACTGCTTATAAAATCGTTTTTGATAACAAATCATGGAGGTATGACAATATGTCATAAAATTCAAAGTTAGTAAAATTACTCTTCAATCCATACCCCCTACCACGTAAGTCCTTCATGTGCTGTGTTCTATCATGCCCCTCATCCCCAGTTAACCATTGTTTGCCCTGTCTACCTTATAATGACTTTTGTCCCCAGTCATGCTTATTAAGCTCAATTAAGTCATTGATTCCCTGTGCTTCTTCTTCAGAAGTCCCATGCAGTTTCCAGGCACTTCTTCTCACACATCCATTTCATACCCTTTTTAATGCCTTAATCCTGCATCCATATATTTGATCCCACCCAGTCATGCACATCACACCTCTGCTTCTTAATTCATAACCTTCCTTCCCTGGCAGCTATTTAATGCCTCCTTTATATTCATTGTTTTGACCTGCAACCAATCCCTGCTACTAATAACCCCTGCCAATGCTGTTTCCAATACCCTAGTTCCCTCTTGCAATTTTAAGCCGCTTGCTGCCTATTTCACTTGCCTTGAATGATGTAAATATCTAAACAATTGCTTATTCATACAATCATACCAGCTGCAAGATTAGGTACACTGCACTTCTTAATGAGGATGACAAATATAATAAGATTATAATATTTATAAGACGCACGCGGTAGAATAATTACAATTTCAGTTTGTCTGAAAACAAATTTAGTCCTTTGAACGATTTGGTTCAGATGACGTTTATCCAATATTTTCAGTTAATTTTTTGATTCAGACAAATCAAATTATGGGATCTACGGCTTAATCTTTCAGCTGTTTTTAAAAAAAAAAAATATATATATATATATAACTTCTTCACTTGGTGCCCTTTTGCGGTAATACCATATTTAAGGGTACCAAATTTGGAGACGTTGTGTTTAGTAGATAGCTTTCTTATATGGAATCCTTAAATGTGGTGATCCTACATAAGGATAGCAAATTGAGGAGTTATCTGTAAAGCAGTTGAAAGATTACATTTAAGAATATCCCTTTTCTTAATGTTGGTCTTTCAGCGGTTTAGTGGATAGCTCTATAATTTGGTGTCCTTACATATGGCAATCCCACATAGGGGTACCAAATCAGGGAGCTGTTTAGTAGATAGATCCCTAATTTTGTACCCTTACGTGGGATTACCATATTTAAGGAGACCAAATTAGTAAGCTATCTACTAAGTAGCTGAAAGAACAAAATTAAGCTGCTCAATATATAGCTCCCTAAATAAAATTGGTACCCATATATGGGAATGCCATATTTAAGGGTACCAAATTTGGTATGTCGCATCACCCCCTCCATTTTTACTCTGCAGCTAAAAACATTACCATTCTGCAGAGCAGCATTGTTTTCATTGCAGGATTTACTCAGACTAGAGACACTTCCAAGGAAATAGAGTGAAACCCGGGACCATCCGATTGGTGCAGTGTGGCGTTTTGCCATGGATGTGCACTAGCCTCCCGAGCCCTTCCCCACCAAGTGTTTCATTTATTAGATCATTGTGCCATTATACGATTCTGCAGTTTGGGACTCAGACTAATTCACAGACACTGACTAGATTATGAAAATAACTGCATTTATTAAGTTATAACATCTTATTTAATGTGTACGTCTGTCTGATACACTGGCAAAACGATATGATTAATATCAGACACATAATATTCACACGCAGTACTTCCTACTTACCTTCATATTGAACATATGTGTTCTCTACTATATATAGACAGGTAGCTGAGTGATGAGACACATATAGCGGGGCTGTTCGCCATGTGGATAACACAGAACAAAGCAATGTGGAATAAGAGACTACTAAAGCATATGCCACATCATCGGATTATGGTTTAAATGTTTATCCCAGTGTAATCTACCAATGTCTATTTTGTGACCATTTATTGTTGTTGACCAAGTTTCTAACTAGTGTGGTGACATTCTGTCATTTGCAATGAAGTCTACCTTATATGCTTTCCATGGTGTTCCTTACTAAGTGAAGGCGCTAGGGCAACATTCTGTAGTAGATATGGTGTTTAGAGTGTTACTTTAATAAGGTATTTTACTCAAAAAGCTCCCTTTTAACAATGAGGTGACCTTGCAAGCGGGAAACTACCTCAGTGTACTTATGACAGTTAGATATTCAGTCCAGATATACACAGACACATCTAGCTAATGTGATTAGTTTAGGGATCATCTCTGCATTATCTGCAGGCCTATTGTCCTCTGATCTCACCTGGGTCTTCTCCAACCTCTGCATCCACCTTGGCCAATGCATCATTTGAATCCAATGAGGGTACACCTGCATTTCTTGTGGTTTCTATGCTTACAAGCATCGGTAACCTAAATGATTGCTATTTTGGGTTAAATCTTGTGGTCACCCAAAAACCAACTGCAGCACTTGCAAAAAGAACACTTCTAAAGCATATATAAACATCAATGCTGGCAGAAAGAAGCCATACAAAATAGAAAACAAAATAAGATATGAAAAAAATAAACAGCATAAAGAGTATAGAGACTACTATGTTTCGACAAAATGCAGATGTAAAGTTATACATATATAAATTCTGTTGTGTTTTCATTAACATATATTATTTAAAATCAAAATCTGCAATATCCAGCTGTATAACACACTAATTTATAAATGTTTGCTATTTATCAGTGGGTTCAATATTAAAACCATAGGTATGGAGGAAACTCGCAAATGAGAACACATGTTGGGGTATTCAAGTGGTGAGAGAGAGTTGATTGACACATTTTGTACTATATTCCACGCACATTCAAGTGTATCCCTGCATGAGGATAATTATAAGTTAGCTTCGGGTTAGTATCTTACACCAATTGATATACATCACTATGACCCATCATCGTCCCCCTTGTGTTTGAGGTGTGAAAAAGTGAAAGGTGACATGCTTCATATATGGTGGATTTGTGAACGAGTCCTAGACTTCTGGAAATTGATGGGGGAGACAATTAAAACCATAACAGGCCAAGACTTCCCGATAGAAGCATATGTTCTGCTATTCTTTAGAGTAAATTTGCCCTTGATATACTTCATGCTAACAGCGGCAAAGGCCACTATCACATTCTGTTGGAAAACTAAACAGAGACCGGATGGGAGGGAGTGGTCCATAAAAATGGAACACTATCGAGCTCTGGAAGAACTCAGGTGGAATTCAGGTGGAATTCACTGGGCAAAGCTGCTAAATACAGGCTCATATGGCAACCTTGGGTAACATATCTGATGTCTACACAGCCCTAAGGCCAGACACAAACACCACAGGTGCCAAGAGAAGGACCGAGCCCTCTCGTTCCCCCCTCACCCCCCTCACCCTCAACCAAGGTCAGGCATGTAAACACAATCATTCCGGAAGCCACAAATGATGATATGAAGGTCACTTATAGGTTAATATTTTCAAGTTTATTTTCTTATTTTTGTTAATTTTGTTATTTTTAGCATTCTACAACCTCTACAAATGGCACTTTTACTATTGTCTGAAATCGCACTGTTAAGCAATGTTCAAATGTAATACGCTTCAGCTTCCACTTTGTGTACAAACTGAAACATTGTCATGCTTACAACACTTGTTTGAATTGTAAAATTGATTTGTGCATTGTTATTTCATACTGTCCAATCTCGAAATAATAATAAGATAATAAATAAATACAATGAAAAATGAAAACCATAGACCAGTGATGTGGCACAATCTTCACTGATCACTTTTTCCAGATTGCAGTTTTTTCTGTTAGCCACATGCTGACCACTACTGACTTTCATTACTCAACTACCTGTCTTTAGTAATACACACATATGTTCAATATAAGGTTTATAGAACAAATGGCCACATGACCACGGTTCAATAGATTTGTATAAAAGTGAAAAAGACAACTTGATCTTTTGATGTAATCCTTTAGTTCAATGATGGATAATTCAAAAAATATTATCTAAATGCACACATTTATTAACCCAATCTCATCTGCTCGTTACTGAATTTGGTATATATTTTGAATAGGCTCACACATGATTGAGCATTTGTGTACTTTTCAAGAAGTGTGGAACATTAATCAATGAATTGAAGGGTTACTTTGAAAGTAGTTTTATTTTCACTGTTACGCTTACCTGTAGCGGGATGGATTCTCTCTAATCAATAAACCATCACTAGTTTTATTTTGATATATGCAAAAAAAAACTCTAATAGTGTGAATTATTAAAAGGAACACTCCATTAACTGCAGTATTATGGTGCCAGGACTGCTCTGGTGCCCTACTATGGTTAACTAAATTGTTTGCAAACGGTTTGACAACTTACCGGGCATCTGGAAGCTCTCTGCTCTGACCTTGCTATTGTTGCAGGGTTTAGCTTATTGGTTGAGAACTGTTTTAGGATGATTTGACAGCTTACTTAGTCCTCGCTGGGCACCTACACTGCTCAACTGCATCTAAAGCTTGATTTCTCTAGAGCAAAGGAGAAGCATACAGAACTGTGCGCATTGGTTGGGAGCACTTGGCTGACATTCTCAGGCAATGCGTGTTGTACTGCATATAATTTGTACATTAACAACACTATACTGTTTACTTGAACCTATATTGTAATAATTAATAATAATTTGTTTTTTATTTTCTTTTGTATCAGTCCTGTAATGCCTTTACTAATTAAAAAATATTAAAATAAAAGATCTACTTACCTTTATTCCAGTTCCATCAGTAGTCTCCATGTGACATTTCGCTCCCTCTTTTTTCCATCAAAAAGTCAGTGGACAGTGGTTCATTTCAATGCTTCTTATTTAGAACCTTTGTGAACCTTATTTGTATGTGCGACTCTCGCTCAACACTATGAATTTGTATTAGAAGCTGAACTCAACACTGCACATACGGTGTGCATGTTCACGAGTGATGAACAAAAAATGCACTTCTAAGAGGCTAACGTCAGGGCGTTGGGGTATATTTAGATATGAGAGCCGGAAGTTTTATTACCGGTTCTCTGATGCAGAGGTCTTAGGGGCATGGCTGGAAGCATCACATTCAAGCCCTCATACAAGAGAACTACGAAGATTTAGGAAACTGGACAAAGGTGAACATTTTTATAGCATCAAAAAGATTACATTGTTATAGTGTCTACAATGTTCCTTTCCTAAGTTGAGTCTATTTTCTGATTTAGTTATCTAATGTAAATTGCTCCAATAACCAAGTGGCACAAATTAAATTTTACTCTAAATATTCACATAGCCACGGTATACAACATTTTCAAATGGTGTTCTGTGTGGCATCTGTTATTCTGATTATTGAATTTAAGAGAGTACAAAGAGGTCCTAGTGACCATTTGTTAAAGAATGGCTCAGACTCCTGTAAGGTACCACATATTGGATCAGTTGATGATCCTGTCCCAGGGGCATCACTATACACTACTAAAAGTGTTACATCAGCATTTTGACTTAAATGTTAAACTTTGTGTGTGACTGTAACTGTGTATGTGCCTGTGTGTGTCCTTGTAACAGTAACTTTGACTATGTTTGTGATTGTATGCCTGTGATTATGTGTGTGGTGTTTGACTGTGTATGTGCACGCCTGTACTATGTGTGTGCATCTGTTCCTGTGTGTTTGTGCCTGTAACTATGTGTATGACTGCGTGTCATTGACTCTGCCTGGTGTGTGACTTTGGGCATGCGTCTGGCTACACTATATAGGACTTGGGAGCAATTTCCACATCTCTTGGAAAGGTAAGCTGCACAGCAAAAGGGGCAGAAAGAGAAACGCTGTCATGCAACTCCTTCTTTTGTAGTTGGGGACCTATAATATCTGTCTCTATGTCCCGTCTTCAAAGTTTTTCCCTTGGTTTTTTGGTCCCTTTAAAATACAAAGTAGGATTAATGCAGCCTCAAATGCCTTGGACTTAAACAGATGTACATTCTCAGTGTATTTCACATTCCCTGATGACACCTTTGATCTACAACAGGTACACCAGACCTAGAACTCCTCCTCATATTGCTGTGGATGGACAGGAGATGTTTGAGGTGGAGTCTCTACTTGACACTTGCCTTTCCCATGTCAGGCTCCAATGTCTTATCGATTAGAGTGGGTATGGCCCTGAAGAATATTGGGTGCTCGCTGTTGATATTCACTTCCCTCATCTTGTGTATGCCTTCCATTCCCAGTTTCCTGACAAACTGGGCACATTTCGCCTGGTGGGCATTTCTCAGTGGAAGGGAGGTACTGACACAACAGTTACCACAACCAGCCTCAATGGTTCCTGGAGTCGGTGGACAGTGTGGCTGTAAGGCGTGGACGTCTGGACTTTCTGTGCACTCTGCTCACGCAGATCAGAAGGGCAATGGTGCCGGCCACAGTATCTCCATGTCATTCCTACGACTTTGTTCTCGTGCTTGTTGTATATGGCTTAAGGTAAGCCTCACGAAGGGAGAAATACACTTTATTTAGACTTATTTTCAGGTTTTTTGTTGTTGTTTTTTAATGCTACCCTTCAGTCAATATCCCCCACTACAGCCCATGTACTACAACTAAAGCTATTATAGTATCCACCACACTACAGCCCCTATCCACACCACTATAGCCTCTGTGTTGTGTGTGTGTGCTAAGGTGGAAAGCAGCTGTTAAGGTAGGTACTTATTGCCCCTTCCCCACCCACCACAGGCCTTATTCCTCACACACAATAGCCATTGTATCCTCCTAACACACAACAGTCTCTATCACCCCCAAATGCACACTACAGCCTCTATCTCATGCACACATTCACAACAGCCTTGGTCCCTACACACACGGACTACACAGGGATGGATTTACATCACAAACTCCTATAGGCCCAGAATTCTCAAGTGCCCCTTTCCCAAGTAAAAAAAAAGTACTTGGATTTTTAAATATGATTAAAAAAAAATCTATATATACACACACACAGAGTGCATGTATGTGTGTATGTATTTCTAAGTATATGTGTCAGTTTGGTTTTGTGCATAGAGTGTATTTGTACAGGGTGTGTATCAGCGTGTGTGTGTGTATAAAAGTGTGGTTAAAAGTGTAGATAGTAGTAGTATCTCCTCAATGCTGGGCATAACCCACAAATACATTGAAGGGATACTAAAAGCACCAAATAGCCTTTTCTTCTACTGAAGCCTTTGCTTCTACTGTATCACTGCTCTTTGCTTATAGTAACCCTTTAATAATCAGCCAAAAATTTAATAAAAAAGAAAAAATGGGGAGGTAGGGAGTGGGATCACACATATTGAGTGCATAGTCTATTCATTATGACAACTCTTTGAACATATTGAAATATACTGTGTCTGTCATAGAAATTAATCCCAATAACATTTTCTTACTCTATGCTTGTCTTTATACAATGTTTAAATATATAATTATATAGAAATAATACATAGTTCATAGACTAAGCAGTCAATATATAAGTAATAGTAGCATATTATCTATGTCAGTGTTTCTCAACCTTTTACTGAGAAGTACCCCTGCAGGTCTAAAAAATTCCCAAGTACCCCTGCCTCGAGAAAGTAATTTCTATTGACTTAAAAACACACACTCACACACACACACACACACGCATACACACACACACACACACATATTATGCAACTGGATATGTCACTAAGCACCAATGTGGTGCTGTGGATACTATCTGCAGTAGGCTAACCCTCTTACATTTACAATTTGGAATTTTGGAGGGACTCAAGTACAACATAGTGTAAATAAATGTAATTAACTCAGTTTGCTATAGTTTTTCCCATTATTTTCTGACAGCCTAAATTATTTGGTTATTGCTTACTTTCTTTTAGACGCACTGAATTTAATTTGACCATTTATATGAAAATATTGGCTTGCAGACGGAAAGATATGCAAGGCTGGTGTCGCCAACAAACTCATCCTTCTCAACCTTCCAGGACCCAATGTGTGGATGGCCTCAGAAGATGTCATTGTGCCAGAGACCGCCAGAGAGAGCTTGGAAGGCTATCCAATTTGGCAAGTTTGGCAAGATTGGCTGCCGTTGTAGACTGACTAACTTGCCAAATTACACACCTGCCTCTGCATGCAATGTGAGTGATGGCAGGGCCAGTCTGTGACTATTTAGAGCTGGATGCCTTAGGCAAAACTCTAACCTGAGGCCTTCACTAACACCCGCAGCGAAAAAACATAGGGCTTACATTGTGTATGTATAAGGTGCTGTAGTTATATTGAAGGGTATGGTTGTAGCTTGTATACTGAGAACAAACTCATAAGCAGTCCTCTCCTCTCCCCCACAAAACCCCACAAGCAGCTTACCACACACACACAAACCCACAAGCAGCCCCCCCACATACAACCCCACAAGCAGCATTCCCAGAAACAAGCACAACCACAAGTAGCCTACCCTTACAAATGCAACCCTACAGTCAGTTTCCACACACATATGCAACACAAGCAGCCTCCACATGCATACCCACACTTTCTCTCTCAACCCAGTTCCACGTATCATCCAGCTATCCACCTAATCAAACTCACCATTCAATCATACCACAAACTAGCTGCATTAATGCATTTAATCAAATACCCCAAATGTTGGTGATATAGATAGACAAATAGGTGGATAGATAGAGGGTGCATTGAGGCAACTGGCCTATGGGCAGCAAGGAGGGTAAATCTGTCTCTGTGTGTAGACTTGAAATGCATCCTGCAAGTTTCCCTCCAGCATAACCCCCATCAGTTTCAAGACGCTTGAGGAGGTATGGGTGTTTTAGTGATTCTCTTTGTCAGATTCTGTAATTTAGCCCATTTGCACCGGGATCCAATAATCTTAGCTTTTAAAACAGCACTGGCCAAGAAATTTTTCAAAGTTCAAGCACAATGAATTTCTATTGAGTATTGCTTTTGGTTAAATGTCCCAGACTACATAAAAATAAGGCTTGGTACTGCTGGTCACAAATTATGGCACAACCATATATATGTACAGAGCTGTGTTACATACATTGGCTACTATCTTAGTCTTCATACATGGTACTTTCCTCATACAAAACAAAAGATAGAACGTTAAAAAGAAATACTATGTATTACAAAAGATAAGATAAAATAAGTTATCTATTAACTTATGGAGAAGAAAAAAACACCACAAAAGAGGTTTTGTTTTCACCACTTTCTATCAACTTAGTGGGTTTTGGTGAATCCACTTTTTGATTAAAAAATATATATTATCATAACATTTATTTGAAACAAGGAATGCATAGCTAGCATATGAACATATAACACCTCAATTGTGTGTATAGGATGTTTTGCAGAGAAAGTAAAAAATGAAAATGATATAACTACACAATTCTTATTTTTCACTTCGTTCAGCCGTCATAAAAATATTTGGGTAGTAAAAAGCTTTAGACAGTATACATTGTCCCTTATCTTGTAATATTTCATACAGGGTGTGTTAGTATAAAAGTAATCGTTTTTCTCACATAGTGTAGGTGTGACAATAACACATAAATAAAAATAGCCAAATACCTTGTTGATAGGTATTTACAAGGACCCTGAAGGCATTACTAGCAGTACAGCTAACTAAACATGGGTAATAGAATGTGAAAAGAATGTCTGCAAACAATTAAATCACATATAGAGATGTCCCGAATAGTTCGCTGGCGAATAGTTCCTGGCGAACATAGCTTGTTCGCGTTAGCCAGGGATGGTGAACATATATATAAACTTTGACCCTGTACCTCACAGTCAGCAGACACATTCCAGCCAATCAGCAGCAGACCCTACCTCCCAGACCCTCCCACCTCCTGGACAGCATCCATTTTAGATTCATTCGGAAGCTGCATTCTTTTTTTTCTTTTTAGACAGAAGTGTGTATTTGAGCATGCTAGGCTGAATGTGCGTATATCATGGCTAGTTGCACTGAGGGTATGAGTATATAGCAGTACATTGTTGTGAAAGATAGCTGTCATGTTTAGGGTGTAGCTTGCACGTTATCAACTGTGTATTTATATCAGCAGCTCCACCACTAGTTATAAATCAAGTGTGAGTCGCCCCATGAGATGAGACTAGTGAATAACATAATACATAAACGGTTAAGGTAAAGGCATGTAAGGAACTACGACAATAAACTCTTTAGGAGGTGAAATAATGACATGTTTAAACGCTTGCTACTTTACGATTAGTTAATGTGCAGAGAGCAGTTCATGTGATCAAAGGCATGGTGTGGAGGATCAGCTATAGTGGGACATGCGATCCCTTCTGGGCACCAGGTGCAGACCCTGCAGACCCTGGGAATCCCTGATACCTGGAACAACAAAGGCAAGTCTCTGGCTGAGTGCCGGGTTCGCGGCTTGAGGTGGTGGAAGCTTGTTTTGTCGGGTGGTCAGATCTCTCCCAGTGGTGCGTCATGTCCGGTGCGAGATTGTGGTGACTTAAGGTGGAGGCGAGTGCTTGACGTGGGGCAGACTCTGCATTTCTGTTTTTGCCTCCGGTCCCGTCTTCAACGCCTTTTGCGTTGGTGGATTTTAATGGGGACTGCTTCGCTTAGCTGTGGTGGAGCTTGTTGGGGCTGTGGTGGAGCTTGTTGGGGCTTCCTGCTTGTTATTTGCTTCCAAAATTGATTAAAGAGTCTGTCCAGCTTAGACTCAATATCCTGCCATGCTTTGTTGGTACCAGGAATACACGCGGCTGCCGCCATATTGAGAGTCGCAGATGAGTTTGTCAGCCTGGGCGGCTGTGCTCTGTGTGTCCATTAGCTCCAGACAGTCTCTCAGGGGTGGACCGGGATAACCCCCACCGGGAAGTAGCTGCTCCTGGGCATCCCAGGATCGGGAGATCGGCAGCCTCTCCCGCCCGGTGAGCACCAGGCCACACTTGCCACGCGGAGGTAAGTAAGACTCGGTCGGTCAGGTAGGAGCAACATTGCCTGGTCATCCCCTTCTGGGGTGAAATTTGCTTGTTGATAGCTGCTTAAAGTGAGATATTGAGGGAGCTCACACGAAGTGCGTCTTTCCTCCATGACAGCTAGGCCCCGCCTCCCGGAAGCTGCATTCTTAGTGGGAGGAGGGACAGTGTAGCTGCTGCTGATTTAATAGGGAAATCGATAGCTAGGCTAGTGTATTCAGTGTCCACTACAGTCCTGAAGGACTCATCTGATCTCTGCTGTAAGGACAGCACCCCACAAAGCCCTTTTTAGGGCTAGAACATCAGTCTGCTTTTTTTTTTTGTGTGTAATCTAATTGCAGTTGCCTGCCTGCCAGCGTGTGTGTCAGGCTCACAGCGTATACTGTGCCCACTTGCCCAGTGCCACCACTCATATCTGGTGTCCCAATAGCTTGCATTTAAAAAAAACAGAAACCCTTTTTTGACTGTAATAGAATAGCAGTCAGTTTCCTTCACACGTGTGCGTTTCAGGGCCTGCCAGGGCACAGTGTCACACCAGTGCAACTCATATCTGGTGTAACAGTAGTGTACATTTAAAAGAAAAAAACATTGACTGTAATAGACTGAATAGCAGTTAGTTGTCTGCAAGCGTGTGAGCCAGGCCTACAGCGTCTACTCTGCCAACTTCTGCCAGTGCACAGTGCCACTCATATCGGTTGTCACAGTAGCTTACACGCATAGTACCACTAATCGAAAAAAAAATGACAGGCAGAGGCAGGCCACCCCGCAGGGGCCGTCGTGGTCATGGTGCTGTGATTCCCTTTGGCCCTAGTATAATGCCACATACCCTGAACTCGAAAAGTTCTGAGGACATAGTTGACTGGCTAACACAGGACACCCAATCTTCTACAGCTTCCGCTCGGAACCTTGATGCACCATCCTCCTCCAGCTTAGCTTCGGGCACCTCTCAAGTTACCACTCGCCCGCTTGCCGCCACCACCAACACTAGCACCACAGCCGCTTCCCTTGATCTGTCAGAGGAGTTATTTACACATCAGTTGGAAGAAATGAGTGATGCGCAACCATTATTGCCAGAGGATGTAGATAACAGGGATATGTCTCAGTCAGGCAGCATTACACACATGGACGTACAGTGTGATGATGATGATGTTGTACCCGCTGCTGCTTTCTTTGCTGAGTTGTCAGATACAAGTGAAGCGGTTGATGATGACGATGCGTCCGTGGATGTCACGTGGGTGCCCGCTAGAAGAGAAGAAGAACAGGGGGAAAGTTCAGATGAGGAGACAGAGAGGAGGAGGAGACGAGTTGGAAGCAGGGGAAGGTCATCGCAAGGAGCTAGTGGCACAGTCAGACAGCATGCATCGGCACCCGGGGTCAGCCAGACAGCACGCCAATCAACGCATGCTGTGTCCACCACCAGAATGCCGTCATTGCAGAGCTCAGCAGTGTGGCATTTTTTTGGTGTGTCTGCCTCTGACAACAGCGATGCCATTTGCAACCTGTGCCAAAAGAAACTGAGTCGTGGGAAGTCCAACACCCACCTAGGTACAACTGCTTTGCAAAGGCACATGATCGCACATCACAAACACCTATGGGATCAACACATGAGTACAAGCAGCACACAAACTCAACTCATCCTGGTCCAGCATCTTCAGCCACGTCAACCACTGCTGTCCTCCTTGCCCCCTGTCAACCATTCGCCACTCCGTCTCTCGCCTTGAGCAGTTCCTGCTCAGCTGCCCACAGTCAGGTGTCTGTCAAGGACATGTTTGAGCGTAAGAAGCCAATGTCACAAAGTCACCCCCTTGCCCGGCATCTGACAGCTGGCTTGTCTGAACTCTTAGCCCGCCAGCTTTTACCATACAAGCTGGTGGAGTCTGAGGCATTCCAAGAATTTATAGCTATTGGGACACCACAGTGGAAGGTACCCAGACGAAATTTCTTTGCACAAAAGGCAATCCCCAACCTGTACTCGATTGTGCAAAAGGAAGTAATGGCATGTCAGGCACACAGTGTTGGGGCAAGGGTCCATCTGACCACTGATACCTGGTCTGCAAAGCATGGGTAAACCTGCACCTGCACCTACACTGCGCATTGGGTAAACCTGCTGATGGCTGCCAAGCATGGAATGCGTGGCTCTGCAGAGGAGTTGGTGACACCGCCACGACTTATCCTCTACTCCTCCTACTCCATCCTCTTCCATAACCTCCTCAGCTGAGTCCTCTTCTGCTGCTGCGTCTTGCTCCACATCAACGGCACCCCCCCAGCTCCCCAGGTACTTTTCCACATCCCAGATACGGATACGGGGTTGACTTGACTTGCCTGAAAGCAGAGAGTCACACCGGACCAGCACTCCTGTCTGCCCTGAACGCACAGGTGGATCAGTGGCTGACTCCGCACCAACTGGAGAAAGGCAAAGTGGTTTGTAACAACGGAAGAAATTTGTTGGCGGCATTGAATTTGGGCAAGTTGACACGTGCCGTGCATGGCACATGTGTGTAATCTGATCGTACAACGCTTTGTGCATAAGTACCCAGGCTTACAGGACGTCCTAAAGCAGGCCAGGAAGGTGTGTGGCCATTTCAGGCGTTCCTACACGGCCATGGCGCACTTTTCAGATATCCAGCGGCAAAACAACATGCCAGTGAGGCGCTTGATTTGCGACAGCCCGACACGTTGGAATTCAACACTCCTAATGTTCGACCGCCTGCTCCAACAAGAAAAAGCCGTTAACGACTATTTGTATGACCGGGGTGCTAGGACAGCCTCTGCGGAGCTGGGAATTTTTTGCCACGTTACTGGACGCTCATGCGCAATGCCTGCAGGCTCATGCGTCCTTTTGATGAGGTGACAAACGTAGTAAGTCACCATCAGTGACATCATACCATTTGTTTTCTTCCTGGACCGTGCCCTGCGAAGAGTGCTGGATCAGGCCGTAGATGAGCGTGAAGAGGAAGAGGAAGAGTTGTGGTCACCATCACCACCAGAAACAGCCTTATCAGCATCGCTTGCTGGACCTGCGGCAACGCTGGAAGAGGATTGTGAGGAAGAGGAGTTAGAGGAGGAATGTGGCTTTGAGGAGGAGGAGGAAGACCAACCACAACAGGCATCCCAGGGTGCTTGTTGTCACCTATCTGGTACCCGTGGTGTTGTACTGGCTGGGGGGAAGAACTGTCAGGATCAGGACAGGTATCCAACATGCAGAGTACAAACAGGTACAGGATACGTATACCGGACCTTAGAATGGCCGGACTAACGTACGGAGAGTATAGAGAATGGTCAGAGACAAGCCGAGGTCGAGGGAACGAGAGGACAGGTAAGCGAGGAACAAGCCGGGTCAAGGATAACAGAGGTAAACAGAGTAAGTCAAACAAGCCGGGTCGGAACCAAAGGGATAACAGAAAATACCAGAGCACTGTGTGACTAGACAGGCTAGAACCACGACAGGGCAATGAGCAAATGGGAGAAGCAAGTTTAAATACCCTGGCTCGGAGGGAGAGACACGCCTCCGACGAGATCTGATTAGTCTCTAAAGGATTGAGTGACAGGTCGTTCCGGGCTGGCGTCATGGCGTCGGTTTCCGGACGTCCTGCTACAAAAGGAAGAGACTCCCTCGCGGCCGGCGTTTACGTGACCGGGAGGGCCGCGAGGAACAGAGGAAACAGCCCGTCCGGAGGGGTAGACGTCTAAGTCTCTGCCTCTCTCGGAGGTAGAGACTTCAGGTACCCTGACAGTACCCCCCCTCTCAGATACGCCCACCGGGCGGAAGGAACTGGGACGAGATGGGAAGCGGGAGTGAAACGCCCTGCGGAGACGAGGAGCATGAACATCCTCTTGAGGTACCCAACTCCTCTCCTCAGGACCATATCCCTTCCAATCGACCAGATATTGTACTCTCCCCCGGGAGATTCGAGAATCGATAATAGAGTTAACCTCATACTCCTCCTGACCCTCCACCTGAACAGAGCGAGGAGAGGACGTTGTGGAGGAAAATCTGTTGCAGACTAGTGGTTTCAGCAATGAAACATGAAATGAGTTAGGGATGCGTAAGGCAGTTGGAAGAGCTAGACGATACGCAACTGGGTTAATCCGAGTCAGCACCCTGTAAGGTCCAATATAACGAGGGGCAAATTTCATGGAAGGTACTTTTAAACGGATGTTTCTTGTACTCAACCATACTCTATCACCTGGAACAAACACCGGAGCCGCCCTTCTACGTTTATCGGCGTGTTTCTTAACCAGCATAGAATTGTGCAGAAGAATTTGTCGAGTCTGATCCCACAACTTCCTCAAATTGGCAACATGAACATCAACCGACGGTATCCCTTGGGAAGGGGAGGCCGAGGGAAGAATAGATGGATGAAAGCCATAATTCATGAAGAAGGGGCTTGAATGAGTAGAATCACAAACGAGATTGTTGTGTGCAAACTCCGCCCAAGGAATCAAACCAACCCAGTCGTCCTGGTGTTCAGAAACAAAACAACGTAAATATTGTTCAATCTTTTGGTTGGTGCGTTCAGCAGCTCCGTTAGACTGAGGATGATAGGCAGAAGAGAAATTCAATTTGATACCCAGTTGAGAGCAGAAGGACCTCCAAAAACGGGAAACAAATTGGGAACCTCTGTCAGATACAATTTGGGAGGGTATCCCATGTAAACGAAAAATCTCCCTTGCGAATATCTCTGCCAATTCGGGTGAAGACGGGAGTTTAGGCAGAGGAACGAAGTGAGCCATCTTGGTGAATCTGTCAACCACGGTGAGGATGACAGTCTGTTTTTTAGAGATAGGCAAATCGACAATGAAGTCCATAGCTAAACAGGACCATGGTTTCTCTGGAACCTCTAAGGGATGCAGAAATCCACATGGAAGCGTATGAGGTTGCTTAGTCTTAGTACAGACCTCACAAGTATCGATGAAATCTTTAATATCCTTACGCAAAGCAGGCCACCAGAAATCTTTGGAGATTAAAGCATACGTCTTGCGAAAGCCAGGATGCCCAGCTACCTTGCTGTTGTGGAAACACCGCAACACTTCCAGTTGGAGAGCAGGAGGAACGAAGTGTCTATCCCCAGGAGTCTGTTTAGGAGTTAGATGTTGTAACTTTATGATCTCGGTAAGCAACGGAGAATGAATCCTGAGATTCGTGTTAGCGATGATATTACATTTAGGAACTATCGAGGAAAGAACTGGCTCAACTATAGTGGACGGTTCATATTGGCGAGATAAAGCATCGGCTTTGGAGTTCTTAGAACCAGGTCTATAAGTAAGCACATAATTGAAGTGAGTCAGGAATAGGGACCAAAGAGCTTGCCTGGCGGATAGGCGTTTAGCCTCCCCAATATAGGACAAGTTCTTGTGGTCCGTCAAAATAGTAACAGGATGTAAGGTCCCCTCTAATAAATGCCTCCACTCCTTAAGAGCCATAATGACCGCTAACAGTTCCCTGTCACCGATGTCATATCTGCTTTCAGGGCCAGATAGTTTCTTAGAGAAAAACCCACAAGGGTGTAACGGTTTGTCCACACCTAACCTTTGTGACAGAACAGCCCCTACTCCCGTCTCAGAGGCATCGACCTCGAGTAGGAACGGCAGAGTCGTATCAGGATGAACCAAAATTGGAGCAGAAGCAAAAAGTTCCTTGAGCGTCTTGAACGCAACAAGAGCCTCAGTAGACCAGGTCTTAGTATTAGCCCCTTGTTTGGTCATATTGGTAATAGGCGCAATAATAGAACAGTATCCCTTAATAAAGCGCCTATAATAATTAGAGAAACCAATAAACCTCTGAATAGCCTTGAGTCCCTTAGGCAATGGCCACTCTAAAATAGATTGGAGTTTGTCAGGATCCATCTTAAAGCCTTCCCCAGAAATCACGTACCCAAGAAAGTCTATCTGAGACTGGTCAAAACTGCATTTCTCCAATTTACAGTATAGGCCATGTTGCAGAAGTTTGAGCAATACCTTTCTGACTTGTCTGTGGTGGGTCTCAATCTCCCTAGAGTGTATAAGTATGTCATCCAGGTATACAATGACACAATCATGTTGAAACTCCCTAAGAACTTCATTAATCAAATCCTGAAAGACTGCCGGAGCATTACAAAGACCAAATGGCATAACCGTGTATTCATAGTGACCATAACGGGTATTGAACGCTGTCATCCACTCGTGACCATCCTGGATTCTCACCAAGTTATACGCCCCTCTGAGATCTAACTTGGTGAAAATTTTAGAGCCCTTTAAACGATCAAACAGCTCGGTAATCAAAGGAATGGGATAGGCATTTCTGATGGTTATCTTATTCAAACCTCGGTAATCAATACAAGGTCTCAAAGTGCCATCCTTCTTTTTAACGAAAAAAAAACCAGCCCCGGCGGGGGAAGAGGATCTCCTAATGAATCCTTTTTCTAGATTCTCACGAATATATTCCTCTAGAACTGAGTTCTCTTGAGTGGATAGAGGATATACATTGCCCCTCGGAGGCATAGTGCCAGGTAAAAGCTTAATTTTACAATCAAATGACCTGTGTGGAGGTAAGGTATCGGCATTCTTCTTGTCGAATACTGCTTTTAAGTCCTGGTAGATGAACGGTATCTGTCCCTCTGTAGACTGAGTGGAACTACCCGGTGTGTTTATTACAGCCAATGGGGAAACCCTGCGTAAACACTTCTCCCCTAACTCCCAATCGATAATAGGGTTATGTCTTTTTAACCATGGGTACCCCAGGACTATGGGGACCGAAGGGGACGAAATGAGCATAAGTGATAAGTTCTCCTCGTGTAAGATACCAACAGTTAAGTTAACGGGTATAGTCTCACGGAAGATAACAGGCTCAAGCAAAGGTCTACCATCTATGGCCTCAACGGCCAAGGGTGTATCCCTTAACTGGGATGGGACAGTGTGTTTAGTGGCAAAGGCTTGGTCGATAAAATTCTCAGCAGCTCCGGAATCTATCAAAGCCATAGTCTTTAGTACTCCCTTCTCCCAAGTTAAAGAAACTGGTAGCAGAAGCCTGTGATCTTTATAATTATGAGTAGAGGACAAAATAGAAACACCCAAGGCCTGTCCTCTAGAGAAACTTAGGTGCGAGCGTTTCCCGAACGATTAGGACAATTCAGGCGTAAGTGACCTCTGACTCCACAATACATGCATAATCCCTCTCTTCTCCTGTACTGTCTCTCTTCTTCTGAGAGGCGAGTATTGCCTATCTGCATAGGTTCAGGAAACAGTGAGGTAGTGGAATCAGGACCTTGAAATGCGGGAGCTAATTTAAAGGAAGGTCTAAGGTTCCTCTCTCGAGTGTTTTGTCTCTCTCTTAAACGCTCATCAATACGAGAAATGAACGAAATTAAATCCTCCAAGTTTTCAGGGAGTTCTCTAGTAGCAACCTCATCAAGGATTACATCTGATAACCCGTTCAAAAATACATCTATATAAGCCTGCTCATTCCACTTAACTTCTGACGCCAGAGACCTGAACTCTAGTGCATAATCCACGAGAGTTCGGTTCTCCTGTCTCAGGCGCAACAGTAATCTGGCTGCATTGACCTTTCTACCAGGGGGGTCAAAAGTTCTTCTAAAGGCAGCTACAAAGGCATTATAGTTATATACTAATGGGTTATCGTTCTCCCATAGTGGGTTGGCCCATCTCAGAGCTTTCTCAATGAGTAAGGTAATAATAAATCCAACCTTTGCCCTATCTGTAGGATAGGAGCGAGGTTGTAATTCAAAGTGGATACTGATCTGGTTAAGGAAACCACGACACTTCTCAGGTGAGCCACCATAACGTACTGGTGGTGTAATACGGGAAGAGGCACCTACAGTGGCTACCTCTAGGCCTGAGCTCACAGGAGAAATAGAAGTAGTACACGTCTCCTCTGGCGGGTTATTAGCACGAGACAATAACGCCTGTAGTGCTAGCGCCATCTGATCCATTCTGTGCTCCATGGCTTCAAACCTAGGATCAGAAGGACCAAGCTGACTGTTTGTACTTGCAGGATCCATTGGCCCTGTCGTAATGTCAGGATCAGGACAGGGATCCAACACGCAGAGTACAAACAGGTACAGGATACGTATACCGGACCTTAGAATGGCCGGACTAACGTACGGAGAGTATAGAGAATGGTCAGAGACAAGCCGAGGTCGAGGGAACGAGAGGACAGGTAAGCGAGGAACAAGCCGGGTCAAGGATAACAGAGGTAAACAGAGTAAGTCAAACAAGCCGGGTCGGAACCAAAGGGATAACAGAAAATACCAGAGCACTGTGTGACTAGACAGGCTAGAACCACGACAGGGCAATGAGCAAATGGGAGAAGCAAGTTTAAATACCCTGGCTCGGAGGGAGAGACACGCCTCCGACGAGATCTGATTAGTCTCTAAAGGATTGAGTGACAGGTCGTTCCGGGCTGGCGTCATGGCGTCGGTTTCCGGACGTCCTGCTACAAAAGGAAGAGACTCCCTCGCGGCCGGCGTTTACGTGACCGGACGGGCTGTTTCCTCTGTTCCTCGCGGCCCTCCCGGTCACGTAAACGCCGGCCGCGAGGAACAGAGGAACAGTCTAAGTCTCTGCCTCTCTCGGAGGTAGAGACTTCAGGTACCCTGACAAGAACATACCTTCAGTGAGATCACTGAGGACGAGGAACGGGACATGAGTAGCTCGGCATCCAACCTTGTGCAAATGGGGTCTTTCATGCTGTTGTGCCTGTTGAGGGACCCTCGTATGAAAAGGCTGAAGGAGAACGACCTGTACTGGGTGTCCACGCTACTAGACCCCCGGTATAAGCAGAAAGTGCCTGAAATGTTACTGAATTACCGCAAGTTGGAAAGGATGCAGCAGTTCCAAAAAAAATGTAAAAGTATGCTTTACACAGCGTATAAGGGTGATGTCACAGCACAACGGGAATCTAACAGGGGAAGAGGTGAAAGTAATCCTCCTCCTCCCACTACCACGCCGGCAAGGACAGGACGTTTTACAGACGTGTTGTTGATGGAGGACATGCAGAGTTTTTTAAGTCCTACGCATCGCCACAGCCATTTGGGGTCCACCCTCAGAGAACGACTCGACCGACAGGTAGCAGACTACCTCGCCTTAACTGCAGATATCGACACTGTGAGGAGCGATGAACCCCTTGACTACTGGGTGTGCAGGCTTGACCTATGGCCTGAGCTATCCCAATTTGCGATAGAACTTCTGGCCTGCCCCGCTTCAAGTGTCCTGTCAGAAAGGACCTTCAGTGCAGCAGGAGGTATTGTCACTGAGAGGAGAAGTCACCTAGGTCAAAAAAGTCTAGATTACCTCACCTTTATTAAGATGAATGAGGGATGGATCCCGAAGGGACTGACAGTGGGCGATACATTCGACTAAAAAAGGCCTGATGAGGGGGACGTAACAGGGATTAAACTGATAAGAATAGTACTACTTAACACACCACTCCTATCTGGTGGCACATTAGATTGCACGCGCAGTGCCCCAAATTTGAAGTAGGAGGACCGACCAAGCATCTTTTTCCATCTCCCGGTTCCTAAAATCGATGCCATATACACGTCCGGCCTGATGAGGGGGACGTAACAGGGATTAAACTGATAAGAATAGTACTACTTAACACACCACTCCTATCTGGTGGCACATTAGATTGCACGCGCAGTGCCCCAAATTTGAAGTAGGAGGACCGACCAAGCATCTTTTTCCATCTCCCGGTTCCTAAAATCGATGCCATATACACGTCCCCTGATAGGGGACGTAACAGGGATTAAACTGATAAGAATAGTACTACTTAACACACCACTCCTGTCTGGTGGCACATTAGATTACACGCGCAGTGCCCCAAATTTGAAGTAGGAGGAACAACCAAGCATCTTTTTCCATCTCCCGGTTCCTAAAATCGATGCCATATACACGTCCCCTGATAGGGAACGTAACAGGGATTAAACTGATAAGAATAGTACTACTTAACACACCACTCCTATCTGGTGGCACATTAGATTACATGCGCAGTGCCCCAAATTTTTGGTAGGAGGACCAACCAAGCATCTTTTTCCATCTCCCGGTTCCTAAAATTGATGCCATATACACGTCCCCTGATAGGGGACGTAACAGGGATTAAACTGATAAGAATAGTGCTACTTAACACACCACTCCTATCTGGTGGCACATTAGATTACACGCGCAGTGCCCCAAATTTGAAGTAGGAGGAACAACCAAGCATCTTTTTCCATCTCCCGGTTCCTAAAATCAATGCCATATACACGTCCCCTGATAGGGGACGTAACAAGGATTAAACTGATAGGAATAGTACTACTTAACACACCTTATAATAACGCAGAGAGAGGCAATGCAGAGAGAGGAGTCTGAAGAAGAGAAGTCAGAGGAGGAAGGTGGCTTCGAGGAGGTGGAAGACCAAACACAGCAGGCGTCCCAGGGGGCTTGTTGTCACCTTTCGGGGACCCTTGGTGTTGTGCGTGGCTAGGTGGAGGAAGAGACCTTCAATGACATCAGTGAGGACAAGGAACGGGACATGGCTAGCTTGGTATCCAACCTTGTGCAAATGGGGAGTTTGCGGTTGTGCAAATGGACTGTTTGCTTTTTTTTGCAGTGCGTTAAATGGGGAGTTTGGTCTGTCACTGTGAAGCGGGCGTAACCCTTACACTACCTATTTGTTACAACATCATACCTGATGTTTTAAAGCACATTATTCCAAACAATTTAGGAATGTTAGGTGATTTATGCCCTTTATGGATTAAAACCAGACTCTACATCAACTATGTAATTTTCCATGGGAGTTTTGCCATGGATCCCCCTCCGGCATGCCACAGTCCGGGTGTTAGTCCCCTTGAAACAACTTTTCCATCACTATTGTGGCCAGAAAGAGTCCCTGTGGGTTTTAAAATTCGCCTGCCTATTGAAGTCTATGGCGGTTCGCCCGGTTCGCCCGTTCGTGAACATTTGCGGAAATTCGCGTTCGCCATTCGCGAACGGAAAATTTTATGTTCGTGACATCTCTAATCACATATTTCTAAAATAAACTCATTTAAAACTGCTATAGCAAACTTTATAAATCTCTGGGATGCTAATGTAATGCTGGCAGTAAAATTATAGATTCCATAACAAGTTGCAATTTTGTATTAACATTATGGTCCTATCCATATCTGAATCCTATCCAGTTTTAGTATGTACAGTTTGGTATTTTCCCTTTTTTCCCACTGTTGGCTCTCTACAACTCCTATTATGTTTTGCAGGTTTATATCTAGTAGAAAATAACAAGACTTGCAAACCAAAAATATCAGGCCAAAAGGACTATAACACTGTCACCTAATGCTGCCTACGCTGACAGCAGTTGAACCAGGAATAAAATTTAGCTGCTGTGGCCAAACATCAAAACTAAATGTGTTATGTATACAGCAAGGATCTTCCCCACAATACTGTTGTGAAAAAAAATGGTAATTTGAGCAAATGTAGTCTGTCAGCTTGAGAGACTATGCTCATTCTCCTCTGATTGATTTCATTAACAGGGTGTTTCCGTTCACAGAACAGCCTTTCACTGGATGTGTACTTTGCACCACTTGTTAAAACTCTTGGGATTTCAGTGCATGGAAATTCCAATATCTTAACTGTGTTTGACATTCAGAAACCACCATGTCTGCCTCCAACAATTACACTGTATAGTTTAAACACCAAATAAAGTTAACACATTTTTACATCTTTCAGGGCCTCCTCCTCATGACAGTTTTCTTCCGTAAGTTTTTTTTTTTATTGAGCAATTTTTGTTCACAAACATGCACGACAGTTACATTGAATAAGACAGTTTGGATTGCGATACATTTGATAACAATAATCCTAGATATCTTGGTGCTTAGAACGCAAGACTATTGCACACCTTAGTTGCTCATTACATGTTGTGACGTTTTCAAACCAAAACTTGGGACTGAAACCTGGGTGGGTAAGGAGGAAGGGGTTCCCTGGACCTTGGATCTCTCAGTGGGCTAAGTTTAACTGTTTAACTGTGCACCGTTCCTCTTGTGGTTTATGGTGTTTTTATCTTATGTGCAGCCTGTATGCCCTGGCCATATGTTGGATCCTTGCCCGTTCCTCTTGTGGTTTATGGTGTTTTTATCTTATGTGCAGCCTGTATGCCCTGGCCGTATGTTGGAGCCGTGCCTGTGTGGACCCATCAGTGGGCTAACAAGGCCCAGCTTGTTTATGTGTCTGTTTTGATCAAGGCCCATCCGAGGCTCGGTAGCGGCCTAAGTCCGTGGCAGTAGAAACTCAGTGTCATCCAAGTTCCTACACCTCTTATCTAATTGACACATACATCAATTGTAGGTATATTTCTTACACAGTCTTACCTATGTAAATGCGGCTGTCGGCCCTTCAGGTGGGTTTGGATCCTTGGTGGTAGGTGTGTAGGCTTTCATCACCTCAACCCAGGTTTCCCAGGCTATTCTCCACACTTTGGACTGTTGGTTCGCTGCCATTCTCGCTGCACATTCAGAGGTTTTATTATGATTCACTAGGTGTATACATTCTTGTATTGTTGGGGGTTCAGTGTTGCGCCACTTTCTGCTAATTAGTGTTAGTGCGCTATAGTTATTTGGTATGTGATGTATTCTATTGTTTTTGCCAGTCTTTGGGGGTATACATGTAATAAAAATGTCTCCGGGTTATGCGGCATGGTGAGTCCCGTTACCGAGGTCACTAGGTTGGCCACCTCATTCCAGAATTTTGACAGTTTTGGGCATCCCCACCAAGTATGGAGCATGTCTCCTAGGTCGTTTAAGCATCTCCAGCATTGGTTAGATACCGTTGAATATATCCTGTGTAGTTGCTTTGGCACTAGGTACCATCGATATAGCAGATTTTTTGAAAGCTCTATATGGGATGAGCATAAAGTAATTTTTTTGTGGGTGGCGAATGACCGTTCCCATGTATTGTCAGGGAGGTTGAGGTTAAGTTTGTGTTCCCATGTTCTAATGAATGGCAGTGTTATGATATTCACGTCTTTGGTTAGGTTTGTATATAGTAGCGAAATTGTTTTCTTAGCTGGCAGTTGTGTTGTCATTTCCCGTTCAAAAGCCGTCAGCCGCAACTCACTTACATTTTTCATAGCTGGTACATAGTGTTTAAGTAACCATGCCCTTACTTGAAAGTATGAGAACTCAGCTGTGTTCGGGAGGTTATAGTCTTTTAGTAGTTGGTGGAAGGTTATGATTGTCTGCCCCTGCAGTAGTTGCGTGATGTGTTTAATGTGATGTCTTTCCCATAAGCGTTAAGTCTGGGATTAGCAGCTGTAATGTGGTAATCGTCATTGCTGGGGAGCATGCTTTTGTCTTGCAAAGGGTGGCTCTGTGGGCCTCCCAGATATGCTTTGTCAAAGCTGTAGTAGGTAACATCTTTATACCTGTAGGCAGGGCCGGATTTTCCTATAGGCTAACTAGGCTTCAGCCTAGGGCCTCAAGATCAAGAGGGGCCTACATTCAAATTGTTAGCAAAATTAAAATTACACTATTCTAAAAACAGTGAACACTAAAACACTGAACCGAAAATAAGGAGAAATTCTACGCATATGATATGACCAGTGGCCTACTAAGGGGGGGGTGGAGGGGGGCGGTCTGCCCCGGGTGCCAACAACTAGGTGGGTGCCCGGGGCATGATGCTATGCCTCCCCTGCCGCGATTGCCGAGACCGGCGGTCTGCAGCTCCGCAATGTGCAGAGCTGCAGACAATGGATCTCGCGTGCACTGCCCAATCAGAGCGTTGCCGCGGGTTACGACGGCAACGCTCTGATTGGGTCTCGCAAGATCCATGGTCTGCAGCTCTGTGGAGCTGCAGACTTGAAATGAGGGCCACCGGACCACCGGGGACCCCACCGGACCACAAGGCAGCCCCCACTGGACCACCAGGGATTTAAGGTAATTTTTAGTCACCCCCCCTCTCCTCATCACCACCCTCCCTCTCACAATCAACCCCCCTCTCCTCATCATCCCCTCCCTCTCACAATCACCCCCCCTCTCCTCATCACCCCCTCCCTCTTACAATTACCCCCCTCTCACAATCACCTTTATTTGAGTAAAAAAATTAAATAACATAAAAAGAACCATGGTACAATAGAACAATAAAACAAAGCACAACACGTTTCGACTTCCGTCTTTTTCAAAGTGCATACAAAATGACCACTCTTGGTGTCATTTAAATCAGTCTTTTCCAGAAATTCAATCTCCCGCCCGATTCCATTCACTTCCGCGTTCTGACGTCACCACGTGGTTGGTAGTTCTTACGTCGTTCACTCTCCGACAAAGATGAGTTCAACAACCAGGAAGTCCATCATATTAAAGTGCCATTTTGAAAACTGGCATTAAAGTCCATAGAATGTAACTTATATAGGGTAAAGACTGGTATGTGGAAAAGTGCATTAATAAACCTTGAATACATATTAAACAAGTTTCAATATAAACATATCTGCATATATAGCATAATATTAACACCTCAAAATAAGGAGAAGATAATAGCAATAATATCATAAAAAATAATGGATTATTAATTAAAAATAATTAAATTTAATAAATTAAAAAAATGAAAATGAAGTCAATTGATCTAAAAGCAAAGGAATAATCTTATACTAAATGAGGGCTGCCATCTCAAAATCCACATTGAGTCCACCTGGAGATAAGGTGTCTAGATTGAAAATCCACCTCATCTCACAGCGGCTCCAGGCGGATTCGACATGGCCCCCTCTCCAGTGAAAATTAATCATCTGAATTCCATGAAAGGTAAGCCCGATAAGGTCTCCTCCATGGACATTAAGAAAATGAGAAGAAACATTATGATTTCAAAAACCTCTCCTTATGTTGTAAATATGCTCACGTATCCTTGTCTTTAGGCTCCTAGATGTTCTACCCACATATTGTAGCCCACAAGGACACGTGAGCAAGTACACCACATTTTGTGTATGACAGGTAATAAAGGAATTTATTTTATTATCATCAGCGCAATAGCCTCGATCAATAAACTGTCCCTTTAAAAATTCTGCTTGAAGATCAAAAGAGCCCAATTCAGTACAATTACGTCTCATCCGGAGAAACTGTCCCCTAGGTATATTTATGAGCCAGGGCTGGAAGTGACAACTTTCCTTGTGAATATATCCATTCACATCCACTGGCTTGAAAAAGGTACGTGTAATAATATTATTTCCTTGTACAGAAATGTCTAAATCCAAGAAGTGAATATTCTGCTTACTGCACTCCTGGGTCAAATGAATATTCCACTGATTTGAATTAAGAAAATTTAAAAAATCTAAAAACAAATTTAGGTCCCCCTTCCAAATTATAAAAATATCGTCAATGTAACGTTTGTATAGGGCCAGGTTCGCACTCCAGCCATGCTGGGGTAAACAAAATGTTTCTCCCAATATGCCATGAACAAATTGGCATAGCTGGGTGTGAACCTGGTCCCCATAGCCGTCCCCCTACATTGTAAGAAATAATCACCTTCAAACCAGAAGAAATTATTGCGAAGGATAAGAGAAATTCCCTCCATCACAAAATCTACCTGGTCAGTTGGGTATAAAGTAGATGTTTCGACAAAAAAAACGTGAGGCTATACATCTTATATCGTGATCAATACACGTATATAGACTGGTAACGTCGCAGGTAGTGATGTCGCGAACACGACATTTTCGGTTCGCCAACGGCGAACCGGGCGAACCACCATTGACTTCAATGGGCAGGCAAATTTTAAAACCCAGAAAAAAGAAAGGTGTATCCCGCGCCTAGTATATTATATGTGCAAAAAATACATACATATATTCTCAAATATATCAGGAAGGAGCCGAACCTCAGGATAAAAACAGAAAATAAAACACAATAGTGCAATACAGTAATAAAAATTCTTTTATGGTGGTGAGTACGGCTATATATAATCCACTCACATTTATATGAGCTATAACAGAGCTCAGCTGTCCAGCGCTTGGACGGTACAATCCCCGTCTTGGGATATGTAGTATATGCAGGTGCTTCCAAAGTGCAGTATGCGTGGTATATGCAGACAAAGGGAAAAAAATAGCAGCCAATAGTGAAGTACGTCCCAATAATGGTGCAAATAACGAAAAGTATTGTACTTACAATTACTAGAGCATGTAACCTGCTCTAGTGTGGTCAGCTTAGGTGGTATAATCCCCACCAAGGATATACTGGATCCAGGAGGTAAAAGAATGAATATAAAAAGTAACTTAAAAAGTATACTTTAATATTAATACAATATAAACAAAAACCATAAAAGGTATAAAAAGTAATGTCCCACTTAACGCGTTTCGCCTCACAGGGCTTCTTCAGAAGTGTGGTCCAACCTCCTCTCAGATCCGTTTTTATATGGTGGTAGATTGATAGATTTTCGTCCGGTGTGTTTCTTTTTCCTAGTTCCGGGTGCCGGTGGAACGCATACGGCGCACCGGAAGTGACGCGGCACTCGCGTCGAACCGGAAGTGACGCGGTGCTCGCGTGTAGTTGGAGACCGGCATTTGGCTGATGCTGTTGCGCTGGAACGCACGTAACGCCCATGATTCGGCATGCGTTGCGTTCCAAAAGCGCTTGTAGGGGGCCGGCTTAGTAAAAATTGAAGCATGGAGAGGGGCATATCTTCTCTCTCCATGCTAGTCGTGGTACTGCGGCGGCCATCTTGGTTGAGGGCATAGGGTATAAAAACATATGGGAAAACAAATATTAGTCTTTGGGGGCACTTATTAGGCTTCCATGTTGTAGATATATAGTGCAAACATGATCCAAAATAATATACAGTAAAATATATTCAAATTAAAACAACATCCAGTCTCTTATATATGCTAATAAAAAGCAGGAGGGAGAGTTAAAAAGCAGTGGTAATAAAAGAGGGAGAATACATATAATTAAGATTGCAATAATAAAAAAGATAAAAAAGATATAAATATAAACACATACATTGAAAGATATTAAAAACCTATAAAAACTATAAGGTAAAAAAAAAATATTAAAATATATAAATATATGTGTGGAAAAATTATTGCAGGAGGATTTATAGGAAGTTGTATAGATCAAAGTCAGCATTTAACCCGTTAGGGTGTAGGGTATCTAACTGGTATACCCACTGCATCTCTGTTTGACCGATCTTTTTAACAACATCCCCTCCTCTCCAATGATTCTTAACTATTGCAATCCCAATAAAAGAAAGGTATTTTGGATCATTATTGTGTATACAGAAGTGAGCTGGTATTGAATGGTTTTTTAAACCCTTTTCTACATTCCTACAATGCTCAGCTATCCTGGTTTTAAGTGATCTTATAGTCCTGCCTACATACTGGAGGCCACATGGGCACTCTAATAAATATATTACATTTTTACTATTGCACGTAATAACCTCTTTGATATTATATATTTTACCAGTATTATTTGACTTAAAATTAGTAATGGTTCTATTTGTGGTTTTTGTTTTTTTGCATGCCATACAGCTGTTACATTTATAAAAACCCTTTTTATCCATAAAATTATTGATTTTGTTTGGGCTAGTTTTGGTGAAATTCTTCGTTAAGTGCATTTTAAGATTTGGTGCCCCTCTAAAAATTATTTTGGGTTTATCGGGAATTATTTTTTTTAAAATATCATCTTCTTTCAATAGGTGCCAGTGCTTTGTTAAAATCTTCTTCAATTGTTTATTCTTATTATTATAATCCAAGACAATTGGTAAAGTGAAGTCTGGATTGCTTTGATTCACTTGGGCCTTTTTTGTTTTATGTATAAGCTGGTTCCTATTTATGATAGCTGCCTCATTAATTGTTGACTCAATCTTATTGGCATTGTACCCTTTTTGTATGAAGCTTTCTTTTATTGTGTTGGCTTGTTTGAGAAACATGGATGTATCAGAACAATTTCTTTTGAGACGCATGATTTGACTTTTCGGTATATTTTCTAGCCATATTTTGTTGTGGCAACTATCTGTCCTTATATAGTTGTTTACGTTAACATCTTTAAAGTGTGTTTTTGTTTGTATCTTATTGTTTTCAACATAAATGTTTAAATCCAAATAAGTCACCATCGTGTTGCTAAAATCCGCAGTTCAAACAATACCCTCTTCATTGTTGTTTAAAAAAGAGATAAAATCCTTAGCAGTGCTCATAGACCTGTTCCAAACAAACAGGAGGTCGTCTATGTACCGAGAATAGGATACCAGGTTCTCCACCCAGCCATGCCCCCTCCAGACAGACAGGTCTTCCCATTCTGCCATATATAAGTTGGCATAGCTGGGTGCGAACCTGGTACCCATAGCTGTGCCAGTCTTTTGTAAATAAAAACTATCTTTAAACCAAAAATAATTATGTTTTAAAATTAGATCTATGCCTTCAATTATAAAATTAATTTGTTCTTGAGGTATTGAGTCATCTCGTTCTAAAATGGATCGAATGGCTTTGCATCCCTTGTCATGTTTGATAATAGTATATAATGATTGTACATCGCAAGTGATAAATATATAATTTTCTTTCCAAGTGATAGTTTCCAGTTTTTTTAAAAGGTCTATCGTGTCTTTTAAATATGATTTTGTTTGTCTGACATACGGTTGCAACATTATATCGATATATTCGGATAAGTTAGAAAGAAGAGATCCAATACCTGACACGATAGGTCGTCCGGGGGGGTTATTCACATTCTTATGGATCTTAGGGAGAAAGTATATTACTGGGGTTTTTGGGAATTTTATATTTATATAATTATATTCTTTTGCACTTAAAATTCCTATATCTTTACCTTTATCTAAATATACCTTAAATTCAGATTTAATGTCTGCTATTGGATCTTTCTGTAGTTTGACATATGTGTCACCGTCATTTAGTTGTCTCAGAGCTTCTCTTTCGTATTTTTCTTTGGATTGGATAACCAAACCCCCGCCTTTATCGGCGGGTTTGATCACTGTGGTAGTATCGTTATATAAATCTTTGAGTATTTTCATTTCCTTGTTATTCATATTTGGTCTGTTATCGATTTTTTTCGTATCTAATGTTTTTAAGTCCTTACATACTTTCTTCTCAAATATATCTAAAGCACTTGATTTAAAATATGCAGGATAAAAAGTGGATTTACTTTTAAGTTCGCTATTTCTATATTCTTTTGTGTTGGTGTCACTTATGTTGGTACCTGAATTAGTGTCAGAATTATTTTTAATAGTATAAAAACGTTTTAAGGTGGCGTTCCTTACAAATTTGTTTATATCTATATATGCAAGGAACGAATTGTATGACTTAGTAGGAGCAAACTTAAGACCACGTTTTAAAATGTTTATCTCAGTAGTGTTTAAAATTTTGTCAGATAAATTAAAAATGCCTGTAGGTGTGTTCTGTGATTTCTGATCTAAAAGCTTTCTAGCCTTCCTTTTTTGCTGTCTTCTCCCTGATCTCCTTCCTCTAATTCTCTCTTGCGGCTTTTTATTGGTGTGATGTTCAGACGATGGGTTTGTCTCTCTCTGTTGGAAGGGATTTCTAAAAAAGAAGTTTCATCAAACTGTTCGCAGAAAGATAGGGCATGATATCTATTATTTTTAATTGGATCGTATGGTGATAGTGGTTTGGTATCATCTTGTCTTTTGTATGACTTCTTTGGGTTCTCCCAGGAGTACTTTCTATTTGATTGTTTCTGTTTGGGGGAGTCTCGTATATAGGTATGTCTATGTGTTTAGGGTCTCACAATCAGAGGTGATATAGGAACATCTCGATGTGTGGTGTATTTAGGTTTAACTTCTCTTTTTTCTAGGTAGTGTGTGTTTGTTTTTTCAAAAGGTTTTTTATGAAAATGAGTGTCCTGGTGGTGGTTAGTGTTCTGGTGGTGATTAGTGTGAAATCTATCATTTCTAGTGTTAAATCTTACAGGAGATTTGATTGGTGATCTGTGACGGTTGTGATAAAAGTGTCTCCTTTCATGTGTTTCTTGACTCTGTAGTCTTTTGGGTCTAAATCGGTAGTTATTTTGTGTGTAAGGGTTGTGGTGTGTTCCCCCATTTTTCCATTGATTTTGTGTGTTAGATTTTTTTGTGTTAAATGTGCGAACTTGTTTTTGTGCATAATCGTGTTTGTCTCGATTATATTTTTGAATTTTTATCTTTTTTATATCCATTTCGATTTTTTCTACATTTTTTTTAATTTTTTGTGATGAGTTATAGAACTCCTCAGTATCACCAAAAGGAATCAATTGTTCTCTTAATGCATTTATTTTTTTGTCTATTATAGATAGTTTTTCACTTTTGACTTTTATGAGACTTTTCATTAGTCCAAAAGAACAAAATTCTAGATGATTATACCATTCCTCCATAAAATTTTTATTGTCAGTATCTGATGTAGGCATTTTAAAAAATCTCAGGCCTCTCGGAGTTATTTTCTCTTCTATATATTTGGTTAGCGTTGCTATTTCCCACCTTAATTTCATTTCTTTTGTAAGGGAAAATTCTAGTTCTTTCAGTAGTTCAGGTAAGTTATCGAAGACAATTAATGGTTCATCTATATTGAATTCTTCTAATTCATTAAAGACATCATTAATATCTATAGTGTAATTGTCTCGGTATTCGAACAAAGTCATTCTATAGGGCTGCCTATACAGGGAATATACAGATATGGAAGGAAAAAAATGGAGTAATAGGCGCTCTCTATAGTAACTAACGTGCAGGCAGCAGTATACAGACAAGGATTCCCAAACCTTGTGAACAATATACAGAAAAAAGAAAGGTGTATCCCGCGCCTAGTATATTATATGTGCAAAAAATACATACATATATTCTCAAATATATCAGGAAGGAGCCGAACCTCAGGATAAAAACAGAAAATAAAACACAATAGTGCAATACAGTAATAAAAATTCTTTTATGGTGGTGAGTACGGCTATATATAATCCACTCACATTTATATGAGCTATAACAGAGCTCAGCTGTGCAGCGCTTGGACGGTACAATCCCCGTCTTGGGATATGTAGTATATGCAGGTGCTTCCAAAGTGCAGTATGCGTGGTATATGCAGACAAAGGGAAAAAAATAGCAGCCAATAGTGAAGTACGTCCCAATAATGGTGCAAATAACGAAAAGTATTGTACTTACAATTACTAGAGCATGTAACCTGCTCTAGTGTGGTCAGCTTAGGTGGTATAATCCCCACCAAGGATATACTGGATCCAGGAGGTAAAAGAATGAATATAAAAAGTAACTTAAAAAGTATACTTTAATATTAATACAATATAAACAAAAACCATAAAAGGTATAAAAAGTAATGTCCCACTTAACGCGTTTCGCCTCACAGGGCTTCTTCAGAAGTGTGGTCCAACCTCCTCTCAGATCCGTTTTTATATGGTGGTAGATTGATAGATTTTCGTCCGGTGTGTTTCTTTTTCCTAGTTCCGGGTGCCGGTGGAATTTTTATTACTGTATTGCACTATTGTGTTTTATTTTCTGTTTTTATCCTGAGGTTCGGCTCCTTCCTGATATATTTGAGAATATATGTATGTATTTTTTGCACATATAATATACTAGGCGCGGGATACACCTTTCTTTTTTCTGTATATTGTTCACAAGGTTTGGGAATCCTTGTCTGTATACTGCTGCCTGCACGTTAGTTACTATAGAGAGCGCCTATTACTCCATTTTTTTCCTTCCATATCTGTATATTCCCTGTATAGGCAGCTCTATAGAATGACTTTGTTCGAATACCGAGACAATTACACTATAGATATTAATGATGTCTTTAATGAATTAGAAGAATTCAATATAGATGAACCATTAATTGTCTTCGATAACTTACCTGAACTACTGAAAGAACTAGAATTTTCCCTTACAAAAGAAATGAAATTAAGGTGGGAAATAGCAACGCTAACCAAATATATAGAAGAGAAAATAACTCCGAGAGGCCTGAGATTTTTTAAAATGCCTACATCAGATACTGACAATAAAAATTTTATGGAGGAATGGTATAATCATCTAGAATTTTGTTCTTTTGGACTAATGAAAAGTCTCATAAAAGTCAAAAGTGAAAAACTATCTATAATAGACAAAAAAATAAATGCATTAAGAGAACAATTGATTCCTTTTGGTGATACTGAGGAGTTCTATAACTCATCACAAAAAATTAAAAAAAATGTAGAAAAAATCGAAATGGATATAAAAAAGATAAAAATTCAAAAATATAATCGAGACAAACACGATTATGCACAAAAACAAGTTCGCACATTTAACACAAAAAAATCTAACACACAAAATCAATGGAAAAATGGGGGAACACACCACAACCCTTACACACAAAATAACTACCGATTTAGACCCAAAAGACTACAGAGTCAAGAAACACATGAAAGGAGACACTTTTATCACAACCGTCACAGATCACCAATCAAATCTCCTGTAAGATTTAACACTAGAAATGATAGATTTCACACTAATCACCACCAGAACACTAACCACCACCAGGACACTCATTTTCATAAAAAACCTTTTGAAAAAACAAACACACACTACCTAGAAAAAAGAGAAGTTAAACCTAAATACACCACACATCGAGATGTTCCTATATCACCTCTGATTGTGAGACCCTAAACACATAGACATACCTATATACGAGACTCCCCCAAACAGAAACAATCAAATAGAAAGTACTCCTGGGAGAACCCAAAGAAGTCATACAAAAGACAAGATGATACCAAACCACTATCACCATACGATCCAATTAAAAATAATAGATATCATGCCCTATCTTTCTGCGAACAGTTTGATGAAACTTCTTTTTTAGAAATCCCTTCCAACAGAGAGAGACAAACCCATCGTCTGAACATCACACCAATAAAAAGCCGCAAGAGAGAATTAGAGGAAGGAGATCAGGGAGAAGACAGCAAAAAAGGAAGGCTAGAAAGCTTTTAGATCAGAAATCACAGAACACACCTACAGGCATTTTTAATTTATCTGACAAAATTTTAAACACTACTGAGATAAACATTTTAAAACGTGGTCTTAAGTTTGCTCCTACTAAGTCATACAATTCGTTCCTTGCATATATAGATATAAACAAATTTGTAAGGAACGCCACCTTAAAACGTTTTTATACTATTAAAAATAATTCTGACACTAATTCAGGTACCAACATAAGTGACACCAACACAAAAGAATATAGAAATAGCGAACTTAAAAGTAAATCCACTTTTTATCCTGCATATTTTAAATCAAGTGCTTTAGATATATTTGAGAAGAAAGTATGTAAGGACTTAAAAACATTAGATACGAAAAAAATCGATAACAGACCAAATATGAATAACAAGGAAATGAAAATACTCAAAGATTTATATAACGATACTACCATAGTGATCAAACCCGCCGATAAAGGCGGGGGTTTGGTTATCCAATCCAAAGAAAAATACGAAAGAGAAGCTCTGAGACAACTAAATGACGGTGACACATATGTCAAACTACAGAAAGATCCAATAGCAGACATTAAATCTGAATTTAAGGTATATTTAGATAAAGGTAAAGATATAGGAATTTTAAGTGCAAAAGAATATAATTATATAAATATAAAATTCCCAAAAACCCCAGTAATATACTTTCTCCCTAAGATCCATAAGAATGTGAATAACCCCCCCGGACGACCTATCGTGTCAGGTATTGGATCTCTTCTTTCTAACTTATCCGAATATATCGATATAATGTTGCAACCGTATGTCAGACAAACAAAATCATATTTAAAAGACACGATAGACCTTTTAAAAAAACTGGAAACTATCACTTGGAAAGAAAATTATATATTTATCACTTGCGATGTACAATCATTATATACTATTATCAAACATGACAAGGGATGCAAAGCCATTCGATCCATTTTAGAACGAGATGACTCAATACCTCAAGAACAAATTAATTTTATAATTGAAGGCATAGATCTAATTTTAAAACATAATTATTTTTGGTTTAAAGATAGTTTTTATTTACAAAAGACTGGCACAGCTATGGGTACCAGGTTCGCACCCAGCTATGCCAACTTATATATGGCAGAATGGGAAGACCTGTCTGTCTGGAGGGGGCATGGCTGGGTGGAGAACCTGGTATCCTATTCTCGGTACATAGACGACCTCCTGTTTGTTTGGAACGGGTCTATGAGCACTGCTAAGGATTTTATCTCTTTTTTAAACAACAATGAAGAGGGTATTGTTTTAACTGCGGATTTTAGCAACACGATGGTGACTTATTTGGATTTAAACATTTATGTTGAAAACAATAAGATACAAACAAAAACACACTTTAAAGATGTTAACGTAAACAACTATATAAGGACAGATAGTTGCCACAACAAAATATGGCTAGAAAATATACCGAAAAGTCAAATCATGCGTCTCAAAAGAAATTGTTCTGATACATCCATGTTTCTCAAACAAGCCAACACAATAAAAGAAAGCTTCATACAAAAAGGGTACAATGCCAATAAGATTGAGTCAACAATTAATGAGGCAGCTATCATAAATAGGAACCAGCTTATACATAAAACAAAAAAGGCCCAAGTGAATCAAAGCAATCCAGACTTCACTTTACCAATTGTCTTGGATTATAATAATAAGAATAAACAATTGAAGAAGATTTTAACAAAGCACTGGCACCTATTGAAAGAAGATGATATTTTAAAAAAAATAATTCCCGATAAACCCAAAATAATTTTTAGAGGGGCACCAAATCTTAAAATGCACTTAACGAAGAATTTCACCAAAACTAGCCCAAACAAAATCAACAATTTTATGGATAAAAAGGGTTTTTATAAATGTAACAGCTGTATGGCATGCAAAAAAACAAAAACCACAAATAGAACCATTACTAATTTTAAGTCAAATAATACTGGTAAAATATATAATATCAAAGAGGTTTTTACGTGCAATAGTAAAAATGTAATATATTTATTAGAGTGCCCATGTGGCCTCCAGTATGTAGGCAGGACTATAAGATCACTTAAAACCAGGATAGCTGAGCATTGTAGGAATGTAGAAAAGGGTTTAAAAAACCATTCAATACCAGCTCACTTCTGTATACACAATAATGATCCAAAATACCTTTCTTTTATTGGGATTGCAATAGTTAAGAATCATTGGAGAGGAGGGGATGTTGTTAAAAAGATCGGTCAAACAGAGATGCAGTGGGTATACCAGTTAGATACCCTACACCCTAACGGGTTAAATGCTGACTTTGATCTATACAACTTCCTATAAATCCTCCTGCAATAATTTTTCCACACATATATTTATATATTTTAATATTATTTCTTTTACCTTATAGTTTTTATAGGTTTTTAATATCTTTCAATGTATGTGTTTATATTTATATCTTTTTTATCTTTTTTATTATTGCAATCTTAATTATATGTATTCTCCCTCTTTTATTACCACTGCTTTTTAACTCTCCCTCCTGCTTTTTATTAGCATATATAAGAGACTGGATGTTGTTTTTATTTGAATATATTTTACTGTATATTATTTTGGATCATGTTTGCACTATATATCTACAACATGGAAGCCTAATAAGTGCCCCCAAAGACTAATATTTGTTTTCCCATATGTTTTTATACCCTATGCCCTCAACCAAGATGGCCGCCGCAGTACCACGACTAGCATGGAGAGAGAAGATATGCCCCTCTCCATGCTTCAATTTTTACTAAGCCGGCCCCCTACAAGCGCTTTTGGAACGCAACGCACGCCGAATCATGGGCGTTACGTGCGTTCCAGCGCAACAGCATCAGCCAAATGCCGGTCTCCAACTACACGCGAGCACCGCGTCACTTCCGGTTCGACGCGAGTGCCGCGTCACTTCCGGTGCGCCGTATGAGTTCCACCGGCACCCGGAACTAGGAAAAAGAAACACACCGGACGAAAATCTATCAATCTACCACCATATAAAAACGGATCTGAGAGGAGGTTGGACCACACTTCTGAAGAAGCCCTGTGAGGCGAAACGCGTTAAGTGGGACATTACTTTTTATACCTTTTATGGTTTTTGTTTATATTGTATTAATATTAAAGTATACTTTTTAAGTTACTTTTTATATTCATTCTTTTACCTCCTGGATCCAGTATATCCTTGGTGGGGATTATACCACCTAAGCTGACCACACTAGAGCAGGTTACATGCTCTAGTAATTGTAAGTACAATACGTTTCGTTATTTGCACCATTATTGGGACGTACTTCACTACTGGCTGCTATTTTTTTCCCTTTGTCTGCATATACCACGCATACTGCACTTTGGAAGCACCTGCATATACTACATATCCCAAGACGGGGATTGTACCGTCCAAGCGCTGCACAGCTGAGCTCTGTTATAGCTCATATAAATGTGAGTGGATTATATATAGCCGTACTCACCACCATAAAAGAATTTTTATTACTGTATTGCACTATTGTGTTTTATTTTCTGTTTTTATCCTGAGGTTCGGCTCCTTCCTGATATATTTGAGAATATATGTATGTATTTTTTGCACATATAATATACTAGGCGCGGGATACACCTTTCTTTTTTCTGTATATTGTTCACAAGGTTTGGGAATCCTTGTCTGTATACTGCTGCCTGCACGTTAGTTACTATAGAGAGCGCCTATTACTCCATTTTTTTCCTTCCGAATTTTAAAACCCACAGGGACTCTTTCTGGCCACAAAAGTGATGGAAAAGTTGTTTCAAGGGGACTAACACCTGGACTGTGGCATGCCGGAGGGGGATCCATGGCAAAACTCCCATGGAAAATTACACAGTTGATGCAGAGTCTGGTTTTAATCCATAAAGGGCATAAATCACCTAACATTCCTAAATCTCAATGGATATGGATTGACACCTTGACATATGGATTGACACCTGTCCTCAGAGACCCTGATACACACTGAACTATTCCCCCTACATAGGGTCACTTGGCAGATATGGATTGACACCTATCCTAAGGATCCCTGATACACACTGACACAGAGCAGAATAGGGACTGTTCCCCCTACATAGGGTCACTTGGCAGATATGGATTGACACCTATCCTAAGGATCTCTGATACACACTGACACAGAGCAGAATAGGGACTGTTCCCCCTACATAGGGTCACTTGGCAGATATGGATTGACACCTGTCCTCAGGGACCCTGATACACACTGACACAGAGCAGAATAGGGACTGTTCCTCCTACATAGGGTCTCTTGGCAGATATGGATTGACACCTGTCCTCAGAGACCCTGATACACACTGACAAAGAGCAGAATAGGGACTGTTCCCCCTACATAGGGTCACTTGGCAGATATGGATTGACACCTGTCCTCAGGGACCCTGATACACACAGACACAGAGCAGAATAGGGACTGTTCCTCCTATATAGGGTCACCATTTTTAGCCCAAGGCAGGTCATCTCATCAGGCCTTTTTTAGTCGAATGTACCGCCCACTGTCAGTCCCTTCGGGATCCATCCCTCATTCATCTTAATAAAGGTGAGGTAATCTAGATTTTTTTTGTCCTAGGCGACTTCTCTTCTCAGTGACAATACCTCATGCTGCACTGAAGGTCCTTTCTGACAGGACACTTGAAGCGGGGCAGGCCAGAAGCTCTATTGCAAATTGGGATAGCTCAAGCCACAGGTCAAGCCTGCACACCCAGTAGTCAAGGGGTTCATTGCTCCTCAAAGTATCGATATCTGCAGTTAAGGCGAGGTAGTCTGCTACCTGTCGGTCGAGTCGTTCTCTGAGGGTGGATCCCGAAGGGCTGTGGCGATGCGTAGGACTTAAAAAGCTCCGCATGTCCTCCATCATGTCCTCCGTCTTTACAGCGTCCTGTCCTTGCCGGCGTGGTCGTGGGAGGAGGAGGATTATTTTCACCTCTTCCCCTGTTAGATTCCCGTTGTGCTGTGACATCACCCTTATACGCTGTGTAAAGCATACTTTTTAATTTATTTTGCAAATGCTCCATCCTTTCCGACTTGCGGTAATTCGGTAACATTTCAGCCACTTTCTGCTTATACCAGGCAGGGCTGCCATCAGAAATTTTGGGGCCCCTGACAAAGCACAAGGTCAGGGCCCCCCCCCGCCCCCTCCCTCCCGGGCCCGCCCACGCCCTACCTAGTCCGCTGACAATGATGCGGGACTGAATGTGGTGTGTATAGTGGAAGTGAATTAGAATGTGTGTAATGGATGTAGTGTTTGTGTGTATTAGATACTGTTTGTGCAGTGAATGCAGAGTGTGTGTTTGTGTAGCGGATGCAGTGTGTATAGTGAACGCAAAGTGTGTTTGAGTAGTGGATGTAGTGTGTGTACAGTGATGTAGTGTGTGTTTGTGTAGTGGATGTATGTACTAGATGAAATGTGTTTAGTGGATGCAGTGTGTGTATTAGACGCAGTGTCTGTGTATAGTGAATGCAGAGTGTTTCAATTTGTGGTGGATGTAGTGTGTGTACTGTGAATACAGGATGTTTGTGTAGTGGATGCTGTGTGTACAGTTAATGCAGAGTGTGTGTCAGTATAGTGAATGCAGAGTGTGTGCATAGTTTAGTAAATGCAGAGTGTGTGTTAGTGTGTAATGAATGCAGAGTGTGTGTTAGTGTGTAATGAATGCAGAGTGTGTCAGTGTAATGCATTTAGTGTGTGTGTGTTAGTGCAGTGAATGCAGAGTGTGTGTAAATGTGTAGTGATTGCAGAGTGTGTGTAAATGTGTAGTGAATGCAGAGTGTGTGTTAATGTGTAGTGAATGCAGAGAGTGTGTTAGTGTAGTGAATGCAGAAAGTGTGTTAGTGTAGTGAATGCAGAGAGTGTGTTAATGTGTAGTAAATGCAGAGAGTGTGTTAATGTGTAGTGAATGCAGAGAGTGTGTTAATGTGTAGTGAATGCAGAGAGTTTGCTAGTGTAGTGAATGCAGAAAGTGTGTTAGTGTAGTGAATGCAGAGAGTGTGTTAATGTGTAGTGAATGCAGAGAGTGTGTTAATGTGTAGTGAATGCAGAGAGTGTGTTGGTGTGTAGCGGATGCAGAGTGTGTGTTGTGTGTAGCGGATGCAGAGTGTGTGTTGGTGTAGTGAATGCAGAGTGTTAATGTGTAGTGAATGCAGAGAGTGTGTTAGTGTGTAGCGGATGCAGAGTGTGTGCTAGTGTAGTGAATGCAGAGTGTGTTAATATGTAGCAAATGCAGAGTGTGTGTCAGTATAGTGGATGCAGTGAGTGGGTTAGTGTGTAGTGTATGCAGAGTGCATGTTGTATTAGTGAATACAGTGTGTGTATTGTATTAGTGTATTAGTGTATGCACTGTGTGTGTTAGTGTATGCAGTGTGTGTGTGTTGTGTTAGTGTATGCAGTATGTATGTTCTGTTAGTGTATGCAGTGTGTGTGTTAGTGTATGCAGTGTGTGTTGTATTAGTGTATGCAGAGTGTGTGTTGTGTCAGTGTATGCAGTGTGTGTTGTGTTAGTGTATGCAGAGTGTGTGTTGTGTCAGTGTATGCAGAGTGTGTGTTGTGTCAGTGTATGCAGTGTGTGTGTTGTGTCAGTGTATGCAGTGTGTTGTGTCAGTGTATGTAGTGTGTGTGTTGTGTCAGTGTATGTAGTGTGTGTGTTGTGTTAGTGTATATAGTGTGTGTGTTGTGTTAGTGTATATAGTGTGTGTGTGTGTTGTGTTAGTGTATATAGTGTGTGTTGTGTCAGTATATGCTGTGTGTGTGTGTTGTGTCAGTATATGCAGTGTGTGTGTTGTGTCAGTGTATGTAGTGTGTGTGTGTTGTCAGTGTATGCAATAAGTGTTGTGTTAGTGTATGCAGAGTGTGTGTTGTGTCAGTGTATGCAGTGTGTTGTGTCAGTGTATGTAGTGTGTGTTGTGTCAGTGTATGTAGTGTGTGTGTGTTGTGTTAGTGTATATAGTGTGTGTGTGTGTTGTGTTAGTGTATATAGTGTGTGTATTGTGTCAGTATATGCAGTGTGTGTGTTGTGTCAGTGTATGTAGTGTGTGTGTGTGTGTTGTCAGTGTATGCAGTGTGTGTTGTGTTAGTGTATGCAGAGTGTGTGTTGTGTCAGTGTATGCAGAGTGTGTGTTGTGTCAGTGTATGCAGTATGTGTGTTGTGTCAGTGTATGCAGTGTGTTGTGTCAGTGTATGTAGTGTGTGTGTTGTGTCAGTGTATGTAGTGTGTGTGTTGTGTTAGTGTATATAGTGTGTGTGTTGTGTCAGTGTATATAGTGTGTGTGTGTGTTGTGTCAGTATATGCAGTGTGTGTTGTGTCAGTGTATGTAGTGTGTGTTGTGTCAGTGTATGTAGTGTGTGTTGTGTCAGTGTATGTAGTGTGTGTGTTGTGTCAGTGTATGTAGTGTGTGTGTGTGTGTTGTGTCAGTGTGTGCAGTGTGTGTGTTGTATCAGTGTATGTAGTGTGTGTGTGTGTGTGTTGTGTCAGTGTATGTAGTGTGTGTTGTGTTAGTGTATGTAGTGTGTGTTGTGTTAGTGTATGTAGTGTGTGTGTGTTGTGTTAGTGTATATAGTGTGTGTGTGTGTTGTGTTAGTGCATATAGTGTGTGTGTTGTGTATATAGTGTGTGTGTGTGTTTGTGTGTGTGTTGTGTCAGTGTTTGCAGTGTATGTAGTGTGTGTGTGTTGTGTCAGTGTATGTAGTGTGTGTGTGTGTGTTTGTGTGTGTGTTGTGTCAGTGTTTGCAGTGTATGTAGTGTGTGTGTGTTGTGTCAGTGTATGTGTGTTAATTTGCAATCTGGGGTGAGGGGGAGGAGGGGCATTTTAACGTAATTAAAAAAAAATTACATTTATTTAAATTGTTTCTCCCCCCTCCCTGCTTACCTGTGTCTAGGGAGGGGGGAGTTTCCATCCCTGGTGGTCCGGTAGCATGGTGGGGCCCCCCGGCTTCCCTGTTACCGCAGAGGGGGCCCAAGCAGCACACAGACTCTTCTCCTCTTCTCTCTCCTCCAATAACTCTCGCGAGACCCGCGGAGCGTTGCCATGGCAACCGGGTCTCGCGAGAGTTATTAGCAGAAACGAGAGGAGAAGAGTCTGTGTGCTGCCTGGGCCCCCTCTGCGGTAACAGGGAAGCCGGGGGGCCCGCGGCTGCACACATAGATAGCGATATTCGCTATCTATGTGTGCAGGGAGGGAAAGTGGGGCCCAGGACTGCCAGAGCAGTCCGGGCCCCCCAGGGCCGCCAGGCCCGTGACAACCTTCATGGTTGTCACCCCCTGATGGCGGCCCTGATACCGGGGGTCTAGTAGCGTGGACACCCAGTACAGGTCGTTCTCCTTCAGTCTTTTTATACGAGGGTCCCTCAACAGGCACGACAGCATGAAAGACCCCATTTGCACAAGGTTGGATGCCGAGCTACTCATTTCCCGTTCCTCCTCCTCAGTGATCTCAATGAAGGTATGTTCTTCCCCCCAGCCACGTACAACACAACGGGTACCAGATAGGTGACAACGAGCACCGTGGGATGCCTGTTGTGGTTGGTCTTCCTCCTCCTCCTCAAAGCCACATTCCTCCTCTGACTCCTCTTCCTCACAATCCTCTTCCAGCGTTGCCGCAGGTCCAGCAAGCGATGCTGATAAGGCTGTTTCTGGTGGTGATGGTGACCACAACTCTTCCTCTTCATGCTCATCTACGGCCTGATCCAGCACTCTTCGCAGGGCATGGTCCAGGAAGAAAACAAATGGTATGATGTCGCTGATGGTGCCTTCGGTGCAAGTGACTAGGTTTGTCACCTCCTCAAAAGGATGCATGAGCCTACAGGCATTGCGCATGAGAGTCCTGTAACGTGGCAAAAAAATTCCCAGCTCCCCAGAGGCTGTCCTAGCACCCCAGTCATACAAATATTCATTAACGGCTTTTTCTTGTTGGAGCAGGCGGTCGAACATTAGGAGTGTTGAATTCCAACGTGTCGGGCTGTCGCAAATCAAGCGCCTCACTGGCATGTTGTTTCGCCGCTGTATATCTGCAAAGTACGCCATGGCCATGTAGGAACGCCTGAAATGGCCACACACCTTCCTGGCCTGCTTCAGGACGTCCTGTAAGCCTGGGTACTTATGCACAAAGCGTTGTACGATCAGATTACACACATGTGCCATGCACGGCACATGTGTCAACTTGCCCAACTTCAATGCCGCCAACAAATTTGTTCCGTTGTCACAAACCACTTTGCCGATATCCAATTGCTGCGGAGTCAGCCACTTTTCCACCTGTGCGTTCAAGGCGGACAGGAGTGCTTGCTTTCAAGCAAGTCAAACCCAAGACGGCATGACACTGCCGTATCCGGGATGTGGAATAGTACCTGGGGAGCTGGGGGGTGCCGTTGATGTGGAGCAAGACGCAGCAGCAGAAGAGGACTCAGCTGAGGAGGTTATGGAAGAGGATGGAGTAGGAGGAGTAGAGGAGGTGGCAGCAGGACTGCCTGCAAGTCGTGGCGGTGTCACCAACTCCTCTGCAGAGCCACGCATTCCACGCTTGGCAGCCATCAGCAGGTTTACCCAATGTGCAGTGTAGGTGATATACCTGCCCTGACCATGCTTTGCAGACCAGGTATCAGTGGTCAGATGGACCCTTACCCCAACACTGTGTGCCAGACATGCCATTACTTCCTTTTGCACAATCGAGTACAGGTTGGGGATTGCCTTTTGTGCAAAGAAATTTTGTCTGGGTACCTTCCACTGCGGTATCCCAATAGCCACAAATGTTTTGAAAGCCTCAGACTCCACCAGCTTGTATGGTAAAAGCTGGCGGGCTAATAGTTCAGACAAGCCAGCTGTCAGACGCTGGGCAAGGGGGTGACTTTCTGACATTGGCTTCTTACGCTCAAACATGTCCTTGACAGACACCTGACTGTGGGCAGATGAGCGGGAACTGCTCAAGGCGAGAGACGGAGTGGCGGATGGTTGAGAGGGGGCAAGGAGGACAGCAGTGTTTGACGTGGCTGAAGATGCTGGACCAGGAGGAGGATGGCGGCTTTGAGTTTGTGTGCTGCTTGTACTCATGTGTTGATCCCATAGGCGTTTGTGATGTGCGATCATGTGCCTACGCAAAGCAGTTGTACCTAGGTGGGTGTTGGACTTCCCACGACTCAGTTTCTTTTGGCACAGGTTGCAAATGGCATCGCTGTTGTCAGAGGCAGACACACCAAAAAAATGCCACACTAGCGAGCTCTGCAATGACGGCATTCTGGTGGTGGACATAGCATACGTAGATTGGCGTGCTGTCGGGCTGACCCCGGGTGCCGATGCATGCTGTCTGACTGTGCCACTAGCTCCTTGCGACGACCTCCCCCTGCTTCCAACTCGTCTCCTCCTCCTCCTCCTCCTCTCTGTCTCCCCATCTGAACTTTCGCCCTGTTCTTCTTCTTGCCGAGCGGGCACCCACGTGACATCCATGGACGCATCGTCATCATCAACCGCTTCACTTGTATCTGACAACTCAGCAAAGGAAGCAGCAGCGGGTACAACATCATCATCATACCGTACGTCCATGTGTGTAATGCTGCCTGCCTGAGACATCTACATCCTCTGGCAATAATGGTTGCGCATCACTCATTTCTTCAAACGGATGTGTAAATAACTCCTCTGACATACCAAGTGAAGCGGCTGTGATGCTAGTGTTGTTGGTGGTGGCAGGCGGGTGAGTGGTATCTTGAGAGGTGCCCGAAGCTAAGCTGGAGGAGGATGGTGCGTCAAGGTTCCGAGCGGAAGCTGTAGAAGATTGGGTGTCCTGTGTTAGCCAGTCAACTATGTCCTCAGAACTTTTCAAGTTCAGGGTACGTGTCCTCTGAAAACTGGGCATTATTCTAGGGCAAAAGGGAATCACAGCACCACGACCACGATGGCCCCTGCGGGGTGGCCTGCCTCTGCCTGTCATTTTTTTTTGGATTAGTGGTACTATGCGTGTAAGCTACTGTGAGACCAAATATGAGTGGCACTGTGCACTGGCAGAGGTTGGCAGAGTACACGCTGTAGGCCTGACACACCTGCTTGAAGACAACTAACTGCTATTCAATCTATAACATTGAAAAAAGTTTTTGGGCTTTAAATGCACGCTATTGTGACACCAGATATTAGTGGCAATGTGCACTGGCAGAGGTTGGCAGAGTACACGCTGTAGGCCTGACACACCCGCTTGAAGACAAGTAACTGCTATTCAATCTATAATAGTGAAAAAGTTTTTTGTTTTTAAATGCACACTATTGTGACACCAGATATGAGTGGCAATGTGCACTGGCAGAGGTTGGCAGAGTACACGCTGTAGGCCTGACACACCCGCTTGCAGACAACTAACTGCTATTCAATCTATAACACTGAAAAAAGTTTTTGTTTTTAAATGCACGCTATTGTGACACCAGAAATGAGTTGTGGCACTGGGCAAGAGGGCACAGTATCCACTGTGAGCCTGACACACAGACGCTTGCAGACAACTAACTGCTATTCAATCTATAACAGTGAAAAAAGTTTTTGTTTTTAAATGCACGCTATTGTGACACCAGATATGAGTGGTGGCACTGGGCAAGTGGGCACAGTATCCACTGTGAGCCTGACACACAGACGCTTGCAGACAATTAACTGCTTTTCAATCTATTACAGTGAAAAAAAAGTTTGTGGGTTTGTAAATGCACGCTAGTGTGCCACCAGATATGTGTGGCACTGTGCACACTGGCAGAGTACACGCTGTTGGCCTGACACACAGACGCTTGCAGACAACTAACTGCTAATTAATCTATTACAGTGAAAACATTTGTTTTGTTTTTAAATGCAAGCTATTGTAACACCAGATTTGAGTGGTGGCACTGGGCAAGTGGGCACAGTATCCACTGTGAGCCTGACACAGAAGCTGGCAGGCAGTCAGGCAACTGCAATTAGATTACACACACAAAAAAAGCAGACTGATGTTCTAGCCCTAAAAAGGGATTTTTGGGGTGCTGTCCTTACAGCAGAGATCAGATGAGTCCTTCAGGACTGTAGTGGACACTGAATACACTAGCCTAGCTATACATTTCCCTATCAAATGAGCAGCAGCTACACTTTCCCTCCTCTATCTAAGAATGCAGCTTCAGAATGAATCTAAAATGGATGCTGTACAGGAGGTGGGAGGGTCTGGAAGGGAGGGTCTGCTGCTGATTGGCTGGAATGTGTCTGCTGACTGTGAGGCACAGGGTCAAAGTTTAGTGAATGATGACGAATAGGGGGCGGATCGAACCGCGCATGTGTTCGCCCGCCGTGGCGAACGCGAACACGCTATGTTCGCCGGGAACTATTCGCTGGCGAACAGTTCGGTGCATCACTACTGGTTTAGTGTATTAACCCAAGAGAGCCTAATCCTGGGGGTTTGTGTAAGATTACCTGTTTTTAGCTTTACAGTAAAATCTGTCTTCAATATTAACTGCATAGATGTGATTTGACTGCCAACTAAGCACACTGGAAATATGTTCTGAATTACTGTAGACTCTAATGGAAAAAAAGTCATTCTTTTTCTGCATAATATTTTGTGATTAATTTTATTTATTATAGTCTATGCTTTCTCAACCCTCCAGACTCTCCCGTAGAACCCACTGAAGTTATTATGTACAGAGTAAATGGTCTTCAGTCAGTGGTGAAACTAATGTAGAAAGAGTCCTGGTGCAAGAATTGTTTTTTGACACCCTCTAGCACAAGCCTAGCCAAAAAGTAGATCCCCATCTGTCACACAACTCCCACAATGCTTTTCCAGCTGGGATCTACCATGTGCCTATCCTTGCAAAGTTGTATTTGTGTTGAATGTAAGCACATTTTCTGTATTTGAATGTGTGTATTGTTGGCACTTCAATGCAGTTATTTTTTTGTATGCGTTGTTGCTATTTCAACGTAGTGCTGTGTGTTTAGTGTTTGTATTTTTATGTATTTGTATGTAGAGTTGGCATTTGGGATGCAAGCACATATGCACATTCACTGCCCTGCATATACACACTAAAATACACACAGACACGCAGATCTACACACACTTACTCATGCACACACACACACACACACACACACATAGACTCATACACACACATTGATACATACAGATGCACACAAGTACACACACTGACACACATAATACATACACACAGATAAACAAACGGAAAATAGTGGTTTGCACAAAATGCAAAAAAAAAACTTGTGGCTATCAGAAAGGGAAAAATATATAAAATTATATAAATACCCCAAAATAGGAAGTGCAAAGACTCCTCAATGTCTTCAATATCATAAACATAAAACAATAAAAAGCACGACCTAAAAGTACAAAGGGAGACCAATAGTGCAGACAGAAAACTTAAAATATATAAAAAAGGGAACTAAAAAAAACTCACAAACATAGAAGTAAAAAGGCAGGGTATAGCCGGTCTTCTTTTAGTGCTTCTTCTCTTCTTTTGTGTGAAGATGAATAAAAATAATAGTAGTAAAAGGGCTCCTCATTCAAATCAAACTCGATGTCTCCCACCAGGAACAGATAAAACCATCAGGATAAGGAGACAAAGTAGATAAGAAGGTCCACGGTATAAAGTTTCAATAATAAAATAAAGCTTGCCACCCTACGCGTTTCATCTAAATGACTTCGTCAGGGGCTTGTGGCAACAATACAAATATAATACACACACACATACATTTAAATACCCTGCCAGAAAAAAACTTTAAAAGTCTTGTAACCAATCCTAAACGAGTCTTCCAAGTAGATCCACCTGAAAATAATCTTGCCCATCAATTCTGTTCTTTTTTCGCGCTTTGAAAAAGCGCTTGCGTCCCAAGCCTCGTTTTTAGATAAAGTTCCTATTCATTGTAATAGGTGTCAAAATTTTAATCCCAATGCTTTTTCATGTATTGGGATTAAAAAGGTGCTTTTGGATGAAAGAGGTGGTGATTTGGTACTTAAATTAAGACAGAGAGAAGGTTATTGGATTCATACTTTAAAAACAATGCAACCTGAAGGTATGAATGTTGATTTTGATATGGCATGTTTCCTGTATTTTTTTTTATGATGTATTATATGATGGTTTTTATGTTTGTTTTAAGTATTTTTTATGTTTTTATATTACCTTTCCTTTTTACTTGTTTTATCCTTGTATATATGATCCACTTTTTTATTTACGATCTAATATTTTTTTCTTTTGATTTACCTTTTTTCCCCCTTTTTGGAGCACATATGCGTTCCAATTTAGAAGCTCCAGTTACTATCATTTCCAATATAAAGAGTGGAACACACTTGCGTTCCAAAACAGATTGGTTATCGTTTCCGGAAGAAGTGGAACGCATACAGACTTGCGGCCACTTCCGGTGTTATTCGAAAACGAGACTTGGAACACAGGCGTTCCATACACGGACTTGCGGCTACTTCCGGTATTATCTAAAAACGAGGCTTGGGACGCAAGCGCTTTTTCAAAGCGCGAAAAAAGAACAGAATCTGATGGACAAGATTATTTTCAGGTGGATCTACTTGGAAGACTCGTTTAGGATTGGTTACAAGGCTTTTAAAGTTTTTTCTGGCAGGGTATTTAAATGTTTGTGTGTATTATATTTGTATTGTTGCCACAAGCCCCTGACAAAGTCATTTAGACGAAACACGTAGGGTGGCAAGCTTTATTTTATTATTGAAACTTTTTACCGTGGACCTTCTTATCTACTTTGTCTCCTTATCCTGATGGTTTTATCTGTTCTGGTGGGAGACATCAAGTTTGATTTGAATGAAGAGCCCTTTTACTACTATTATTTTTATTCATCTTCACACAAAAGAAGAGAAGAAGCACTAAAAGAAGACCGGCTATACCCTGCCTTTTTACCAGCCACACTGACAGGAGGGAGCACTGGAGACAGAGAGCCTCAGACTCCCATAAGCGGAAGTCACCCCCTAGAAAGTCACCTTTCTGCAACCAAAAGGGTTTGTCAATTGCAATGTGTGCATATGTGTGTGCCAGTGTGTGTACGTGTAGGTATGTGTGTATCTGTGTGTTTGCCAGTGTGTGTATGTATAGTGTTTATGTGTGTAGCAGAATGGGTTCGCTATACAAGATTTATTCCCCTTTGTTCGGCCATCCATACCTCCCCTGTTCATTCTCCAAATGGAAGATGTGTGGCCCCCTTTTTATACCCCTTGAACACCAACTACCCTTGGCTTTCCCAGGGCAATAGGCTCAAGTGCTTTCCCTGGGTGGCCGCCATTCGTATATCTGAATGCACATACTCTAGTAAATGGCGGCCATTTTGTCTCCCAGACACAGGTAGCGGTACATGGTCTTCGAATGCATGGAATTCTTTGATGGCTATGGAAAACTGTACCACTGCCTGTTCAGCTTCTAGACAAGTTAGGAGAATGGCGTTCGGGAGGAAGGAAATATAGACTGAGGAAGCATTCACTCCCTAAAAGCTAGGGGAATCATTTGTTGGTGTTCGCACAGAAACTCCCGAAAATAGACCAGCTGTTGCTTCTTTAACTGTGGAACTATTTTCGGCTGACCAAATTTTACCCGAATGGCGATTCCGTTCTACCGATGGGATCTGAGCATTATTTGGAGACCTTAGGTGCTCATATGCTAAAAAGGAGAATTGGAGGATGCAGCATAAAACAAATGGGGATGGAATACTAAATGGTGCAATAACTGATATTAACACTTACATTTAGAGGTCTAATAAAAAATTCCAACTAATGGGGACTAAGAAAAATAAGAACTGGCAACAAAAAAGAAATAGAAACAAAAAATACTACAATAAAAAGACATAAATAATAGAGATACACGTAGAATAATTTTAATTTTTTAGTGTAATGGCTATAATAGCCACTAGTGGAAGTAGTAAACTTAATGGAATTCTAAGAAGAACACTAAATAACACTAACTAGTGGAAATATGTGTAATGGCATCAGACAATTTTCACAGTTTAAGTGCAAAGATATGTATAGATAAACCCATACTACACACTAGCTCGGTAATATAATATGGACTACTGTGTCCAAGGTCCCTTATAGCCTGCACTCAAAAATAGAGTATAGGAGTATAATATGCTAACCTATCTTAATATTGAGTAGTATCAATAATGCAACGGTTGTTGTGACAGTATGTATCTATACTCGAACTCAGCACTAGATTTCAGTGCAAAAGGATTGTACAGTAAAAATGAGGTGAGTGCAGCCAGCCCCTTGTTTTCCCGCAAAAGGATTGTAAGTTGAATCGCTCCAATATTAAGTATGATACAATGTTGCAGTAGTTGTTGCACACACTATAATAAAATAGTTGCAAAGTTCTATGGTTGGTCTTTCCGCTGCGTGTGGAAATGCAGTGGCAGGATATCTGTAGTATAACTGCACACAATTAATAGGAATGGTACAAGTAGGGGAGTACATATATACAGGAAGAGGGGAAATAGGAAAAAAGACTAATTAGCCCTATTGTTACCCCGACAAAAACTTGCCCAGTGCTATCCTGTATTATAGGTATGGCCACGACCCTAGAGAATAGTAGAATAGTAACAATCCTAGTATTATTATAATAGTAGATATAATCACACTGAGACACTGTGATAGCATGCAGCTATTAAATGCTCAAAGGACCGTTGGTTGTAAAGATAAGTAACTAGTATTCTGAATGAACAAAGTTTCTAATGAGCCTGGTAGCAGTTCATTGGCAAGATGCTAGTGATAGCAGAGGTGTCCCTGACGCGTGTTTCGCTTATTCAGCTCTTTTTTGAATATTTATCCACAGAGGTTAACCCCCAACTAGGAGGTTTTGCAACTATAGGCTCCAAATCTTTTTTTTCTTTTCTTTTATTTCATCTTAGGTGAACAGATCCAGGCCATTCGGGGATATAACATTGGTGGGGTTCCTGTATATTAAGGATATGTTTATGGGGTATTTTGTATATTTTTATATTGTTTCCTGTAACTGGGAGATAATTGAGTGATCGCCTGGTAGGGATTTGTACTTTTTCCTATAGAGACCCCATGCTGGACGTCTATGCACAAAAGGCTTAGTGTGGCATAATAAATCTCAGTTGACTCGTAGAACTATGTGTCATCTAGTTACTGGGGGGGAAAGGGTTATGATCACAATAGCGCTGCTTATAGCTTTGAGAAAGAATCAGCAGAGATACCTAGTAGGGGTTCTGCTAGTGTGTCTATGTAGGTATATGTGTTTGTCAATGTGTATCTGTGTGTGCATGTGTGGGTATATGTTTGTATCTGTGTGTATGCCAGTGTATGTATCTGTGAAGGTATATGTTTTAATCTGTGTGTATCTGTGTAAGTATATGTTTGTGTCAATGTGGGTACATGTGTGTATCCGTGTGTTGGAGTGTTTTTGTGTCACTGTGTGTGGCAGCATATGTGTATATGTGCATACATCCCAGCATTCAAACATCAAAACTACATACAAATACACTCCTACTATCAAGTGCCAACACTGCATGAAAACACTCTCCTGCAGACGGTGCGTGATGATGTAAAGACGCGACAAGCACAGGAGGTGGGCGTACCCAGTTAAGGCGATGAAGCTAGCAAGCAAGAACTACTGAACCGAGTCTGAATGTAGGAGTGGAGCGACACTGCTATATTTTGGCTGCGGCTTTACAAGACACACGTGGTATCGTTGTCGGTCGACATAAAGAGCATATTGGAGCATGTCGGAAGTTTAATCTGCCGTTCGTACAGAGAGTGTATTGGAAGCCTACCCTGCCGTGGGCAAAGAGAGCATATCTGAAGCCATACAGATGCTGGCTATAACCTAAATTGCATTATCTGCTAACCGCAGAAGATAATAAAGATAATTACAGGTCAAAAGAGAAGTGGGCAGGGCTGAAACAAGAAGGTAAAATGATATTCTCTCGGCAAATCAAAGGTATACGTGTCTACAATCTTAAATAATGTAAATAACGCTATAGATTAGAAAGCAAGAAAAAGAAGGGAAAAAAGGAAAAGAGAGCGAATAAAAGACAAATCTAGATATCAGCTAGAATACCAAGCAGTAGTGATGTCCCAAATGGTTCGCTGGCGAATAGTTCCTGGTGAACATCGCGTGTTCGCGTTCGCCGCTGACGGCGAGCATTTGCGATGTTCGGTCCGCCCCCTATTCGTCATCATTGAGTAAACTTTGACCCTGTACCTCACAGTCAGCAGACACATTCCAGCCAATCAGCAGCAGACCCTCCCTCCCAGACCCTCCCACCTCCTGGACAGCATCCATTTTAGATTCATTTGGAAGCTGCATACATTTTTATGTTATTTTATTTTTTATTATTTTTTTAATATTTTTTTTATTTTATTTTTTATTTTATTTTTTTAATTCTTTATTTTTGTAGTGCATGGAGGCATAACAAATGAGCATGTGGTACCCCAACAGCATTCCTCATGCTTTTCAAATAACAATTGTAACAATAGGGTATATGTTAATACCCTAGTCTGCGCGGAGCCCTCCATGGGTGAAAATTGATTCATTTTTTTTTTTTGCGCTCAGGTTTTTTATTTTATTTTTAAGTTCGACGGGTATGATGGCTTTTTATTTGGCCTTTTTTGGGGCTGAAAAATGAAGATTTTAGAAAAAAGAAGACGTCGAATAGTAAGTTGAATTTTACTTTACAGGGTAGTAATTTTATTCCCCCCTCATTATTTTTTAGGATGAGGGGGGTAGGTAGGGGCTTTTTTATTTGGGTGGGTGACTAGGGGCTTGGGGACCCTTAGTCACCTTTGATGGGGGGGGATTTTCATTTAGGGCCCCCACCCGCCGCTCAGGGGTGGGGGCCGGGGGGGACAGTAGGTCCCCCCTTATTGTTTTTTAGGGCCCCCACCCACCATGCAGGGGTGGGGACCAGGGTGGAGGACAGTAGGTCCCCCCTTATTGTAACTTAGGGCCCCCATCTGCCGTGCAGGGGTGGGGGCCGGGGGAGGACAGTAGGTTCCCCCCCATTATTCTTTTATAGGGCCCCCTGTAGCCTCCTGGACTGTTTGCGGTTGTTTGCGGTGCGTTAAACGGGGAGTTTGGTCTGTCACTGTGAAGCGGGCGTAACCCTTACACTACCTGATCGATACAACATCATACCTGATGTTTTAAAGCACGTTATTCCAAACAATTTAGGAATGTTAGGTGATTTATGCCCTTTATGGATTAAAACCAGACTCTGCATCAACTATGTAATTTTCCATGGGAGTTTTGCCATGGATCCCCCTCCGGCATGCCACAGTCCAGGTGTTAGTCCCCTTGAAACAACTTTTCCATCACTATTGTGGCCAGAAAGAGTCCCTGTGGGTTTTAAAATTCGCCTGCCTATTGAAGTCTATGGCGGTTCGCCGGGTTCGCCCGTTCGCGAACATTTGTGGAAATTCGTGTTCGCCGTTCGCGAACCGAAAATTTTGATGTTCGCGACATCACTACCAAGCAGCAACCACTGTTTAAAAAAAAAAGAGAGAGAAGAAAAAAAAGGAGGAAAAAGGGGAAAGAGGAAGGAAAAGTGGAGAAAAAAAAGATTGGGGTGCAAGCTAAAGTGTCCCTTATCTAATTAACTCTTCATCGCTCACCTGCAAGGGTTTTGTTTTTTTATAATTTTTTTTATTTTGGTTTCATTTTTAGTTGTTAGTGGTTTTAGTGGCTGAAAATCACTTACATCAACATCAGTATATGTGCAGATACTCTATATGAGAAATAAGTGAGAGAGAGGAGAGAAAAGAAATGTGAAAAAATGGAAAAACACATAAAAATCAGATACTTTATACACATGACTCTGTTACCAACAGATTTAGCAGTTTTATAGAAAATTCACGACGATTGTGAGGGAAACCATAAGGAATTCAAAACATATTAACCTTTCTCTCCACGTCTCTCAAAATGGCATAAAAAAAAACTGCAACAGATAAAAGAAAATAAATAAAACCATCACAAAAAACTGAAAAGAGACTTTCAGGCTTTTTCACTCCTACCCTTCAAAATATCCCCAAGAAGTACAAACTGAAGTAGAAAGCTCCTTTGTGACAATCAGCGCGGAATCCATAGCTGTACAAAATACTGAGCATAACAATCTACAAAAACAGCTAAAACAACTATTAGAGTCACAACTACAAGGACTTATATATGATATGTTAACCAACTTTAATGAGATCAAACAAGATGCAAAAAAAGATCTCAGAAGTAATAAATGTGATGGAAGAAAAATGTGCATGTTTTGAAGATCAAATTACGTCTCTTAAAGAAACAGTAGAATACCTAACAACTAAAACTAACAGTCTAGAACAAAAAATATCCGACTTAGAAGATAGAGCGAGAAGATCAAATCTTAGGCTCTGTGGTATACCTGAGGAAATTGAAACAGAGAAACTGGAAGAGTATTTACTTGGCCTATTTAAATCAGTACTTCCAGATGTGTTAACAACAGAATGTCAGCTTGAAAGAGCACAGCGGATATATAAACCAAGCAACATTTCCTCGCAACTTCCAAGAGATGTTGTAGTGAATTTTTACTCATTCCGATTTAAAGAAAACTAATGAAAGCAAGACGTGTAACTTTGCTGAAGAATACCTCCTTCAAAGATATAATATTTCTGCAGGTTTTCTCCTACTATACAAGAACTTGGAGAAAATCATTTTCAATAGTGACTGAATTTCTTTAAAAAAATAATGTCAGATTCCAGTGGAGCTCTTCTGCGGCCCTAAGATTTAACTGAAAAGGAGAAAGACTTTCATTCACTAATTTGGATATAGCTATGATATGGATGAATTCATTTTCATCGATGAATGTCCTCTACCTGAACCATGAAGATAAAGAAGAAGAAGGTGCCCCTGGATTCGAGAACAGTTGACAAAGAGATGGGGAGAAATGAAAGGACAATTCCGATACTAATTAAGCAATTATGTTGTTTTGTTTTCTCTTCAGGAAATATATATATGAACACACTGAATTAATAAGATTGTAATATTGGAAAGCCAAATAGAGGAAAGGAGGAGGGGGAAGAGATAGAATTGTTTTTTTTTCTCACAATAATGTATACACGATCACACTAAATAATTGGAATGAAACGGTAAGGGAAAAGGAGAAGGAAAAAAAGAGAAAAAAGGCATTCAAATATGCAAAGAGTGAGAAGGTGAGAAGGGAGATAATGATAAGGTGGTAGATTAAAGATAACCAACCAAAAGAATTTTATTTTTTGGTTAAAGTTTGATTAGGACAGCAACACATTATTGCTCAATATTTTTGCACATATTTAAGATAGTGGTACATATTATGTTGGTATATGACTGCAACACGGTAATTAATTTATATGGAGATAATTGGAAATGTCATACAAAATTGATTTAAAAATGTTTAGTGTCAGGAGAGTATATATAAGCAAAACGACAAAATATCCCTTTCTCTCCCCCTCTTTCCCTCTCCCTCTTTTGGTTTATACTTTATAAATGAAGCAATGATCTAATATAAATTTGATGAAAGCAAAAAAAAAATTTGTAAGCAAAATAAGTTAATTAAAAGCATAATACGGATGATGTCAAAAGATAAGGTTCCCTTACATATAGGGCGTGAAGAGATAGAAAAAACAACTCTCTCAAAGCTCAGTCAAAATTACAGCAGTATAGGGAGTATGTACAAAGATGCTATAGGCTAAGGTGTAGCCTGTAGCTGTGGCCCAAAGAGAGAACTCAGACATAGGGAGATACACGGAAGATGTTATGGGATCAACATTTGCTGAGACTAAAAAAACACAAAGATCACATGCTCAGGCCGGTGAGAGATGCCAGGGCTCCCCAGTGATATGGAAGACACCCATAACAGAAAAGTAAGAACTAGATAATAAAACACCATGAGAAACGAATAGCAGGTGAGGGAATGAGTAGAGTCGGCAGCGACAGGACAGACCCCCGGACCTAACCAAAGCACAACCTCACAAGGGGAATATATACTTAATGTTAACTAAGAGCCCTGAGATGTGGTTTTTGTCTGGGCGGTCATACTCACGCAATTACTCTGATAAACAGCCTGGTGCTCTGGGAGGAAAAATGGGCACTGTATGTTGTTTGTACCGCATTCCTAATGCTAAATATAATCTTGTTAACTTGGCTAATTATCTGGAGTGTGGGAGATACCTGATTGTAATTAAATGTTAAATGTTACAATTTTGTTACAATGTTACAATTTTCCAATGTGCACGCTACAAATAAAGAATAAAAAAAAGATAAAGTTCAAAATTGTGTAAAGAACAGTAGAGTATACAATCGCTCGGGGCCGGCGCTACCTGTAAGGCGGACTAGGGAAGGGGCGCCCCCAGGAGTGCCGGCCCCCTCATGCTGCAGCCGCCCGAGCGCTCTGTAGAGAGCCTCAGGCGGCTGCAGCTTTGCCCGGGCTGGTGCGTCCATGAGGGCGCACCGCCCGGGCGCAGCATGAATTTTTTGAAGCCATGTCTCTTCTTTATGAAGATCCCAACAGGGAGCATCTGTCTCCTGTACCCGGCCGGACTAACAGGAAGTGCACACTGAGTGTGCACTTCCTTTTAGTCCGGCCGGGTACAGGAAACAAAAGTTTCCTGTACCCGCGGATCATACAGAGCTCGGCCACGCTACAACACAGGTTGGGGGGGGATAAATAGAAAGGGGGGGTAAATATAAAGGGGGAGATAAATAGAAAGGGGGGGAGATAAATAGAAAGGGGGGAGATAAATATAAAGGGGGAGATAAATAGAAAGGGGGGAAGATAAATTGAAAGGGGGGAAGATAAATTGAAAGGGGGGGAGATACATTGAAAGGGGGGGATAATTTGAAAGGGAGGGGGGAGATAAATTGAAAGGGGGGGAGATAAATTGAAAGGGAGGAGATAAATTGAAAGGGAGGGGGGAGATACATTGAAAGGGGGGGATAAATTGAAAGGGGGGAGATAAATTGAAAGGGGGGGAGATAAATTGAAAGGGAGGGGGATAAATTGAAAGGGGGGGATAAATTGAAAGGGAAGGGAGGGGAATTGAAAGGGGGGATAAATTGAAAGGGAAGGGGTGGATACATTAAAAGGGATGGGGGAATAAATTGACAGGGAGGGTGGGGGGATGAATTGACAGGGATGGTGGGGGGATAAATTGAAAGGCGGGGAATAAATTGACAGGGGGAAAATAAATTGACAGGGAGGGGAGGAAGAAATTGACAGGGAGGGGGAATGAGAGTGGGGAGGGGAGAAGAGAGTGACAACAGGGGAGAAGAGAGTGACAACGGGGGAGAAGAGAGGGACAAGCAGGGGAGAAGAGAGTGACAAGAGAGGGGGGAAGAGAGGGACAAGGGGGGAGAAGAGAGTGACAAAGGAGGGGGGAGAGATTGACACCCATCACACACACACACACAATGCACCCCTTACACACACAAAAACACACAATGCATTACACAAACAGACACACACACACAAGCAATGCAACCCTTACACACAATGCATCCCTTGCACACACAGAAACACACAATGCATTCCTTACACACTCAATGCACCCCTTACAGACGCACACACTGCATCCCGTACATACACAGAAACATACCTTGCAGCCCTTACACATACAAACACAGATTCACACAATGCATTCCTTACACACATATCAGGACATCCCCTACACATTCCACCCCCTGTGAACAAACTCATTGGTGAAACATGAAGGTGGACCCTGGGACCCAGACCTTGAGCTGTGTAAAGGGCCCCCCAAAAATGGAGCTGCTTCCCGTTCTCCTAGAACATTGATTTTTGTGACCACAGTTACAAACAGCCTCCAGAGAGCCTGTTCTACACCAGACCAGTGGAGCCAGACTGCAGCTAGAGCCCATCATCATCCTCATATGGTTGTAAGTAGGCAATCTAGTATATTATTCGTGGCACTAATCTCTAATTTACCTCTGTAGCGTTACTCACCTTTTCCAGGGGCCGGCCACGGTCCTCTCTTCAAGCCGCGCGCGGTCCTGCGGCTGCATGAGCCGCGCGCGGCTCATCCGACCCTTCAAACAGGAAGGCGGGCAGGAAGGTGGGCATGTGTCCCGCCTGAATCTAAGAGCGCGCTGCGAGTCTCGGGCGCGCTCTTAAAGAGACAGTGGGAGCCTAAATTGCCAAAAGGCTCCCATTGGCCCCTGTCATGCCACACACCCCATACACTTACCTTTTGGGGGTGTGGAAGTGACAGGAGCCAATCACATTAGTTTGGATGCTACTTATACTTACCCTTTCCCTTAGTTCCTTGCCCTATTGTGGTTTCTGTTTCAGTTCCCTTTAGCACTTGTGTTCAGTTGTGTTCCTCCGTATTTGACCTTGGCTTTGTATTCTGACTTCGTTTTCGCTTTATCCTTGTCTGTTCTGTTTGCCGGCTTGCTTTTTCCTGTGTACCAGACCCCCGGCTAGTCCTCGTTTATGCTGTCTCTTTGTGCCCCTGACCTCGGATCGTTCCTGACTCTGTACTTCTCCTATATACGTCGAGTCCGGCCATTCTAAGGTTCGGTAGACGTATCTCACCTCTGTGCTGTCTTCTGTTTAGCTGGATCCTGCGTGTAGGGGTATATTCTCGTTACATTATGATAGGGCCATGGACCCTGCAGATTTAGCTCAACAGATTTAACCCCGCAGATTTTGCTCAACAGGCGTCCCATGAGGCTAGATTTGTAGAGCAGGATCACCGAATGGATCAGATAGCCCAGGCTCTCCAGACGCTCTTAGCTAGAACCATTCCAGCAACCACACCTAACCCTCCTACACCCCTTCTTCCTGAAGTATCTACTTTGCCTAATACTTCGGCCCATTTAACACCTCCTCCTAGGTATGGAGGGGACTCTAAGACATGCAGAGGGTTCATTAACCAAATAGAATTCCACTTTGAGATGTATCCACGTTCATTTCCCACAGAGAGGTCTAAAGTTGGGTTCTTTATGCACCAACTTACCGATAAAGCCCTTGAGTGGGCAAATCCTATTTGGGAAGCTAATGGACCTATGGTGCATGATTTTCACAGTTTTCTTACAGCTTTTCACAGAACTTTTGACACAATGAAAAGGTCTAAGAATGCCGCAAGAGCATTAATGAGAGTTAAACAGGGTTCTAGGTCTGTGGCTGATTACGCTATTCAGTTTCGTACCCTTGCCTCACAGGTAGATTGGACCAACAATGGGTTAACTACTGCCTTCATGGAAGGTTTATCAGACTCTATATTGGACGAGGTAGCAGCTAAGGAGCTTCCTATTGCCTTAGAGGACCTTATTGACTACCTCATTGATATAGATAATAGGATTCGTGACAGGCTCTATACTAAAAACAGGAATAGACGTTTTGTTATACCTATTCACCCCAGAGTTAATATACCGGAGAGTGTTAAAGTATCTGAAGAGGAACCTATGCAATTAGGGGTTGCCAAACTCTCTGATACTGAAAAATTACATAGGAGAAGGGAGGGACTCTGCCTATATTGTGGTAAGAGAGACCATATGGTAAAGGAATGTCCTTTGCTCCCGGAAAACTCTCGCACCTAAGACCTTATAGGGGACTGGCCTTGGGTGTGATTTCTAAGTTTCCTACATTGCCTCCTAACCGACTGCTTCTCCCTGTTTCTTTACATATGGGAGAGAGTTGTATAGTTGAAAACATATATGCTCTGGTTGACTCCGGGGCAGCTGAAAATTTTATAGACTCTGGTTTTGTAAAGAAAAACAACATTCCCATCAGAGAGAAGGAGATACCCTTGGCCGTTGAGGCCATAGATGGTAGACCATTAATTTCTCCAGTTGTTACTCATGAGACTGCACCGTTACACATGTACACAGGGGTTTTACACTATGAAACCATTCGGTTCCAGGTCATCACCTCTCCCTCTTCACAATTAGTGTTAGGGTATCCATGGTTACGTGCCCACAATCCCATTTTTGACTGGGAGACAGGGCAGATAAAATCATGGAGTGAAGCCTGCCATGAGTCTTGTACTATTGAAGTCACGCCTGTGAATTCTATTAATGTTCCTACTATTCCTCCTTTGTCTACGGCTATACCCTCTCAGTACTTACCGTATATACTGAAAAACCCCAACTCGGCTTATACTCGAGTCAATTATCTGTATTATGGCAATTTACATTGCCATAATACAGACAGGGGCTGTGGGGGCTGCAGAGAGATGTTACTTACCTTTCCTGCAGCTCCTGTCAGCTCTCTCCTCCTCTGCGCCGTCCGTTCAGCTCTTCTGTCAGCTCACACTGTAAATCTCGCGAGAGCCGCGGCTCTCGCGAGATTTACACTGGGAGCTGACCGAGGTGCTGAACGGACCGGCGGAGGAGGAGAGAGCTGACAGGAGCTGCAGGAAAGGTAAGTAACATCTCTCTGCAGCCCCCACAGCCCCCTCCTACACAGTGCCCATCCACTGGACCACCAGGGAAGGAGAGCCCCCCTCCCTGGCCAGCTAGCAAGCAGGGAGGGGGGACGAAAAAAATTGAGGATTAGTGTGGATGCTGCTCAGTGTAACTCTCTCTCTCTAGTATCTGCCACTAAACAAAGACATTGTCTGCGATGTTCCCCCAGGAGAGACATGTTAATAGGGCTGGATGTTCACTTTGCTGTAGGTTTTTCAATGTTTAACTCCTTCTGCTAGTGCTACAGGATAGCTAGCATAAGCTATATATATAGTACTGAAGAACTGCATGGGCACCAGGAGTTCTGGAGAAACAGGAGGCACAATTAATAAATGGCAATTATATAAACTTCACTGTGTGTATTATCATCTTCAGTGTATATGCACAAAATACATTAATAATAAAAAAATAATGAAAAAAATAAATAAAAAAATAATAAAATAAAAATAATAAAATAAAAAATAAGAAAATAATAAAAAACATTTAATGAAACAAAAAAAAATATTAAAATAATATTTAAAAAAATAAAAATGCCCACCCCCCACCAAGGCTCTGCATCACACACACACACACACACACACTGCATTCATACACACACACTGCATTCATACACACACTGCACTCATACACTGTACTCATACACACACACTGCACTCATACACTGCACTCATACACACACACTGCATTCTCATACATACACACTGCATTCTCATACATACACACTGCATTCATTATATACACACACTGTAAATAAATATTCAATTAATATAATTTTTTAGGATCTAATTTTATTTAGAAATTTACCAGCAGCTGCTGCATTTCCCACCCTAGTCTTATACTCGAGTCAATACATTTTCCAATTTTTGGGGGGTAAAATTAGGGGCCTCGGCTTATATTCGGGTCGGCTTATACTCGAGTATATACGGTATCTCTAAAGACTGTCTTTGATAAAAGGGAGGCTGACAAATTACCGCCTCACAGACCCTACGATTGTGCTATTGACTTGTTGCCTGGCACTATACCTCCAAAGGGCAGGGTGTACCCTCTATCGGTTCAAGAAAACCGTGTCATGGAGGAATACATTAAGGAATCATTAGACAAGGGATTTATTAGGAGATCCTCTTCTCCGGCTGGAGCGGGGTTCTTCTTTGTATCAAAAAAAGAAGGTGATTTAAGACCGTGTATCGACTATAGAGGTCTAAATAAAATCACCATCAAAAATGCATACCCTATACTGTTAATCACAGAATTGTTTGACAGGCTCAAACATGCCACGGTATTCACCAAACTGGATCTTAGAGGAGCATACAATTTAATACGTATAAAGAAGGACCACGAATGGAAGACAGCATTCAACACTAAATCAGGCCATTATGAGTATACTGTTATGCCATTTGGGCTTTGCAATGCCCCAGCAGTATTTCAAGAATGTATTAATGATGTCTTAAGAGACTTTATTCACACGTTTGTTATTGTATACTTGGATGACATTTTAATATATTCTACAGATTTACACACTCATCACAGACATGTTACGACAGTTCTGAAGACCCTTCTTGCTAATGGTCTTTATTGTAAACTAGAAAAATGTCTATTCGACCAATCCGAAGTCCAGTTTTTGGGGTATTTGATTTCCGCTAAGGGTTTTCGCATGGATCCCCGGAAGCTCGCTGCTGTCATAGAATGGCCTCTACCGCAAGGTCTGAAAGCCATCCAACGTTTTCTTGGTTTCTCCAATTATTATAGACGTTTAGCAAAGGTTTTTCGTCTATTGTAGCACCTATTACCCGTATGACAAAAAAGGATGGCAATACTCGTGTCTGGTCTACCGAGGCACTTCAGGCTTTTGAATTTCTTAAGACTACGTTCGCCTCTGCACCTATTTTACAGCATCCTGTCCCCTCATTGCCCTATATACTTGAGGTTGATGCTTCCGATATCGGGGTAGGTGCTGTCTTATCTCAAAGAGAGTCGCCTGAAAAGCCATTGCATCCTTGTGGCTTCTTTTCTAAACATATGTCCAAAGCAGAAAAAAATTATGATGTGGGTAATCGCGAACTCCTTGCTATCATTTTAGCACTCAAAGAATGGAGACATTTGTTAGAAGGCACTAAGGATCCCATCCTTATATTTACGGATCATAAGAACCTATCCTACCTTAGCGAAGCTAAAAGATTGTCTTCCAGGCAGGCTAGGTGGTCACTGTTCTTGTCTCATTTCAATTATATAATCACCTATAGGCCAGGTGATCGGAACACTAAAGCAGACACTCTGTCCAGACAGTTTGAAACTATTGACAAACAGGAGATTGATGTTACTCCTGTCATTCCCCCAGACAGGATAATAGCAACTACTATATTGTCTATTTCCTCGTCCCTCTTGCAGGCCATACAAGCGAAACAAAGCATGGCACCTAGCGAGAGGCCTAATGATAAATTGTTCGTTGACGTTCCCGAGAGACGGGATATACTGTCACTATATCATGATACTAAGACTGCTGGACATCCTGGTATTTCCAAAACGGTGTCAGCTGTTTCTCGGTATTTTTGGTGGGATTCCTTACGAAAGGATGTCACTGACTATATAAGTGCTTGTACTACTTGTGCCTGTATGAAATCCTCTCGTAGAGTTCCTTGTGGGCTGTTGCATCCGTTACCCGTTCCCGAGAGACCTTGGTCTAACCTATCAATGGATTTTATTGTTGAATTACCTCCTTCGAATGGTAACACAGTCATCCTGATGATAGTAGATCGGTTTTCCAAAATGGCTCACTTTGTGTCTCTTCGCAAGTTGCCCACATCCAAGGAATTGACTCTTATCTTCGCTAGAGAAGTATTTCGGTTAGATGGTATTCCCTTATCTATTGTGTCCGATAGGGGTAGCCAATTTATTTCCAAGTTCTGGAAAGCCTTTTGTTCGGAAATGGGTATTTCTCTCTCATTTTCTTCCGCTTACCATCCCCAGTCTAATGGAGCTGCTGAACGTGCCAACCAGTCTCTGGAGCAGTACCTCTGTTGTTTTGTGTCTCACCATCAGGACAATTGGTCTGACCTGCTTCCTTGGGCTGAATTTGCTCGGAATAACGCCACTCATGATTCTTCCGGCAAAAGCCCTTTTTACGTCGTCTATGGCCAGCATCCCGTTGTTCTTCCGGCTGCATTCTCCTCACAGGGCATGCCAGTTCTGGATGAGCATTTGGCTGGTTTGCGTAATACTTGGGAGCAGGTTCAGCGTTCTTTGGTGGACTCTGCTGCTCGCCAGAAGGCTCAGGCTGACAAGCATCGCAGAGCGGCTCCTTCCTATGTTGTGGGGGACAGGGTTTTGCTTTCCACACGGAATATTCGCCTCCGGGTGCCTTCTATGAAATTGGCTCCCCGCTTCATTGGTCCTTATCGTATTATACATAAGGTTAATCCCGTTTCTTATGCCTTGGGTCTGCCTAAGAATCTGCGTATACCTAATGTCTTTCACACCTCATTGTTGAAGCCTTATGTACGCAACCGCTATACCCGACATGCTCCTCCTCCCCCTCCTGTCTCTGTGGAGGGTCATGAGGAGTTCGAAGTGTCTGCTGTTCTTGACTCTCGTTTTCTTAGGGGTCGGCTTCAGTACTTGGTGCATTGGAAGGGTTATGGGCCTGAGGAGCGCAGTTGGATTTCTGCTGATGCTGTTCATGCTCCCCGCCTTGTGCGTTCTTTCCATTCACGTTTTCCTGCCAGACCTGGTCCTGCCCGCCCGGAGGGCGTGTCCTCAGGGGGGGGTACTGTAGCGTTACTCACCTTTTCCAGGGGCCGGCCGCGGTCCTCTCTTCAAGCCGCGCGCGGTCCTGCGGCTGCACGAGCCGCGCGCGGCTCATCCGACCCTTCAAACAGGAAGGCGGGCAGTGACCGCGAGATGCGGTCACGTGTCCCGCCTGAATCTAAGAGCGCGCGAGTCTCGGGCGCGCTCTTAAAGAGACAGTGGGAGCCTAAATTGCCAAAAGGCTCCCATTGGCCCCTGTCATGCCACACACCCCATACACTTACCTTTTGGGGGTGTGGAAGTGACAGGAGCCAATCACATTAGTTTGGATTCTACTTATACTTACCCTTTCCCTTAGTTCCTTGCCCTATCGTGGTTTCTGTTTCAGTTCCCTTTAGCGCTTGTTGTGTTCAGTTGTGTTCCTCCGTATTTGACCTTGGCTTTGTATTCTGACTTCGTTTTCGCTTTATCCTTGTCTGTTCTGTTTGCCGGCTTGCTGTTTCCTGTGTACCAGACCCCGGCTAGTACTCGTTTACGCTGTCTCTTTGTGCCCCTGACCTCGGATCGTTCCTGACTCTGTACTTCTCCTATATACGTCGAGTCCGGCCCTTCTAAGGTCCGGTAGACGTATCTCACCTCTGTGCTGTCTTCTGTTTAGCTGGATCCTGCGTGTAGGGGTATATTCTCGTTACAACCTCACATTAAAGAAACACTATAGTCCCCAGAACCCCTTCAGCTTAATGTAGTGGTTCTGGTGTCTATAGCCTGTCCCTGCAGGCCTATTGATGTAAACATGGCGGCACTGCAGCACTGGCGTTAGTTAACATGGCAGATCATATGGATGGGGCATTGTGATGTCACATGGGGGGGCGGCAAGCTTTACTTTTGCCTAGGGCGGCAAAAATCCTTGCACCGGCCCTGCAATCGCTAGACCGGGTTTAAACCTACTATAAAAGTCACAGCACCAGGCTGATTCCGTGATATGTTGAGGAAACAGCCTTTGTACAATTAGGGGTTGAGATCCCTAAGGGATTTTAGATATATGTTTTTTTGTTTATATGTACATGCAACAATATTTGGAAAAATATATCTGCAAATGATAAAAATGCTATCATTAAATGTCCAAGGTATGAACTCACCAACAAAAAGGTCCTTACTATACAAATATTTAACTAAAGAACATATTGATTTAGGCTTTCTCCAAGAAACACATTGGAGACAAGCCGATAAACGTGGGGTGGAAAAAGATTCCCAAATATTGTTCACGCTTCAGATAAAACAAAAAAATGTGGGGTGGCAATAATATTTGGAGAAAAATGAAAAGTTGAAATACGCTATAAACTACAGGATTCAGAGGGAAGAGTTTTGGTGGTAGTCTGTAAAATAATTGAAAAGGTACATACTTCATGCAATGTTTACATTCCAAATAAATCTCCGGCAACGTACTTAAGAAAAATATTAGAAAAAGTAGAAGAAATAAAAGCAGGACAAATTCTACTTGCAGGAGATTTTAATTCAGTTCTGGACCTCAATTTAGATTAAAAAAATAATAAAAGGGGCCAAAATTAACAAAATGGGGGTCAAACAGGCTAAATCTTTAAATAAAATTGAGAACGAATTTAATTTTTACGATATATGGAGAATTTTTTTTTTAATAATCAAGTTTTTATTGATAGAAAAGCAGGATGAATGGCGAGCTCGCAGGCCCCCAAACAAACAGTCAATGAAATATTGCAATAGAGTAGCATTTCACAGGAACGCCAACTAGGCAGTACTACTGTAGTCACTACAAATTCAAAAGTCCCACCAAAACACGATCTACGCGTTTCGCTCGTTCAGTCGAGCTTTCTCAAGATACAGTGTTCTGGGGGATTGTTGTTGTATATAAACAACCTTCAATTTAAAAATCATCTGATGAATTCAGATCTCCTATAAGTCGCTATGCTGTGTAATTATAATTGCATTTTCATCCTTATAGCAGCATATAAAAATTAGCCTTCATATTTATAGTTTTCATTTCTATAAATGTACATATACAATCAAAACACAGGTCACAGATCAATGTAGCATACATAGATTTTTGAACTTAATGAACTTAATGAACAATTAACTATATTAAACTATATTAAACTATTTAAACCAGACATTCTTTTGTATCTAACGGAACAATTCAGTTCCGATCTTCTATATAGTAGAAAAATTCCTCTCTATCTTCACATCAACTTCTAATCGAATCATAAATAAGACTATCTCATATTCCCAAAAAAAGGCAGTTGAAACAATGCATCAATGCATCTTATCCTCAGACATCTCCAATAATGGACATATGAGGACATCCCAATAGTTGATGCATTGCAGTACACCGTACTTAAAGGTACAGACCTTACTTGTACATGGTATTAAATTATACTTGAGTATCGGCACATAGACCATAACTTCCAACTGGGGATGTTTCACATATCCTGATACCATATTAGAATAAACAAATAAAACAGTGTAATGATAAAAAAGTGCAATATAGTAAACAAAAATAATAAAGAATGCAAACTCCACAAAAAAATTCTTATTTCTTTTTCATGCTGGGTTATAAAATATGTGCGATTTCCAATTCAGCATTAAGCCCAAATGGAGCCAGGGTTTTCAAAGTATAAATCCAGTACGTTTCTCTACGTATCAGACTCTTTATTAAGTCCCCCCTTTCCATGGGGCTTTAACATTCTGGATTCCACAATAAGATATAGACGCTGGATTGCTATTGTGATGTGTATGAAAATGTTCTGACAACTAATTTTTCTCAAATTTTCTGTTAATATTATACACATGCTCTCCTTATCTTGTTTTTAGTATTCGTTTAGTTTGCCCCACATACTGTAAGCCGCAAGTGCAGCTCAATAAATAAATAATCTGCTTGGAGTTGCAAGTTATGCACTCCTTTATTTTATATATCTTCTTCGTGACTGTTGATGAAAATTCAAAAGTAGCCCCAAAAGGTGGACCTACTAATTTACATATTCTACATGACCCACATTTAAAAAAACCTATATGTGAATTTAAAAAATGTTTCTCAGGAGACGGCCTAATATGACTATGCACTAGTTTGTCTTTTAAAGTTGGTGCTCCCCTAAATATAATTTTAGGTTTCGTTGGTAATATCGATGCCAATAATTGATCTTGTTTCAGCAAGTCCCAATTATTAAGTACTGCTTTCTTAATATAGTTAGTCTGGGCATTAAAATTGAAAATAAGGGGACAAAAAAACTTTTCATTATTCTTATCCTCATTTCTTTCTTTCAGTGCCAAAATCTCCATTCTAGTAACATTTGAGACTTTCTCTGATGCTCTATCAAGTAGATCCAGATCATACTCTTTTTCTATAAACTGGGCTTTCACTTTCTTTAGTTTTCCTGTATCAATTATTGTTGCAGTCATCAATCCCTGCGGACATTTGAAAGTACCCACATTAAGACTGAAATTGGAACTCTTTATTTAGAACATTTTTCTTGTTGACCCCTATGTGAAAAATAGGGGTATATCAACTAAGCGCTGATACTGATTTTATCTTATTTTGTGTCTTGTATGATGTTTTAAAACTTGGGAAGGTTTTTATTGTATCTAGCAGCTTCATATACTAATTTTTCTTGTGGATTATTGTAATTGAAGCACTGGCTTAGAAATTCCACTGCACGATTTATATTTATTTGCTCTCTCTATAACTTGTGCTTTCATCTTACCCATCCTAAAACAAAATAAATTACCTATGGAAGTTAGAAATTACCATCCTATATCTCTCATAGACGTAGACATTAAACTTTTTACTTCAATTTATGCAACTAGGTTAAAAAAATACTATCAACAATCATACATCAGGAGCAAATAGGCTATGTTCCAGGAATAACTTCTTCCACTAGTATATGAAGGATTATGGAATTCCTATGGAATAACTTGCCTACTGCCATCAGACTCTCCCCTAGTCTTCAATCATTTAAGAAGGGCCTTAAATCCCATCTCTTCAGGAAAGCGTATGGCCTCCCAGAGTAATCTCTCCCTTACATACCTGTCTCTTGCTCTCCTATGGGATAGTGCTTTGCTCTCTCCTCCAGCTCTGCTTCACTCCTACTTGATATTTCCTATCCTAATGTTTCTAATACCCCACCTCCTATAGACTGTAAGCTCATTTGAGCAGGGTCCTTTTCAACCTATTATTCCTGTAAGTTTTCTTGTAATTGTCTTATTTATTGTTACATCCCCCCCTCTCAAAATATTGTAAAGCGCTACGGAATCTGTTGGCGCTATATAAATGGCAATAATAATAATAATAATAATAATAATAATAATAATTATAAACATTCTAGATGATGCTACAAGAAGGAAGGTTCCATTGCTGACTCTGTCGGTTGATGCTGAGAAAGCATGCGACAGAGTCAACTGGAATTACCTAGAGGAAGCATTAACACAATATGGCGTTGTGGGATGGAAAGCTATTATGGTTTTGTATGTCAACCCAACAGCTCGTACAAAGGGACCGAACATATGCTCTCCATGGTTTATATTAAAAAATAGAACCAGTCAAGGATGTCCCATCTCTCCAATACTATATCTGCTCTATATTGCACCACTAGCTAACAACATAAGAAGTAATATAGAAATTAGTGGATATAACATTTTTTAAAGAGATAAAAAAAAGTCTGTATGCAGACAATATTTTAATTACGTTAACAAATCCTAATGTTTCACTACCTATTCTCATGAAAGAAATAGAGAGATATAGTTTGGTATCTAATTACAAACGAAATATTAATAAGTCTATGATATTAGATCTTAATCTAGATAATAGAAGTGGAAGGAAAATGAGAGACAAATACGAGTTTTTGTGGGTAGAAGAGAAAATTGATTACTTAGGTATCAAAATGACAAGAGATATTAATAGATTCATGGAGATAAATGTTCTGGATCTTCTACAAAAAACAAATAGATGGTTAAAAGAACATGAAAAATCTAGAAATAACCTTTTGGGGTAGAATTAACGTGGTAAATTCATATGTTATCCCAGAATGGAACTATATGTTTCAAATGTTACCACTATATATCTCCAATAGCTGGTTGGAAATGATCCAAACGAGTTTTATGCAATATATATGGAAAGGAAGAAAAACAAGATTAAGTCAAGTTACCCTAGCACAGAAGTTAAATAAGGGAGGAATATCGTACCCCATTATTCAAAATAACTACAAGGCATCTATAATTCTGCACACATTGCTATTATCTGATAATAGGAATGAAGGATGGTATATGATGGAGGCCAAAGCAGGGAAAGTACAAAATCTAGAAAGTTTGGTCTGGAACACTACGAGCGCAGGCAAAAGAGATTATCCTAATATAATGTTAATACACCTGTTGAAGAATTGGAAAATAAAACAACTTTAAAGATTAAAAATAAAAAAACAGCTTAACAAGACTTGAAATTTATCGAACAACAAGTCTGTGACCTAAACTTAAATAAGTGGACACAAACAAGGATAATTAGTATTCTATTGGACAGCTATTAACAAATGAGGCACTTAAAGGCCACTAGAGGGCACTTCCTGCATCATAGCACAGAAAACCTGTGCTAGAATGTTGCTGGACGTCCTCACGCTGTGTGAGGACCTCCAGCGTTGCTCAATTCCCCATAGGAAAGCATTAAAAAGCATTTTCAATGCTTTCCTATGGGGAGCTCTAATGCGCATGCGCGGCATGCGCATTAGGTCTCCCCGGCCATTGGGCGGGATCAGTCTCGCCCACCGGCCGACGTAATGCAGAGGAGGAGCGGCGGCGGAGGAAGAAGCAGTGACGTGGGACATGTCGCTGCCTCTGGTAAGTGACTGAAGGGGTTTTCACCCCTTCAGCAAATGGGGATTGGGGAGTGGGAGGGAGAGGGGACCTGCAGTGCCGGGAAAATTTATTGTTTTCCTGGCACTGCAGTTTCCCTTTAAGAGAATAATAACATTATTAAATTCACATCCTTAGAGAAAGCATTCTCAAAAGCTTTATTTTTTAGCAGATCCCTTAATAAAGAAAAGGTACCCACAGCTTTCAATACTGAAAGAACTGAATAGCAATATAGAAATGAAAAATTGGGGTTCTTCATTGATAAATGTCTCTAAAATTACACATTATTTAAATCTAATAGAATCCAATTTTAAAGTAATTAATAGATGGCATTTAGTTCCAGAAAAAAATGAGCAAGATGTTCCCTACAAGAGATCACCTGGGTTAACTACAGGAACATATATACATATTTGGTGGGATTGTATAAAAGTAAAATAAATTTGGGAAGAAATACATCAATTTATTTTAATAAATCTAAATTTTGTACTGAAACTATCCCAAGAAGTAGTTTTGCTTCACCTAAACTGTCCCCCTACGCCCCCGGAGGTCAGATTAACAATAACTCATTCATTTTTAGCTACTAAAATAGTTGTATCTAGGAACTAGAAAAATGGAAATTCCAACCCTTGGGCACAAGTTAAAAACCAACTTAAATTCCAGATCAAAATGGAACAAATGTTTAGTATACAAAATATGAGTAAGAATTCATGTCTTTGGAACACATGCTGGGAACTAATAGATATAAATTCAATTTCATCTAAATAACACACATGATACACAAAAACAGAAAAGAGAAAGGGGAAGGAAATGGAGAGGAAAGGGAAAGGAAGGAAAGAAAGAAAAGAAAGGAAAGGGAAAAGAGAGAAAAAGAAGGAAAAAAGGGAGGAAGAAAAAAAAAAAAACTAAGAATAAGAACAGCCCAATAGGTAATTATATTTAGAATCTCAAAATAAATATACATTTCTTTTATATGTTTCATATCCCCGGACAGGATAAGAAACAACAAAATCGGCAAAGGTAGTTAAAATACTAGCCCAAACGATCAGATATATTCAAAACATTTATACAGTAAATCTCCTCCTCTCCTTCGCATTTTAGAGATAAAAGCTTGTACTCTCTTGTCTTATGTAAGTGGATGTATATATGTATGTTTGTTAATACATTTATACATTTGATGGCCTATACTTATTCTTATTCTAAACCTAATATAAAGCACAACTTCTTGTGGTGGCACTTGTTTTTCTCTTTTGATTTATAAATATCACAAAAGGTATTGCCCATATGTAAAATCAGTGAAGGGCGTTTATTGTATATCTTGTTCTATGTTGTATATCAATAAAAATGCTTAACCCCTTAACGACGAGTGACGGACGAGGTCAGTCACTCAGGGGAAAGCGTTAATGACAAGTGACGGACCTTGTCCGTCACGCGTTAAAATTAACCCCCGATCGCCGCAGTGCCGGCGATCGCGGGGTTAACGCTGTTGCTGGGTGCCTCCGAGTCAGGGGCAGACCAGCATCAGCAAATCCCGACATCCCAGCCCAGGTGATCGCTGTGACAGCAAGTCACAGCGGTCACAATGCTGCTGGGATATCTGATCCGCCTCCCTCCACCTCGTGTGGGTTTGTGAAGTGGAGAGAGACGTATCGGTGCTACATTGTGTCCCAGAAGAATAGCTAAGTTTAAAAAAAAGTCCCTAATCCCTTTCCCCTTTATTAAAAAAAATAAAAAAATAACCCTTTCCCTGCTGCTTGATCACTGCTAGCAGTGATCAATATACAGGTCACAGTACTTTACTGTGATCTATTTATTTTTTTTACTTTCAAGGATTAATTTTTAGTTTTTTGTAACCCTAAGGGGTTACATTTTATTATTTGATTTTATTAATTTGTGATTTAGTTATTTTGGTGGGTGGAATTTAGTGGGAATTAGGGAATTTAAAAAAAATATATATATATATATATTTTTAGTTAGAGTTTTGTTAGCTGTGTTAGCTGTATTAACAATGTTTAGAAAGTAAAGCGCAGAGGAGGCTTATGCCCTGTTAGCGGGCGACTCAGAGGCGACTGACACTGCCTCAGTGTAGCGGTACTTACCTTATCCGGGGGCCTCTCCTCAAGCCGCGCGCGGTCCTGCGGCTGCACGAGCCGCGCGCGGCTCATCCGACTGCTCAAACAGGAAGGCGGGCAGTGACCGCGAGAAGCGGCCACGTGTCCCGCCTGTAGCTAAGAGCGCGCCGCGAATCTCGGGCGTGCTCTTAAAGAGACAGTGGGAGCCTAAATTGCAAAAAGGCTCCCATTGGCTCCTGTCATGCCAATCACCCCATACACTTACCTGTTGGGGGAGTGGAAGTGACAGGAGCCAATCACATTAGTTTGAAGGCTACTTATACTTACCCTTTTACCTTAGTTCCTTGCCCTATCGTGGTTTCTGCTACAGTTCCCTTTAGTGCTTGTTGTGTTCAGTTGTGTCTCTCGTATTTGACCCTGGCTTTGTATTCTGACTTCGTTTTCGCTTTATCCTTGTCTGTACTGTTTGCCGGCTTGCTGATTCCTGTGTACCAGACCCCGGCTAGTTTTCGTTTACGCTGTCTCTTTGTGCCCTTGACCTCGGATCGTTCCTGACTCTGTCTTCTCCTATTACGTCGAGTCCGGCCACTCTAAGGTCCGGTAGACGTATCTCTCCTCTGTACTGTCTTCTGTTTGGCTGGATCCTGCGTGTAGGGGTATATACTCGTTACACTCAGAGAGTGAAGCAGGGAGTGACGCAGGGGACACAGGGGACAGGGACTATGTGCCAGATACTGCAGGAGCATCAGGGGAAATCAACGATTCCCCTAATGCTGAACATGGCGCAGATGACTGGGTACCCCCTAATAATTTTTCCCCAGACATCCCAGTGTTAACAGCCAATCCTGGCATACAGGCTGACCTGTCTGCCTATAGTGCGCTGGATGTTATGCAGCTGTTCTTGGGGGATGAGATTTTTGGGGAGATAGTCACCCAGACTAATCTCTATGCGGAGCAATATCTGGCACACAATCCAGACTCTTATCTCCAGGAAAGAGAGATAGAACCCAACCAGTGTGCCAGAATTGAAAAAATTCTGGGCACTGACCATGTTAATGGGGCTAAATAAAAAGCCCACAATTAGGATGTATTGGGATAAACATCCTATTTGCAATACCCCCATTTTTGCCGAGACAATGACAAGGGAAAGATATGAAGACATACTAAGATTTATGCACTTTAGTGATAATAACAAGTGCCCCCCAAAAGGTGATCCGCAGTATGATCTTCTTTACAAAATACGCCCTTTAATTGCCCACTTTAACAGTAAATTTGCCACTATATATACCCCCAATAAAAACATTTCCATTGACGAGTCCCTAATGAAGTTTAAGGGAAAACTGGGGTTTAGACAATATATCCCATCCAAAAGATCCCGATATGGGATCAAATTTTATAAACTATGTGAAAGTGGCAGTGGCTACGTATACACCTTCCGTGTATATGAAGGAAGGGATAGCCACCTTGATCCCCCAGGTTGCCCAGATATAGTAGGGACAAGTGGGAAAATTGTCTGGGACTTAATAATGCCACTACTTAATAAAGGTTATCATCTATACATCGATAACTTTTATAATAGCATCCCACTCTTACAAATGTTTTACTGCTTCGAGACCGTGGCCTGTGGCACTATTCAGAAGAGTCCCACAGGTTTCCCAAAGGCTCTAGCGAACAAAAAAATGAAAAGGGGGGAAACAGCAGCTCTCTGCCAGAATGAACTGCTGGCACTCAAGTACAGGGATAAACAGGATGTTTTCATCTTAACCACCATCCATGGTGAAAACACTCGGAGGGTCGCAGTTCGTGGCAGAGATGAATGTAAACGGGTGCCAGTCTGCATACGGCAATAGAATCGGCATATGGGGGGCGTTGACCTGTCCGATCAATTGATGCAGTCATATTTGATCATGAGAAAGACCAGGGCATGGTATAAAAAAGTGGGCATATACCTGATGCAGATGGCAATCCACAATGCCTTTGTCATTTTTAAAAAGGCAAATGCTGGGCTGAAAAGCACTTTTCTTTCTTTCCAGTTTGAGCTAATTTCTAAGCTGCTAGAATGACACACAAGGAGACCATCAGTGGAGCCTAGCAGAAGAATGGAGGCAGGTCACTTCTGCTTTAAGATTCCACCAACCCCTAAAAAACAAAACCCCCAGAAAAGGTGCAGGGTGTGTTACAAGAGGGGCGTAAGAGTTGAGACTAGCTATTACTGCCCTGATTGCCCCTCTCAGCCCGGCCTATGTATTGGCCATTGTTTTAAAAATTTTCACACCCAGGCCGAATAAGTAGACCAGTTTTGGGGTGTGATTTTTAGTCATCTGTCTGATTGGTTACCGAATCTTGGCTTTGTCTACCATGTATCCTGTCTTCTCTGATCCTTGACCTCGGCTTGTCCTATCGTTATTCCGTTTCTCTTTACTCCTTTGACCTCGGCTTGTACCCTGACAATTCTCTGCTTGTATAGCCCAGCCATTCTAAGGACCAGTATTACAAGTTTCTCTCTCTGTGTTCTCTCTCTTTGTGGTCTGTCTGTGTTTTGGTTTCGGAATCCATGACAGCTTTGCCCGGGACGCAGATGACTGTGTACTACCCCCGGATAAGTTTACCCCAACTATTCCCCATTTTCACAGCAAATAGTATGCACTTGTTCATAATTTGAATTGATGAGCTGCTTACACTTAAAAATATATGTGGCCTTTGAGAGGTAATTTGCAGTCCTGAGCTGCTAAAATGAGACTTGGGCCCAGCATCCACTTTTGAAAAATATGGAAGTGGTGTGTCTCCAATGTGCCCCTTCAACATCCACATAACCCTGAAAAAGGTACACATGGGGGTATCGTTGCACTAAGATAACATAGCTGAGCAACATATTAGGTGTTATACTGCCATAGCACACATAAGGATAGCAAAATATACAGTAACATCTCCAAGTGTGTGTCAAAAAAGGCAGACAAAAATGCTAATTGCAACCAGACTTGGTACAAACTAACAAAAAAATGATCCTACACTAAGGTTTAGAATATACCTTTTGAAATACCCTGGGGTGTCTACTTTAAGAAATGGTAGGCCTTTGTGGGGTAGTTTGAATTTAAAACCTGCTAAGATGCTTGGAAATTGCACATAGGTCCAGCGTCAAAATTCAAAGTTCGGTAAAAACTGATATGGCTTGGTCTCCTATATGGCACTGTAGCTTCACAAAATAGTTCCAAAGACATACAACGGGGGTGTCATTTTACTCAGAAGACTTAGCTGAACATAATTTGGGGGGTTTGAACTTAGTGGCACATGTGAAATATGCAAAATGCCCAGTAAAAATGCAATCCATATGTAAAAAACGCTCAAAATTATTTTTTACCACATACTTTGGCATCTATTGGTGAAAAAATGGGGGCATGTTAAGGCACAGTATGCACCTTATGAGATACCCTGGAGTGTCTACTTTTACAAATGGTAGGCCTTTGTGGTTTTTTTTTTAACAGTCAAACTGGTATAATACCCCAAATGGAAGCATAGGCTCATTAAATCCGTCTCTCAAAATTCTACTGTGAATACTGAAAAGGACAGGTCTCCTATATGGCACTGTAGCTTCACAAAATAGTGCCAAAGACATACAATGGGGTTGTCATTTTACTCAGCAGATGTAACTGAACACAAAATAAAACCTTGTACAGGAATAGCACACACCAATTTACCAAATACACATGAGAAGTTCTTTGTTATAAGTTTGCGTGCCAAAAACCCCCAAAAACACAATTTTACTCCAATATTTAGCAGAGGTTGGCGGTGAAATGGCTACATAGAAAGTGTCAAAACAACCTTAGGTAAATAGCCTGTGGTGTCTACTTTATATAAATATATACTTTTGTGTGGCAATTTTGTTTTCTTTTATGGCTATTAAGCTTACAAGACAAACATACCAAATTCTAAAATTGCTCCACATTAAAAGTTTATTTTACTCCTTGTGCTTTGTGACCTGTAACTACCAAAATAAACTTAAAATCCCAGACACATTATATATTCTGTAATTCAGAACAACTAAATGAATTTATTTTTAATTACTTTCCTTAACCTGCACCTACATAATAATATGTACACATTATTATTGCAAAAACTGTAAAAAAAACAAAACACAAAAATTCATTTTTTGCATATTTCTGTATTTTTTTTAATCATAAATAAGCATTTATATATATATATATATATATATATATATATATATATATATATATATATATATATATATATATATATGTGTGTGTGTGTGTGTGCTACATCAAATTAAAGCCCTTTCTGTCCTTTAAAAAAAACGGTATATAATATGTGTCGGTGCAATAAATTAGTAAAATGCAAATTGCAGTTGAACGCAAATAGCTAAAAATGCAAAAAATGCTGTTGTCATTAAGTAAAAGACAAGCTTCTGAAGCTCTGTCCTTAAGGGGTTAATAAAGAATATTTAAAAAAAATTTGAGAAAAAAGAAAAAAACACTCCTGTATTAAAACACCAACATTATATATAAACGCCATAACTACACACAAATACACCCTTGCTTTCAAACACCAGCACTGTATAAAAATGCACCCCTGCATTCAAACGCACTGCACACATACACCACTGCTTTTAAGTAGCAACAGTACATATAAACATTCTTATATTCAAACACAAAAACTGCTCACTAGTAGGGATGAGCAAACCGGAACTGTAAAGTTCGGGTTCGTATCGAACATTACGATTTTTGGACCCGGAACCCAAACATGGACATTTCAGTAACAGTTCGGGTTCGAGTTCGGTGTTCGGCGATTTAATGGCGCGTTTTGAAAAGCTGCAGGGCAGCCAATCAACAAGCGTTTCACTCATGTGCCCTTATAAGCCATCACAGCCATGCCTACTAATGGCATGGCTGTGATTGGCCAGTGCAGCATTATTAGTGTAGGGAGAGGATGCTGCAGCTGTAAGGGACAGATTAGGAAAGAATTCTGGTGTTGAATCTGCAAACTACAGCGATTATTTTTGTGGGTGCTATACTACATTATTGTACCCTGCCCTGAGCCCAGTGCCACAGAGAAATAAGCAATCAGGCTGTTTGTTAATGTGCCAGGCACATTACTTTAATCATGTTCTGGTAGCTCAGTGGGCAACATCTAGGCATTTTTAAATACTGCTGTGAGCTCAGTGGGCAACATCTAGGCATTTTTAAATACTGTTGTGAGCTAAGGGGGCAACATCTAGGCATTTTTAAATACTGCTGTGACATCGCAGTTTTAAAAATTCACATTTTTTGGTGCTAAAAAGTAAATTTGGGTGTGTGCACTTCATATCTGAGAGTCAAATAGAACCGTCAAATACTGTCGTTACATTGCACTTTGAAAAATGCAATTTTTTTTGGTGCTAAATAGTACATTTGCTGCCTGCGGTGCACTTCATATTTGAGAGTCAAATCAGACCAAATACTGTGGTTACATCGCACTTTGAAAAATTCAAATTTCTTTGGTGCTAAAAAGTTAATTTGTGGCGTGCACTTCATATCTGAGAGTCAGATAGAACCGTCAAATACTGCTGTGACATTGCAGTTTGACTAATTCTAATTTTTTTGGTGCTAAAAAGTTAATTTGGGCATGCACTTCATATCTGAGAGTCAGATAGAACCATAAAATACTGTGGTTACATCGCACTTTAAAAAATAAACATTTCTTTGGTGTTGAAAAGTTAATTTGGACGTGCACTTCATATCTGAGAGTCAGATAGAACCATCAAATACTGTGGTTACATCGCACTTTAAAAAATAATAACATTTTTGGTTTTGAAAAGTTAATTTGGGTCGTGCACTTCATATCTGAGAGTCAAATAGAACCATGAAATATTGCTGTGACATAGCAGTTTGACTAATTCACATTTTTTTTGTGCTATAAAGTAAATTTGTGGCGTGCACTTCATATCTGAGAGTCAAATAGAACCGTCAAATACTGTGGTTACATCGCACTTTTAAAAATTCTCATTTTTTTGGTGCTAAATAGTACATTTTCTGCCTGCGGTGCACTTCATATCTGAGAGTCAAATAGAACCATCAAATACTGTGGTTACATCGCACTTTGAAAAATTAAAATTATTTTGGTGCTAAAAAAGTAAATTTGTGGCGTGCACTTCATATCTGAGAGTCAAATAGAACTGTCAAATACTGTGGTTTACATTGCACTTTGAAAAATTCAGATTTTTTGGTGCTAAATAGTACATTTGTGGCCTGCGGTGCATTTCTTGCAGTCCAATAAAACTGTTAAATACTACTCTTACATTGTTGGTTTAAAAAATCTTTTTTGAGACAGTGAAGAAACTGTATTAATTACGTCTGTCACACTATTGAGTGACCTCTAGAAATGTTTTCTCTTTAGGACACCGGCACTGCCTTACTGTCAGTGAACTTAATTGTTGACTATTGGCGGTTACATTGTCGCCCGACATAAACCATCTGTTAGTTTGGGCCTGAGGCGGATAGCAGTTTGGCGCATGTCCTTCCGCCACCGAGGATTGCAGGGCATTTCTCTTTGCCTCCTGTTGCCTCCTCCTCCTACTCCGCGTCATCCTCCTCTACCACCTTCTCATCCAGTCAGCGTAACACCATCACCACCAACTTCAGCACAGCCAGGTGGAAACGACAGCAGGATGTTTTAAAACTCATATGTTTGGGGGAAAAACCCCACACCATGCAGAAGCTGTGGACGGGCATGGAACAACAGACAGATGAGTGGTTGTTGCCACTGAGCCTCAAGCCCGGCCTGGTGGTGTGCGATAATGGGTGAAATCTCGTAGCAGCTCTGGGCCTTGCCGGTTTGACGCACCTGCCTTGCCTGGTGCATGTGCTGAATTTGGTGGTGCAGAAATTCCTGAAAAACTACCCAGATATATCAGCGCTGCTGCAGAAAGTGCAGGCCGTCTGTGCGCGCTTTCGGCATTCTCACCCTGCTGCTGCTCGCCTGTCTGCGCTGCAGCGTAACTGCGGCCTTCCCGCTCACCGCCTCATATGCGACGTGCCCACAAGGTGGAACTCCACCTTGCAAATGCTGGAGAGACTGTGCGAGCAGCAGCAGGCGATAGTGGAGTTTCAGCTGCAGCACGCACGGGTCGCTCTGCACCAGACTGGCCCTCCAAAAGATCCTCATTAAAGGATTTAAAGTGTACTCATTCCAATTAAAGAGGCTCAAAAGATTCCTGTATTGTTATTTATCGTCACTACCTCCCCGCGTCGGGAGTGGGTAATTTGCGCGCCTGCTGCCTTGCTTGGATGTGGTTGCCATTTCTCAGGCTCCCTCTCTGGAATCGAACCCTGATTCCCCGTTACCTGTGGTCACCATGGTAGGCGCAGAAAGTACCATCGAAAGTTAATAGGGCAGATATCCGAATGCGTTGTTGCCGTCATGGGGACGTGCGATCGGCCCGAGGTTATCTAGAGTCACCAAAGTGCCTGCGCAATGACTGCCGAGTTTCCCACATTCTAACTTGTGCTGATTACTGGGTGGCCACCCTGCTGGATCCCTGTTACAAGGACAACGTGCCGTCCTTAATTCCCTCACTGGAGCGTGATCGGAAGATGCGCGACTACAAGTGCACGCTGGTAGACGCGCTGCTGAGGGCATTCCCAAATGACACCGGGGGCGCAGTGGAAGCACAAGGTGAAGGCAGAGGAGGAGAAGAGGTCGCCAATGCAGCTAGGGCACCGCCAGCACCTCAGAAGGCAGGGTTAGCATGGCCGAAATGTGGAAAAGCTTTGTCAGCATGCCGCAACAACCAGCACCACCAGCTGAAATGCAACATCTTAGCAGGAGGCAGCATTTCAGCAACATGGTGGAACAGTACGTGTGCACACACCTACACAGACTGACTGATGGGTCTGCCCCATTCAACTTCTGGGTCTCCAAATTGGGCACATTGGGCACATGGCCTGAGCTTGCCCTTTATGCCTTGGGGGTGCTGGCCTGCTCTGCAGCCAATGTATTGTCTAAACGTGTGTTTAGCATGGCAGGGTGCGTTATCACAGACAAGCGCAGCCGCCTGTCCACAACCAACGTGGACAAGCTCACGTTTATTAAAATGAACCAGACATGGATCCCACCAGACTTGTCTGTACCTTGTGCAGAATAGACATTTATACCGGCCTCACCCAGCCATTGTTATACTAAAGTGCACTTATTCTTTGTTTTATTTTTTTATATGTCCCAATATTTTGGGGGCTACCCCAATTGTTTGCAGGCCACTTGTCCTACTCTTACCCCCATTCTACTTCCTTTTGCAGCCCTCTAGCCCTTTCCAGGACTTTTTTAAGAGCCATTTTAGTGCCCCAACGTTTGGGTCCCCATTGACTTCAATGGGGTTGGGGTTGGGGTTCGGGGTCAAGTTCGGGTCATGTTCGAGGCCAAACTTTTTGCCGAAGTTCGGCCGAACCCGGTGAACCCAAACATCCAGGTGTCCGCTCATCTCTACTCACTAGTAAAACTCTGCAAAGATAGGCAAATGGTAGATCCCCAATGGCAATTGCAAAAATACAGATACCAACATATACAAACACTGGATATTTACAACAGATGGGAATCTTTTAGTCACCCTTGTGCTCCGGGGGTCCAAAATGATTTATTGCACCGGGTCACTCTCTGCATTAGTTTTGCCACTGTCCGCTTTGCTGAGCACTGGTGACATCCGATGCCGGTGCTCAGTGTGGTATACAACAGCCCCTAACCCTGTACTACACCCCTAGCCCTCCACTACAGCCCCCTATGCCTGTATTACAGCCAATATCCCCCACTAGAGCTCACTAACCCTCTAATTACAGCCCCAAACCCATCAATACAGTTCCTATCACCCTGCTACAGCCCACTTCCAGTTCTCCTACCCAAGATTTTGCTCTGGATCTGCCCCTGTGCAGAAACAGGAAAATACGTGGAGGCTGAATTGGCTATATATTACAAAGTCAGGCCCCAAAGCAGTGAACATAGTAAAGCCTGAATCAAACACAGAATATCATAGCAGTAAATATCTATATTACTAGCACACGCTGTTAGATAGGGGATTGACTCAAATGCAATCAGCTAGGCTTCCACAGTTATTTGTGTTTGCTGCAGAAACCACTAACAAATTATTTATACACACAAATCCCTTTTCAGCTGCGCTGCACTTATCAAACCCGGTCAATATTTGCATTAATTAACTGACTGAATGGCAATATGAACTAATCAATTTGTTTGTCCATAAATTGACAGGCATTGGATTTGTTCAGCGAACCTGCAAGTTATTTGTGCACACATCTAATACACACTACCCAGGAAATTGTTGAATGCTTCAGGATTTATTTGCTGTACAGTGAAATATGTTGTTTTGGAACCAGTTTGCACAACTCCTAAAATTTCATAGAGAGGGGCACTTTAATTTTAGGGGTGTTAGTGGGAGTGTGGCCAGGGGCATGACTGTTCTGAACATTTTTTGGTGACTTACTCATAACATATGCAACAAAAATGTAATTTAGAACTAGAACAATGTATCTTAATTTCTAAACATATTTTGTGTGGAGCTTAGTTATACACTCATACAACAATATGGAGCTCCTAAAAAGAGGGACATTAGAATAGAAAAGAGGGACAGAGTTATTAGGGACAAAATAGGGACTGTCCCTCCTTATTTGGGACACTTGGGAGGTATGGAACACAAGGAAGTATGAAATCAGGATGGCCAAAACCCCAAATTTGTACCCTTTACTCCGACAGTTTGGCATATGATTAAAAGAAAAATAAACACAATAACATCCAGTTATGTTTGTGTTGTCTTGTCCTATAGAATAGAGAATTGTATTATGTTAGTGTTCTTAGGGGAAAATAAAAAAATAAATAATTTCTTCAATTTCTGTATATAAGTAGCTGTTTGTATTTACAGTAAAAAATTGATGTTTAAAAAATATTTTTTAAAAAGCTGGATTGTGTTTAAAGTTTACTCCAACATTTTAACACAGTTTGCTTTTTTAGGCGTAGAAAGCCCTATTATAGGCAGGGCTTGGACGCCATGCTGAGCAGCCGCATAGGAAGAGGGCTCCTTACTTCTATCGCCCTATTCTCTGCAAAACTGACGATTCCAAGGTGCTAGCGATTCCTGAACTTACCTAAGATACTCTAGAACACGCGGCCTAGTGTGGTCCCTGCTGGGAGTGACGGGCAACTTCCTCAGTGGAGTCCCGCGGGCTAAGCCGCGTCTGAAACCTGGCTCTCTTAATTGGCCGTCCTCAACATTCTACGGCCAGTTGCATACTCTAGATGTGCTTTATCCTGTTCTATAGGTTTTTTTGTAAAAATTTTAATCTTCACCTCCAGTTACTTTTATGTTGTGGGTGATGGGGTGTAGGGATAGCCACAGTGAATTCAGCTTGCACACTTGTATAGCATAAATGTTTTAATAAATTTGACTTCTCATTACACGTGCATCTCATGCTTAAGTTTATCTCTATTGTCAACAGGGGCGGGCTGGGCCGGGGGGCAGGGAGGCAATTGCCCCCCAGGCCGCCCTAAATAATTAGAAAAATGGCCACTGCAGGGCCGGTCCTGGGCGCCAGGAGGAGGGGGTGCCGCGCGGAGCAGGCTGATAGCCTGTCACAAGGAGCCCAGCAGGTGGCCAGCTGGCCACTTACGGTGCCCCAGTAGCAAGGCAGAATAGGCACCTGCTTGTCCCAGATGGCAGGTGCCTACTCTGCAGCAATATACCGGCCGGGAAGGAGGCATGCAGCGGCGAGGGAGCTCTGCTGATGATCTTCATGCTCCCTCGCGCGCCCTCTCTGTTGATGTCGGGAGCCGGAATATGACGTCATTCCGGTGTTCTGTCAGATTACTATACCTCGTCAGATTTCTATACCGGAAGTGACGCGGCCGCACCGGATGTGACGCAGCCGCACCGGACATGACGTTTCGGAGCAGGAGAAGGAGGAGCAGAGCGCCGCGCAGGCGCAGAAGAACAGGTAGGATTAATTTTCTGAGTGGAGGACTCGTACTGCGCATGCGCGAACAACACACTGCGCCTGCGCTTGGAGCCACAAGGGGGGGAGGTAGGGCATCTAATGGGACAGCGCGCGTGCGCACCAGCGGGCAGGGAGATCGATTCTGCCGAATATTCATTCGATCTCCCTGCCCCACACTGCGCACGCGCCAACCCAGCCAGGACAGCCTCGGACACCGCGCATGCGCACTGAGGGGGTATAGAAATCTGATGGCCATATCTTCTGCTAAGAAATCTCCTACCCCCGAGTGCGCATGCGCGGTGTCTGCATTCTGACATCTCTCAGGTAAGCCTCGCTCCCAACACTCTCAGCCATCAGGGGGGACTGTGCTGTATTGGGGGTAACTTGCAGTATGGGGGGGGTTCTGGACAGTAGTGGGCGAACTTTGCTGTATTGGGGGGACTGTACAGTATTGGGGGGGCTGTGCTGTATTGGGGGGGCTGTGCTGTATTGGGGGGGACTGTACAGTATTGGGGGGGCTGTGCTGTATTGGGGGGGCTGTGCTGTATTGGGGGGACTGGACAGTATTGGGGGGGACTGTACAGTATTGGGGGGGCCTGTGCTGTATTGGGGGGGACTGTACAGTATTGGGGGGGCTGTGCTGTATTGGGGGGGCTGTGCTGTATTGGGGGGACTGTACAGTATTGGGGGGGCTGTGCTGTATTGGGGGGGGGCTGTGCTGTATTGGGGGGACTGGACAGTATTGGGGGGGACTGTACAGTATTGGGGGGGCTGTGCTGTATTGGGGGGTCTGGACAGTATTGGGGGGTCTGGACAGTATTGGGGGGTCTGGACAGTATTGGGGGGTCTGGACAATATGGGGGGGTCTGGACAGTATTGGGGGGGGTCTGGGCAGTATTGGGGGACTGTACAGTATTGGGGGGGCTGTGCTGTATTGGGGGGGGGGCTGTGCTGTATTGGGGGGGACTGGACAGTATTGGGGGGACTGGACAGTATGGGGGGGTATGTGCAGTATGGGGGGGTCTGTGCAGTATGGGGCGGTCTGTGCTGTATATTGGGGCTGTCTGTGCTGTGTATTAGGGGGCTGTGCGTTAGATGTGGGGGGGGGGGTGGGGACTGTGCAGTTTGTGGGGCCTGTGTGTTATATGTGTACAGCCCTGGTTTGACTACAAATCATTTTGTTTCAGAAATCTCAGACGCCATGGCCTGCTTTTTGCTAAGAAAGCCCAGCTATCTAGTCACTCACCAAGGGTGGATGAGAAACTGCACCCCAGCCAGAGGGACTGCCCCACATCTGCAACCAAAACTGTCTGTCACTGAATTCTGTAATCTCCGTGACATTGTGCATTGTGTATGTATGGTACTCCCAATTCTTATATTTAATACGGTGTGTCTCTCACAATCTTTGTGTCTGTCTGCTGTAAATATGTGGCACGCAAGTCTGCATGCACGGTGTCTGTTATGCCATTTTACTCTAACCATTATATTTTTGTGTGTGTCACAACTCTGCCAAGCATGTTCTCCTATGGGGCACGAAGTACATAAAGAGGAATGAAGAAGTCCACGTTTGAGGCTCGCGTCCAGGGTGGAATATTGAAGTGCCATCTGACACGTTTCTCCTGTTTGCACGGCGACTTCAACATTGTGTACTGTGATCAGAGGTAGGTAACCTTAGGCAGTCCACATGCTGTGAATTACATCTTTGCCAGCATTATGGGAGGTGTAGTCCAAAACATCTGGAATACCGAATGTGTATGAATGAAAAGTATGGTGTGTGTGTGAATGGTCAGTAACAAGGGTTGAAGCCTTGACATGGCGTTACTGCTCACATGTGTATTCATGTGCCAATTCAACCAGAGTGAGTCACTGTAATACTTATAAGGTAACCAAAAGTACTGTGATTGTGGAGAATGAAACGCCTGTATCACCTACACACACTCCACACTCCTAAACACTGCTTACACTGTGACCGTATCTGCTATCAGGGCCGGATTAAGAGCACACTGGGCCTGGTGCTGACAATTATGATGGGCCTAATTACGGAATCTTATCGACCAAAAACACTAAAACAGTCATTCCTCCCAAGCTTCATGTATCTGATGGAGATGGTGCTGGAGGGAAACTATAAGAAATGCAGCTATAAGAAAACACATACTCTATGCTAATCTATCTCTAATTTATGATTTCATCTTTCAAGTAAATCCATAACCCCTAACAGCAGTGTCCAGTGAAGCAGGAAGTCAATGGGCGGGGTAAATGGGTGGGCCACTGGTGCGACTCACGTGACCAGACCTGCCAAAAGGGGAGAACATGCCCAAAAAGGAGGCATGTCTGTCCAAAGAATTTGAAGGACAGCCTGGCATGAATGCATGTCGGGCTGCCCGCCAATCCTGCAGGCTGTCCAACTAAGGGTATACTATGCAGGCAGCACCCTGAGCTTGACATAAATGCATCTAATGACGCGCTCAATCCATGCTTTCCAAGGACTGTCCCCTAGCACTCGCTGGTCCACTTGGTTCCTTACCTTCTTACTAGCAGGCAGAAGTTCCTGGTATATAGTCTGAGACAGAGAAAATCAAGTGTATCGAGCGAGTGTAGAAGAAAGGAGACATGCCACAGTGTTAGAGAGACCAACGTCTGCATTACCTAAACTAATTTTATTGTCAGCCAGTCCACACATGTTTTGTTCCCATACATCCCTCTTAAGCTTCCAAACTTAAAGGGACACTATAGTCACCAGAACAACTACAGCTTGTTGTATTTGTTCTGGTAAGTAGAATCATTCCATTCAGGCCTTTTGCAGTAAACACTGTCTTTTCAGAGAAAATAACTCCACTGGCCACTCCTTAGATGGCTGCTAGATGTGCTTCCTGGGGCAGTACTGCCTAGTGTGCAGCACTGCCATTCAGTGTCTCCACCCTCTGCATGCAGACACTGAACATTCCTCATAGAGATGCATTGATTCAATGTATCTTTATGAGGAGATGCTGATTGGCCAGGGCTATGTTGGACTTGTGCTGGCTCTGCCCCTGATCTGCCTAGTTGACAGTCTCAGCCAATCCTATGGGAAAGTATTGTAATTTGCTCAGACCACCACTTCTGATGATGTCAGCAGACAGTCAGTTCAGAGGCAGAGCCAGCAGCTGCAGACTTGAATACAAGTTATATTTTACTATACTTAGGGAGGCAAGAAGGGGCCAGGGTGGTGGTTTTTTTTACATAATAGGGTCAGAAATACATGATTGTGTCCCTGACCCTATAGTGCTCTTTTAAGCAAGAGTATGTGAAGAGTAGTTAGGGTTGCCACCTTTCTTGGAAAAAAATACCAGCCTCATTTGTATAATCAAAAGGAGTGAATCAGAGAAAATTCTGTAAAAACACCAACAAACTACTCACAGTTTGATTCTGCTGTATAGATGGATTGCTCCCATTGTCTCAGTCTCGCAAGTCACCCAATGTCTCAGTGTCCCTATGTATCACAGTGTCAGTGTCCCCATGTCACCTAGTCCCCTAGTCTCCCAGTGTCTCAGTGTCCCCATTTCTCCCAGTGTCCCAATGTCTCAGTGTGTCCCTGAGAGACCAGGTGACACTGAGAGACATGGGGACACTGAGACATTTAGGGAAACTGGGAGACATGGGGACACTGAAACATTTGGGGACACTAAGACACTAGGGACACAGAGACATGGGAACACAGACACTGGGAGACTAGGGGACACTGGGAGACTTGGGGACACTGGCTGGGAGACAGACACTTGGGGACACTGGGAGACATGGGGACAGTTGTGGACATAAACATGGGGACACTGGGACATATAGGGACACTAGGCACACTGAGACACTAGGAACACAGACACTGGGAGACATGGGGACACTGAAACATTTGGGGACAATAATACACTAGGGACACAGAGACATGGTAACACAGACACTGGGAGACTAGGGGACACTGGGAGACTTGGGGACATTGGAAGACTAGGGGACACTGGCTGGGAGACAGACACTTGGGGACACTGGTAGACATGGGGACAGTTGTGGACATAGACACGGGGACACTGGGACATATAGGGACACATGGGGACACTAGGCACACTGAGAGACATGGGACACAGACACTGGGAGACTTGGGGACACTGATACCCTAGCAACACTGGATGGGGGACATGGGGACACTGGGAGAAATGGGGACATAGTGTCTCCCAATGTCCCTATGTCTCACAGCATCCCCATGTGTCTCAGCATCCCCTTTTTCCCTAGTGTCTCAGTGTCCCCATGTTTTACAGTGTTCCCAAGTGTCTCAGTGTCCCCATGTTTTCCTGTGTCCCCAAGTGTCTCAGTGTTTCCAGGTCTCCCAGTGTCTGTGTCCCCTAGTGTCTGTGTTATCATGTGTCCCCTAGTGTATGTGTCCCCAAGTGTCTGTGTCACCTAGTGTCTGTGTCCCCATATGTCCCCTAGTGTCTCAGTGTCCCAATGTGTCTCAGTGTCCACATGTGTCCCCTAGTGTCTCAGTGTCCCCATGTGTCCCTGCTGCCTTTCCCCCTATCCCTCACTTACCTGAGCTGTAGAGCTGCTGCCTGGACTCTCTGTGCTGTGTAGCTGCTCCCCCACAGATCACTGAGTAGTAGAGAGAGGCTGTATCTTCCTATCCCTGCCTCTCTCCACACACAGTGACCCCTACTGGCCGGTGCTGGTATTGCAGAGTAATCTCCATTTATTCTGAGAAAAATACCTGCCTTTGTATTGCCGGTATTACTGCAATACCGGCATGGACAGGCAACCTCAAATACCGGCTGTGCCAGTAAAATACCAGTCAGGTGGCAAACCTAAGAGTAGTGTGTAAAAAAAAAAAAAATTTTTTTTTTTTTTTTTTTTTTTAAATGGGCCTATTCCATGGGCCTGGGCCTGGAGCTGCAGCTCCATCAGCCCCTATGTTAATCCGGCCCTGTCTGCTATACACTGCTTACACTGTGACCGTATCTGCTATACACTGCTTACACTGTGACCGTATCTCCTATACACTGCTTACACTGTGACCGTATCTCCTATACACTGCTTACACTGTGACCGTATCACCTAAACACTGCTTACACTGTGACCGTATCTCCTATACACTGCTTATACTGTGACCCTATCGCCTATACACTGTTTACACTGTGACCGTATCCCATAAACACTGCTTACACTGTGACCATATCTCCTATACACTGCTTATACTGTGACCGTATCTCCTGTACACTGCTTACACTGTGACCGTATCTCCTATACACTGCTTACACTGTGACCGTATCTCCTATACACTGCTTACACTGTGACTGTATCTCCTATACACTGCGACTGTATCTCCTAAACACTGCTCATACTGTAAGCACAGACATGCTTTTATTCAAAATTGAAAGCGCTCGACCATTCTTTCTATTCTACGCCTCCAATCTCCAACATTGAAATTGTCGTTTGTAATAATATAAAATAAGTAATATGCTTTCTGGTTACGATTTGGTGAGTTGTAACTATATTTTTTATTTTAACAGTTCCAGAGGGAAGGAGCAAACCGCTTTGAGGAGTCCCTGCACAAGAGACTATTGGATACTGAAGGGCTGTACTGCAGTGTCGGCTCTAGACTTGGCGAGGCCTTGGGCAAAACTCATACATGAGACCCCACGAAGAACACCATTATTGAAGAATAAATAGCAGTTGACTTTGTGTATAAGGAGCTGTAGATATATTGATGGGGGAGCGTTCAGCACTGGATACACAGAGCTAGTCTCTGTATACATCGTTTCATTGTCTACCTGAGTGTGTGTCTGACAGTGAGTATCCTTGTATCTGTATGTATGTTTCTCTGAGCATGTGTATGTTTGTGTACTGACTGGCCTTTGGCACTGAGTTTATGGCGAAGCTAAGTTTTATGACGGTGTGTGTATAATGATTGCCTTTGGGGGGTGACAGGGTGAGTAAAGGGGTAACTGTGGCAGGGTGAGTGTAAAAGAGCAGGAGGGTGCCAGCGTGTTGATGGTTGACAGTGTGTATGGAGGGAGGTGCCAGAGTGTGGAGAGTGGTGCTCGTGTGTACGGGGAGTGGTGGCCATGTGGGGAGGGTGACATAGTGTGAGGGTGATGAGATGAGGGGGGAAATGACAGAGTAAGAGGGGGGGTGATGTAATGTGAGAGTATGGGTGACAGAGTAAGGATGGGTGACATAGTGTGAGGAGGGTGACAGAGTGAGGGGGTTATGGTGAGGTGACCGTAAGAGGGGGGTGACAAGGGGTGATGAGGTGAGATGACAGGGTGTGGGGGTCTGACAGGGTGAGAGGGGGGTGACAGGGGGGTGACAATAACAATATCTGATATTAGGCCACATGTGCAATTATTATGTAAATAATGGACAACATACTTTTTCAATTTTGTTAAATTAGAAATTAAATATTGTTTGACTTTTTTTATATTGCCACTTTTAAAAAGATTAAAACTCTTATTTTTTAAATCTACAGTAATTTGTCTGTAATAACGTTAACCTGTTAATTATTGTGGGACAGTGGAGAGAAAACCCAAACTGGGACTCTACCAAACAATCCGGGACTGTTAGGAAATATGGCTTTGTAACAACATTTGATAATTTATGGTGCATATAGGTCCTCTTGTCACTGTGCCTATGCATAGTTTTGCTTATAAATGTGATGACTTTCAAAAGATAGCAATAAGCATAGTAAGAAGTTGCTCTTTAAAAGCCCACGTCATCTCGTTTAACCCCTTAAGGACCAAACTTCTGGAATAAAAGGGAATCATGACATGTCACATATGTCAGGTGTCCTTAAGGGGTTAAATGGTTTGGGTGCAGTGCCAATGTCCCCTTAACCCTGCAATGTTAAATATTGCAGTTTCTGAGAAACCTACAATGGAACGCAGCAAGTGCTGGTATTATTTGTAGCTAAGTAACACAAATTACATGTTAAGGTGTCAGCAAAATACTTTATTTCTTCAAAGTTAATATGCAGTTTACGCTTTATATGTATAGTGGAAAACATATAAAAGTCAAATTTGGAAAATGGTTAAGAAAAGTCACACTGTGGTATCCAAGAAGGAGAAAGTTCAATCACTTGTAAACAAAGGCTGTATGGCATTAGGAAGGCAGTATCTTAATAATATAAAGGTCTCTTTCCCTGGACGGTCCACTGGAAAATGAAGGTTACATCATGTCTGCAGCATGCGTTCCGAAGCAGCCATATGGAAGTTTTCTATAGAAGAAGGTAATCTCTTCTGTTTGAGCAGGTCGAGGTTAATGGTGGTGGGTTTGTCTCTGGCACTGGAACCATCAGTAACGGAGTGTAAAATGGAGAGGATCACCTTGTTCTTCCCACAAATGTAAGAAAACACAGAACAGAAGATTGAGGACAGTGGTTAACAAATATATGAAACCGCAAACACTAAAACTAACTTGAAAAAATAACATTCACAGTGTAAGCAGTGTTTATGGGATACGGTCACAGTGTAAGCAGTGTATAGGAGATACAGTCACAGTGTAAGCAGTGTTTAGGCGATAGGGTCACAGTGTAAACAGTGTATAGGAGATACAGTCACAGTGTAAGCAGTGTATAGGAGATACGGTCACAGTGTAAGCAGTGTATAGCAGATACGGCCACAGTGTAAGCAGTGTATAGCAGATACGGTCACAGTGTAAGCAGTGTATAGCAGATACGGTCACAGTGTAAGCAGTGTATAGGAGATACGGTCACAGTGTAAGCAGTGTATAGGAGATACGGTCACAGTGTAAGCAGTGTTTAGGTGATACGGTCACAGTGTAAGCAGTGTATAGGAGATACGGTCACAGTGCAAGCAGTGTATAGCAGATACGGTCACAGTGTAAGCAGTGTATAGCAGATACGGTCACAGTGTAAGCAGTGTATAGCAGATACGGTCACAGTGTAAGCAGTGTATAGCAGATACGGTCACAGTGTAAGCAGTGTATAGCAGATACGGTCACAGTGTAAGCAGTGTATAGGAGATACGGTCACAGTGTAAGCAGTGTATAGGAGATACGGTCACAGTGTAAGCAGTGTTTAGGTGATACAGTCACAGTGTAAGCAGTGTATAGGAGATACGGTCACAGTGCAAGCAGTGTATAGGAGATACGGTCACAGTGTAAGCAGTGTGTAGGTGATACAGGCGTTTCATTCTCCACAATCACAGTACTTTTGGTTACCTTATAAGTATTACAGTGACTCACATTGGTTGAATTGGCACATGAAAACACATGTGAGCAGTAACGCCACGTCAAGGCTTCAACCCTTGTTACTGACTATTCACACACACACACACCATACTTTTCATTCATACGCATTCGGTATTCCAGATGTTTTGGACTACACCTGCTGGCAAAGATGTAATTCACAGCATCTGAACTGTCTAAGGTTACCTACCTCTGATCACAGTACACAATGTTGAAGTCGCCGTGCAAACAGGAGAAACTTGTCACGTGTCAGATGGCACTTCAATAATCCACCCTGGACGCGAGCCTCAAACGTGGACTTCTTCATTCCTCTTTATGTACTTCATGCCCCATAGGAGAACATGCTTGTCAGAGTTGTGACACACACAAAAATATAATGGTTAGAGTAAAATGGCAAAACAGACACAGTACATGCAGACTTGCGTGCCACATATTTACAGCAGACAGACACAAAGATTGTGAGAGACACACCGTATTAAATATAAGAATTGGGAGTACTATACATACACAATGCACGGATTTGGTTGCAGATGTGGGGCAGTCCCTCTGGCTGGGGTGCAGTTTCTCATCCCCCCCTGATGAGTGACTAGATGGCTGGGCTTTCGTAGCAAAAAGCAGGCCATGGCGTCTGAGATCTCTGAAACAAAATATTTTGTAGTCAAACCAGGGCTGTACACATCTAACACACAGGCCCCACATACTGCACAGCCCCCCATTTAGTACACTGCCCACCCCCCACATCTAACGCACAATCCCCCCATCTAACACACAGCACCCTAATACACTGCCTCCCACATCTAACGCACAGCCCCCTAATACACAGCACAGACCGCCCCAATATACAGCACAGACCGCCCAATACTGCACAGTCCCCCCCATACTGTCCAGACCCCCCCCATACTGTACAGTCCCCCCCCATACTGTCCAGACTCCCCATACTGTACAGACCCCCCAATACTGTACAGACCCCCCAATACTGTACAGTCCCCCCATACTGTCCAGACCCCCCCAATACTGTACAGTCCCCCCATACTGTCCAGACCCCCCCATACTGTACAGTCCCCCCATACTGTCCAGACCCCCCCCCCATACTGTACAGTCCCCCCCATACTGTCCAGACCCCCCAATACTGTACAGACCCCCCCAATACTGTACAGTCCCCCCATACCCTCCAGACCCCCCCATACAGTACAGAACCCCCCCAATACAGCACAGCCCCCCCAATACTGTACAGTCCCCCCCAATACTGCCCAGACCCCCCAATACTGTCCAGACCCCCCCATACTGTCCAGACCCCCCAATACTGTCCAGACCCCCAATACTGTCCAGTCCCCCCCAATACAGCACAGCCCCCCCAATACTGTACAGTCCCCCCCAATACAGCACAGGCCCCCCCAATACTGTACAGTCCCCCCCAATACTGTCCAGTCCCCCCAATACAGCACAGCCCCCCCAATACAGCACAGCCCCCCCAATACTGTACAGTCCCCCCCAATACAGCACAGCCCCCCCAATACAGCACAGCCCCCCCAATACTGTACAGTCCCCCCAATACAGCAAAGTTCGCCCCACTACTGTCCAGAACCCCCCCCCCATACTGCAAGTTACCCCCAATACAGCACAGTCCCCCCTGATGGCTGAGAGTGTTGGGAGCGAGGCTTACCTGAGAGATGTCAGAATGCAGACACCGCGCATGCGCACTCGGGGGTAGGAGATTTCTTAGCAGAAGATATGGCCATCAGATTTCTATACCCCCTCAGTGCGCATGCGCGGTGTCCGAGGCTGTCCTGGCTGGGTTGGCGCGTGCGCAGTGTGGGGCAGGGAGATCGAATGAATATTCGGCAGAATCGATCTCCCTGCCCGCTGGTGCGCACGCGCGCTGTCCCATTAGATGCCCTACCTCCCCCCCCTTGTGGCTCCAAGCGCAGGCGCAGTGTGTTGTTCGCGCATGCGCAGTACGAGTCCTCCACTCAGAAAATTAATCCTACCTGTTCTTCTGCGCCTGCGCGGCGCTCTGCTCCTCCTTCTCCTGCTCCGAAACGTCATGTCCGGTGCGGCCGCGTCACTTCCGGTATAGAAATCTGACGAGGTATAGTAATCTGACAGAACACCGGCCCCGCATCACTAAACTGCGCGAGGGAGCAGAGAGGAGCAGGAATATCATGGAGGAAGTCACTGGACCCCAGGGAAAGGACCCAGAGCACTCCTAAAGGTAGGAGCAACAAGAAATAAAATACATTTGTGTGTGTGTGTCTGAAAGTAAGTGTGTGTGTGTGTCTGGAAGTGTGTGTGTGTGTCAGGAAGTGTAAGTGTGTGTGTGTGTGTGTGTGTGTGTGTGCGTGTGTGTGTGTGTGTGTGTGTCTGGAAGTGTGTGTGTGTGTCTGGAAGTGTGTGTGTGTGTGTCTGGAAGTGTGTGTGTGTCTGGAAGTGTGTGTGTGTGTGTGTGTGTGTCTGGAAGTGTGTGTGTGTGTGTCTGGAAGTGTGTGTGTGTCTGGAAGTGTGTGTGTGTGTGTCTGGAAGTGTGTGTGTGTGTGTGTGTGTGCGTGTGTGTGTGTGTGTGTCTGGAAGTGTGTGTGTGTGTCTGGAAGTGTGTGTGTGTGTGTCTGGAAGTGTGTGTGTGTCTGGAAGTGTGTGTGTGTGTGTGTGTGTCTGGAAGTGTGTGTGTGTGTGTGTGTGTCTGGAAGTGTGTGTGTGTCTGGAAGTGTGTGTGTGTCTGGAAGTGTGTGTGTGTGTCTGGAAGTGTGTGTGTCTGGAAGTGTTTGTGTGTGTCTGGAAGTGTTTGTGTGTGTCTGTCAGGGACGTCTTTCCGCATGGGGCCCTACCGCGCTGCCCAGCATGCCTGGCCGACAGGGGAGATCCTGCCAACGGAGAGGTGGCCTTGTTTTCTGGCCTTGTGCCGGTGAGGGAGATCTCAATTCAATCGGGGAGAGAGGTAGCTGCCTAGGACCCAGGGCTGCAGGAGAGGCCGACCTGTAAGGCAGATCGTTCCTCTCGCAAGCAGGCTGTGTGGAGCATTGCAGCGCATTACCATTGCAATGCTCCACACAGCATTCTGCGTGCAGTAGGACAGGAGATAGCCTGCAGCCAGACAAGCTGCAGGCTGTACAGAATTCACAACTGGACCACCAGGGCTGGCTGTGTCCCAGCCTCTTTCACCAAAGGTAAGAAGAAGGGTGGGGGGGACATATAGATTTTATTTAACGTATAGTAGTATTAAAAAACAAAAAACATTTGCTACCTGCACCCCTCAAACACACACAGCACCCAACACACATATAACACTCCACACACACGCAGCTTCCCACTCACATAGCACTCCACACACACACACAGAACCCCACACTCACATAGCATTCCACACACACACAGCACCCCACACACACCGCACCCGTACACACAAACACATACACTGCACCCCTCACTGTTGTGTGTGTGTATTCAGCCGTCTGTGTATGTATTCAGCCGTCTGTGTGTATGTTTGTGTATGTTTGTATTCAGCGGACTGTGTATGTATTCAGCACTCTCTATGTGTACTCAGCAGTCTGTGTGTGTGTGTGTCTATTCGTCAGTCTGTATGCGTGTATTCATCAGTCGTCGTGCGTATGCATTCAGCAGTCGGTGTGTGACTGCATTCAGCAGTCTGTGTGTATGTGTTGAATGTATGCATTGCATTTGTTGGAGGTACTTCTAAATATAATCTTCGTTGTATCTATAATTTACATTTTTATTCCTGTAAGTTGTGTAGGCAGGGCCCCAGTGCACTGCTTTGCCCAGGGACCCATAATGTTGTTAAGATGGCACTGGTGTCTGTCAGTGTGTGTGTGTGTCAGCAAGTGTGTCTGTCAGTGAATGTGTGTGTGTGTGTCTGCCTGTCAGTGTGTGTGTGTGTATGTGTCTGCCTGTCAGTGAGTGTTTGTCAGGGCTTGTGTGTGTATGTTATTGAGAGTGAGGGCCAGTGTGTCTGTCAGCAGGGCCAGCCTTTGAGGTATGCAAGCTGTGGGGTCATGTAGGGCGCAATAACAACAGAGGCGCCCGGCGGCCAACACAGCTCACAAGTTTTGGACACCAGCATATTTAATTTAAACGATTCCCTGGTGGTCCATTGGTGCGCACCAGCAGTAGGGGCAGTCAGATCATATCCCTTGTGGTTCCGGTGCTCAGTTAGTGAGTCGGAGCACAGGCTCAGAGATTCTCAGCCTGCGCTCTAACAACATTGAAAGTTGGAGCCGCGAAGGAGTGGGTATGGCAAAGAGCTACTAATTAGCATAATATCAATATCCGTTATAAAACCAGGAAAAGGTGGCCATGGATGGTGAGCTGATTCAGGGGTGCAATGGGCCACTTGACTGGATTTGCCCCCCATGACTGAGGCTGCCAGCCCTCCCCTGATTGTCAAGCTAAAGCTAAGCACATAACAGTTAGTCATGCAAGCATAGCACACGTGTTTTTTTGGTCTGTTAATGCAGTACTTATCTTTATTGTTTCCTTGTAATTTTATAAAATAATGCAGACCACGCAAGGAGTTTAAGTGCAACTGCTCCCTGCCACTGAAATGTACCTGTGACTGTTCCAGAGAATGTCATGCTAATCTGTACTTCGATTGTGACTACTTTTTCAATTGTAGTAAAATCATAACTTGCCTCAATATAACAAAGAATGAAAAAACAAAACAAAAAAACGTACTCGTAATCTAGTGTCGGGTGAAGCTTGCGGCGCTAATCTTTAACTGTCTGATAAGGGCTGGTGCTGGACTATTTTGCGCTCTAGAAAAGGCCAGGTACTTGCACTCCCCCAAAACAAAAATTGCCAGCTGTGATTTTTAAAAACAGATTTGTAGAAAATAATTAAAAAACAAATATAGCATGTGCGCTCCACAAATAATTAGAGGAAACAAAAAAACGTTCCTATAAAAAAAGTATACCTTTAATAAAAAATACCAGTTAAAACAAAGAAAAACAATTACCCTAGATGTATTTAATAACTCTTAGGTGGGACATATAACACACTAAATAAACGATGTATCCAATTCTAACATTGGTTCATAACATATATTTCCCAAAAACTGCAACTGTTTCAATTAATAGAGAGGCAGCATGTTGTAGTCCAAAGGGAAAGTAGATGTGAACACAAAGGGGGTTGAGCAACTAAATGTTGCAAATCTTAGTGAAAAAAACATTTATAACATTGCATGTAAATTGTATACAAACTGTGGGTAATGTAAGATACTGGATAAATACCCCTCTCTAAGAGAAAAATTATCAAATAAATATACAAAAACAACAATAATATTTGTATTGAAAAGTATCAAAAAATATAATAAAAATGCGGAAAAAATTATAAAAAATCCAAAAGTTCAAAAGGTAACTGCTGATATAACAGATGTAAAAGTACCTGACCTTGGAGGGAAAACGAGGTGACAATCCCGATGATTCAAAAATAGAAACAAAAGCAGTAGATAAACAATCAATATAGATAACAGAGAGGAGAAAGACACTGTCTACGCGGTTTTGGGAAGTATATGTTATGAGCCAATGTTATAATTGGATACATTGTGTATTTAGTGTGTCATATGTCCCACCTAAGAGTTATTAAATACATATAGGGTAATTGTTTTTCACTGTTTTATTTTTTATTTTTTTTTAATAAGTTTTTATTGAAATATTTTCCTTTTTCACAGTAAGAGACAATTATGTTGGGCCTAAGAGAATCGATTCATGTACAGTGTTACAAACAAATAAATATATATTAGAATAAATTGTTACACATTATTTGACATTGTACAGAAAGATATTGTCACAATGATCCCATAGGAACCAGCATAAATAACGAAAATAAAAAACAAAAAACCATCACCAAATTTTAGAGCAGATAATTTAGAGCACATAATCGATTATTTTTAACTTCCCAAATTAGTCTATATAGATCCACATCTATTTTATATTCTATTTGATTTATCCCTTAGTAAGGCCAACAAATACATCACAAAAATACAAGTATAACAAACTATCTAAATAGAAGGGTGTCCAAATATGCCCTTGTATTTTTTTAACCACTCTATGTACCATTGTTTCTTCTTCGACCTAAAAGTCGAATTGTTGATCAGCGCATATTCCATTGACATTTGGAGCATGATCTGATCAATCAATAGCCGCTTGTCAAACGGCTTTGATGATTTCCAATGTCGCGCAATAATAATTTTAGCAGCCACTAGGCAATGTATGGCAAAACAAACGTCCTTCTGGGAGTTGAAAATCAGGTTTAGATGTAAGAGGGCCGAAGCGGCATTCTCCTCGATTCTATTTGTCGTGATAGCTGTAAAGATATTAAATGCCCATAACCATAAATATCTAACCGCAGGACAGGTCCACCATATATGTGTATAAGTACCTGGCTGACTTCCACATCTCCAACACGTTGGATCAGTAGAATCATATATTCTGGCCAGTCTGGCTGGAGTATAGTACCATCTATATAAAACTTTAAAATGGCACTCAGACAGGTTAAGGCAGTGTATATATTTGTTAACCATAGTTAGAGAGGAATTCCACTCTTCTACAGAAATCTGCAAATCTAATTCTAATTCCCACCTTTTGATCACTCTATGAGGGGATTCTTTAAGCGGCTCCAACAAGGACGCTGCAACAGACGCAATTTTTCTGATAGCTTGGGTTCGAAAAATAAATTCCAATTTCTTTGCAAATATATTACATGATTTAATAACGTTTTTATGGATGAAATTTTTTAAGCGGAGATAAGTAAAGATTTCTCCGCCTGGAATATGACAAGTATCTATAATGCTTTGAAAAGGTACGATCTTGTCACCCTGCATAATGTCTGCAATCCTCAGTTTGCCAACATTATTCCAGTGCTTTAACGAGAAATCTTCTATCAGTATTTCCAATATGTCAAGCGTACATGTTTTAGGTATAGAATTATTTATGCCTAGTTTTTTCTTAATGTTTAGCCATTCTTCCAGAATCTGGGATAATATCAACGAGCTGGTTAGTGGAGAATTTTTAAGAGAAATCTTTGTGGTTGTCCACAAAGAATGTTGTAATTTATCCAAATGGGCCACTTTGGATTCTATAATATACCAGGGTTCAAAAACCTGTATAGGATCCTGGAGAAGATAAATATGCCTAATAATATTCGCTTGGTAACTATATACAATGCTAGGGAAATTTAGACCGCCATTGCTCAGCTTTTTGGTTAGAATCTTTTGAGTAATTCTGGGTTTTTTATAGTTCCAGATAAAATTGTTAAAACTTGATTGAATCATTGCCAACCAGGGTACAGGGACTTTAAGTGGGATCATGGAGAACAAGTATAGCCCTTTAGGTAGAATGTATGAGTTGATAATATTGATTTTACCTTGCCATGAGGTTTCTAAATTTCTCCATTTTTTAAGTTTAAGATTCATGTTGCGAATGAAAATCAAAATATTCCTCTCCATTATTCCAGCCGGGTTAGCAGTTATAACTAGTCCCAAGTAGTTTATTTCTAAATCTGTCCATATAAATTTGTAAGTGTCAGCTAAGGTAGTGACTTGTTCACTGCTCATGTTCATGAACATTACTGTGGATTTGTTAATATTTAATTTGAAATTTGAAATAATAGAGTATCTATCAATTTCAGACATTAAGGATTTCAGAGACGACTCTGGAGCGGAGAGCGTAAGTAACGCGTTATCCGCATAGAGAGATATTTTAACATCCAGAGTATCCATTTGAACACCTCTGATCCGTGGGTTTTTCACTGTTTTAGCTGGTATTTTTTTTTATTAAAGGTATATATTTTTTATAGGAATGTTCTTGTGTTTCCTCTAATTATTTGTGGAGCGCACATGCTATATATTTTTAGTTATTTTTTCTTTTTGCCAAGTCGCTTGCTGGTATGTAGCTGCCCACATTTATTATCTATCTTGGTTTCACCCACCTTGTTTTGTAGAAATTAATTAAAAGCATAAATATTGAAACTACTGTGTTCGCCCAGCCCCTATGTGTGTATCTTTGTTTCTCCATCCCCTTTGTCCCCCCAGTCCCTCTGTGTCCCTCCATCCCCTCTGTGTGTCTCTTTGTTCCTTCAGACCCTCTGTATGTCTTTGTCCCCCTAGCCCTTCTGTGTGTCTCTGTGCCATCCCAGCCCTTCCATGTGTCTCTTCATTGCCCCAGCCCCTCTGAGTGTCTCTTAATCCCCCATTCCCTCTATGTCTCTTTATCGTCATCCCCAACCCTTCTGTGTGTCTCCTTGTGTCCCCCCTAACCCCTCTGTGTCTCATTGTCAGCATCCCCCGCCCCTATGTGTGTCTCTTTTTTTTTGACATTCTTTATTTTTCAGTTTTCATGTAACAGTAATATGCCAATACAACGCTTGTCTTGTCTGTTGGTACATTTTTCACATTATAAATGGCATTGCCCTTGTGTTCACATTCAAAGCTTTAGATAGTAACCTTAGGTGCCATAAGTGTGGGTTCGAGCTAAGTTCGCTGCTCTATTAGGAGCGCAGATAAGCATACTTGAGGTGTGTGTAACCGTATGTTGGGTTTCAGTTATTTGTATCCGTGTTTTTCTGGTTTTGTGTATGTCCCTATCTGTTAGGACCGTGGGACATCAGTGTCTACTGCTGGTGACTACTCGTTTCAGATCATATTAATGTCCATGGGAGGTCCGAGGTAGGTCGGCTTAATGTGAGGTATGTGTTTTCTCTGCATGTTGGTTGGTTTATGTCGCCTGTCGGGTAAGTAGCTTCTGTTTTGTATCAAATGATGGGTTGTAAGGAACTCCATTAGACGGGGCGGCCGCTATGTAGTCCTGAGTTGTCAGTTGTGTCATGTGCCCTTAATAGAAGTACGTGCCTGTCTATGGCCTTCGTCTGTATTGGCTGTAACTGGTATAGGTTGTAATTGGGTGTTGTCTATGTCAGCGTAACCGATGAATTTGTCATCTCTTGTTATGGAGGGGTCAGGTGTGTTTACGGTCGTCATCGCCATTCGTCATCCCTATATACTACTCTACTGCTGCCGGTGGTCTAGGTTGTTTGCTGTCCTATAGCTTTCCTGTGTGTTTTCTGATCGTCCCGGGAAGATCTCCTCCCTTGTCGTGGAGGGCTTTCGCCTGCTGTCTTGGTATGTGTAGGTGTGGGTGCATCCGAGAGTTCGGAAGTCATGTATCCCCAGGTCACCCCCTGACACCCGGGTGGGGGGGAGGCCAGTCAGTGGGGTGGGGTTGTCCATTTATGTTGGGGGTTCCCCGAGGTGGTATGGTCGTCAGTCGGGTCGGGTGTGCCAGTGCGGGGGCGCCCCCCAGTCCCGCCCGGGTGTCTCTTGCGGCTCCTTGTGCTGTGTACTCCATCCATGGGAACCAAGTCTGGGCGCACTTATCCGAGCGTCCCTGCATGGAGGCTGTCATAATTTCCATGCTAAATATCAGTTCTACTCTGTCTATCCATTGTTGTAAGGTGGGTGTTGCTGTGCTCTTCCATGATAGCGGGATCAGCGACTTCGCCACGGTAAGCAGGTGTATGAGGAGGCCCTTTTTGTAGGTCTTCGGGGGTGTGTGTGTGTGATTGAGCAGTAGTGGCAGTGGCTGGAAGGGGACATCTATTCCCGTGATTTCCTTAATCGTCTGGTGTATTCTTTTCCAATACGGCTCGATAAGGGGGCACGTCCACCAGATGTGGATAGTAGTGCCCTCCTCTATGCCGCATCGCCAGCATTCGCTCGGGAGTGAGTCGTGTATATGCCGGAGGGTGTCCGGCGTCTTATACCAACGCGTCAATAATTTATAGTTGCATTCTTGGAATTTCGTGCTTATTGTTCTTTGTGAGTCAGTTGGAAGATTTTAAGCCACTTCAGTTCGGTAAGTTCAACCCCTGTCTCTCTTTCCCACCGCTCCGTGAAGCCTAGGGGGCTCTTGTCTGCGTTGCTTTGCAGTGTGGTGTACAGGTGCGACACCCCGTGTGTGAGGTGTTGTCTAGTTTCGCATAGCTGTTCCAGGTGGAACAGTGGGCGGTGTAGGTGGTCCCTGCCCGTTATGGTGGCTATGTAGGTTTTTAGTTGGTGGTAGCGAAATGCGTCTAGTCCGCTCGGTCTATGGTCTTGTAGCAATTCGGTCATGGGTTTGAGAGCCGGCCCGTTGCACCATTGATGTACGTGGACCCAGTCCGTCGCTCCGAAGCTCCTTAGGTCTGCCGGGTTCCACCCACCAGCTAGTTTCGGGTTATTGGTTATAGGCGTAAGTGGATTAGGCGATGTTGTGAGCCTCTTGGAGTAGCGTATCCCACACCAGACCTTTAATGTGGCATCTATCATTGGGTTACCCGTACTCAGCTCCTTGAATGTTGCTTCTCCCAGCCATAGTTTGGCGGGGATTCCCCCCTGGGATTGTTGTCTTTCCAGGTCTACCCACTGCTTCACATTAGGGCTAGCATGCAGTCGACCAGGCGGTGTAGGTGTGTTGCCTGGTAGTATGTGAGGATCGACGGCGGGCTCATGCCTCCCTCAGACCTTGGGCGTTCCAGGATCGACTTCCCAATGCGCGCCGATTTCTGGTTCCAGATAAACTGTCTAATGGTCATCGTTAGCGTCTGGAAGAACGTCCGCGGGAGAAGCGTTGGTAGCGTTTGGAACAAGTATAGTATGCGAGGCAGAGCATTCATTTTAATGGCGTTTATACGACCAAACCAGGATATGTATTGGGTTGTCCAGCGTTTTATGTCTTTCTGCAAGGTTGCAAGCAGGGGAGCGAAATTCATTTGGTAGATATTTGGTAGGTCTTTCGGGAGCCACACTCCAAGGTATTGCAATTTGGTCATGCATATCCTAAAGGGGAAGTGTGCTCGTATGTGTTGTTGGAGAGCTGCGTCGTGTGTAAGCGGCATCGCCTCTGATTTATCCAGGTTGAGCTGCAGGTTGGATACCCTTTTATATTGTCGAAATGCTTCCAGAAGGTTTGGTATGGATATTCTGGGCAACTCCAGGAAAAAGAGCATGTCATCGGCATATGCTGCCACCCGGTGCTCCCTACCGGCCACTCAACACCCCGTAATACCCCCGTCCCGTCTGACCGCCTCCAGAAAGGGTTCTAGAGTGAGGGCAAACAGGAGTGGGGACAGGGGACAGCCCTGGCGTGTACCGTTGCAGATGTTAAACGGGCCGGTTAGTGCTCCATTCACCCGAATACGAGCTGTTGGCGCGGTGTATAGTGCAGCTACCCAGTTCCGCAGGTGTGGCCCGTATCCCATGTGCCTCAGGGTCTCAGACATAAAGACCCAGTCCACCCTGTCAAACGCCTTTTCGGCATCTGTGGACAGCAACACCATTTCCCGTTTGCCTGTATTTGCTACACGGATGATGTTGAGGGCCCGGATAGTGTTATCCCTGGCCTCCCTCCCAGGTATGAATCCTACCTGGTCCGGGTGTATCAGGTCTGGGAGTGTCCGAGCCACCCTGAGCGCCAGTGCTTTAGCGAAAAGTTTTAGGTCTGCATTCAGCAGCGAGATGGGCCTGTAGCTGGCACAGTTCATTGGGTCTTTTCCTTCTTTTGGTATAATTGTGACTGTCACTCTCAGGGTGTCTTTGTGGTATCGGCCTCCATCCTGTATGGAGTTAATACCCGTCAAGAGTCGCGGCAGTAGGATATCCTGGAAGGTGCGTAAATAGGAGGCAGGCAGTCCGTCCGGGCCCGGGGCCCTGTGCATTTTCATTTCAGTGCTCCAGCCAGTTCCTCGATGGTGAGGGGTAGCTCTAGTTCCACCTCTTGTTCTGGAGTGAGTTTTCGCGCTACATGGTCTTGTAGGTATGTGGCTATCCGTTCCCTGTGTTGTCGTGCTTCCTGTTCCTTCCGGAGTTGTGTTTGGTTGTACAGTTCCGCGTAGTATTCTTGGAATGCTGTCAGTATGCCGTCTGGGAGTCGTGTGGTTTCACCCTTCCTTGTGCAAATCTTGTGAACGTGTTGCGTTCTTCGCTTCTCCTGCAGCATCCTGGCCAGCATTCTACCGCTTTTGTTTGAGTGTTCATAGTAGTGTCTGAAGGCTTTCCTCACGGTGTGTAACATTCCTTGGGTTATTATGGATCTCAGTTCTCTGCGCGCTTCCGTCAGACGGAGATATGTGTCCTCGTTCAGGGTTGTCTTATGATTCCCTTACAGCTCGGCTATCCGCTTCGTTAGGTTGGAGAAGTGTTTTGTTCGCTCTTGTTTGCGTCTGGTACTTACGGCGATAAAGTGGCCTCAGATGATGCACTTGTGTGCCTCCCAGAGCGTCAACGGCGCCATTTCCGGGTCGTCATTGGTCGTAAAATAGTCAGACAGGGTTTGGGCAGTTGTTGTCCTGATTTCCAATTCGTCTAGTAAAGATTTGTTTAGTTTCCATTGTCTTTCTCGTGGCTTAAATAGCGGGGAGCTTGTGCGGATCAGTAGTGGTGCATGGTCCGTATGGTCCATTATGCCTATGTGTGCCTCTTGCAGGAGGTTTAAGTGGTCCTGCGCGAGGAATACGTAGTCTATACGGCTATAGTGTGCATGGACTGCAGAGTAGTAGGTGTAGTCTCGTTCCTCTGGGTTATAGGCCCTCCAGCAGTCAACTAATCCAAGTTTGTGTAAGGACCGCTGTACCGCTCGAATGTAGTGTGCGGGAACCGCCGTTTGTCCCCTGGAGGTGTCCATGCGAGGGTCTAGTGGGATGTTCAGGTCGCCGGCGAGGACCAGAAGGCCTTCTCTGAATTTCTCTAGTTTGGCTAGTGTCCGTATTATGAAGATGTGCTGTTTTCTATTTGGGCCATATAGGCACGCGAAAGTGTAAGTGTGGTCCGCTATGGTACCTTTCAGGAAAAGGTATCTGCCATTAGGGTCCACCTGGGACGCCGTGTGGTGGAAGGGGGTCGACTGAGCGAAGAGTATCGCCACTCCAGCTTTCTTGGTTGATTCGCGTAGAAGCCTTGCGGGAACCATCGGTTCTCCAGCCTAGGTGCGTCGGTTCCCCTGAGATGCGTCTCCTGCAGGAACGCTACGGATGCCTTTGCGGCCCACAGCCGCCTCAGCAGATGCGACCGTTTTTCGGGGGCGTTGAGGCCCTGGACATTGTTGGACCAGTACGACAGTTGGGCCGGGACAAAACCCCGCACGGCAGCCATCCCTAAGGAGGGAGGGCGCCCCAGCAGCGGCACCTGGTGTTGGGCTTGGGGTGTCGGGGGGACTGGGGAGGTCTGAAGATAGGTGTTCGTCAGACTCATCGGGTGTGTGGGTGTGACGTCTACCCTGAACCGGGTGCGATTGTTCCTATGTCGGGGTAGTATCTCAAACGTAAGGGACTCCGGTTGTATGTACAGTCTGGGTTTGTCACAGGGGGGTCCTGTAATGTCCTTTACAGTATTGGTGGTGACTGGTTGTGTAGTGGTCAATGTCCGTATCCCTCCATCGGCTCCTAGCCTGTCTGGTATATGCGTTGTTGTCCATGTATTGTGTTTTAGGGGGGTCTAGTCGCCCATGTGTCCTTGGTGTATATTGGTATGTGGGGTCTTGTCAGGTGAATGTTCTATCTGTGTTTGCGTGTACCTGTCTGTTGCAAGCCTCGTTTATCGTCTCCTGTGGCATCCCTGCACCCGGTCACCCCTCTAGTTGTCTGAGACAAGGTATTTATGGACTGAACTAGGAATTGGTGTGGTCCCATTCCTGCCGTGTGTCCTTTAGGCGCCATGTCGTTACCCATCACTTTAAGTCGTGGCGTACGTGCTAGGGTGGGACGGCCCTACGCTCCAGGAGTTTGCATGTCCATGGAAGGTTGTCAGTCCCTGGGGGTATTCTATCCTTGTTATGTGATGGTTTGCGTAGCCTTCATGCCTGTGTTGTGTGTGTCGGCCCCTGATGTGGAGACGGGCTGACTTTTTTATTGGCCCTCGGGCTCAGCCCAGCGCCATTGTGCTCTCTCCCCTCCCTAGCGCTCTATGTGGCATGTGATATGAGTCGGATCGGGCCTTCAGCGGGTATCATCAGGCCTTTCCCATCTCTTCCTCTATAACTGTGTCCGTTTCCTACCCCGTGGACCCGCCTTATACTCCCTGGCTCTACATGTGGGCTAGCTTCCATACTCCTGTGTGTGTGCTGCATTTTGCGTTCTCGTCATTGGGTTTCTTGTATGGCTAGCGCCACGTGTAATGGCGTAGGCTGTGTGTGGCTCTCCTCCGGCCCAGAGGGCCCTGGTGTGTAACAACTTTTAAAGTAATAAACTATGTACATTCAGCTCCCCGCTGGTCTATCCCCTACCGCCATCTGCCCTCAACTGCCTCCCATTCCCTCCCCTCTTCCCTGCCGAGTTCACCCCTCTCCCTGCGACCACCCGCTTTCCCTTCCCCATGTCCGAGTTATAGTCCGGCTGCTTAATGACGGCCGGGTGTCCATGAGCTCCGGGCAGTCTCTGTGCGAACCCTTGCTGTCTCACAGTCCCAGCCACCCCCCGGTCGATCCCCTTGTCAGGGTACCTGAAGCCTCTACCTCTAAGAGAGGTAGAGACTTAGAAGTTTATCCGTCCGGACGGCATGTCTCCTCGGTTCCTCGCGGTTCACCCGGTCTTGCAAACGCCGGCCGCGAGGGAGATACTTCCTTTTATAGCAGGAGGCTCAGAGGCCGACGTCATGACGCCAACCCGGAACACCCTGTCACTCAAATCAGTGGAGACGAATCAGGACTCGCCGGAGGCGTGTCTTCTCTCCCTAACCAGCATACTTAACAGTGGCTATCTCATTTACTCATTGCCCTGTCGTGGTTCTAGTCCGCCTAGTCACACAGTGCTTTGTTATTCTCTTGTCTTTTGGTTCCGACCCGGCTTTGATATTTACTCTCCTGTCTTTCTGTTATCCTTGACCCGGCTTGTCTCTCGCTTACCTGTCTTCTCGTTCCCTCGACCTCGGCTTGTCTCTGACCATTCTATCGTAGTTATACGTTAAGTCCGGCCATTCTAAGGACCGGTATACGTATCTGCTACTCTTTGTACTCTGCGTGTTGGATCCCTGACCCGATCCTGACATTACGACAGGGCCATGGATCCTGCAGGTACAAATTGTCAGCTTGGTTCTCCTGATCCTAGGTTTGACGCCATGGATCATAGGATGGATCAGATGGCTCTAGCACTACAGGCGCTGCTGTCTCGTCCTATTAATCCACCTGAAGAGATGCGTAATATGTCTGCTTCTTCTGTGGGTTCAGGGCTAGAGGTAGCTACTGTAGGTGCTTCTTCCCGAGTTACCCCACCTGTACGTTATGCTGGTTCTCCTGAAAGGTGTCGTGGCTTTTTGAACCAGATTAGTATTCATTTCGAACTACAGCCTCGTTCATACCCTACTGATAGGGCAAAAGTGGGATTTATTATTACCTTACTCATTGAGAAAGCTCTGAGATGGGCTAATCCGTTGTGGGAGAATGATAATCCATTAGTCTATAACTATAATGCCTTTGTAGCTGCTTTTAAAAGAACTTTTGATCCCCCTGGCAGGAGGGTCAATGCAGCCAGATTACTGTTGCGCCTTAGACAAGACAACCAAACACTTGTGGATTACGCACTAGAGTTCAGGTCTTTGGCGGCAGAGGTAAAATGGAATGAACAGGCCTATATAGACGTATTCTTAAATGGATTATCTGATGTAATACTTGATGAGGTAGCGACAAGAGAGCTTCCCGAGAATCTGGAGGACTTAATTTCCTTTATCTCTCGTATTGACGAACGTCTAAGGGAGAGACAAAATACTCGAGATAGAACCGGTAAATCTTCCTTTACACTAGCACCATCATTTCAAATTTCTGAAACCAAAAATCCACAGGTTTCAGAACCTATGCAGTTAGGCCTTACTCGTCTATCAGAGGAGGAGAGACAGTACAGGAGAAGGGAGGGACTGTGTTTGTATTGTGGGGCCAGAGGTCATGTACGTTTGAGCTGTCCCAGTCGTCCGGGAAACGCTCGCACCTAAGTTTCTCTAGAGGACAGACCTTGGGTGTTTCGATTTTGTCCTCTACTCATAACTACAAAGAACATAGACTCCTATTACCGGTCTCTTTAACTTGGGAGAAGGGAACTTTAGAGACTATGGCATTGATAGACTCCGGCGCTGCTGAGAGTTTTATCGACCAAGAGTTTCTCACCAAACACACTATCCCATCCCAGTTAAGGAAGACACCCTTGGCTGTTGAAGCCATTGATGGTAGACCTTTAGTCGAGCCTGTGATTTTCCGGGAGACCATACCTCTTTACTTAACTACTGGTATTCTACACAAGGAGGAAATATCCCTACTACTCATTTCATCTCCTTCTGTTCCCATAGTCCTGGGATACTCCTGGCTTAAGAGACATAACCCCGTTATAGATTGGAGATCAGGGGAGATAGTTTCGTGGGGTCAGGATTGTCAAGAGAATTGTTTAAAGAAAGTGTCACCTCTTTGTAGTGTCAACTCACTTAATAACGCTACCGACTCTACCAAAGTACAGATACCGTCCCTGTATCAAGATTTAAAGGCAGTATTTGACAAAGGAAAGGCTGATACCTTACCACCACATAGGCCTTTTGATTGCAAAATTAATTTACTTTCTGGTACCATGCCCCCCAGGGGTCATGTATACCCTTTGTCTACGAATGAAAACTTAGTTCTAGAGGAGTATATTCGTGAGAACCTAGACAAGGGGTTCATTAGAAGATCCTCCTCTCCTGCTGGGGCTGGATTTTTTTTTGTTAAAAAGAAGGATGGTTCTTTAAGACCCTGCATTGACTACCGAGGTCTTAACAAGATAACCATCAGAAATGTATATCCGATTCCCTTGATCACCGAGCTTTTTGATCGATTAAAAAGTTCTAAAATTTTCACTAAGTTAGACCTTAGAGGTGCTTATAATTTGGTGAGAATTCACGACGGTGACGAGTGGAAAACTGCATTCAATACTCGATATGGGCACTATGAGTATACTGTAATGCCTTTTGGTCTCTGCAATGCCCCGGCGGTATTTCAGGACCTTATTAATGAGGTTCTTAGGGAGTTTCAAGATGACTGTGTGATTGTATACCTTGATGATATACTTATACATTCCAGGGATATTGAGACTCACCACGGACAAGTCAGAAGGGTTTTACACAAACTCCTTCAGCATGGCTTATACTGCAAACTAGAGAAATGCAGCTTTGACCAATCACAAACTACCTTTCTTGGTTATGTGATTTCTGGGGAAGGGTTTGAAATGGACCCGGAGAAGCTCCAATCCATATTAGATTGGCCTTTACCTAAGGGTCTCAAGGCTATCCAGAGATTTATTGGTTTCTCCAATTACTACAGACGTTTCATTAAGGGATACTCCTCTATCATTGCTCCCATCACCAATATGACCAAACAAGGGGCTGACACTAAGAATTGGTCTACTGAAGCACTTCTGGCTTTTAAGACACTCAAGGAGCTGTTTGCTTCCGCACCAATTTTAGTTCACCCTGATACTACACTACCTTTCCTACTCGAAGTTGACGCTTCTGAGACAGGTATAGGTGCTGTTCTGTCCCAAAGGTTGGGTGTAGATAAACCATTACATCCTTGTGGATACTTTTCCAAAAAGTTGTCAGGTACTGAAAGCAGATATGACATTGGTGACAGGGAACTACTAGCGGTTATAATGGCCTTGAAGGAGTGGAGACATTTATTGGAGGGTACTTTGCATCCTGTTACTATTTTGACAGATCATAAAAACTTATCCTATATTGGAGAGGCTAAACGACTATCATCTAGACAGGCTCGTTGGTCCATATTTCTCACTCACTTCAACTACGTACTCACATATAGGCCAGGTTCTAAGAATTCTAAAGCCGACGCCTTATCTCGCCAGTATGAACCTGCTGCCGTATCTGAGCCGGTTTTGTCCTCTATAGTACCCAAGTGTAACATTATTGCTAACACTACTCTCAAAGTCCATTCTCCGCTACTTGATCAGATAAGGAGCTTGCAGCATCTGGCACCTAGACTGACTCCGGCTTCCAGACTTTTCGTTCCTCCTGAACTCCAATTGGAGCTCTTACAGTGTCTTCACGAGAGTAAGGTGGCCGGTCATCCGGGTGTTCGCAAGACGTATTCTTTGATCTCCAAAGATTTCTGGTGGCCTTCGCTACGGAAGGATATTAAGGATTTTATCGGAGTTTGTGTGGTCTGTACTAAAACTAAATTACCGCATTCGCTTCCTTGTGGTCTTCTGCAGCCTCTGGAAATTCCTGGCAAACCTTGGTCCTGTGTGGCAATGGACTTTATTGTGGATTTGCCTGTTTCTAAAAAGCACACTGTTATCCTCGCCGTAGTCGATAGGTTTACCAAGATGGCACATTTCGTACCGTTGCCTAAACTCCCGACTTCTCCTGAATTGGCGGAAATCTTTGCTAAAGAAATTTTTCGCTTGCATGGGATTCCCTCGGAGATCACTTCTGATAGAGGCTCCCAATTTGTTTCACGCTTTTGGAGATCATTCTGTTCTCAATTAGGCATCAAATTGAATTTTTCCTCCGCCTATCATCCTCAGTCTAACGGAGCTGCCGAGCGTACCAACCAGAAGATTGAGCAATACCTACGTTGTTTTGTTTCCGAACACCAGGACGATTGGGTCGGTTTGATTCCTTGGGCGGAGTTTGCGCACAACAATCTCGTTTGTGACTCTACGCATTCAAGCCCCTTCTTCATGAACTATGGCTTTCACCCATCTATTCTTCCCTCGGTTTCTCCTTCCCAAGGAGTGCCGTCGGTTGATGTCCATGTGGCCAATTTGAGGAAGTTGTGGGATCAGACTCGACAGATTCTTCTACACAATTCTATGCTGGTTAAGAAACATGCTGACAAACGTAGAAGGGCGGCTCCGAATTTTGTTCCAGGCGATAGAGTTTGGTTGAGTACTAGGAATATTCGCCTTAAAGTTCCTTCCATGAAATTCGCTCCTCGTTATATTGGTCCCTACAGGATCTTGACTCGAATTAATCCAGTGGCGTATCGTCTAGCTCTCCCAGCCGCTTTACGCATCCCAAACTCCTTTCACGTGTCATTGCTGAAACCTCTAATCTGTAACAGATTCTCCTCCACAATCGCCCCTCCGCGCCCTGTTCAGGTGGAGGGTCAGGAGGAGTATGAGGTTAACTCTATTATTGATTCTCGTGTCTCCCGAGGGAGAGTACAATATTTGGTTAACTGGAGGGGTTATGGTCCTGAGGAGAGGAGTTGGGTACCACAAGAGGATGTTCATGCTCCTCACCTTCGCAGGGCATTTCACTCCCGCTTTCCATCTCGCCCCGGCTCCTTCCGCCCGGTGGGCGTATCTGAGAGGGGGGGTACTGTCAGGGTACCTGAAGCCTCTACCTCTAAGAGAGGTAGAGACTTAGAAGTTTATCCGTCCGGACGGCATGTCTCCTCGGTTCCTCGCGGTTCACCCGGTCTTGCAAACGCCGGCCGCGAGGGAGCCACTTCCTTTTATAGCAGGAGGCTCAGAGGCCGACGTCATGACGCCAACCCGGAACACCCTGTCACTCAAATCAGTGGAGACGAATAAGGACTCGCCGGAGGCGTGTCTTCTCTCCCTAACCAGCATACTTAACAGTGGCTATCTCATTTACTCATTGCCCTGTCGTGGTTCTAGTCCGCCTAGTCACACAGTGCTTTGTTATTCTCTTGTCTTTTGGTTCCGACCCGGCTTTGATATTTACTCTCCTGTCTTTCTGTTATCCTTGACCCGGCTTGTCTCTCGCTTACCTGTCTTCTCGTTCCCTCGACCTCGGCTTGTCTCTGACCATTCTATCGTAGTTATACGTTAAGTCCGGCCATTCTAAGGACCGGTATACGTATCTGCTACTCTTTGTACTCTGCGTGTTGGATCCCTGACCCGATCCTGACACCCCTCCTCCCAACCTATGGGGTCCCCCCATGTGTATCCCGTTGTGGTTGGGCCTGCCAGAAGGGCCATTTCCTCTAATTGCTCCCATTGTGGGTCGCTCACTCCCACCCCACCTACCTGCTATCCACCCGTGCCCCTCTACGGTAGCTATCTGGCGGCAGTTCGGGGGATTACATACCCCTGGTAATTGGTGTCGTCGGGGTTGAAATATGGGCTCAGTCGGCAGAGGTGGGGTACAGCTGAAGACATACCGGCAAGGTCCGTTTCATCCCAGCGGGTCAAGGGTTGGAGCTGTGCGGTTGCGGTTACTCCTCAGGGCCCGCAGGTCCCCCCTGCGTCGTTGCGGTCTGGAGTCTGGGAGTAAGTTGTGCGCTGCTTCCGTTGGGCCTGTCGCTCGTGCCGGGGGGTCCTCGAAGATCCAATTGGGTATCGATACTGCAGGCAGGTTGGCAGACCGGAGGAACCGGGGTAAATCATTAGGCCAGCGGAGTATGTGCCATATATTTCCCACTCGGGCCTGAAGGCTGAATGGGAAGCCCCATTTGTACGGGATCCTCCTCTCTTGTAGGAGACGTGTGAGCGATCTCAGGGCCCTGCGGGCATCCAGAGTAATCGTAGATAGGTCTTGAAATAGGGACACCTGCGTGTCCATGAACGTGATGTGCTGTTGTGTTCTAGCCGCCTGCATGAGAGATTCTTTCAGTTGGAACGACACCAGGGCGCATATAATATCCCTTGGAAGGCCATCACGCCTGGGTGCTCGTAGTGCTCTATGGGCCCGTTCGATGCCAAAGTCTCCGGGGGCAGCGTCCCCTAGCAGTTGTGTAAACAGGCCTGTGAGGAGCTCCTGCGGCACTACCCCCTCCGTCTCCGGCAGGCCTCGGATCCTAATGTTGTTGCGCCGGCCACGGTTATCTAGGTCTTCGACCTGCCGGCGGAGGTCCAGGAGGATGTTGCCTTGCCTCGTGGTCACCAAATCTGTGGCCTGCTGACACTGCTTGTTTTGCAAGCGGTCTTCCTCCAAGGCATCTACTCGTTGCTCTAGGGCCGTGAGGTTGGAGCGCACTGCAGTGATCTCTTCTCGGATTATGGCCCTTAGTTCCGCCATCATTTCGCTTTTATCCTTGCGAGTCAGCATGCTCGCGGAAATCGCGGCGGTCTGCGGAGATTTGTGCGAGGGTGGCTGTCACGTTTAAACATTTGTTATGAAGGAACACAACTGCAGATTTCTTATAGTTTGAATATTTATTATAAAAAGAAAAAGGTATTGACTTTAATTCCAATTTACAGGTACTGTAGCTTTAAGTAGTAAACGATAACTGAAGTCCACAATTATATGCACTGTAGCCTTAAGTAGTAAACGATAACTGAAGTCCACAATTAGATGCACTGTAGCTTTAAGTAGTAAACGGTGACTGAAGTAGTAAGAGTCCTTTAGTAGTATTAGTTAATTAGGTGATAAGAAATTACTATAGCTGTTCCATAGACTTTAACTGAAGTAAGACAGATGCAGCTAACTGAGACAAAGTATGAGTTGAAGTTAGCTGTAACGGGTTGGCTTTAACGAAGGACTTTGGAAACAGGAAATAACAGCTTTGAGATGAAACGCTTATCACAGAGGTTTTACTTAGCTTCCGGCACATAGAACACTGGTTCCCGAGATCTCCTCAGAGGCGGTTTAGCCTGAATGGTGAGAGTTCAGCTTTAGTCGTGGATGAGGAAAGGTGAAGGGAACTTGAAGGCTTCCAGTCCGGTCCGGTAACAGAGGCTTCCACAACGATGTTGCAGCCGGTTCGTCAGTACGGAACGTAGTTCATTAATCCAGCCTCGATCAGCTGGTGCGGTCAGATTAAATAGGGAGATCGTGTCATAAAGAGGTGTGGCTAAGCTCCGTGGAACCAGGAAGCAATAGGATATTATAATTAAGGCATGACAGTATCCCCTCCTTAATGAGCAACCTCTGGTTGCTATTGACTTGGCTTGGAAGGGTAACGCTTGTGAAATTTGGAAATTAATTTGTCAGCATGAACGTCAGAGGAGTTTTCCCATGTATCTTCATCAATTCCATATCCTTTCCATCTGATGAGGTATTGTAAGGAGCCACGATGGATCCTTGAATCCAGTATACTTTGAATTTCGTATTCTTCTTCACCCTGGACCAATATGGGATCAGGAGAAGTAGTGACATTTCTTTGGAAAGGGTCAGGATGATGAGGCTTCAACAAGGATACATGAAAAACAGGATGTAGCTTTAAAGTTGGTGGAAGTTTCAATTTAACAACATTACGGTTGATAACCGATAGTATTGGAAAAGGACCAAGAAAAAGAGAACTTAACTTCTTTGATGGACGATTTGTAGAGATGTTCTTTGAGGAAAGCCAGACAAGATCACCGATTTGATAAGAAGGTGAAGGTTGTCTTTTTGTATCAAAAAACTTCTTTTGATTGGAGGAGGCCAATTCTAGATTCTCATGCAATTTCTTGAATAAAGAGGACATATGAGAGATTTGATTCGAATCGGAGAGATTAGATGATGAAACTGTCTGAGCAGGAAATGAGGAAGGATGGAATCCATAATTGGATAGAAACTGAGTCATTTTACTGCTGGTATGAAAAGAGTTATTGTATGCGAATTCTGCCATAGGTAACCAAGTGATCCAATCGTCTTGTAAGTGAGAGCAATAACATCGTAGATATTGTTCTAAGCATTGGTTGACTCTTTCAGTTTGTCCATCTGTTTGAGGATGATATGCAGATGACAGTTTACGTTGGATATGAAGAGTGGCACATAGTGCAGTCCAGAATTTGGAGGTAAATTGAGTTCCTCGGTCTGAAATGATTTAGTCTGGCAGTCCGTGAAGTTTAACTATGTTGTCAAGAAATATTTTCGAAAGTTCAGAAGATGAGGGTAACTTCTTTAAAGGAATGAAATTAGACATTTTCGTGAAGCGGTCAACTACCACTAAAATGGTGGTATGATGATGAGAAGGAGGTAATTCTACCAAGAAATCCATAGAAATGGATTGCCAAGGTCGTTCAGGAATTGGTAAACTCAATAATTGACCAAATGGTTGATGATGGATATGTTTTGATCTTTGGCATACAGAACAAGATTTGACATAAGATTCAATAGTTTGGTCTTGACGAGGCCACCAATAGTATCTTTTAGATAATTCAAGGGTCTTTTTTATACCTGGATGACCTGCCAGAGGAGAATCATGAATAAATTCGAGTACTTTAATTCTGAAGGAGGGAGGTACGTAAATCCGGTCTTTGAAATAGTAGAGACCGTTTTTCTTGGATAATTTAATTGATTTAGGAAGTTCGAGAGCATCTTCACTGAGATCTTTTATGTCGTCAATAAGAGAAGATAAGATTCCAATGACTTTAGGCGAAGGAGGTTCAGTTTTAGTGTCTTTATGGATCCTGGAAACGGCATCAGCCTTTTTGTTTCTAGACCCAGGTCTAAAGACGATTTGGAAGTTGAACCGGGAAAAAAAGAGATTCCATCTTACTTGTCGAGCAGACAGTGTTTTATTGGAGTGAAGATATTCGAGATTTTTATGGTCAGTATAAATGATTAAAGAGTTCTGAGCGCCTTCAAGAAGGTGTCTCCAGGTTTCTAAAGCCACTTTGATACTTAATAATTCTTTTTCTCCTGTAGGGTAATTCTTTTCAGCAGGAGACAATGATCGTGAGAAGAAGGCGACAGGATGAAGAGGTTCTTGAGGAGTTTTGTGTTGAGAGAGGACAGCTCCAATTGCAAATTCCGAAGCATCCGTTTCAAGGACATAAAGATATGAAGGATTTGGAAGTTGAAGAATAGGAGCTGTTGTAAACTTTCTCTTTAATTCAGTGAAGGCGGTTTGAGCCTTCTCGTTCCAATTGAAGGGATGTTTTTTACTGTTAAGTTGATTGAGTGGGTGAGCTATCTCAGAGTAGTTTTTAATAAATTTTCTGTAGAAGTTGGCGAACCCTAGAAATCGCTGTAATTCTTTTACTGTAGAGGGAACAGGCCAGTTGATGATACAATCGACTTTTGCATTATCCATACCTATTGAATGAGGGGAGATGACATAACCTAAGAAGGTTATTTCTTTGACGTGAAAAAGACATTTTTCAGGTTTAGCAAATAATTTGTGAGTTCTGAGTCTTGATAACACCCATCTGACATGTTTTCTATGTTCCTCAGGAGTGTTGGAGTATATGAGAATATCATCTAAATAAATGATGACACAGACGTCCAATAGGTCTCTAAAGATATCATTTATGAAATGTTGGAAAGTTGCAGGGGCGTTGCAGAGGCCAAAAGGCATCACCAGATATTCGAAGAGGCCATATCTTGTTCGGAAATCAGTTTTCCATTCATCATTAGCCTTTATCCTGATGAGATTATATGCCCCGCGAAGGTCAAGCTTAGTGTAGATGGTAGCAGTTTTCAATCGTTCAACCAGTTCATTGATGAGGGGAAGAGGATAACGATTTTTAACTGTTATTTTGTTTAAAGCTCTGTAATCAATGATAGGACGTATAGTCTGGTCTTTGTTTCTTACAAAAAACATACTTGAGGCAGCAGGTGAACTAGAGGGTCTAATGAACCCTTTCCGTAGATTTTCATCCAGATATTCTTTGAGAATTTGTAATTCAGCCTCAGAGAGAGGGTAGATGTGCCCAAAAGGTACTGGGGCACCAGGTATGAGGTCTATAGGACAATCGTAGGAACGATGAGGTGGGAGTGTTTCAGCTTCTTTTTTACTGAAGACATCTGAAAAGTCTGAATAACAAGAAGGTATGGTTGGTTCTTTGGTGATCTGAAGAATAGGAATTTGCTGTAAACATGTTTCTTTACAATAATGTGAGTTAAAGGTGATAGAGAAAGGAGACCATGAAATTTGAGGGTTGTGGTTCCTTAACCAGTTGATCCCTATTATAACGGGATAGAGAGGTGATGGAATAACATCAAATACTAGAAATTCAGTATGTATATGATTAGTGGTTACCTTTAGAGGGATGGTTTCATGAAGAATCGGTCCCGAGGAGATAAAGGAGCCGTCAATCACTTTAATAGGAACAGAAATGGTTTTTCGAACACAAGGAATTTTATTCTTTGTTACAAAAGTTGAATCGATGAATACCCCATGTGCACCTGAATCGATGAGAGCTTCAGTAACAATTCTCACCTTATCCCACTGTATTACGAGGGATATAGGTGTGAACGGAGTGGTCGGTGTTGAGTGGAGTGCACTGAAGATAGCAGAGGTATAGGCTTGTCTACCGGCCTTTGTCCGTTTTAATAAGGGACAATCAGAAACCAGATGATCTTGAGAGGCACAATACATGCATAGGTTTAATTGACGTCTTCGGTTCTTCTCTGCAGGAGTAAGAGGACTTCTTATTACCCCTATTTCCATAGGTTCACTGGGTAAGGAAGTCTTTTCTGGAGCTTTAGCGGGAATAAAAGGTTTTCGGTCTTTAGAATGAAAAAGGGCTTTTTCTGCTTTTCTTTCTCTTAATCTTCTGTCAATGCTGATTGATAAGTGAATTAGAGCGTTCAAAGTAGTAGGGAGTTCTGTTCTAGATAGTTCGTCTTTTACAGCTTCAGATAAACCAATTCGAAATTGGTTGCGCAATGTGATGTCATTCCATTGCGTTTCTACAGCCCATCTTTTAAACTCAGCAATGTAATCTTCAACGGGTCTATTTCTTTGCTGTAGTGTTCTGATTGTTAAATCAGCTGTAGCTTGTTTGTTAGGATCTTCATAGAGAAGAGACATGGCTTCAAAAAATTCACCCAGTGAGTCTAAGATGGGGTCATCGTTTTCCAGAAAGGAATGGGCCCATGACATAGGTTCACCTCTTAGAAAGGAAATAACCGAACAAACTTTAGTTCTTTCTGTAGGATAGGATCGAGGTTTCAAAGCAATTAATAATTTGCAGGTGTTGAGGAACTCTCTGTATTTTGAACGATCTCCAGAGAACTTTTCTGGGTTACATACAGCAGGATCACTAGCCGAGTGCAGAATGGTATGAGGAGTATGAGTTTGTAGATCTCTGACATAAGTGAGAATTCTTTCGTTAGTAACTTGCAGGTCTTGCACACCTTGGGCTAGTGTATTAACTCTTTGATTCAGCGTAGTTATAGTAGAATCGAAATCTGCTGGATCCATTACAATGGCTGGATTAATCTGTCACGTTTAAACATTTGTTATGAAGGAACACAACTGCAGATTTCTTATAGTTTGAATATTTATTATAAAAAGAAAAAGGTATTGACTTTAATTCCAATTTACAGGTACTGTAGCTTTAAGTAGTAAACGATAACTGAAGTCCACAATTATATGCACTGTAGCCTTAAGTAGTAAACGATAACTGAAGTCCACAATTAGATGCACTGTAGCTTTAAGTAGTAAACGGTGACTGAAGTAGTAAGAGTCCTTTAGTAGTATTAGTTAATTAGGTGATAAGAAATTACTATAGCTGTTCCATAGACTTTAACTGAAGTAAGACAGATGCAGCTAACTGAGACAAAGTATGAGTTGAAGTTAGCTGTAACGGGTTGGCTTTAACGAAGGACTTTGGAAACAGGAAATAACAGCTTTGAGATGAAACGCTTATCACAGAGGTTTTACTTAGCTTCCGGCACATAGAACACTGGTTCCCGAGATCTCCTCAGAGGCGGTTTAGCCTGAATGGTGAGAGTTCAGCTTTAGTCGTGGATGAGGAAAGGTGAAGGGAACTTGAAGGCTTCCAGTCCGGTCCGGTAACAGAGGCTTCCACAACGATGTTGCAGCCGGTTCGTCAGTACGGAACGTAGTTCATTAATCCAGCCTTGATCAGCTGGTGCGGTCAGATTAAATAGGGAGATCGTGTCATAAAGAGGTGTGGCTAAGCTCCGTGGAACCAGGAAGCAATAAGATATTATAATTAAGGCATGACAGTGGCGGGCGCTGACGTGTCTCGGGTCGAGTCTGCAATACTGGATCCCGGGGACACCGGGGCCGACGTTCCAGCATCTCCAGTGTCTCGGAGGCCGTGCGGCACGGACAGGAACTCGTCCATCGGGTCGGATTGTTGTTGCCTCGACGGGGTCGCACTGGGCTGACTTGGTGCAGTTAGCCACTTGTTCTTCCCCATTGTTAGGTGAGTATTTTCGGTTTCGGACGCGTTCATTTCAGGGCTTTACAGGCTAGGGCCTAGGAGCTCAGGATGTGTGCATCCTATTCCATTAGCAGTCAGGCCACGCCCCTCCTATGTGTGTCTCTTTGTACCTTCATGTAATGTGGGTGAGTGGACCGCAGTAGAGAATCTAATGTTTCCTCTACCCAGTCTGACAGCTACTTGGTGTTCACAGTGAGCATACAGACCGGGTAGAGGATACAGAAGATGCTCTATCGTTGTCAGGATCCCGCGGGCGGCTGCGAGGGGAGGCTGCAATCCGCTCGCTGCACTCACCCTCCAGCCGTCCGCTGTCCCCTTCCTGCCATGTGTTCGGCGGGCGGCATCCTCCCAGCCACGGGTGCCGCCCGCGTCTTCTTCCGGGTCCCCCGGCGGCAGCATGCATGACGCTGCATGCTGGGAGACCGGCCAATTTGTTACACGCCGGGGTCAGTCACCTGATCCGGCATTAAAGGCACAGTGCCTCAATCACAGTGGGAGGTTTAGATATCTCCCACGTGTGATTGTTAATTCTGATTGGAAATTAGCCAATCAGAATTAATCTTCTGGTTTAAATACTTACCTTTCCTGTTCCTCCCTGCCCTGTTGTGGTCTTTGCTTTATAGTATTGATTCTGAACGTGTGCTTTCTGGTTACGTACTCTCTGGCTTGTTATACTGACTTTGTGACTTTCTCCTACCCTTTGACCTCGGCTTGTTTCTCGCTATTCTGTTTTCTGGTTCCCCTTACTCGGCTTGTCTCCTGACTATTCTGTGTGTGCTTAGCCCAGCCACTCTAAGGACCGGTACGGCACACTTTCTGTGTGTGTGTTAGCGTGTTGGGTTCCCCGAATCGTGACATTACAACAGGGCCATAATGGAACCTGCTGACATACCACAGCTCCTAGTTAATCAGGAGGCTAGAATGGATGGCTTGGACCACCGTATGGATCAGTTTGCTCAAGCTTTGCAAACCATACTGGCTCGCACTGCACACTTGCAGCCTGCTGTTCAGGAGGCTGCTGCTGCTGTGTCCGAGCCCATTCCCACTCCGGTACCCGTTCCTGCCCATGTAGTGCATATGACGCCGCCACAGCGCTACAGCGGTGACCCGGCATTGTGTCGTGGTTTCCTCAACCAAATTGACATCCATTTGGTGATGAATCCACGTTCCTATCCCACTGACAGATCTAAAATAGCCTTTTTGATAAACCACTTGTCAGGGAGAGCTTTAGCATGGGCTAATCCCATGTGGGAGAATGCTTCCCCAATGTCCTTTGCAGACTTTTTGACCGCTTTCAAACGCACATTTGATCAACCCGGTAGGGTTGCTTCTGCTGGCAAAGCTCTGCTTAGGGTACGACAGGGTAATAGATCTGTAGCGGATTACACTATCGAATTCCGCACTCTAGCAGCTGAAGTGGTTTGGAACAATGACGCCCTCGTAACAGCCTTTCAGGAGGGTTTGGCCGCTTACATACTGGATGAAATAGCATCCAGGGAATTGCCTGTTCTTTTGGATGATGTTATAGACTATGTGATCCTTATTGATAACCATATTAGAGAGAGGCGTAGTCAAAGACGGCTGGATACACGGGTGTTACCTGCTCTACCCAGTACTGCATTACTAGCACTACCCGCTCCTAGGCCACCATCCCCTGAACCCATGCAATTAGGCGCTACGGGGTTAACTGAGGCTGAAAGAGCGTACCGTAGAAGGGAGGGGTTATGCCTTTATTGTGGTAAGAGGGGGCACCACTGTAATGCATGCCCTAAGGTACAGGGAAACTACAGCACCTAAGGCCTAGAGAGGGGTCGGCCTCGGGTGTTATGACTTTGTCCCCTCATGTGTCCATCTCCAGACCATTTATTACGGTTTCTCTTTTGGTCAATAAAACCACCATAACAACTAAAGCCTTGATCGATTCAGGTGCGGCAGACAACCTTATGGATGAGAACTTTGCCAAAACCGCAGCCTTGACTTTGATCCAAAAGGCCACACCCTTGGCCGTTGAGGCCATAGATGGTAGACCGCTTGAGAAACCTCTGGTAACCCATGAAACCCAAGAAATCATTATGTCTGTGGCTGCTTTGCACAAGGAAAGGTTAACCTTTCAAATAATTGACTCCCCTACTGCTTCCATCGTTCTGGGTTTTCCCTGGTTAGTTAAGCACAACCCGGTACTTGACTGGGGTTGTTTAGATATACTCTCCTGGGGGGAATCTTGTCAACGAGACTGTATGGCTCATGTACGTCCTGTTTGTTCACTCAATGTGCCCACGGCTAAACCACTTTCTGTTTCTGTCCCTTCTGTGTATGCAGACCTTGCACTGGTTTTTGAGAAAAGGGAAGCAGATAAACTACCCCCACATCGGGAGTATGACTGTGCCATAAACCTGTTACCGGGTACTATGCCTCCTAGGGGTAAGGTCTACCCTCTTTCTGAGAAAGAAAACCAGATCATGGAGGAGTACATACGGAATCCTTAAGTAAAGGTTTTATTAGAAGGTCCTCTTCTCCTGCTGGTGCTGGTTTCTTTTATGTGGCAAAGAAGGAGGGCGACTTGAGGCCATGTATAGACTACAGGGGTCTGAACAACATGATTAAAAACGCCTACCCTATCCCCCTCATCACTGAGTTGTTTGATCGTGTGAAAGGTTCTAAGTACTTCACCAAATTAGACCTCAGGGGGGCTTATAACCTCGTCCGTATAAAGGAGAATGACGAGTGGAAAACAGCGTTTAATACGCGCAGTGGGCATTACGAATATCTGGTCATGCCTTTTGGACTGTGTAATGCCCCTGCTGTGTTTCAGGACCTCATAAACGATGTCCTTAGGGATCTTTTGCATGTCTGTGCCGTGGTGTACCTTGACGACATACTTGTGTATTCCCCTGATTTGAAGTCACACCATAATCATGTTAGGATGGTGCTCAAGAAATTATTACAGAACGGACTCTACTGTAAGTTAGAAAAATGTTTGTTCGATCAAACCTCGGTGCAATTCCTTGGTTATATAATTACTGAACAGGGTTTCAGTATGGATCCTGCTAAATTGGAAGCCATACTGTCCTGGCCACTTCCCCAAGGACTTAAGGCTATCCAGCGTTTTATAGGATTTGCCAACTATTATAGGAAATTTATAAAGAACTTTTCACCCCTTATCTCTCCTATAACGAAGCTGACTAAGAAAGGTCTACACCCTAGGGTTTGGACTCCCGAAGCCCTTAAGGCCTTCGAAACTCTCAAGAAGGCATTTGCCTCTGCTCCAGTACTGCACCACCCTAATCCTTCTCTTCCCTTTGTTATGGAAGTAGACGCTTCTGAATCAGGTGTGGGAGCAGTACTGTCACAGAGGTTATCGCATGACGAACCCCTCCATCCCTGTTGTTTCTTTTCAAAAAGGTTGTCCGATTCAGAAAAGAATTACGATGTTGGGAACAGGGAACTATTAGCTATTGTGTTAGCTTTTAAGGAATGGAGGGACTTATTAGAGGGTTCTAGACACAAAATCATGGTTATTACTGATCATAAAAACCTCTCCTATATAGCTGACGCTAGAAGGTTATCTGCCCGGCAGGCTAGATGGTCTCTATTTCTTTCACGTTTTCAATACGTTATTACCTATAGACCTGGTTGCCGTAATGCCAAAGCTGACGCTATCTCCCGACAGCATGAACCTTTAGAATTTGTTAACCTGACTCCTGTACCTATTGTTCCTGCGTCTCAGATAATAGCTGCTACCCGTTTGGTTGTTTCATCTCCTTTTCTTGATAGTATTAAGACATACCAAACCCAAGCACCCCCTGAGACGCCGGCTGGTAAACTATATGTTAAAACAAAGGACAGAAAAAAGCTGTTAACTTTATTTCACACCGCCAAAACTGCTGGTCATCCGGGGGTAGCCAAAACCTATAAGGGCCTCCTTCAACAGTTCTGGTGGCCTTCGCTTAAGCAGGACGTAGTAGATTTTGTACAGGCTTGTCGGGTCTGTACGCAGTGTAAGTCCCCTAATGTGAGACCCCAGGGTCTACTCTTGCCTCTGTCTATACCAAAGAAACCATGGACCCACTTATCCATGGATTTCATTGTAGACCTTCCTCTTTCTGATGGTCAGACGGTGATTTTGACTGTGACGGATAGGTTCTCTAAAATGGCGCACTTCATTCCGCTTAGAAAGCTTCCTTCTGCGGTTCAGTTGGCTCAGGTGTTTGCCAAAGAAGTGTTCCGCTTGCATGGGATTCCTCAGGATATCGTGTCTGACAGGGGTCCTCAATTTGTCTCTCGGTTTTGGAGGGGCTTTTGTGCTGAGATGGGGGTCTCCTTGTCGTTCACTTCCTCCTATCACCCGCAATCTAATAGTGCAGCCGAACGTGCTAACCAGTCTGTGGAATTGTATTTGCGCTGCTTCACTAATGCGCACCTTCCGTGGGCTGAGTTTGCCAGGAATACGGTGTCTCACTCGTCTACTGGCTTAAGTCCTTTTGAGGTTGCTTATGGGTTTCGGCCTTCTGTCCTTCCCGGTGCATTCTCCGACAAGGGAATGCCCGCCTTGGACCAGCACCTCGCCTCTTTGCGGAAGATGTGGGATCAGGTCCATGTTGCGCTGTCTCGTTCGGGTGCTGCTCAGAAGAGGTTTGCTGATCGCCGTAGGGTTGCGGCCCCTTCTTATATTCCGGGAGATAGGGTTTGGTTGTCCTCCAGGAACCTCCGTCTCTAGGTTCCCTCGATGAAATTTGCTCCCAGATTTCTGGGTCCCTACAAGGTGTTGAGTAGGGTTAACCCCGTTTCCTACTCCCTTGACCTGCCTCCTTCCATGCGTATTCCGAACACGTTTCACGCCTCGCTTTTGAAACCCTTGCTGTGTAACCGGTTCTCTCGTCCCCTCGGGCGGCCCGTTTCCCCTCGCGCGGTCTCCAGTGACGTGTACGAGGTGGCTGCCCTTCTCGACTCTCGTGTTTCTAGGGGTCAGTTACAGTATCTGGTGGATTGGAAGGGGTACGGCCCTGAGGAGCGGTCTTGGGTTTCGAGCTCTGATTTGCACGCTCCCTCTTTGGTCCGCTCCTTTCATGCCCGGTTTCCTTTGAAGCCTTCTGCTTCCCGCCCTCCGGGCGGTCTTCGAGGGGGGGTAATGTCAGGACCCCGCGGGCGGCTGCGAGGGGAGGCTGCAATCCGCTCGCGGCACTCACCCTCCAGCCGTCCGCGGTCCCCTTCCTGCCATGTGTTCGGCGGGCGGCATCCTCCCAGCCACGGGTGCCGCCCGCGTCTTCTTCCGGGTCCCCCGGCGGCAGCATGCATGACGCTGCACGCTGGGAGACCGGCCAATTTGTTACACGCCGGGGTCAGTCACCTGATCCGGCATTAAAGGCACAGTGCCTCAATCACAGTGGGAGGTTTAGATATCTCCCACGTGTGATTGTTAATTCTGATTGGAAATTAGCCAATCAGAATTAATCTTCTGGTTTAAATACTTACCTTTCCTGTTCCTCCCTGCTCTGTTGTGGTCTTTGCTTTATAGTATTGATTCTGAACGTGTGCTTTCTGGTTACGTACTCTCTGGCTTGTTATACTGACTTTGTGACTTTCTCCTACCCTTTGACCTCGGCTTGTTTCTCGTTATTCTGTTTTCTGGTTCCCTTTACTCGGCTTGTCTCCTGACTATTCTGTGTGTGCTTAGCCCGGCCACTCTAAGGACCGGTACGGCACACTTTCTGTGTGTGTGTCTGTGTGTGTGTTAGCGTGTTGGGTTCCCCGAATCGTGACAATCGTGGTCCACTTGCCCGTGCTACAAGGCGTGAGGTCAGGATAGGGTAAGTTCTGCCTATCCTCGAAGATTGAGTCCCCTTGGCTGGTGCTCCCTAGGCATCTGCCTAGTTTGCCTGGTGCTAGTGCTGGCCCTGCGTCTGATGGTCCAATCACAGTCTTCTCAGAGAAACCTGTGATTGGGCCGTTTCACTGGTTCGCTGTTTCACTGGTTCAGGGCACAAGCACACGCTCTGAGTGAGGAGAGGTATTTTAAGAGGGAGTGAATTTTCATTAAATAGAAAAAAAAATAAAAAAAATGGAGAGAGACGGGAGAGAGGGGAAAGTGGGAGGGAGAAGATTATTATGTCTGTTGTCAGAACACTGTTTTTGCTGACAGATGTAAATTTGCAAATAATTGAGTTCAAGATTGCCAAAGACACATATGCTCTGTATAACTAGCCCCCAGCACAGAAGTACAAATATCTCTGGATATGCAGTTTCAGCTGAACTGGTCATAGTGGTTGGAGTAGCCATTTAAAAAAAACCCTGAAGATCATAATCAGATCTATTTATTTTCCCTGTGTTTTATACAGCAGACTTTGTCATCATTGATATGGTTTATTTATAAAGTTTCAGCAAGTTTTAAAGGGCTGGATGTATTGAGTAAAGATTAAAACAAAATAGAGGGTAACAGACAAACATTAAAAAATGCAGCATAGTTTAATGGCAATATACCAAGTTAATATTTTAAAGGACAATAAAACAAGTGAAACATAATGGGAATTATATGCCAAATTGTTCTGAAAAGTTTATTTTTATTTTCAGTTTCTAACCTGTTTACATATACTAAGATACAGTCCACTTCCTAAGAATAAAACCAATATTTGCTTAGTAGATATACCCCCAATAACACCCTGCATGCATTTAATAATGCATTTTTTAAAATTGGGGGTTATATCTAAAAAACGCTTGCAAGAGTTAGAGATGTCTTGTCTGAAGCCTTTGCACACCCTCCCTTTCTAACCCAGCTCAAACCTTATGTGACTGTCCAATCCCAGACTTCCCAATGCAGCTCAATGAGAAGTCTTTGCAAGGCAGGTGCTCTGGGCAGTTGCTGCCTCTTGAGTGTAGCTTAACTGAGCTAAACAACAAGGAAGTAACAGGACCTGTTGTCTGATTGACAGCCAGGGGGTGTTGCAAGATTAATATATTAAATTGACAATATCTATTGAAATATTGGGGGGAAAGGACACACTCTACACATACAGCACTTCATCAAGCTGAAGTGCTTTAGGAGTCTGGAGTGTCCCTTTAAATTATTTTAAAATTATGGAAAAAGTATTGTTTTTTTCATTGCTTAAATTATGCTTTTCTACTAAAAAGACCACCAAATTTAAAGTGGTAAAAAGGAGAAGTGAAACAGAATGCCTTTCTGGTTGAAAGGGTGACAGAACTATCACATGTTTTACATCACTGAAAAAATAGGCAAAATGTGACTTGTTGATAAATTTTCCTGAATGTACAGGTTAAAATGTGTTGAAGAGTGGGACAACAGGTGATAATGTGAGAAATGTGATAGGTTGTAAAAAGGTCCATATGACAATTTCTAGGAAATACTTTTCATTACAGCAGTGGTTTCCAAACCAGTCCTCATGGCCCACCAACAGTCCAGAATTTATGTATTTCCCCTGTATGTATTTTATTCCAATGGAGATACTGAGAAAACCTAGACTGTTGGTGGGTCACGACGACTGGTATGGGATAGAGAATTTTAAATGGTGGTGAAATGGTGGAAATGTATGCACTATTAAGTTGCAGAGATATGATGTTTTTTTCCCACTCTGTTTAAAATGACAAAGAGCACTCTGATTGGTGGGCTTGGAATCTAACCAATCAGAGTGCTCTGTGTCATTTTACACAGCATGGGAAAGTTCTTTAGAATTTTTCCACGCTGTGTAAAATGACAAAGAGCACTCTGATTGGCCTAACTGGCCTAATTCAAGGGCGTGGCAAGGCTTTATAAGCCTTCCCTCGCCCTGCAGAGCTCAGTCTGCGCGGAGCCCTCCATGGGTGAAGATGGATATTTTTTTTTTTTTTTTTTTTTAAATTGCGTCGGTTCTTATGGCTTTTTATTTGGCTTTTTTGGGGCTGAAAAAAGAAGATTTTAGAAAAAAGAAGACGTAAAATGGTAAGTTTAATTTTTCTTTACAGGTTAGTTATTTTATTCCCCCCTCACTATTTTTTAGGGTGAGGGGGTAGGTAGGGGGTAACTTCTTTTGGGGTGGGGGGGTGGGTGACTAGGGGCTTTGGGACCACTAGTCTCCTTTGATCGGTGGGGGGGGATTTTTATTTAGGGCCCCCACCCACCACTCAGGGGTGGGGGCTGGGGGGGACAGTAGGTCCCCCTTATTGTTTTTTTAGTGCCCCCACCCACCGCTCAGGGGTGGGCGCCAGGGGGGAGGACAGTAGGTCCCCCCCTCATTATTTTTATGGCCCCCACCCACCGCGCAGGGGTGGGGGCCAGGGGGGGAGGACAGTAGGTCCCCCCCTCATTATTTTATGGCCCCCACCCACCGCACAGGGGTGGGGGCCAGGGGGGAGGACAGTAAGTCCCCCCCTCATTATTTCTATGGCCCCCACCCACCGTGCAGGGGTGGGGGCAGGGAGGGAGGACAGTAGGTTCCCCCTCATTATTTTATGGCCCCAACCCAACGCTCACAGGTGGGGGTGGGAGGGAGGACAGTAGGTCCCCCCAACCCATTGTGATTTATGGCCCCCACCCACCGGGCAGGGGTGGGTGCCGGGGTGGGGAGAACAGTAGGTCCCCCCTCATTATTTTTATGGCCCCCACCCAACTCTCACGGGTGGGGGCGGGGGGAGGACAGTAGGTCCCCCCAACCCATTGTGATTTATGGCCCCCATCCACCGCGCAGGGGTGGGGGCTGGGGGGAGGACAGTAGGTCCCCCCCTCATTACTTTTATGGCCCCCACCCACAGTAGATCCCCCCCCCAGTGTGTATCAGGGTCCCTGAGGACAGGTGTCAATCCATAACAAGTATAAATATAAAGGAACTGACAGTGAGAGTGGGGGTAATAAATAGACCCGATAGGATCAATAGAAGCAGGGCTGCATCACATACAGGAGAGCGACTTGTCTGAATGAACTAGAAAGGTATATATCTGGTATGTGAGCGCTCCGATAAAAATAAACAAATAATCATAGAATAAAATAATAAAATAATGACCACTATAGCTAGAAACACCACAATGACCACCAAATAGAAAATCGATAGAGGAACAGGCATATACACTGGGTAAATCTATCTAGACAAATGTACTGTAAACATGTACAAAATGTATAAAAACTTCATTTATTGTATAAAAAATGAAACATGATTATATTAAACAGCACCTCAAATGTCCAGATCAAATCTCTGCAAAGTGGATAATGTGGGGCCCCTTATTCGTTGTTATTTTCCACAAATAAGCTGATGTTGGGAACTGGAGATGTGCACATAAAAAACAATTAGTGAATTCAAATGAAAAAATGTATTCCGCAGAGAAAATTATGTTAAAGATAGTACCCAAATGAATGCACCGTCTCGAGTGGAGGGAGCTCGTGAACCAACCAAAATGCCGGGTCGGGACTAAGGGGGTTGCGATTAGGATGTCCCCAAATGTGAAACCATATCCACAAGATATTGAACACTGTGGGGGTTCACCAAGGCAACTTACCCTGTTCGTCCAACCTTCGGATAAGGTAATGGGAGCACACCAACTCCAAACAGTGGGAGGTGCAAACGATGCCGTTCCTGCCAGGCCAATCGCCGAAAGTCAATGTCAGATCATAAATGAAGGACCGGATGGAAAAACCAAGTCGGTCGGCGGTGTGGTGAAGCAGCAGACAGCACGTCTACGTGTTTCGTCCTTGCTAGAGGACTTTCTCAAGACCTTGAGAAAGTCCTCTAGCAAGGACGAAACGCGTAGACGTGCTGTCTGCTGCTTCACCACACCGCCGACCGACTTGGTTTTTCCATCCGGTCCTTCATTTACGATCTGACATTGACTTTCGGCGATTGGCCTGGCGGGAACGGCATCGTTTGCACCTCCCACTGTTTGGAGTTGGTGTGCTCCCATTACCTTATCCGAAGGTTGGACGAACAGGGTAAGTTGCCTTGGTGAACCCCCACAGTGTTCAATATCTTGTGGATATGGTTTCACATTTGGGGACATCCTAATCGCAACCCCCTTAGTCCCGACCCGGCATTTTGGTTGGTTCACGAGCTCCCTCCACTCGAGACGGTGCATTCATTTGGGTACTATCTTTAACATTATTTTCTCTGCGGAATACATTTTTTCATTTGAATTCACTAATTGTTTTTTTATGTGCACATCTCCAGTTCCCAACATCAGCTTATTTGTGGAAAATAACAACGAATAAGGGGCCCCACATTATCCACTTTGCAGAGATTTGATCTGGACATTTGAGGTGCTGTTGAATATAATCATGTTTCGTTTTTTATACAATAAATGAAGTTTTTATACATTTTTTACATGTTTACAGTACATTTGTCTAGATAGATTTACCCAGTGTATATGCCTGTTCCTCTATCGATTTTCTATTTGGTGGTCATTGTGGTGTTTCTAGCTATAGTGGTCATTATTTTATTATTTTATTCTAAGATTATTTGTTTATTTTTATCGGAGCGCTCACATACCAGATATATACCTTTCAGGTGTCAATCCATATCTGCCAAGTGACCCTATGTAGGGGGAACAGTCCCTATTCTGCTCTGTGTCAGTGTGTATCAGGGGCTCTGAGGACAGGTGTCAATCCATATCTGCCAAGTGACCCTATGTAGGGGGAACAGTCCCTATTCTGCTCTGTGTCAGTGTGTATCAGGGATCCTTAGGATAGGTCTCAATCCATATCTGCCAAGTGACCCTATGTAGGGGGAACAGTCCCTATTCTGCTCTGTGTCAGCGTGTATCAGGGATCCGTAGGATAGGTGTCAATCCATATCTGCCAAGTGACCCTATGTAGGGGGAACAGCCCCTATTCTGCTCTGTGTCAGTGTGTATCAGGGTCTCTGAGGACGCACATAGCACCTTCACGCAAACACAGCACCCATAACTCGCACACACACACTGCACCCCTCACACACACAGCAACCTTACCCACACTACACCCCTCACACACATACTGCACCCCTCTTGCACACACACTACACCCCTTACACACACACACATAAACACATCACCCTCACACACACACAGCACCCTCACACAAACACTGCACAATACTCTTTCCTGGCATTTTTGTCTCCTGGTATCCCATCTACGGAGACACCAGAAACAAATTTCAAGTAAACACATTGCAAGCATGTTATTACATTTGCTTGCGCTGTGCAGAACAAATACAGGGTCTTTTTCTCATGCTAGAGTGATGACAAAACACACCCTATCTGGCGCGGCCCACTTTTAGTGCCCGGGCCAAATTTTCTTCCCAGTCCAGGCCTGGATGTGGGGAAGTACACGCCTAGGTATTTTAGGGAGGTTTTTGCCTAGGAGAAAGTGAAAGACTGTTTCAGCTGTGTCTTCATAGAGTAAGGTATGTTTAGTGGCAATATTTCACATTTGCTAAGATTTGCTTGGAAATTGGAGATTGTACTATGTAGCATAATTTCTTGTAATATATGTGGGAACGATTGCGTGGGTTCTAAGACTGTGAATAGTATGTCATCTGCGAATGCAGAGATCTTGTATTCTACCTCCCCCACCTGGAACCACACATCTGTGTGTTGTCCCTGATACCCTGTAGGAAAGGTTCCAGGACAAGAACAAAGAGTAAGGGGGAAAGTGGCACCCTTGTGGATGAATATTTTTTTAAGTTGATGGCAAAAGGGCTTGGTGTGTGAATACAGGAGTCAAGACATGGAAGAAACTATCATAATTTGAAGAATGCTTAGTTATTTGATGACATAGTAATGTAAATAATACTGAATACAAATAAGTGTGTTGGGAGAGTTTTGTTAACTAATAGTTAGTTTGGGAGCTAGTTCATTTTAGCTTTAATTTCATGTATAAGTCTTAGTCCATATGTAACTCTGAAACCATCCCAGAGTGCATTTTTGTGATGCCTTTTGATTGTTCATGATTTCAGGTTTTGTGAAGTTACACAAGCTCAAGTTTGTTAATCAGATAAACTGTGCTGACAAAAGAAGACTTAAAGATGGCTGCCTTAATTTAGCAACAATAAGTCAAGAAATGCACTGAAAGAGGTATTAAAGGATCACTATAGGGTCAGGAACACAAATTTGTATTCCTGACCCTATAGTGTTAAAACCACCATCTAGCCCCCCCCCCTGGTCCCCCATGCCTCCATAAATATAGCAGAAGCTTACTGTATTCAAGCCAGAAGCTGTAGATCTGCATGCTGTTTGCCTAAAAAAACAAAACAACCTGTCTGCTGACATCATCAGAAGTGGTAGCCTGATCCAATCACAATGCTTCCCCAAAGGATTGGCTGAGACTGACAAAGAGGCAGATCAGGGGCAGAGCCAGCATGATTCAAACACAGCCCTGGCCAATCAGCATCTCCTCATAGAGATTAATTGAATCAATGAATCTCTATGAGGAAAGTTCAGTGTCTGCATGCAGAGGGAGGAGACACTGAATGTTTGGATGCATTTTAGGCAGCCATGACCCAGGAAGGATCTCTAACAGCTATCTGAGGAGTGGCCAGTGAAGTTATCACTAGGCTGTAATGTAAACACTGCATTTTCTCTGAAAATACAGTGTTTACAGCAAAGAGCCTGAAGGTAATGATTCTACTCACCAGAACAAATTCAATAAGCTGTAGTTGTTCTGGTGACTATAGTGTCCCTTTAAGTTATATGCATGCACTTACAAAATAATACACACAAAGTCTTGTAGTCAGTTTTCCTTTAGCCGAAATCTTGCCCTAATGCCAAATGGCTCTTTGATTACAGTATATTTTTCCAAAAACCCAAATACCTCTTTTGTGAATTACATTCTAATTCACATGTAATCTCCCTAAGTTCCTATTAAGCCTCTCATATAGTTTGCTGTACTACAAGGTCCTTATTCTAAACTTTCAATGGATGGCCCAATATTGACATTTTTAAAAAAAATGTGTTTTTGCATATATTTTTTGTAATGCATTATCTGCTGTTAATACGGACATTGAATGTTACATTATTTGCTTTCTCCTATGCTGTGCTGTTAGTTGGCAATAGGAAGTACATGGCAATATATTTGCCTATTTTTACTTGAGCAAAAACAACTGTCTATAAGCGATTGACTGTCTGTGCAGCTAAGGTTCTGTTCAACTGGAAACAAGTTATGAAAACCACAAATCACCTTCACACATTTAAATCTGTCTTTAACTGCTGTGTTTCCAGGCTTCCTGGTACCTGTCATTGCATCAATCACCAGCTATTTCCACTGCAGAATGCACAAGTAAACATTTAATAACTGGATATCCCCACTCTGCCCATTTAGGTATGTCCATACGTTTTGAACCTATTTACAAAAATAGCACAGTACAAAACAAACCTACATGCTAATACATGTTCCTGGTTATCCAGCCTATGTAAATGTATTGAAATAAAATATTAATACAATGTGAAGAGTTTGGTGAAAATACAAGAGGAAAGGAGTGGTTATAACCTAGTATTGAGAATATGACTCATAAACTTCTCTGCAGACTCATCAATGAACAAATTGTACTCATAGAATTAAGAGTGGCTTAGTCTTTGTTCTTTAGTTACTGCACAAAAGGCACTTGAAATGTTCTCTTGGGACTCTTCATTCCAGGTCTTCTTTGAAATTCGGAGCATACTTCAGTATTAAAGGACTGACCCAGACATTCCAGATAAAGGCAACAAAAAAACCTTTATGGACTGAAAGTAGCACAACCAATTTACGCATATTACTGATCTAACTAGTATCTTCAGTTTCAGTCTAATCCAGACTGCCTTTAAACATACCCTTCTAATGACGATCAAGAATAAGACTTGTCTGGATCTAAACTACCACACATTCTCCTTTATTTTGCCTCAAACCTTCTTGAACATCTTGCCACACTTTCTAAACTGCCATACCCTACTACAGTGGCGTCCGCTCACTTACATACGTTGCCTATTCATTTATTGCGTTAATTGACCAGCCATTTCCTTAAACTAATTTTGTGTTGGTACAACTTATACAATACTTTCCCTTATTGCTCTATTTTTCAAAATTGTTTTAAAATTATTTTCTCATGGGTCCATCTAATTTTTCTACTATTGAATTTTTCGGTTTGCTTTTTATTTTGAGTAAAAAAATATTTAAAGGAAAACAAAGATGTATTCCTAACACTAAAGTGTCCCTCTGCCTGCCCTCCCCCATTCATGAATGCACATTAGCGGATGGGGGACCTAATGGACATGCACCACAAGTGCATTAGGCCTTCCCCATAAGAAAGCAATGAATCAATGCGTTTTGCTTGATGCTTGATATTCTGATGCAAAGCATGTCCAGAGTCAAACCCTGTAAGACTGCAGGATGTGCCTCTAATGGCTGTCTGGTAGACTGCCACTACAGGCACTCATAGCACTGCAATGTAAACATTGCAGTTTCTCTAAAACTGCAATGTTTTACGTTGCAGGGCTAAGGGGAAGATGAAGTGGTCTGGTTCTCTATAGTGTCCCTTTAATAATTTAATTAACATAACAATTTTTATTTATACTTGGTTGCATAGTTACAAAGTAAACTAGGTTGAAAAAAGACTCAAGTACATCAAGTTCAAACATTCAATCCATTTCCATTATGTTGTTGACCCAAAAGAAGGCAACATTTAAGCTATTTTCAATTTGGCACAAAAAGGAAAAAAAGATTTTTTGACTCCATAATGCCAATCAGATTTCTGCTTGGACCAACAATCTATTGATACACATATTGGTAATATTCTGTTTTGGCAAAAAAAAAAAAAAACTTACAACACTTTTTAAACATTTTCTATAGAATCTGATAAGACAACCTCTTTAGGCAGATAATAATTTCCTCTGCTGTAAGTTAAAAAAAACTTTTCTTCCAGTCTCAATGGGTGACCTCTAATCTGCTGGAAATGTTGTGCTAAAGAGCAGGTTAATGGTTTTTACTGACCTTGTATCTGTTTGTATAGTGCTATCATATCATATCATGCCTTTTTTTTTTTTTAAAGAAAATGAATGTAGTTGGTTCTAGTCTTTCTTCATACTAATGTTTTCCATTACCCTAATTACATAGTTTACTTTGTTACATAGCTCAAAAGAGACTTGAGTCCATCAAGTTCAGCCTTCCTCGCATTAGTTTTTTGCTGTTGATCCAAAAGAAGGCACAAAAAAAAGTTTAAAGCACTTCCAATTTTGCAACAAACTGGGAAAACAAATCATTATTGACCCCAGAATGGCAGTCAGATTAATCCTTGGATAAAGAAGCTATTACCCTACATTGAAAAATTATATCCTTGAATATTCTGTTTTTGCAAGTATGCATCTAGTTGCTGTTTGAACATCTGTACGAACTCTGTTAAAACCACTTCTTCGGGCAGAGAATTCCACATTGTTATTGTTCTTATGGTAAAAAAAATGCATGACCTCGTGTCCTCTGTAAAGTCCGGTTTGTGAATAGACTTCCACACAATGGTTTGTATTGGCCCCGGGTATATTTGTAGAAATGTTATCATATCCCCTCTGAGGCAACATTTTTCTGAACTAAATAGGTTTAAATTTGTTAACCTTTCTTCATAGCTGAAATGTTAAATTCCTTTTACTAATTTTGTAGCCCGTCACTGCACTTTTTCTAGTGCCATAATATCCTTCTTTAGAACAGGAGCTTAAAATTGCACAGCATAATCAAGATGTGGTCTTACCTGTGATTTATAAAGAGGCAAAATGATATTCTCATTACGAGAATTACTGCCCTATTTCATGTATGACAATACCTTACTGGCTTTAGCCACTGCTGATTGACATTGCACATTGTTGCATAGTTTGTTGTCTATAACAATTCCCAAGTCCTTCTCGTGTGCTGTTATCCCTAATTCACTTCCATTAAGGGTATAAGTTGCTTGTGCATTCTTTACGCTGAAGTGCATAACTTTCCATTTTTCAACATTAAATTTGATCTGCCTTTTGAGTGCCCAGTCCCCCAGTCTATCTAAATCCCTCTGCAGCAAAGTAATATCTTGCTCACATTGTATTACTTTACAGAGTTTTGTGTCATTTGCAAACACTGAAACATGACTTTTAATGTTTTTTTCAAGATCATTTATAAACATGTTGAATAGAAAGGGTCCCAGAACAGAACCCTGAGGGACACCACTTGCCACCCCTGTCCAGCTTTAAAATGTACCATTACCGACAACTCTTTGTACTCTATTTTTAAACCAATGTTCTACCCAAGAACAAGAATTTCCATGACCAATTTCTTTGAGTTTGAACACTAATCTATTGTGTGGAACTGTATTAAATGCCTTGGCAAAAGCCAAATAGATCACATCCACTGCAGCACCCTGACCAATACTTCTACTTACTTCTTCGTAGAATGCAATCAAGTTAGTTTGACATGACCGGTGCTTTATTAATGTTGTAGCTCACCTTTGATGTTTTAGTTCTACAATATACTTTTTTAAATCGAGTATATGACACTCAGAATTGTGTCATATACTGCTGCAATCTGGTTGTGATATTTAGTGAGTTCACATATTTGCACAAGAATTTTAACAATACTTCTCAGCAAGGCTAGCAGCCCAAGTATACTGTCTCAAAGTAAACAAAGGTGACAAGAGTTCTGATCGCTTCTGTGTATGCTCTGCTCCTAGAATGCTATATCTTTCTTGGGCACTTGATCTGTCCACAGATTTCAGCTAAGTGACATTCATCAAGACAAAAACATTTAGCAGTGCAACCAACTGCTCAACAAGGATACTGCACAGGCTTGTATCTGATTGAGGATTGACTTTCTTCAGGTCGATGCTGTGCTGAGGTATAATCGCTTTATGGATATCAGTAGGCCCGCCGGAAGCAATCCACTGAAGGATCTTGAGTTCTTTTTGCAGGTGTTCAATTTTATATAGGGAGCCTTTACTTAGTCCATACTGAAAGGCAGCATGTACCATACCCTTCATTAAAGTGTTTGTAGTTATAACAAAATGAGCCCATTCTACAGTGTCAGGTGATGTATATTCCAGATAACATACTTCTTGGTTTAAAAAGTATTCAAATATAATATCCATTTGTGACACCTCTCTAAAATACACATCTGCCACGGTCAAATTTTGAGGAATGGAGCACAACTTTTTTTAAGTGAAAGCTGTAGTGCTGTATGTGTAGTGTGGTAAAAGCTGTATCACAACACTAAGACAGGGAGCCTGGTGCGGTGATTCTTCAGAAAAATGGTGGTCAATATATACATCCTCATTTACTTACACATGCTAATAAAAAACAAAAAAAAAAACTGTTTCTGTTTATGTGTTTTTTTGTTTTTTTTTCATCCTGGCCAATATTAGCTACATATAACCTTTCTTCTTAAGGGGACACTATAGCCACCATAACATCTTTAGCTAAATCAAGTAGTAGTGAAGGGTAGTCTGCTGCAGGTGACATCCTACTCATCACTGGATGAATCCTGGATACAGGATTTTTTTTGTAAATCAGATTCTGGATACAGGATTTTATTATTCTCTACCTAGGTCCAGCCGGGACTCGGAGTTGCAGCACTGACACATGCAGCATAGGCGAAGTTATATGTCAGAGGTAAGCAGGAAATAGTCCTTACTTCCCCAATGACTAGACAGGAGGCTGTACTTCCAGCCTCTACCCCTCCCCCTCCTACTCCAAGTGCCCATACAAGTAAGAGAAATTTGGTCACAGGTTGTGTGAGAAGCTGTGTGCCTTTAACTGCGTGTGTGTGTGACTGTTTCTGAGATTATAAATGTGACTTTGTGCCTGTGGCTATGTGCATCTGTGTGTATGTGATTGTGTTCCTGCGACTGTATGTGACATATGTTTGGAGTTATTATGCAAAGACTATATTGCCCTATACTTTCTGTTTCCTGTTTACCCCTGACTTTGATGTAGTTCTTTAGTCTAACATGGTTCCTCAAACTGAAAGTTTGTAGTGTCTTCATTGGCATAACTGAAACATAGTGTCAGAAGTGCTGAGCCTCTTGTCTGGAGCACAGCAGCTTTAGGACACCGCACAGGTTTGTGGATTACTGCCCAGACTGTTCTTTGTGGATTTTCTGAAATTTGAGGGCTCAGAGGCTGACAGGCTAAATTGCTACCATGAATTGCTTAGCTCCCCCAGAGGGGATGAAATCAATGGGGATTGGAGCAGCAATTGGGGAACTTTCAGAGCAGAATATGAAGATTACTACCTGCCTTCAGGTTTGAATGAGAAATCTGCAGCAGTGCAGGCAGCAACTATGAGGAAAGTCATGAACAGTGAATGCAGGTATGTATGTTTATAGGCACAATCTAAAATGTGCCGTAGAGCAGAGCTCACTTACATACATATGTAAGTTATGGAACAGGACATACAGCAGACCGACAGCATAAACATTGGTTTGTCACTTTAACTTTATGCAACAGACCCCAATTCTGTCAGCTCAATTCAGGGGCAACATGTGATGTAATGTGCTTGAGAGACAAAAAAGTTAGCACCAAAAGCATGTCTACTGCCAAGTGACACCAGACTAAAGTTAAGACTCTGCAGGACAGAATGTGTCATAGGTGGACATTCACACAAGCTAGACATTGAAATTGTGGAAGCGTGGCAGAAGCCACTGTTACTCGGCTCAACCTGGAAGCGTCTAGGACTAATGCATTTCTCCAGCCCTGCAGAGCTCAATGTGATGAGATGTCATTTCAAAGGGCCCATGACAAAACAACTGCTAATGAAGGAATTTGGAGATTTTTACATGTAAGTTGAACAATGCAAGTAGTTACATGACAACCTTGTGAACTCCCTGGGGCAGAAAAAGGTTGCTCAAATTGCCTTTTGAAATATCAGTTGCACCAGAAGTGTATCAACAAAAGCAACATGAACTATTGACTGGACTTATAAGTATTGAACCAATAGCCGATGACATTCATTTGGTTGGCTGTGGGAATACAGATGGGGAAGCAGATCAAAATCGTGATGGCAAACTGCAAAGTGGTGATTTGTTGTAGGCAGGTAAAGCTAAGGCTTGGCTTGAAGAAACTGCAATTCAAGGTCAAAGAGGTCCGATTCCACACCCATATACTATCTTGAGAGCGTTTGAAAGCTGACCCTAAAAAAATCAGAGCCATACTCGATATTCCACAGCCAGCGACTGTAAAATCTCTGCAGCGCTTTATAGAATTTGTTACCTCTCAGAGGTTTACGAGCCATTGAGAAGGCTTCTAGACAATGAGGCAGCTTGGAATTGGCTTCCCAAGCATGACAATGTGGTGCAGGACATCAAATGTTTGGTCACAGCAACACCTGTCCTGAAGTCAGAGGCGTAACTAGAAACCACGGGGCCCCGGTGCGAAAATTTCCCTGGGGCCCCCCATACATCTAAGTACTCTATATTACAAAAGCTGTAACTATTGAAACTGACACAAGCAAAAGTGGACCCGGTTGTTGCCTATTGCAAGCTGACCAGACTGTTGGCTTTTCCTTCAAGCACACTGACCCCTACTGAGCAAAACTATGCACAAATTGAAAAGGAATGCCTGAATATTGCGTTTGCCTGCCAGCATTTTCCTCACTACCTTTATGGATGTGACAAAATTACTGCAGAAACTGACCATAAGCCTCTGATATCTATTTTCAAGAAACCCCTTTTGTGTGCACACCAATGTCTACAGAACATGTTGCTCACCTTACAAAACTATTGCCTAAATATTATCTATAAACCTGAACCTGAAATGTATATTAGTGAGACTCTTAGCAGCGCTACAGCAGCAGGTGGTACATGTACGTGTGCACAACACACAGTTTGAAATGTTCAACAGGATATGGTTGTCCCCATTTTGGCCCCCTGCCCACTTTAAAATTGAAAAAACACCTGCAAATTTTTGTTAATGTATGAAGCATTGAGCAGTGTTTGAAAGTAAGCATGTTTTTGTGTGGAGTACGTGTGAGTGAATGTAGGGGTGTGTTTGTATGTAGTGTTGGCATTTTAATGCAGGCATGCATTTGTGTAAAACACACAGTATAGAGAGCGCAAGGTGAAAAAATAAATAAAACTGTGAATTTTCTAAGACAATGCTCCAAATTCAATTATCCACAAGAAAATAGTTGAGAAAAGCTGCTAGATACAATAAAAAACCTTCCCAAGTTTTCGAACATCTACAACTGTTTTTATCTAAAAATATCTTTTTATAAAGTGGATGCAAACAGGACTAGTTTCGTTAAAAGACAGTTTAATTGAGGTAAAGGGTTAATTATATTTGATATACCTTTAAACGAAATCAATCCAGGTTTGAAGTTGTAGTGTATGTAATTGTTCAGGAGAAAGGAAACTTTAAAGAATAATGGTTATACTCCAGCATAAGGACAAAAATTTAAGCTAATCACCATCATAAAATAACCTTAAATCGATTAAAACGATATGGGATTCATGCATATGGAACAACCCTGGTTAAAAGACATCAGGCTGGAGATGTTTAGTTTCGTTATACAAACACTTAATAATTTCCAACTATAGTATAGTAATATAGTAGCTGTGTGTACATATATTTATATGCATGTTAGACAGATTGGAAGATAGGATATTTATTTCATATTATAACTGTTCATTTTTATGTTAAGAATACTACCATGGTATATATTTTAATTTGTATATACTTTGTATATCTGCTAGCTACGAATTACGAAATTGTCTGATTTCATGTCTAATTAATTTGGATTAGTCAGTAGGAACTGTCTTATTATAGAATAGACCTAAATGGTACACCTTTATTAAACATGTTAAGATTGTCTGCTTGTAACTAAGAGAAGTTATCAACTGTATTTTAATATGTTTTTAAGCAAGAATTCATTTGACACCAATACCTTGGTTTACACAATTTTAAATATGGTAAAGGATAATGTTTATAGGTCATAATGAAAACAGAATCATGTAATTGAATCATGTGATTCGAAAATATACCAATTGATTTTTAATTAAAAGGTGTTCATAAATACCCACTGTCCCCCAATACACTTCATCTTGAAAAAGCTCGATCTAACAAGCGAAACGCGTACATGTGGTTTTGGCGGGACTTTTGAATTTGCCACAGCACAGCAGTATCTGGAAGTTGGCGTTCTTGTGAAGGATGGATCCAAGTGCACAGGATCGGTTCGGATGAGATTTATCCACGGAGCGGTAACATCCTATTCTTCCATTGATACTCTGTTTTTTTTGCTTTTTTGCTTTGACTGTGAACCTTAGAGATAAGCTTCACAATACATTATTGTAAGAGTTTCTCCTATGGGTTTTTTTTTCTTATGGGAATAAAAATTGTAAAGTTTTTATGCTATGTCAGTTTCCTTTTTTTAAAGGTCTGGATACGTATAAAGACACAGACTTGCCATATGTGCTACTGTTACAGTAACTAATCCCTGTGGATTTTTGGAAGTACCCCTACATAACACTGGAACTGAAACTCTTTGCTGAATGGTTATTTTGTTGTGCTGGACCCTTTTTTAAATAACAGGGGCATACCCACTAAGCGCTGATACTGAATTTATTTTCATGCATTTGTGTGTAGTGTTGGCGAGATGTAGTGGTGTGGTTATATAAAATATAATGGTAATGTTTTAATACAGAGGTGTGTTTGTATGTAGTGTTTACCCTGGAATGCAGGGGTGCAAGGGCTTACCTAGAGCATTTGGCACCCGGGGCTGGTCCTCATTTTGGCAACCCCACTCCCCACTTTAAATTTTTAAAAACACCCGCTTTTTTTTTTAATGTATGTAGCATTGAGCAGTGTTTGTGTGTAAGTATGTTTTTGTATGGAGTATGTGTGAGAAATGTAGGGGTGTGTTTGTATGTAATGTTGGCATTTTAATGCAGGCATGCATTTGTGTGTAGTGTTTGCGAGGTGCAGTGGTATGGTTATATATAATGGTGATGTTTTAATACACAGGTGTGTTTGTATGTAATGTTTACACTGGAATGCAGGGGTGTATTTGTGTGTAGTGTTGGCAAGATGTTGAGATATATGCAGATATTTACACACAAATACACACATGCAGCTACACAGACACACACAGATGCATATGCAAATACACAAAGGCACACGTGCAGCAAATCAAAATGTACACATTTTGAGCCATCCTCCTGTTTCCTACCTGCTAGCTGAGGCTGTTGGGAGTTGGGCTCTGGTTCTCTCCCAATCAGTGCCTCTCTCCATCCTGCACATCTCAGTGTTAGCTGGGAGGAAGTGACTGAATTTCACATCCCCCATGCGCTGCCATTACATTATTACAGAAGCCCGGTCGCACTGTTAAAGCACCGCAGCGCACAACCGGGCCCCTGAAGCAGTGGCGACTCTAGGAACAATATATAGAGGAGGGGGCATTAATCATTTTCACTAGGGGATGGGGTAATGTGCTGCCATTGGCTGTCTGACGACAGCATGTTGTGCATGCTGGCATCAGACAACACATTTGCATAGAATTCACATTAGCCACCCAGATTTCTTGTTCTGGGCTGGCTGACAACTCTTAACTTCGATCTTTGTTTAACAGATAACTCCCCTAATTGCTATCTCTGCACAGCTCACTTGTGCCCAGTAGTGATGCCAGTGCCATGATGACATCATCTGCCGGCTCACTGCAGGGAGCACACAAACTCCTATATGGTCCATAATTTTTTTTACATTTACTGCCTCCCAGTATATATCTGTCCTTGTCCCTTGTGCGAAAATGTGTGTTTGTGACAGCCTATGTACATGCAATGTGTGTGACTGCATATGTAATCTGTGATTGTGAGCCTGTGTGTAATGTGTCTATGTGACATTGGGGGAACAGTTGTATCTGCCTGGGACTTAGTGTGTGGGGTTGCATGGGAGAATGTGACAAAGTAGAGGTATATGTAAGTGGGTGAGTATTACTAGCAGGAGAAGGGTGTATGGCAGGGTGGGACAGTAGGTGGATGCTATGACAGTGCGCCATTGCACACAGTGGATTGAAGGAGGTGACTGCAGGTGAAGTGGTGAGTATATGGTCTTATATGTTAGGGGTGGGTGTTATATGTCAGGGGTGGGAACAATGGGATTGGGTGTTATATGGAAGAGAGAGTGTTATGTCAAGGTGGGGGTGTATGGCAGGGTGTTTATTATGATAGGGTGGGGGTGTATATGGCAGGGAGGGTATTATGGCAGTGTGGGTATTATATGACATGTTGAAGGGTATATGCCAGGGTGGGAATTATGACCAGATAGTGTGTTTATGGCAGGGAAGGTATTATTACATGCCCGGGTGTATATGGCAGGGAGGGTATTATGATAAGGGGGGTTGTATATGGCAGGGAGTGTATTATGACAAGGCGAGGGTGTATATTTCAGGGAGGGTATTATGAGAAGACGGGGGTGTATATAGCAGGGATGGTGGGGGTATATTGGCAGAAAGAGTATTATGATTAGGTGGGGATTAGGGATATTTGGCAGGGAGGGTGGGGGTATAATGGCAGGGATGTGTTTACCACAAGGCAAACGAGGCATTTGCCTAGGGCGGCACTTTCAGGGGGGGCACCACAAAATTCCACCCCAAGCTCCCAGACAAATGCCTTGTTTGCCTCGTGTTCTGGGGCTGTCCACTTTACTGTGAGTGAGTGTAGCTGTCAGTATGTGCCTGTCAATGAGTGGGTGTGTCAGTCAGTGAAAGTGTGTGCCAATGACTGTATGTGTGTGCCAATGACTGTGTATCTGTCAGTGAGTGTATATTAGTGCATGTATCAATGAGGGCATGTGTCTGTCAGTCAAAAAAATGGCCTTGACACGAATTGGGGGTGCCTGGATTTAGTTGTGCCTAGGGCAGCACAAATCCAAAAAACACCACTGGATGGTGGGGTATAATGGCAGGGAGGGTATTAAATGTCTATGATCAGGGAGATGTCACAGGGTGAATTTTCAATAATATTATTTGCTCACCACAGCAGGGGCTCTCTCTCACCAGCTTCATCCCAGCCCAGGGTCAAGCAGTGCAGCAGGTGCAGGTTCGCGATACAAGGGGCAGGGGATCTAAAGATTCCCTGCATGTTCAGAGTGGTCACGGGGGAGCAACCTGACAGAGTACATGGCCCCCTGATGCAGGGCCGTTTGAAGGAATTTGGGGGCCCCAAGCAAAACGGACATGGAGGCCCCCCCAAACTCCAACCCCCCCACCCCCCCAAGCAAAACGGACATGGAGGCCCCCCCAAACTCCAACCCTCCCAGGTCCGCCCACAGGGATGCAGTGTCTGCAGGGCCGGTGCAAGGATTTTTGCCGCCCTAGGCAAAAGTAAAGTTTGCCGCCCCCCATGTGACATCACAGTGCCCCACCCATATGATCTGCCATGTTAACTAACACAGTGCTGCAGTGCCGCCGTGTTTACAATAAAAGGCCTGCAGGGACAGGCTATAGACACCAGAACCACTACATTAAGCTGCAGTGGTTCTGGGGAATATAGTGTCCCTTTAATGTGAGGTAAATTAGAGATTAGTGCCACGAATAATATAGTAGATTGCCTACTTACAACCAGATGAGGATGATGATGGGCTTCAGCTGCCGTCTGGCTCCACTGGTCTGGTGTAGAACAGGCTCTCTGGAGGCGGTTTGTAACTGTGGTCACAAAAAATCAATGTTCTGGGAGAATGGGAAGCAGCTCCATTTTTTGAGGGCCATTTACACAGCTCAAGGTCTGGGTCCCAGGGTCCACCAATGAGTTTGTTCACAGGGGTGTGTGTGTGTGTGGGGGGGATGTCCTGATGTGTGTAAGGAATGCATTGTGTGAATCTGTGTTTGTATGTGTAAGGGCTGCAAGGTGAGTTTGTGTATGTATGGGATGCAGTGTGCGTGTCTGTAAGGCAGTGTTTCCCAACCCAGTCCTCAAGGCACACCTACCAGTCCAGGATTAAAGGATTACCCAGTTTTGTCTGTGTTTTTAGAAAAAAATGAAAAAACACCTTAGACACAACTGGGTCACCCCTAAATCCTGGACTGGTAGGTGTGCCTTGAAGACTGGGTTGGGATGGATGTCAATCTCTCCCCCTACCCCCGTCAATTTCCTTCTTCTCCCCCTCCCTCTCATTGCCTTCTCCCCCCCTCCAATTTCCTTCTTCTCCCCCTCCCTCTCATTTCCTTCCTTCTCCCCCCTCCAATTTCCTTCCTCCCCCCCCTCCAATTTCCTTCCTCCCCCCCCTCAAATTTCCTTCCTCTCCCCCTCCCTCAAATTTCCTTCCTCCCCCCCTCCCTCAAATTTTCTTCCTCTCCCCCCTCAAATTTCCCTTCCTCTCCCCCTCCCTCAAATTTCCTCCCTTCCTCTCCCCCTCCCTCAAATTTCCTCCCTTCCTCTCCCCCCCTCAAATTCCTACCTCTCCCTCCCCTCCCTCAAATTTCCTTCCTCTCCCCCCTTCAAATTTCCTCCCTTCCTCTCCCCCCCAAATTCCCTCCCTTCCTCTCCCCCCCCAAATTTGCTCCCTCTCCCTCCCCCACTCACTCAAATTTCTTCCTCCCTCTCCCCCACCCCACTCACTCAAATTTCTCCCTCCCCCCACCCCACTCATTTAAATTTCTCCCTCCCCCCACCCCACTCACTCAAATTTCTCCCCCCCCCCACCCCACTCACTCAAATTTCTCCCTCCCTCTCCCCCACCCCACTCACTCAAATTTCTCCCTCCCTCCCCCCCACCCCACTCACTCAAATTTCTCCCTCCCTCTCCCCCACCCCCACTCACTCAAATTTCTCCCTCCCCCCACCCCACTCACTCAAATTTCTCCCTCCCTCTCCCCCACCCCCACTCACTCAAATTTCTCCCTCCCTCTCCCCCACCCACTCAAATTTCTCCCTCCCTCTCCCCCACCCCCACTCAAATTTCTCCCTCCCTCTCCCCCACCCCACTCAAATTTCTCCCTCCCTCTCCCCCACCCCCACTCACTCAAATTTCTCCCTCCCTCTCCCCCACCCCCACTCACTCAAATTTCTCCCTCCCTCTCCCCCACCCCACTCAAATTTCTCCCTCCCTCTCCCCCACTCACTCAAATTTCTCCCTCCCTCTCCCCCATCCCCACTCACTCAAATTTCTCCCTCCCTCTCCCCCACCCCCACTCACTCAAATTTCTCCCTCCCTCCCCCCCACCCCACTCACTCAAATTTCTCCCTCCCTCTCCCCCACCCCCACTCACTCAAATTTCTCCCTCCCCCCACCCCACTCACTCAAATTTCTCCCTCCCTCTCCCCCACCCCCACTCACATTTCTCCCTCCCCCCCACCCCCACTCACATTTCTCCCTCTCCCCCACCCACATTTCTCCCTCCCTCCCTCCCCCCACCCACATTTCTCCCTCCCTCCCCCCCACCCCACTCACTCAAATTTCTCCCTCTCCCCCACCCCCACTCACTCAAATTTCTCCCTCCCTCCCCCCCACCCCACTCACTCACATTTCTCCCTCCCCCCCACCCCCACTCACATTTCTCTCTCCCTCTCCCCCACCCCACTCACTCAAATTTCTCCCTCCCTCTCCCCCACCCCCACTCACTCAAATTTCTCCCTCCCACCCCACTCACTCAAATTTCTCCCTCCCTCCCCCCCACCCACCCACCCCAATTTCTCCCTCCCTCCCTCCCCCCCACCCACCCCACCCACCCCAATTTCTCCCCCCCACCCACCCCACTCACCCCAATTTCTCTCTCCCTCCCTCCCCCCACCCACCCCATTCACCCCACTCACCCCAATTTCTCCCTGACACGGACACCCGGCGGGCGCGCGAGGGAGCACTCTCCCTGGCTGAGTGCTTCCTCTTCAGCTCCCTCGCGCGCCGCGTACTGATGCCGGAGCCGGAAGATGACGTCATCTTCCGGCTCCGGCATCAGTACGGTGCGCGAGGGAGCTGAAGAGGAAGCACTCAGAGGAGAGTGCTCCCTCGCGCGCCCGCCGGGTGTCAGCAGGGCCAGCCTCTGGGGGGAGGGGCCCTGAGGTGACCGGCTGCTGGGCCCCCCAGGAGAAGAGGCTGGCCCAGTGGGTACATACCGGGGTCGCAGGGCCCCCTGCGACCCGGTATGTACCCACTGAATGTGGGGTCCAGACGACCTGCCGCCTCTGCTTGGGGCCCCGGGCCAGCTCGGGGCCCCAAGCAGTTGCTTGGTTTGCCTGTCGGTTAGCGACGGGCCTGCCCTGATGGCACACTCCATAATAACCTCTGCTCAGTGTGAGTCAGAACACAGGCTGAAAATCCCCTCCTTGTTCTCTGACTCACTGACTGAGCGCAGGAGCCGCAAGGGAGAGATTATAATGTCTGTACCAGCAGGCGGTACAGAGCATGGCACCCCCCTACTGAGTGTCACCCGGGCCGGACTGCCTTCCCCTCAGTACACCACTGGACCTATCACAGATGAATCATTCAGACTATTTAAATGTCACAGACCAACGGTTGTTTCAAATAAGGCAGCACACAGAAATTGACAGTTTGCAAGCACTTAAGTCTGTTGTTCTGAATGGTTGGCCAGACTCAAAGGAAGAGGTGCAGGTATTTGTGAGGTAATACTGGACTTTCAGAGACAAAATCAGCATTCAGGATGGCTTAGCCATACCATACAAGGGGCCAAGGGTCATCATTCCAAAATCACTACGATCAGAGATGCTGACACTCATGTCAAAAAAGTTATACATTGATTTGCATGTCAATGAGTGAAATGAGTATTTGATCCTCTATCTATCAGCAAAGTTTCTGGCTACCAGGTGTCTTTTATACAGGTAACAAACTAAGATTAGGAGCACTCTCTTAAAGGGAGTGTTCCTAATCTCAACTCGTTACCTATATAAAAGACACCTGTCCATAGAAGCAATCAATCAATCAGATTCCAAACTCTCCACCATGGCCAAGACAAAAGAGCTGTCCAAGGATGTCAGGGACAAGACTTGAATGGGCTACAAGACCATCGCCAAGCAGCTTGGTTAAAAGGTGACAACAGTTGATGCGATTAATTGCAAATGGAAGAAACAAAAAATAACTGTCAGTCTCCTTCGGTCTGGTGCTCCATGCAAGATCTCACCTCATGGAGTATCAATGATCATGAGAACGGTGAGAAATCATCCCAGAACTAGATGGGAGGATCTTGTTAATGATCTCAAGGCAGCTGTGTCCATACTCATCAAGAAAACAATTGGTAACACACTACGCCGTGAAGGAGTGAAATCCTGCAGCGCCCGCAAGGTCCCCCTGCTCAAGAAAGCACATGTACAGGCCTGTCTGAAGTTTGCCAATGAACATCTGAGTGATTAAGAGGAGAACTGGGTGAAAGTGTTGTGGTCACATGAGACCAAAATCGAGCTCTTTGGCATCAACTCAACCCGCCGTGTTTGGAAGAGGAGGAATGTTGCCTATGACCCCAAGAACACCATCCCCACTGTCAAACATTGAGGTGGAAACAACTGCACCACATCAAAGGGAGGATGCACGGGGTCATGTACCATCAAATCTTGGGTGAGAACCTCCTTCCCTCTGTCAGGGCATTGACAATGGGTCGTGGATGGATATTCCAGCTTGACAATGACCCAAAACACACAGCTAAGGCAACAAAGGAATGGCTCAAGAATAAGCACATCAAGGTCCTGGAGTGGCCTAATCAGTCTCCAGACCTTAATCCCATGGAAAATCAGTGGAGGGAGTTGAAGGTTCGAGTTGCCAAACGTCAGCCTCAAAACCTTAATGACTTGGAGAGGATTTGTAAAGAGTAGTGGGAAAAATCCCTCCTGAGATGTGGTGGCCAACTATAAGAAACGTCTGACCCCTGTGATTGCAAAGATGGGTTTTGCCACCAAGTACTAAGTTAAAGGGGTCAAATACTTATTTCACTCATTGGCATGCAAATCAATGTATAACTTTTTTGACATGCGGGTTTCTGGATTTTTTTTTGGTAATTCTGTCTCTCACTGTTAAAATACACCTACCATTAAAATTATAGACTGATCATTTCTTTGTCAGTGGGCAAACATTTAATATCAGCAGGGGATCAAATACATTTTTCCCCTCACTGTACCTGATTTAAGCATTGGAGAGCCAATCCGGATGTAGCCGCTCCCTGGTTGAAGGGTGCTCCTATCTCATATCTTGGATGTGAAAGGCACTATCAACCGCCGCAATCAAGTGGACCTGCAAGTGGCAGAACAACAGACCATACAAGCCTAGGAGAAACCTAAAGAAGAGCTCAATGCCCCTAGTCTTGCTGGACCATGTACACAAGGCAGAGACAATATTGCTGTGATATCTGAAAGATACGAGGGTAACATGGTGCAACAATATACCCCAGCAAGTTCTTCTGTGCCAAACACACCAGCCAAGAAAGAGTACAATACCTTATCAGCACCTTCTGCAGCTGAACTACCCGGACAAAATCCCTGTTGCTTTGCGTAGTGGTTGAATTTGAAGACCACCAGATAGACTTAATCTGTAGCGCATTTAACAGTTACATGATATGTTATGTTTAATTCTGTTCAGTATCTGTTTTAGCTTAATTGTTGCACAGAGTGTGGATTGAATGTAAAAAATGGAGATGTTTGGAGTTATTATGCAAATACTATATTGCCTTATACTTTCTGTTTCCTATTTACCCCTGACCTGGATGTAGTTCCATAGCCTAACATGGTTACTCACACTGAAAGCTTGTAGTGTCTTTATTGCTATAACTGAAACAACATAGTGTATGTGAGTGACTGTATGCATGTGACTCTGTTACCAGGTACATGTATTTGTAAGTGACTGTGTTTATAATTGTTTGATTATATAATTTGTGATTGTGTGTATGTGTATCCATGCTTGTATGTGCCAAGGTTGAAAGGAGGAGATTAGGAGAAATACACAAGGGTCAGGAGATACACACAAAGAGATGAGTTTAAAGCTCAAGAGAGGGGGATTGCCAACATTCTCATCCGGCTCATGCGCCAAGTGATCAGGGTACGCTTCTGATTCTTGAGTAGGTTAGCGATTACACCCATTTGTAATTAGAATTAGAAAAAAAGATCACTGCAAATTTAAGGTGGCCTTTCCAACTTTGGTACAGCATTACTTCATAATACTGCTTCTGGTTGCAGCATATGTCAATATAAATTGGACAGCACAGCCATCCACAATCCCAGCAGCCAAAACTGAAATTGCACAGCAGTTGAAGTCTTACAGGAACTGGACAAACAAATCTCATGAACAAAAATTATTGGTTAAAACTGAATATATATATTATATTTGGGCTCTGTTGCGGGGGTGGCTCTTAACCTCTATCTTTACATCAGTGATTACATCAGTCACTTACCATAATAACAGGCCATGTCTGAAAATCCAGACTGTGTGGCAAAATATGATATTATGTACAGTAATGATATTTAGGACAATTCATGTTGTTTCCTATTTAAATATTGCTGAACAGTTGCATAGTCCAAAAATTTTTTTTTGTAGTTCAATTAATTCCAGAGCATCTTGTGTGGTTATTGTGAAAAAAAAATTCCTTTACCCACTCAGTATTCTTCATTTGTGAATATGTCACCAGACATTAGTAAACACAGATGCGGATTTATGGGCTGACCTTTAAGAGGATGGGAAGAGACATTTGCAGATTTTGGCTTATTTATGACTTTGTTCTGTACATCAGTTTATCAAGCATTTTATCTTGAAAAGAAAAAAGTCCAGCTAAGCCTAATTAAGACATTTTTTGTATATTGGTTTATGGAACGTTTTGTTTTGGGAAATTATGATGTGACATCAACTTGATATATAGAAAAAAGGGAATTGGGGGTGCACCCAGAGCATGCATTTCTCAGTAGTGATGTTGCCGTAAAGACCAAAATATAAACAAAATATAGATTAGGGAACAGCAAACAAAACCTCCCACAATTTTACATTTTACAAGGCTACTTAAAATAGCCTATCTTGGGGCCGCAGCTTAGCAGCAAAACAAGCTGGATGCAGCATAGCTGAGCTCCTTGGCAGAAAGCTATACTCACACTGATTTATCTTAATATAAGGGGCCTTGAACTGGCTTTGAACTGGACTTAGTCCCTTTTAGAATACTCTGTTTTTGGTGCTGCATACTGCAATCTGCAAGCCGGAGCGAGGCAGAGGAAGCTGCCAATTCTCCTCTTTTGAGCAGCACAGACATTATTATTATTGTTATATTTATACAGCGCCAACAAATTCCGTATTGCTTTACAATCTTGCCAGCCCGCTTTCTCCCCTTCCTGGGTTGGTGAGGGTTATCCCAATCCCCACTGGTATAGTGTACCTTTCCAACCGAGTCCTGAACCGATTACCACCAAATAGGCCATGAGGCCTGCGCATAATATGGTAGCCAATCCTAAATTGCAGTGACCTCCTCGATAGCCACCTAATTTTATGACAGCCTTTAAAGAATAGTGTGCTACATTTTGGGTGAACCTGAGGTGGCGTGATCAGTGGCTCTCATAGGATAGCATGGGTATCAGGTCAATCAGCCATTCACCATCCGACATGGGCACTCGACTGGCTGGCTTAATTTCGGCCTTCTAGTGGCCTACTACATGCTTCCACTCACCTAAACCTTATGGGGAGGCCCCCTTCACTAGGCTCACAACAAGGGAGGATTTTTCTGCAACGCTTTAAGTATGTAGAGTACTCATCCCTGGATATTGTTAGGGACACCAGCAGTGTCCAGCTCCATGGACAACATGTGACGGATTGTTGACAAGACTTGGGCTGGTGAACTAACATTTTCTGCTGGATTCAAGACATGCCTGAGACTGGGGTGGCCTGATGAGTGGCTGCTTAAGGCTGGCCCTTGTATAAGCTGGTTAAAAAAAACTTTTATTTTCATGTTTTTGTTGTTGTTTTTTTTTATTAATTCATGTTTGCACATCGTTTTAATTGTTGGAAGTAATAGCTCCTTATACTATGGTAGGGGCAAAATTTACCTTCATTAGTTAAGCTGGCCTCCTGATTCGTGCATCCAGTGGTAATATGCAGCATTGGAAAAGCTGTAGCTATGTATATGCAGTTTGTTTGTTTGTGTTTTCAGTTTTATCCATAATAGCTATGCTCAGTTTATCGTCAATTTAATTATGAGTAGACATATTTATGTACAAGTGTCTTATCATACTAGACCTTAAGCACTGCAATATATCTATATTATACTTTCCTCTATCCGTCTCATTTGATTGCCAGGCACTCACTTAATTATAAAATCAGGTATGAGTTATCACTATGATCATATGTTACATTATGTCAAACACTATATTATCTAATTTTGTTGTCACACATATACCTTGATAAGAAAAAAATAGAGATTGACAAAAAAAAACACCTATCTTAGCAAACAAATATGGGAATCATCAATTTAACATATAACCATTGCTTCTTTAAAGGGACACTCCAGGCACCCAGACCACTTCTGCCCATTGGAGTGGTCTGGGTGCCAATTCCCACCACCCTTAACCCTGCAAGTGTAATTATTGCAGTTTTTATAAACTGCAATAATTACTTTTCAGGGTTAAGTCCTCCTCTAGTGGCTGCCGAAAAGTGTTCTAAAAGACGTTGGACGTTGGACCTCCAGCGTTGCCGAAATCCCCTTAGGAAAGCAGTGAATGATGCTTTCCTGTGGGGAGGTCTAATGCGCGTGCAACGTCAGCCGACGGGGGAGGAGAGTGGGCAGTGCCTGAGCCAGAGTTGGACTCCAGTAAGTTACTGAAGGGGATTTAACCCCTTCAGCAACATGGGATGTTGGGTGGGAGGGAGAGGGGCACTGCATGTCCTGCAGTGCCAGGAAAATGAATATGTTTTCCTGGCACTGGAGAGTCCCTTTAACCCCTTAAGGACACATGACGTGTGACATGTCATGATTCCCTTATATTCCAGAAGTTTTGTCCTTAAGGGGCTCATGACTTTTAGGATGTATATTTAGATAAAATGTAGTATACTCAATAATCAGAACAAAGCATATAGCATGCAAAAGTATCACTGTATATCTTAAGATTGTCAAAATAATTTTCTTTTATAAGTTTTAAGAGAAGTGTCGATTGTTAAAAATGCTAATATTGCATCTGATTATTTTTAGGCATATGTGCTGACCTGAAGTCATCTTTTATGTTTTTTGTACACAAGTGGATGGAACCTTTAACAGAGACGAGCATTTACTTTTCAATAATTACTTTTTTCACAACATGTGGAAAAGCAATAGCACCTAGCTGACAACGGTAGCAATTTTCTTTCCAGCTTTGCATCCAAAATAATCAGTGATTCATAGACTTGGGCACTTGTTTTCGGACAAATTGGTTTTCAACAAAAACGTCCATTTCATCCATTTGTCTAAATTACCAATGGGAAGTCGAATGAATGAATGTGCACCAAACAATATTCTTTAATGCTCCATGGTATGTGCTGCATCCTGGATTTACAAAAAAAAATTTGATGCTTTGATGGTGACAGACTGCTGTGCTAGCCTCATTGCCTTTCATTGATTCTCTGTGATACCTGGTAAGACTGTCATTTCTCACAACAACCTGTGTACTTGTAGAGAGACTTTTCCTGAGACATTTGTGTACTGAGTCAGTTTGCCACACAGTGCCTGGCTGGCACTGCCAGTGCCTTCCTTCCCTGCTGCTGTACTGCCTGCAGCAACCAGGTTTTTCTAAATATTTTTGTCATTTCATTCAATAATTGTAATACCATTTAGCTTTAATTGATTTAAATTTAGAGAAGGAAGTGCTACTAAAAAAAGACTGGACATACCCTTTATGGAATATCCTGGGTTGTCTACTTTAAAAAAATATGTACAAGTGAGATTCCCCCTGTGTATATGCGAGACAACCATTGAGTACCTGGGCATAAAACTCACAGCTGATATCACAGCCATTTACCACACAAACTACGCCCCATTACCTGACAAGGCGTACGCAGATCTCCAGTCCTGGGCCTCAATGGGGATATCATGGCTGGGACGCATTGCCTCAATAAAAATTAGCCTCCTGCCCTGATTTCTATACATGTTCCAAACACTGCCTGTGGCCTTCCGCACATCGGACATAACATCCTTGCATAAAGCCATTAATACATTTATCTGGAACAACCACAAACTCAGAGTCCGGAGGGAAACACTATATGTCCCCAGGAAATCGGGCGGCCTGGATCTCCCCATCCTATTACACTACCTTTATACAGCACATTTGTCACAAATCCAAATGTGGGACCTGCCGCCCATGAAAAAACAATGGATAGACATTGAACACTCAATCTTTGGATGGGATCACTCCTCCCTCTACATGTGGACCCCCAGACCACACCGCTCCCTGCCCCCCCTGACGGAACCCACCATCTCCCACTCCCTAGACCTGTGGGATAAACTTTACCTTAAATACGACCTTTCTTCCTATCTTTCCCCAATGACCCGTATCCTCTGGAACAAACTTTTCCCCCGGGTCTCACGGCACAACGCTTTGCCCAATTCGAGAGGAGAGGAATATCGAGACTGGGCCACCTATACACCAGTTCATCCTCTACTGGGACATCCCCGAAGCCAACTCTCTCTCGACATTCGCCTACTTTCGATATGTACAACTCAGAAGTTTTGCAGCAACACCTTGCATACAACAAGCAGTCAAATCACCACTTACCAGCTTCGAAAGAGACTGTACGATAGCCCCCACTAGGAAAAGCCAAATATCGCACCTATACCTCACAATAGAGACTCACGCAACCCATATCTCCCTTCCATGCATAGTGGCATGGGAAGCGGATCTAAGAGCCCCTGAAAAAGCTGGAGATTGGTCAGACATTTGGGAGGCCATAGCGTTCATAACAATATGTGTGACACACAAAGAGCAGGCCTACAAGATGCTCTTTCGATGGTACCTGACTCCCCAATGACTGGCCAGCATGAACAAGATGCCCATGAACGTCTGCTGGAAACAATGCGGGAACATTCCTCCACTGTTGGTGGACAAGCCCCAAAATTATGCCAATATGGCAATCCTTCACATCAATCCTCACCAGAATACTGACCAACCCATGTCCATTAGACCCATGGGCACTACTCCTATCCAAACCACTAGACATGTTCACCAGAGCCGAAAATAAATTAATAGCACAGGTAGCCCTGGCTACACGCAGAGCAATAGGAGAGGTCTAGTCCTCCACAAACATTCCCACACCAGAGATAATCCTCAGGAAAATACGGCACAAATCCACGAGACCCCTAAGACATTCCACAAAATCTGGGACCCCTGGCTCGATGGAGATACATCACTTCCCTGGTAACCAAACACTACTGCCACAACGTATACTAACAACAACCCCAAATAAGCTGGATCTCCTGACACAGACCCCATCTCCTCTCCCCAACAAATTAATCGCACTTCCCCGAACCCAACCCACCCCCCCCCCCTAGGGGGACGCGGGGCCCGGCAGTTGGGGGCACACACACTGCCCCCAACCTACCCACGGACAGAAACCTGTAAATACTACCCTACCCCCATAGACCCATGTGTGACGGTAGAATACTTTACTCCATCAAGCATTCCCTTCTTCCCATAAAATAAAATCACCAAGTAATCCACAGAGTAATAAATCCCTGGTAACTGCAAATAATCCACACATGAGCCAAATCTTAATGCTGGAACAAGACTGACTTTTAATGACACACACTCTGCTTTTATGCAATTCTCCCATGCAAGAGAGACGCCCACAGACAATTATGAATTACCCAATCACACAATGGTTACATCCCACACATCTCCTCCCCTTAGCCTGAGAGGTAACCCAATTATACGTACAGTTTAAAACATACTTTTACCTAACATTCATAACTCTAAAACCATACATCCAAAATTAATAACATACATATTATTAATCAGCACATTCCAAATACAAACATACCCAAAAATCATACGAATCCGTTCAGCCGTTCGGGAGATAGGTATAAGTCACTTTTGACTGACCGCAGGCACCTTTTCCTAACCAAAACAGTTCCATGGATTTGGTCTGTGCGGTCGGTCTATTTTACACTGTGAAAACAACGAGCGTTTGAATCTTTGAACGGGACTTAGTCTCCAGCCGCAGTGTTGAAGAAGGTACGGGTCAGCGGTGTTCGTTCATTTGGGTAGCCGCAAACAGTTCCATAGATTTGGCTGCACACACCGCTGACCGCGTTCGAATAAGTTAAAATGGCCGCCGCCACATGTTCGTTTGTCGAATGGCGGCCACTTCGACGACTTCGGCACTTCGACTGCATTCGAAGTGCCAATTTAAAAGTACAAACCCTTCCTCTGGAAGTTAAAGGGCCAGCAGCAGCACAACGAAAATCCATTGTGCCCAAATCTTGTTATTAAAGGGCCAAACCTCCCAGGGACCATAATCCCATGGCAAGAGGCTGGCAAGCAGTCCTCTCCAGGCCCAAGTGGCGAAGGGCACTTCGTCACACATCTTCCCTTTGGGGGGAAGACTAAACAGAGGTACCTGACCTTCTGCCGGTCAGTACCTAGGTTAGTCTGGCAGCCCACCCACAGTAAACAGTTCACAGAGTACCCCCCCCACAATAAACGGTACTGGCCTGTAGGTTCCAGGTTGTAGTGGGACAGTTAAGCCTCCTCGGTCTCCCTGGCACAGCTAGGCAGACAGCTGGGGTTACTTGGGGGGCAGAGGCCAGCGGCGCTCTGCTCTGCTGCCAGGTCTTCCGCTGGGGTAGCCTGCGGTAAATCAGGCTCTGGACCAGGGAAAAAGGGAGGGCAGAGGCTAGCAACACTCTGCCCGGATGCCAGCTCTTCTGCTGGAAGGGGGTCAGTGGGTATCGTAGGTTCATCCACTGCCCCCAGGACCCGGACGGGCTTGCTTACCTCCTCCTGGTATCCCTGCGTGGAAGGTTGGGGATTTGGACCGCCCGTCCAGCATCCCTGTAGGACTGGCACAGAGACCGCGGTCCCATCTTTGCCAGTGTGGTTTTCCCCCTCACCCGGTATCTCCTGCTGCGGTGGGAGGGGGAGGCCACCTGGTTGCTGTAAGGTGGAGGGATCCACCATCACCTCCTCCTGGAACTCAGGCTGCCGCTGGGAAGAGAGACCGGTTGTCTCCTCTCCCTGTGAGATGCACTGCCGTTGGGGATCTGGGCCGGGTACCCAGCATCCCTGTAGGGCCGGTGGAGAGACCTCGGTCCCATCTCCACCTGCCATCTGTGTGTGTCCCCAGGACAAGCCTATGAGGTCCACTACCTCAGGTACCTCTGGTTGGTGGAGGAGAGGGAGTTCGGTTGACTTCCGTGAGGTGTCTATGTTGTTAAAATTAGTTTTTGGGGTATTTTGGAAATATTGTATGTTTTCCTGTATCTAAGACAAAAATTGCATTGTAGATTTCTCACGCAATTCTCTCTCAGAAACAGAGAATCCAGAGAGGAAAACCCTTGTGTTTTTTTATATGGAAACGCCATGCTAGGGGTTAGTGCATAAAAGCTGTGTGTGGCCAAAATAAAATCATATGGATGAAAAAATAAAGACTTTAAAAGCCTAGCTGCACATGGTGTTGGGGGAAGGAAAAGCATAGGAAGGAAAGAAAACATTTTTTAAGGAAAATAAGTGCACTTACTGTTTCCTCACCATGTCCACTGTGCAATAGTTCCCACCAACAGCGTTAACTTCTTCCAATATTCTTTCTGGACTGAGTAGTCCTCTTGACTTCTCCCCCCAAAATATATTTATAATACTGGCAATTTTGCGAACAGTGCTGCATTCTCCTGTGGACAAAACCCTGCGCATATTTTTTCCTCACAGAACCTGCAAACTTCAAGATCCTGTGCTGCCTGCTTAGATTTGCTTCTCCCACTTGCTGGCTGCTGGCCACTGCCTCACTCTGTTGGGTCCATTTCACTTGAGGAGGCTGGCTAACTTGTCATGCTTCTCACCATGGCAGACGGCCAGATGTGGTCGCTCCTGGAGTTCCCAACAGGGGACTTGAACCGGGGAACTTCTCAGTCCTGATCCTGCTTCCTACCTCTGAGCCACAGCAGCTTTACACAGCGACAAGTGATTCAGGTCCTGTTCATCCTGGCATGTCTACTACACTGGGGGCTGTACCTTGACTTGGCTGTGCTTCACCTGACCCTGATCAGACATCAGCAGGGTATTTAAACTCAGCCTCGCCCTGTGCTCAGTGTCAAGTCTTTGATCCTGTTGTGTGTTTTGTACCAGTGTTCCTGTCGTCTGATCGGCTACTTATTATTGACCCCAGCTTCTGACTACGTTTACTCTGACCTCTGGCATCCCTTGACTTCAGCTACTCCTCATTGTTCCTGTCCTCTAGCATCCTTTGACTTCGGCTATCCCTTGACCATCATGCTGGTTCAGTCCTTGCCTGTCCTGCGACTTGGTACTTCATCCTGCACAGCCCCTGTACACAGACCCACAGGCCAGGTGAATTCTTACCTGACCACCTTGGCCTGTGGCTATCTGTAAGGGTGAGCAACATATCTGCGCTACAGACTCCGAACGCAGGTAAGACCCTGACATAGCTTGGTGGCATGGATGGATGGCCTGGTGAATGACTAGCTTGGATTGCTGGCAGGCTGGTTAAGTGGTTTTACTACTAACCTGCTGGCTCTTGCTTGATATTTTTTCCCAGTTTTGTCTTGCAGTAAGTCCTTTTAATTGTCTATTTTTCAATCCCACGATTGGTGTGGAGTTCTAAACTGATATATTGTTGCCATCTATCAGTCAGTGTAGCATGTCATGATTAGGCCTACAGTGAGAGAATAGCATTTAACAATCAGATCTGATCGGTCGCATTTGATCAGTGTGACTGCTTTTACTGCACGTTTAGCTGTTAGTTCCGCCAATACGGTTTAACGTTTCTTTGCTTATTTTAAGCATTTAGTCTGGTTGCCATTTGGCTGATATTCAGGCTTATTTGGAATAATATCTGCAACATGCAGAAATTGTTAACCGAATAGTAAGCATCTCAAGCCCAGTCAAGAGAAATCTAAAAAGTAACAGCTAGAATAAAAATAGAAAATATCTTGAAAATTTGGCAATAGAATTTGTTCAAAATTAACGACAATGGACAAGCATCTAGTGAGACTCTCTGGTTAACTTTTAAATGTGTTATGAGGTGGAACTTAATCCAAATGGGGGCAAAACACAAAAAAAAGAGGAGACAATTTAGCAGAAACTTTACATACAGCTGTCTAAACTTTAACACAGTAATAAAGAAAATCCAAAAATGCTCACTGTAACACAAATTAAAACAGTTCAACTTCAAATTAAAATAATTTTAGAAGACAAAATTAAAAAATCAATTACATCCTTAAACCAAAGATGGTATAGTAGTAACAATAGAGTAGGAAAGCCTATGTCAAAAAAACTTAAACCAGATCGAAAAAAACATGCAATAAAAAAGATCATTGATGGTGATAAAATTTGTCTTTCCCCCGTAATATAGGCGATGCCTTTGCAAAATATTATACTTCATTATATAATCTGAAGGAAAATAAATTCTCCAATTGTGAACTAAAGGCTTTCCTTTTAAAACTTAATCTTCCTAAAATAAAACCTGAAAAACTTGAAAACTTAAATAAACCTATTGAATCTGATAAAATTAAAAGAGCAACTATTAAGCTTGGCAATGGGAAGGCACCCAGTCCAGACGGATTTACAGCCGAATTTAATAAATCCTTTGAGACTGTGGTAACTCCTCTACTTTTAAAATTATAAATAGATTAGTGGTGGCACTCATGCAGGGGTCATAATATTGACCGGTGGATCAGTGCCAAAAATGCCCTATAATTACTCTCCCAGAAGAGAATAACCCTCAAATGTAACGTAGAAAAAAAGAGAGATGGGACTGGAGAAAGTCCCTAAGGTAGAGAGTAATACAAGGTGAAAGATGGGGAGTCCCTACCTTTTAATAATCCTAAAGGGAAACAAAAGGGGATAGGACAGGTAATCAGGGAGTAGGGGTATGCCAGCAGATAAAGAACAAATAATCTCTCAGGTGCCCCCTTCAATTGGGAAGGCTACCTGACAATGTCCTAACTGAAGGTAAAAAAACTCCCCTTAACCAAAACCCTTGTAAAGGGATCTAAAGTAGTAGGAAAGGCTTGCAGCCAGTGGACAGAGGTGCAGAGAAGGGAGAAGCCTCTACAGGGGGACACAAAAAGGTCCCAAAATTAAACCTTAACAGGAATGCTGTGTAGAGAGAACTGTCCCTAAGTACCTCGGCACTGTAAGGAAGCCACTAGTGCCTACTGTGACTAAAATCCCTGCCTGTCCTAATAGCTTAAGAATAAATTAAATTAAATCCATTAGTGCTACCAAAAAAGTGCTAGTAAATAAATAAAGTCTAGCTCGACGCGCGTTTCGGTGTTTCAGCACGCCGTCGTCAGGAGCAATTAACTGTTTGGGTTCACTGTAACGATTTAAATACCTTTCTCTGTGATCATTCCGTAAATGTTGCCGGCTGTGTACACCACGTGGTCCGCCGTGCGTGCTCGATGCTCATTGGTCTAGCTCGTTTCTAGTACCTCCTCTCAATACTGATTGGTCTAGCTCATTTCCAGTCCCTTTTCTTGCTAGCCGTGTCATCTGACGTGGTTCTAGTCATACGGGGAGGTGTGGAACTTGAATTCATTAGTGTCCACGTGTGCTTAGCCCGTCTATCACCTCACCGACACGCCCTGTTAGCGGTTGCGTCATATGACGCGGTACCCGACATGGGCAGTGGGATGTGATGTTGAGACGTGGGCAAAACCCATATGTAGGGAAGATGGGGAAAGTTAACCCCTACGGCATTACTGTGGAGGCTTGAATGGTTGTGTGAGTTGGCCAGTATATACAATAAATGAGAGGTACTAGAAGTGTCACAATGATTGTGACATAACTGATAAGTATTATGATGCTGAATGCATCCATCAAATAAAGCAACAGAGTTTGAGTGGTTACATGTTCTATAGATCATCTATAGAGTTTGGAACATAAGATAGTTACATGTTAGATTTTAAGTAGGTATAACCATATAAGGGAAGGCATTGAGTTACTTAGTGAAGATATGTACAAAGTATATATTGTGATATGTGTATTTACAATGACAAGTTTGTGTCCAACAACAGGACTGGTGGGAATCACCATCATTTAAAAACATCCAAAATGAGAGGAGGATAGAGATAAGCAAGGTGATTAAAGGAAGGCTGAAAAAGAAAAGCCCTCATTCAGACCTGTGGGGGAGAGGGTTTTGAGTTTATAAATCCAATAGGATTCACGTTGTCTCAGTTTCATGTCCCAGTCCCCCTTCCGTTGAGTCTGTGGAATGTGTTCAATCCCTATGAATTTTAATTTGTTGGCTGAGTTCTGATGATGGATTTTCAAGTGGCGTGAGATTGGGGTTTCTAGGGGTCTTCTGACTGAATTAACGTGTTCTCTGATTCTTAGTTTAAAGGGTCTGATTGTTTTTCCCACGTATTTCATGCCACATGAACAGGTAAGTAAATAGATGACCCCCTCTGTCCTGCAGTTAAAAAATTAGCGTACGGGAAAAGTTTCCTTGTTGTTGCTATCTGTGAAGTTCTTAGACTTTAAATTAATGAATTCACATGTGCTACAGTGTCCACATCTGTACGTCCCCTTTGGTAGGTAGTTATTACCTCCTCTTTTTAGGGGGGCAAGATGGCTATGTACCAAGGTATCACGTAGATTTTTTTCCCCTGCGTGCCGTCACAGAGGGAAACGTGGTGACTACCTGTTTGATTTGTGGGTCAGAAGTCAAAATTGGCCAGTATCGCTTCAGGGTGCTCATCATAAAGTCCCAACCTGCATCATAAGTGGCGATGCAGTGGATCAATTTTTGGTCTTGACCTTGTATCTTGTTGTCAGTCAAGAGAGACTCACGTTCGGTGCTAATTGCTCGGGTATAGGCTCTGCGTAGGACCCTATTGGGATAACCCTTGTCCTTAAATTCAACAAGGAAACAACAAGGAAACTTTTCCCGTACGCTCATTTTTTAACTGCAGGACAGAGGGGGTCATCTATTTACTTACCTGTTCTTGTGGCATGAAATACGTGGGAAAAACGTTCAGACCCTTTAAACTAAGAATCAGAGAACACGTTAATTCAGTCAGAAGACCCCTAGAAACCCCAATCTCACGCCACTTGAAAATCCATCATCAGAACAAACAAATTAAAATTCATAGGGATTGAACACATTCCACAGACTCAACGGAAGGGGGACTGGGACATGAAACTGAGACAACGTGAATCCTATTGGATTTATAAACTCAAAACCCTCTCCCCCACAGGTCTGAATGAGGGCTTTTCTTTTTCAGCCTTCCTTTAATCACCTTGCTTATCTCTATCCTCCTCTCATTTTGGATGTTTTTAAATGATGGTGATTCCCACCAGTCCTGTTGTTGGACACAAACTTGTCATTGTAAATACACATATCACAATATATACTTTGTACATATCTTCACTAAGTAACTCAATGCCTTCCCTTATATGGTTATACCTTCTTAAAATCTAACATGTAACTATCTTATGTTCCAAACTCTATAGATGATCTATAGAACATGTAACCACTCAAACTCTGTTGCTTTATTTGATGGATGCATTCAGCATCATAATGCTTATCAGTTATGTCACAATCATTGTGACACTTCTAGTACCTCTCATTTATTGTATATACTGGCCAACTCACACAACCATTGAAGCCTCCACAGTAATGCCGTAGGGGTTAACTTTCCCCATCTTCCCTACATATGGGTTTTGCCCACGTCTCAACATCACATCCCACTGCCCATGTCGGGTACCGCGTCATATGACGCAACCGCTAACAGGGCGTGTCGGTGAGGTGATAGACGGGCTAAGCACACGTGGACACTAATGAATTCAAGTTCCACACCTCCCTGTATGACTAGAACCACGTCAGATGACGCGGCTAGCAAGAAAAGGGACTGGAAATGAGCTAGACCAATCAGTATTGAGATGAGGTACTAGAAACGAGCTAGACCAATGAGCATCGAGCACGCACGGCGGACCACGTGGTGTACACAGCCGGCAACATTTACGGAATGATCACAGAGAAAGGTATTTAAATCGTTACAGTGAACCCAAACAGTTCATTGCTCCTGACGACGGCGCGCGTCAAGCTAGACTTTATTTATTTACTGGCACTTTTTTGGTAGCACTAATGGATTTTATTTTAATTTAATTTATTCTTAAGCTATTAGGACAGGCAGGGATTTTAGTCACAGTAGGCACTAGTGGCTTCCTTACAGTGCCGAGGTACTTAGGGACAGTTCTCTCTACACAGCATTCCTGTTAAGGTTTAATTTTGGGACCTTTTTGTGTCCCCCTGTAGAGGCTTCTCCCTTCTCTGCACCTCTGTCCACTGGCTGCAAGCCTTTCCTACCACTTTAGATCCCTTTACAAGGGTTTTGGTTAAGGGGAGTTTTTTACCTTCAGTTAGGACATTGTCAGGTAGCCTTCCCAATTGAAGGGGGCACCTGAGAGATTATTTGTTCTTTATCTGCTGGCATACCCCTACTCCCTGATTACCTGTCCTATCCCCTTTTGTTTCCCTTTAGGATTATTAAAAGGTAGGGACTCCCCATCTTTCACCTTGTATTACTCTCTACCTTAGGGACTTTCTTCAGTCCCATCTCTCTTTTTTTCTACTTTTAAAATTCTTCTCAGATAAAATAAATTCTAAATGCTTTTCCTCTGAAATGTTAAGCACCACGATCTCCCCAATCCCAAAACCTGGAAAGGATTTACATTTTATAATCCACTACCGTCTGATTTCCCTCATAAATCTAGATATGAAAATATTTTCAAAAGTTTAAACAGACAGACTTAGATCATTTCAGACCTAATTCATTTGGACCAATCTGGATTTTTAAGAGCAAGATCAGCTAGTGACAATATTCGTAAGATTCTGAATTTAATGATAGAAGTTTAATAAAAAAAAAAAAAAAATCCGTTCCTACAGTTTTTATAGCTATCGACGCCAAAAAGGCGTAAATTTGAATTTCTTATCGGCTACCCTTTCCGCTTTTGGGATTGAGGGATTATTCAAAGATTTGGCAATGTCCCTGTACTCTTCTCCCATGGCAAAAATATATGGTCCAAACTACAAATATCATGGCTGGGAAAAATAAATATTATTAGAGCATATTTACTTCCAAAATTGGAATATCTTTTCGCACAATTCCCCTTAGAGTTCCAAAGAAGACATTACATTTATTCCATTGCTTATTTGTATCATATGTTTGGGGCGGTAAGAAACCACGGATTGTGTTTAAAGTTATATCGACCAGATTAGCAGAAGGAGGATTATCTCTCCCGATTATCTTTCCAGAATATATTTTATACTCATGATACTGTGATGTTTTCCCATTTTTTTTGAAAAAAAAAATGTGGTACCTTTTGACCCCTTTGTTTTTTGGGGGGGCAGATAAGAAACTAATCAAAAACTTGAATATCGACAACTTACTTATTTCTCATGTTTTCCAATCTATAGAGCTGATAAAGAAATATTTATTCTCCCAAAATCAAATCTCTATAAACGCTAATTTAGAAGTCTTGAAACTTTTTGTCCAGGATCTTACTCTGTCTGGTTGGTTAGAAATAGACTTGGTAAAAATTCAAGACTTATAAGGTATTTCTGGGATTAGTATATTTTCATACCTACAGGAAAGATCAGGTCTATCGAATAAAGAATATTTTACTTATCTAAAAATAATAGATTTCCTTCATAAAACACCTAGGGACTCACCCTTTGATAAGATTCTCTTTGGAGAGGATAATAATACACCTGAAGAACTAGAAGGGTCTTGGATACACTTAATCAAGAAGTTTAATCAAATACTGTTATTAAGTTGGAAATCGATCTGGATAAGTCCTTCTCCTGTCAAGCCTGTTTAAATTCATTTGAGTTAATAAGGAAAGAAACGTTACTTAAGCTCATTCACAGATGGTATATGGTCCCCATTAAGCTATGTAAATTTCAAATAAATTCCTCCAATTTCTGCTGGAGATGTAATAGAGAACTTGGTTCACTTAAACATTTCTGGTGGGATTGCGTTGGCTTGGATATTCTTAAACTGGGAGTATCTAAACATCTTACTGATTTAAAATTAAATATCACTTTGACCCCAGAAAGATTCTTATTTCACCCAGATATGCCAAAAATGGCTAAACCATCTTTATATTTAACCATCCATGTTTTAATGGCTGTCAAATTATGTATTGCTAGGAACTGGAGGAAAAAATGAACCTCCCCGTTAATAGATATAAAAAGCCCAAATCCAATATCAAAGTATAATGGAAAAGGCTGTTTACTTTAAAGACAACAATATTGATACCCATAACAAGATATGGGAAAAGTGGTTTAATTACTATAAATAATAGGATTGGTTTCTCCAAATAAATAAAACCCTGGCATAGATATATTTACTTGGTAATATACTGACAATCTTATCCCTAAGGTGGTTCTATGATCTAATATTATTAAAGAAGCAAAACTGGCGTTGTCCACTCTCCCTGTTCTCTATGGATGTTCTCACATATTATTTGTTTTATTTGTGTTATTTATTGTGTAATGTATGCCCTTTTGACAGCATTATTCCGAAAATGTAATTCAAGACTATATTAATTCCCCAGATATTCTTGCCTAATGACCATTTATCTAAGATTGGATTTGGATGGAAATGTAATGGAATAATTTAATTTGCTACATTGGTATGAAGTAACTTGAAAAATGCTGTTAAATATACATGTTTAATCTATTTAAATTCATAATAAAAATATAATATTTTTTTTTTTTTTTAAGTAACAGCTATCTTGTATACATGGGAGAACTTGGGGACAGTTTATGGTGCCCTGGCCCCAGACGGCACATTAACAGTTAGGGGCTCGGGCCGCCTCTGCTGCATATATATAGTGAGGCGGCTCTCTATTTGGGTGGTTTAGGCGGCCACCTAAGGCTTTGCAGCCTTCTAAGTCGCCTTGGGGGAGAATGATCAATCGGGTGTAAACAATTAATTCATTAAAGTTCCAATTTATGAACTGCTTTAGGGTTCTGGTGGGTCCTTTTAAATTTCTTTTCCTGTGATTTTGTGGGACATCTGCATTGCAAATAACAGGTATCTTTATCAGCAAAGTTTCAGTCAAACTGAATATAATGTAAATGTTAATGTTACAACTCTAATGCTTTTTGCAAACATTTTATTTTTTTAAGCACGCAAAAAATCAAATTTCCGCATTACAAAAAAAAAAAATCCTCATCTCTGTAGATAACAGCTTTGCCACTGCTGCTCTTGAGTGTGCTGAACTTCTATAAGCAAAGCAGCCTGCATTAGTACACTTAGGCAGACACACAATAAACAGACCTGTAGTGATATACTTCCTGTCTATGACTGTGTAGAGCTTGTCGATCTAAAAAATGTGTTCTAATACTAGAGCCAGACTTGTGTATTGTTTTCTTAATGTTCCTTTTTCAGTATTCCTTCTCTTGCTGACATATTTTATAATGCCTGTTCTATATGTGTCTAGACCTGTGTAGATGTGAGATTTAATAACAATGTACTGTGTAATAATGGCTTATTGGTCTTGGCATTCCATTTTTACATAAAGAAAATGTATTCTATACAACAACCTTCAAAATAATAATGAGCATTAGCCTTTTCTTTTTCACTCTTCTGGTTCTCAGAATTAAAAGGTATGTTTCTATAGCAACTACAGATGGATACTATAGTAATGCTGTCAACATATAAGCCTCTTACACCTGTTTATGTATCTAAAGCTCTTGAAGAACATACAATTTGAATTAATTTTAAACTCTTTTTATTATGGAAAGTTTTGATACATTTTACAAAGTTATAGCATGATTTTAAATTGAAAATTGAACAGCAGACTTACATTTATTTGCCTGATCATTGATGATATGGAGCTTCATGCAAATCAATAAAACATAAGAAGGAACCAAACATCATTGATAAACTAATTAAATGGTTGCTTTGAAAGTTGGACAAGAGGGAGAAATATGTAGGCAAAACTTACATGATGAACATAGTTTATAAAATTATACTGTTTATAAAAGTTGACAGGAGTGAGAGAATCTCAGTATACCCACCCCTAGATGGCATAATTCTTTAGTTCCAAATAAAACTGTGCACCATTTCTGCACAAGTATTGCCACAGGGACCCCTATCCAGCGACAATGTAACAACAAAGGATTCCTTGAGCAGTGACATGATAATTGACCTATTGAACCCTAAGTCATCAATATAGACACAAGATATTCTTCTAGGAATCCTAATCTTGATATTGATGCCGGGCATCCTACTGGCATAAAAAATGAAGATATACACTACACTTTGAACAAAACGTATACTACATATTATGCAAGTCCTCTCTATCTTTTCAGCATCATTGTATGATGCTTTGGTGTTGTGGTAATGATTTCTAAATTTTATGTAGCTTCCACCTGAAGCCAGAGAACATAAATGACTGTTTAGCTCACACCCAAGTGTTTTTTATCCATTCAGCTACTGGTATAACATCACAGGACCTCCATTGGATAGGTAACAGCATACAATCATAGTTGTGTTCTATAGCTTTAAAGCATTTCGATTTGTAGCCCATGGAGCTGATGGCTAGAATAGCTGGAGGTGGGGTTTTGGGTTAGAGGAGTATATATAGTGGCCATTTTAGATCAGTGGCCATATTAATTAATCCTCACTCACTTGTTATGTGCAGACTGTGTGGTGTCACTAGGCTGTAATGTAAACACTGCATTTTCTCCGAAAAGACAGTGTTTACAGCAAAAAGTCTGCAGGTAATGATTCTACTCACCAGAACAAATTCAATAAGCTGTAGTTGTTCTGGTGACTATAGTGTCCCTTTATTTTCTCACAATGTTTAGATTTTATTCATAAAAAAGTATCAAACGAGATAAAGAATGTATACTAGCAAGGAAATAAGCCCTGTGACACAAAAGATAAAGCGGATCAAAACATGAATACAAACGTATATACTTAGAGATGGGTACCACAGGATTCCTAAAATTCCAAGCAACATAGTGTGAACTGTAACTAGCACGTGTGTGTATATATAGGGAATGGGGTTGGAGTATAACTCACATGGCCCAGAGCTGTGTTATAGGCTCTAAGGTGCCACAAATGGCTAAGCGATCCAATAGCCCCAAAGATCAAGAACTAATGATGGATCTTCAGTATTTAAAAAAAAACTATTTATTTGGAAAAATATATAAGCAAACAAGCAACGGTACTTAAAAAAAGTGGGTACTAAAAATAGAGTGGTAGTAGGAGTTCCAAGTAAAGTTCACAATGGGTATCACTCACCACCTACTAGTAACCCAAATATTAAAGTGCCTGTTTTGTGATGCAGTCAGCAGACGCATTTCGGCAGTATAGCCTTTTCTTCCAGTGCTGATATTCTGGTGTGCTTTAGTTGGTTATATAGAGGTATCCATCATTAGTTCATCTATCTTCAATTTCCTGTAGTTACGGCCAGCTGCGACGTCATTTCCCGCTCCTCTTAATTATGTCGTTGGCTTGTGGAACGCATGTTGGAATGCAACGTCTCAGGCAGGGGTGGACTGACAGCCTTCTGGGCCCCCGGACAAAATTAGGTCCAGGGCCCTTCGAAGACAAAATATTAAAGTAGCACTATAATATTAGAGTAGAGCCGGGCTCCCTTGGGGGAATTCTCCTTCCTCTGCCGACGTCAGATTCGAATGCGCATTCGCCACGCACGCATTCAAACCGCCTATAGGAAAGCATTACTAAATGCTTTCCTATGGACGTCCACCTTGTCTTCTCGCTGTGATTTTCACAGTGAGAATCGCGGAAGCGCCTCTAACGAACTGTCAGTGAGACCGCCACTAGAAGCTGGATTAACCCTTAGTGAAACATAGCAGTTTCTCTGAAACTGCTATGTTTTCAGCTGCAGGGTTAAAACTAGAAGAACCTGGCACCCAGACCACTTAATTGAGCTGAAGTGGTCTGGGTGCCTATAGTGGTCCTTTAAGGACTAAGTAAATGTTAAAAAGAATTTTAAAGTAAGTAGTCAAACCGTTTGAGAACAGTTTGACAACTTACCTGGGGTCTGCTGGGACATGAGGCTGTAGTAGGGCATAGGAGCAGTGGTGTGTGTGAAAGGTTCAGTGTGTGTGTGGGGGGGGTGTAGTGTGTGTGTGTGTGTGTGTGCGTTTTGGCAGTGTATGTGTGTATGGGGGGCAGTGTGTGAATGTGTATGGTGTGGGGGCAGTGTGTGGGGGCAATGTATGTATGTGTATGGTGTGTGTGTGGGGGCAGTGTGTGTGTGTGGGCGGGCCGTGTGTGTGTATGGTGTGTATATATAGGTGGGCAGTGTATGCAGTGTGTGTGTGTATATATGGGTGGGCAGTGTATGTGTATATATGAGTGGGCAGTGTTTGTGTATATATGGGTGGGCAGTGTATTTGTATATATGGGTGGGCAATGTGTGTAGATATGGGTGGTCAATTTGTGTGTATATATGGGTGGGAAGTGTATGTGCATATATGGGTGGGTAGTTTATGCAGTGTGTGTATGTGTGGGCAGTGTATGTAGTGTGTGTGTGTATATATTGGTGGGCAGTGTATGTAGTGTGTGTGTGTGTATATCAATGGGTGGGCAGTGTCTGCAGTGTGTGTGTGTGTATGTATATATATATATATATATATATATATATATATGGGTGGGTGGGCAGTGTGTGTATGTATATATGTATATATATGTATATATATGTGTACATGGGTGGGCAGTGTGTGTATGGGGGGAGGGGGGGCAGTGTGTGTATGGGGGGAGGGGGGGCAGTGTGTGTATGGGGGGAGGGGGGCAGTGTGTGTATGGGGGGAGGGGGGCAGTGTGTGTATGGGGGGAGGGGGGGCAGTGTGTGTATGGGGGGAGGGGGGACAGTGTGTGTATGGGGGGAGGGGGCAGTGTGTGTATGGGGGGAGGGGGCAGTGTGTGTATGGGGGGAGGGGGGCAGTGTGTGTATGGGGGGAGGGGGGCAGTGTGTGTATGGGGGAGGTGGGGCAGTGTGTGTATGGGGGAGGGGGGGCAGTGTGTGTATGGGGGGAGGGGGGCAGTGTGTGTATGGGGGGAGGGGGGCAGTGTGTGTATGGGGGAGGGGGGGCAGTGTGTGTATGGGGAGGGGGGGCAGATGGGGGAGGGGGGCAGTGTGTGTATGGGGGAGGGGGGGGCAGTGTGTGTATGGGGGGAGGGGGGGCAGTGTGTGTATGGGGGAGGGGGGGCAGTGTGTGTATGGGGGGGGGGCAATGTGGGCCTGCTTACCTGTACAATCTGATGTTTTCTCCCTCCGTCTCCTGAAGCAGCACTTGTCAGGCCAGGCTCCTCTTCTCACCCTCCATCCATGCTGTGAGTGCTCCGTGTGAGAGGGAAGCAGGGGGTGATGTCACTTCCTGCCCCGCCTCCCATCCTCATACGGAGCACTGAGCAGGCAGAGAGAGAGGAGACCTGGCAGTGAGAGGTTTGCTGCCAGGTCTCTCACTGAATGATGGGGCGGGGGGAGGTATTTGCAGATTGATGGGTTGCAGGGCCCTTCAACTCATTATGGACCCCTGCAACCTTCTTACAGCACTTTCTTTAACTTCCTTCTGCTGTGGAGATCTCTGATCTCCACAGCAAACGCATGGCTGTGCTGCCGGGCCCCTGACTGACTCGGGCCCTCGGTCAGTGACCGATCTGCCCGACCTGTCAGTCCGCCCCTGGTCTCAGACGTTCCCTTTTGACGTCGTTCAAATCGATCTCGTAGTATAAGTCTTCCTCCAGCTATCAGAGTTCCTGTTAAAGAGCCTTAAATTGTTCAGTTCTCCATATTAATTATGGAAAAAAGTTCTTAAACATGAAAGAAGCATTTTGCAAAAGAACAACCAATTATTATTACCTTCTTTGAGGGAGAAAAAGAGGAATATATTAAAAAGGCATAATAATAATAATAATAATAATAATAATAATAATAATAATAATAATAATAATAAAATTAATATGAATATAAATATAAAATAAAACACATATATAGAGTGCATTTTGAAAGACATAAAAATGTGTATTCATAGAGGTCTCTTTTAAAATACTATAACATACATTTATATATTTCTATATTATACCACGCAGCATATAAAATTCATAATATACTGTATACAAAATATATAATGGTCAGACAGAAACAATGGAGAGAATGTTTTAAAAAATATAGAGAATTAAAAATAATTTTCACAGCGGCTACTCGATACAGCAAGGTCACTAACTGAGAGGGAACATTGAGGTGAAGAAAATGACACCACTTAAGCGACAGTTCAAGCAATACTCACCCATCACCCTGGTGAGGCCTACAAGCAAGGCAGGCGCAGGAGAGATGGCTGCTCCCCTGCTGCCACAACAAGGCAAAAACTTAAACTGGGGCCCGGTCCATCCCCACCCGAACCCCATGCAAAGTACTTGTAACATGACACCAACTACTACCGACAAGGCCAACAAAATGGCGGATGCCTCCCACGCTACTGACCCATGCAGTGCAGCGCTGGAAACGGAGCGCCGATTAAATAAAATCTTCGCCTCCTTTTGGGAGAAACTGGAGGCCTGCATGCAACCTCCAGTGCCGGAAAATCTGCCCACAGACCTGCTACAGAACCTACATCAGGCAGTCAAGCGGAGGGTAGCATTAACCCCCTCTGAAAATAAACTCACAAGTGGCAAGCACCAACAAGGAGCCATCTTGGGGTCGTGCTTCTGGAGCCCCACAGAGTGCAGCAGCAGACCAGGGGCGGCACCCAGAGACCTGGGAAAACCCAGGAGAGGGCGCCCAAGGCTACCTCACCTGCGAGTGGAGATGCGACACAAGCTCCGGAGGGGCAAAGTGGGCTCGAACAAGCTGGAGAAACAGCGGGACGCTAGGCCCCATGAAGCGACAGCCACAGGCAGATCCTCCCGTGGCAGTGGCATCCCACGATCGGTCCAGGAGACAGGCCACGCAACCACAAGACTGACTCAATATGCCCCACCAAGATCACGTCCACACGGCACAAGGTCCATACGCATCTCAACACATGGGCTACAGAGCTGGATGCCTCACCCTGCACAGTGTGGATACACACAGCCCCTGCAAGGCATCGGCTGACTTGAGAATCAAGCTGGGGACTCTAAGACAGGCAAGGTGCCTATTGCCTAGTACCTCTAAGTACTTTAGTTGAACATTCACATACGTTTAGCCTCTGCTATAGAGACAGTCCTAACCTACCTTGATTACTTGGGGGGACGAGTGGGGGGTCTTATTTTATGTTTATCTTATGTTTATGTTTATCTTATGTTTAGTTATTTGACAGAATGCTAATCGCTCTTATGCTTTGCATACATCACAGCTACACATCACATGCTCGCAAACTGTAATTTGCTTGTTGATCATCTGCTATGTCTAGCATTACTAACTTACTAAAAATGCTCACTCCTGCCATAACACTGTAAAATTGTTTGTATTATGTTTGCGCTTAAAGCTGTTAAGGCAATACAGGCATCGACGACTCATCTGCCTACACGCCATTGGGTCAAGACAGCTAATCCCGCGATGTCTTAGCTATACCATAGTTAATTATCTGGTTAACGGTATCTAATGTGAAAAAAATTGTAGGAACACAGCTTAATCTAGTACGCTAATCTCGCATATGGTTTCTTACTGCATAGACAGCTCTGACTAACCGATCTCCTACTCTACATAAACTTTAAAATGTGCAATCAGTATGCTGGACAACTAGCATAGTATGTTGGTTGTTGCATTCTCATCTCTCACAACTATCTAAGTTTAAAAACAGTCTTCACGTCATTATATATAAAACATGTGCATTGTATTCCCTTGTCATGCCTTACTACATTGATGTTTATTACTATATCGCGGGTACATGCTGTTGGGGCATGGCACACGCATTTGCAACTGTTATTTTTCCTTATGCACTCAAAAATAAAGAATTTATAAAAAAAAAATAATAATTTTCAAAAAAAATCAATGTTATAAAAATTATGTATGAAAATAATTTTAAAAGAATAAAAAAATATATATATATTTTATTTAGAAGTTACAGAAAATGTGCAAATTCAAAGTCTAAATTAAGACCACTTGGGAAGAGCATATTTACGTTGAAAACCCATCCACTTTCAACTTTTGCCAATTGTTTTAAAATTATCCTCCCCTCTCCAGTCTTTTTGTCTCTTATAAACCACCATGTACAATAATAAGGAGGGGAGGGATCACTATTGTGTTTTTCTGCAAAGTGAGTTGAAACGTTGTTTCATATACCCCTTCTGGATATTGCCCATGTGTTCTGCCATCTTTTCTTGAACGCCCTAGTCGTCATTCCTCTACATTGCAGTCCACATGGGCACCAGAGGAGGTATATGACATTTGAAGTATAGCAAGTGAGAACTTGTTTTATCTTAAAAGTCTTATTAGTGGAAAAATAAACTAAATCTGTGCTTTTTTTGTTTTTTTAAAAAGTGTCTTTTTACAAGCTGGACATGATTTACACAGGTAAACATTTTCTAGACTAAAATGGCATTTAACTAATTCATCTTTAATACAGCTAATTCTTAAAAATTGCTTTAAGTTCTTAGCTCCTCTATAAATTATGCGTGGTCGTACTCCAATTCCATTTTTTAAATAGGGTCACTTTTTTAAATAAACCAATATATGTTAATGATCTGTTTAGTTTGTCTAAAACTTTCATTATAATTAAAAATTAATTCAATATTTGCCTCCCCAGTCTCACCTTTAGTCTTTTCCGGTTTAAAATATTTTTTTTAAAAAGATTTTCTCTATTTTCTTGTCTCTTATGCATTCATCAATATTATTTGTGCCATATTTTTTTTTTTCTTTTAATCTGGTTTCTAGGAATGATGCTTCAACAAAGATTGCTTTATCACCAGTTTCTATATAAGCGTATTAACTGTACCTTTGGTATATTCTGAAGCCACAGGCTGTAGTGACAACTTGATGTATCCATTTACATTGACTTTTCTGAAAAAAAGTTTTCATTTTTATATTATTTTGATCTTTATATATTTCAAGGTCCAGAAAATGTATATTGTCCTGACTGTATTCACTGGTCAGGTTAATACCTATATTGTTCTGATTTAAATATTCTAAGAGACCTTTTAAAGACTCTTCTTCCCCCTGCCAGATGATGCCATCTATAAATCTGTGATAGAGGACTAGATTCAACGCCCAGCTATTTTTGGGGGATAAGACATACTTATTTTCCCAATGTGCCATAAACAAATTGGCATAGCTGGACGCGAATCTAGTCCCATCGCATTTCTCAATAACTGTAAGAAAAATTTGCCATCAAACCAGAAGTAATTGTTAATTTGATGCTATCTAAAATGAAAACAATTTGCTCTTCTTTTAAGTTACCATAAATATTTTAAAATTGTTCGACTGGTAAACCGCATAAATCATGCAATATATTTGTATATAAACTAGTTACATCACCAAAAAATAATTTTCTTTCCATTTAAAATCAAATAATATATCTAAAAGTTGGGTGGAATCTCTGAGATACGAAGGTTGAGATACGACGTAAGATTGTAATTTGTTATCCACATACTCGGATAAATTACTAAGTAAAGAACCAATTCCCGAGACAATTGGTCTACCGGGAGGGTTTTCATGGTTCTTGAGTATCTTTGGAAGGGTGTAGAACATTTGGGTCCTAGGGGTGACAATATCTAGGTATTCATACTCATTTTTGTTTAACATACCCAGTGTTCTACCCCTATCCAGCAATGCAGAAAAACCTTTTTTAATTTGGCCTATAGGGTCTGTAGTTAACTGTTTGTATGTAGTATTATCATTTAATTGGCGATACATGTCTTGTTAATATGTATCTTTACTTTGTAACTATACCCCTGTCTTTATCGGCTGATTTTATAACAATGTTCTGATCTGATTGTAGTTCTCTAATCATCATCCTCTGTTTGAAACTTAAATTGTTCTTGTTTTTATTATTTTGGTTCATTTCTCTTACTTCTTTCATTACTAATTGTTCAAAAACCCTCATTCCACCATTAATATATTGTTTAGGAAAGAAATGGGATTTCCCTTTTAGGTCTGTGTGGATGAAAACGTTCTGTGTGGGTTTATCCTCCCTTATCTTGGCAGGAACTTTTTTTAATTGTTCAAGGCATAACTTATGTAAAAATTCATGGACATCTATAAAAGTATTAAAAGGTTAATTAAAACAGGAAGGGACGATATTGAGACCTTTACTTAAAACTTCTATACGCGATTGTTCTAAAACTTTATCAGTAACGTAAAAATGCCTAACGATGGGGGTGCGTCCTGGCTGGCAACAAGAGCAGCCGCATGTTTGAGTAGCTCCGTACTACCCGGGCTCACAAACTAAATTTCAGTGACCAAAAAGGGACACATCAAGGCAAAAATATGTCCCAGAGCAAGCACAGAAGGCAGACTGAGAGGGGTGAGCAGTCTAACTTCTTTGGGGTGAAATCAGCACAGGGAAAGATCCATAACACCTTGGGCGAGACTCAAGATGGCGGAGATGATCTCCCGCAATCACAAGAGATTGCCAACGCAGACTTACCTGTCAGTGGATTCTCCAAACGATGCTGGTTGCACTCTCGGAAATGCTGCAACACTTGCTTCACAACTCCATCAAAGATCTGAGGTCAGATATCCAAGAATTGGGCATGAGAACGTTGACAACGGAGAGCAAAATAGAGGAGTATGCTGAGGCCCAAAACAACCTAACAGCAATAATAGCAGAACTGAAAGCACAAGTGCAGGGACAGGAGGCGAAAATGGCAGTTATGGAGGACAGAGGATGGCAGAACAACCTCCGGGTGGCCGAAACTGTAGGTCAAGCCAAAATGCCCACACACATTGGAGCGCTACTCCAATCTCTGGCACCTGACATACCCCAAGACATGCAGCTACTGGACAGGCTGCATAGGGTGCCTAAGCCGCAATTTTTACCATCCGATGTCCCAAGAGATATCATGATAAAGATGCACTACTACCACATTAAAGAAAGTATCCTGAAAGCTAGCAGGAACAAAACCAATGTACCCTAGGAGTACAAAGACATTAAAATATTTGCAGACATCTCCATCTTCATACTGAAGAGACGCAGACCCCTCTCAACCATTACCGAGCGACTGCGACAACATCCCCTACCATACCGCTGGGATATCCAGTCCAGCTTCTGGTGCAGAGAAACAGGAAAACTGTGACAATGATGACACCAGAAAACGGCGAAGCAACTCTCTAGGAATGGGGAATAGAGCGGCAAACAGTGCTGCAACGCCTGTCACCGCTGTGGAAAAAAGTCAAGGCCTTAGAGTGTCAGGGTATTTATATCGGCAGACATTTTGTGCTATGATAGAAATACGAAGTGTATATTCTGAAGTCATTATGAACAGACCAGACTCAATTTTGTTATTTTCAAGTTAACAAAAGACACAAGATTTCAATCCCTTCTGTAAAACTAACCACTGGCCAGAGCTGAATGGAATGTATAGTATAAACAAACCAAGTGATAAGAGACTGTCTAAAATGCTAATGGAATAGAATAAATTCTAAACCCAGACATAGGTGACAGAGAAGATTAAATAATTAAATTTTACTTTCTATATGTACAAAGTCCCATTGTACGTTTTGAGGTCATTTTTAGTTCACAAACTGTCATGTTAGAAATTACAGCAGAATTTGGAGACACATAGTCTGAAGAAAGCCCAAAGAAACTGTTAGATCTGACGAGAAAACTGAGTTATGGTAACATATAGATAAGCCAAAATGACGTTAAAATAGCCACCAGGAAAAGTTAACTCTTTCCTGGATAGGTATGTTTAGTGGGACGAGACTGCCATCTATAGTCCAAATACTAAAATGGTTATCTAGAAGGGAACCACACCCCTAGTGTTGTGATTGGTTTATTAGCCAGTGACGAACAGAGAATCTGTTCCTTTAAAAGTTAAGACAAAGGGAAGAGATTCATTCAGAGAATCAGGGCAATCGGCAATCAGAGCAATCAAAGATCAAGGCAGATGCAAGGGCATGCAAATATAGCAGAGAAGTGAGCAGTCGGGGACAATGCAGAGAGGCCTATGACACTCAAACTCTTACACTCCATGCAGAGAAAGAGACCCATGACAGACAAGTTCCTGAGACCACCTACCAATCTGATGAAAATATCTACTTACTGGTAATTATACTGGTTTCATTTAATTAATTTAAATTAATTAATATTTTCTAGTAGCATGATATATGACTGGATAAATCACGTTCAGATTTCGATATTCAGAAATCTTAGTTATGAAAGAATATATATGGTTATAGCATCCCAATCTGCAGATGGGATTAATATTAATTATATATATTGATGTAATTATTATCACATGTTAGCATATCGTGACATTTATCCATCTATTGATTTGCTATAAAATAAGATTAAATATCTGTTTAGGCAAATTAATAAAATATCAGCTTATAGAACATATAGATTTCTTCTCAGTGGATGGATTCAGGAAATGGCTAATGAACTGGTAAAATGTTATTTTATTTAAAATTACATAAGAATAGATCTTAAATGCCTAGAAGAGGTCTAGCCAGCATTGAAAGGGTTATTCTGTCAGCTAAGTTTTTACGACCTTACACTGCATTCTATTCTCTGTGAAACTTTCACATTCTTTCTCTGTGAAGAAAGTCGTAAATCCTGTCTTGACGGCTAATGTGTAGATTCTACACTGCGTTAACCATTAGGAGATGTTTTTATATTACCATATTGTATTGCATATTCATATTATACTGAAATTCCATTGATTATTGTCACGCATGTTACTCATTATTATTAGTTAAATTGTTAAAAATAAATTATATCTATTTTTATAAACAATTTGTGATTTCATTTATATGGTATACATTTCACTTACACGATACGTTCTTTGGGATCTGAGAATTTAAATAGTGGGAAATTCTCTCTGTTTACTATTATCCCATAAATATCCCCACAAGAGACACCTGGAGAGGGCCGGGGTCCAGATCGCCAGTGTCATGAACTTTTAAGTTGGAAGTATATTTATCTATTTGCTTATGCACAACACCCTGGGCCTGTGATTAGAAGGGCATCCTATCTAAAGAAACACTCACAGGTTCAACGGCCTTATATACCCTAAACACGCAAAACCAAAAAATATCACCTAGTGAGATACTGCAAGACCAAATAATAGATACCACAAAAAAAGTTACAACAACTTGCAATAGATAAGATGGGATACAAATCGAATTAAAAGCCAGAACTATACGAAAGGCAACAAGGCCAGTAAACTCTTAGCCCAACGACTACAGGACAAATTAACAAACCAAAAAATACCACACCTGGTAGCCCGAAGGGTAGACAAGATAATAACCCCAAAAGACATTAGCGATCAGTTCGCTAACTACTACGAGACATTATACAACCTGGGGGATAGACACAGACCAAGATCAACAGAGCCCAGGAAGCCTCCCCCTCCCCGATTCCAGTTCTTTGGTACCCAATACCTGCCAACCATCTCAGGCCTACTGCACAACACTGTTTGACAAGAACAAAGCTAGATGGTACAACAGACATACACACTAAGAAAGCACAGGGAACTAAAATGCTCTGTGTAAATTTGGGACATTTTTCTGTATCCCCAAACTCAATAAAAAAATTGTCAAATTGAAAAAAAAATGCCTAAAAATTTTACATCCTCCCCTTTTTTCTTTCTCTCAAAGATTATCCCTGATCTGACTCCTCTCCTACTTTTTTTGCCTTATTTAGGGGAATTGCCAAAGTCCCTTTTGGGTAATCCTCTCCCTAAAAAAGGGGAGGGTTGTCTACCTTTGTTTCCCGTTGAGGTTTTAGAGAGGAGTCTGTATCTATTTGGTTGTACAAACTTGTCAAATGCTTCCATATGATTATCATTTTTCTTTATATGTAATGATTTTCTTGGAGGTAACTTATCATGCTTTTGTTGAAAATTATTTTTAGAATTAAAATTATTGTGATGTGGCTGATCTTTAAGACTATTATTTAATTGTTTGAAATATGATTCTCATTTTTGTAAAAACTTCTTTGAAGAAGAGCACTTGGTTGTGAGCGTAATCATTTTTATCCGTTAGGAATTTTGTCTTTTTAATAGTCACTATATCCTGTTCAACCTCATTTACATTTTCTTTAACTGACTCAAGCGATTTTCGACCTCATCACATCTTTTTAATTCTCTCAATTTTTTTTAAATTAATTGCATTACTACAAAAGGCTTATAAAATACAAAGTTTGGAAATAAGGTGTTTGTTGTAAACAGTGCCCAAAAAATATATATGGGGGATTTACTGCTGTTAAAATAAAAAAAAGACATATGTTAAATTTAAATTACTCACCCACTCTGCAGAGTTCAAAACAGAAACACACAGCTTTTCCTGGTTTCTCCCTATCAGCTCAGTGGACCTTCAGTATATAGACCGTATATCTCCACTCCTCCTCCACACACACCGCATGTGCTGCCCGGCTAAAATGGAAGGAGGCTCTGAAGGGAGCATGCTGCTTCTCGTGGGAGGTCGGCTTGCTCTCTGCTCTCCATGGCAACAGACATTCATCAGGAAGCAGGGACAGAGCAGAGAGAGCAGCAAGTGTGAGGAGGCGTCAGATTGATCAGGTTTTTTTTTTTTCTTACAGCTTTTATCTAAAGCTGAAATGTGTATCTCTCACTAGGCAAACAAGGCATTTTGCTGCCCCATTGGCAAGTGCAGCCCAAGGCAAATGCCTGGTTTGCCTCGTGATAGATACACCCCTGCATCCATCCTTAAGCAGGGCCGGATTAAGAGCACAGTGGGCCTGGTGCTGACAATTATGATGGGCCTAATTACTGAATCTTATCGACTAAAAACACTAAAACAGTCATACCTCCCAAGCGTCATGTATCTGATCGAGATGGTGCTGGAGGGAAACTCATAGGATGCAGCTATAAGAAAACACATACTCTATGCTAATCTATCTATAATTTATGCTTTCATCTTTCAAGTAAATCCATAACCCCTAACAGCAGTGTCCAGTGAAGCAGGAAGTCAATGGGCGGGGTAAAAGGGTGTGTGCCACTGGTGCGAATCACGTGACCAGACCTGCCAAAAGAGGTGAACAAGCCCAAAAAGGGGGCATGTTTGTCCAAAGAATTTGAAGGACAGCCTGGCATGAATGCATGTCAGGCTGCCTGCCAATCCTGCAGGCTGTCCAACTAAGGGCATACTATGCAGGCAGCACCCTGAGCTTGACATAAATGCGTCTAATGATGCGCTCACTCCATGCTTTCTAAGGACTGTCCCCTAGCACTCACTGGTCCACTTGTCTCCTTACCTTCTTACTAGCAGGCAGAAGTTCCTGGTATATAGTCTGAGACAGAGAAAATCAAGTGTATCGAGCGAGTGTAGAAGAAAGGAGACATGCCACAGTGTTAGAGAGACCAACGTCTGCATTACCTAAACTAATTTTATTGTCAGTCAGTCCACACAAGTTTTGTTTCCATACATCTTCCATAAGCTTCCAAACTTAAAGGGACACTATAGTCACCAGAACAACTACAGCTTATTGTATTTGTTCTGGTAAGTAGAATCATTCCATTCAGGCTTTTTGCAGTAAACACTGTCTTTTCAGAGAAAATAACTCCACTGGCCGCTCCTTAGATTGCTGCTAGAGGTGCTTCCTGGGGCAGTACTGCCTAGTGTGCAGCAGTGCCATTCAGTGTTTCCACCCTCTGCATGCAGACCCTGAACTTTCCTCATAGAGATGCATTGATTCAATTTATCTTTATGAGGAGATGCTGATTGGCCAGGGCTATGTTGGACTTGTGCTGGCTCTGCCCCTGATCTGCCTAGTTGACAGTCTCAGCCAATCCTATAGGAAGTATTGTAATTTGCTCAGACCACCACTTCTGATGTCAGCAGACAGTTCAGAGGCAGAGCCAGCAACTGCCTACTTGAATACAAGTAATATTTTACTATATTTAAGGAGGCAAGAAAGGGCCAGGGTGGCGGTTTTAACATAATAGGGTCAGAAATACATGATTGTGTTCCTGACCCTATAGTGCTCCTTTAAGCAAGAGTATGTGAAGAGTAGTTAAGGTTGCCACCTTTCTTTGTAAAAAATACCAGCCTTAATCATTTGTATAATTAATTAGTTATGATGTAAATCACAAGGAGTGACATCAGAGAAAATTCACCAACACACTACTCACAGTTTGATTCTGCTGTATAGATGGATTGCTCCCAGTGTCTTCCTGTCTCTGTGTCTCAGTGTCCCTATGTATCACAGTGTCAGTGTCCCCATGTCGCCCAGTCCCCTAGTCTCCCAGTGTCTCAGTGTCTCAGTTTCTCCCAGTGTCCCAATGTCTCAGTGTGTCCCCATGTCACTAGGATACTGGGGACACTGAGACATGGGGACACTGAGAGACATGGGGACACTGAGAGACATGGGGACACTGAGAGACATGGGGACACTGGGACATTTAGGGAAACTGGGAGAAATGGGGACACATACACTAGGGACACAGACACTGGGAGACATGGGGACACAAACATTTGGGGACACTAAGACACTAGGGACACCGAGACATGGAAACACAGACACTGGGAGACTAGGGGACACTGGCTGGGAGACCGACAGTTGGGGACACTGGGGGACATGGGGTCAGTTGTGGACATAGACATGGGGACACTGGGACATATATGGACACTGGGAGACATGGGGACACTAGGCACACTGAGACACTAGGAACACAGACACTGGGGGACAATGAAACATTTGGGGACACTAAGACACTAGTGACACAGACATGGAAACACAGACACTGGGAGACTAGGGGACACTGGGAGACTAGGTGACACTGGCTGGGAGACAGACACTTGGGGACACTAGGAGACATGGGGACAGTTGTAGACATAGCCATGAGGACACTGGGACATATAGGGACACCTGGGGACACTAGGCACACTGAGAGACATGGGACACTGGGAGACTTGGGGACACTGACACACTAGGGACACTGGCTGGGGGACACGGGGACACTGGGAGACATGAGGACATAGTGTCTCCGTGTCCCAATGTCTCAGTGTCTCCCAATGTCCCTATGTCTCACAGAGTCCCCATGTGTCTCAGCATCCCCTAGTGTCTGTGTCCCCATGTTTTCAAGTGTCTCAGTGTTCCCAGGTCTCCCAGTGTCTGTGTCCCCATGTGTCCTAGTGTCTCAGTGTCCCCTAGTGTCTGTGTCCCCATGTGTCCCCTAGTGTCTCAGTGTCCCCTAGTGTCTCAGTGTCCCCTAGTGTCTCAGTGTCCCCTAGTGTCTCAGTGTCCCCATGTGTCCCCTAGTGTCTCTGTGTCCCTGCTGCCTTTCCCCCCCATCCCTCACTTACCTGAGCTGTAGAGCTGCTGTCTGTACTCTGTGCTGTGTTGCTGCTCCCCCACGGATCAGTGAGTAGTACAGAGAGGCAGGGATATGCTATAACTTCCTATCCCTGCCTCTCTCCACACACAGTAACCCCTACTGGCCGGTGCCGGTAATGCAGAGTAATCACCATTTATTCTGAGAAAAATACCTGCATTTGTATTGCCGGTATTACTGCAATACCGGCACAGCCAGGCAGCCTCAAATACCGGCTGTGCAAGTAAAATACCAGTAGTGTGTAAAAAAGCAAAAACGTAAGGGCTCCATCAGCCCCTATGTTAATCCGGCCCTGTCCTTAAGGGGTTATGTGTACTAAATTAGGGAGCTGTTGTGTTTAGTAGATACCTCCCTAATTTGGTATCCTTAAAATGACAATCACACATAAGGCTACCAAATTAGAGTGCTATCTACAAAAGAGCTCTCTAATTTAGTACCCTTAAATATGACAGCTTCCTAATTTGGTACCTTAATGTAAGAGTATCATATTTAATGGCTCCAAATTAGGGAGATTTGTAGTAGATAATCCCACATAATGGTACCAAAAAGGGAGTCATCTACTAAATAGTTTCCAAATTTGTCAATCTCACATACGGATACCAAATGAGGGAGCTTTTAGTAGATAGCTCCCTAATTTGGTGCCATCATGTAAAATTAAATACTAAATAACTCCCTAATTTGGTAACCTTGAATATGGCAAATACACAAGAGAGTACAAAATTAGGGAACTATCTACTAGTCCATTTTCTTAATTTTGCTATTTCACTGGCTTAGTAGAAGTCCCTAATTTGCTATCCTTATGAAAAGAAATTGATCTGAAATATTTTGTTTATATAAAGATTTGTTCGGCATTCATTCATTTTCAGTTCCTTTTAGGGTGTAAAGAATTCAAAATAAAAAATTGGCTAAATTGTTGATAATGTTCCGAGACTAAGACTGATATTCAAGTGATTTCTGAATATCTTTATACAGCTTATTTATTGTCATACCTGTTCTTTAAGCCAGATGTCGTCCAATGGTTCTGGGCACTCTCTCCCAATTTCCATGCCGGGTGCGATGATGTTGGACATTGTTCCAACGTTGGCATTGACGCAGAATGCTCTGTCTTTCTCTCCCTTTATTTTAATTGCGGCCCACATTGTGTGGGCACACTGCCAGTACTCCATGCCGCTACTATACATGCCGCATTCATTTTGGCAATTTACTTGACGCAAGCCAATCAGAGGCCTATATTAAGGCCTTGTGACTGCTCCTCATTGCCCTGTCATTGATTTTAGTAGCCCAAGAGTTTGTTCCTTATTCCTTGCTACTTCTGGTATTTGACTTCTCTTTGTTTACACGTGTATTCTGAATTCTGGTATCCCTGACCCTTGACTCTGCTACTTTTGTATATTAGTCTCCAATCCTGACCTAGGCCCCATTTGACTACTCTATATCCTATACATTCTATATATGTTAAGCCCAGCCATTCTAAGGTCCGTTATTACGTCTTTTCTGTGTAGAGTTCTACATGCCTCACTGTTTGCGAAATAGGGCGCCTGACCTTGACACATATTGCATGTTTAGTTTTTTTAAGTTAGAAATAAGGCTAGAGCTCCTTTAATCTCATGGTAAACCAGTGATATTTATGTTCCAGTCTGCACCAAACTTGGCGTTCATTAATTTATAGGCCATAGCTGCTGTCATTAATTCAGCCTGCTTCCTGATAATAATATGGCAGAAGAAAAGCTGGGAGACAGAAACAATATGATTCTTTCTCCTCGGCACCTCACCTGCTATAAAATTATTGGTAGGGGGTTGAATTAAAATGATGGTATTCTAGATTAGACCTGACAATTTACCCTACCCAACTTCTAGGATGGAGGTGGCAAAGAAAGAGAGCAGACTCTCAAGCAGACCACGCATGGAGCACTGTTGAAGACCAATTTGAAAAGGCAGGGCAGGTCCCTGGGACCTGTTTTTGCTGAGACAGTACCCTAAAATTCAGGACTGTTGGCACCCTGCATTCCAAAGAACTCTACACAAGATAATATTCACTGTGCAGGGGATTTCAAAATATTTTCATATCCCATACAGCAGGATGGGTGATGGTACACAATGCAGTATAAAAATAATTGACCAATGACTCACATGTCATTGTGACAAAATATTACCAGCACTTGATTAATATATTTTCATTTTATCCAACTAATGCTAATAAATGTTGATTTTAACGATGATAACTGAATCAAACCAGACACACACTCTACAGTGTCTTGGAAAAGTATTCACCCCCTTGACTTTTTACCTATTTTGTTACATTATAGCCTTAAGTTCAATGTTTAATTAATCTGAATTTTATGTGATGAATCAGAACACAATAGTCTAAGTTGGTGAAGTGAAATGAGAAAAATATATACATAAAACATTTTTTTAGAAAAAGAAAACAGAAAATTGGCATGTGCGTATGTATTCACCCCCCTTTGTTATGAAGCCCATAAAAAGCTCTGGTGCAACCAATTACCTTCAGAAGTCACATACTTAGTGAAATGATGTCCACCTATGTGCAATCTAAGTGTCACATGATCTGTCATTACATATACACACCTTTTTTTTAAAGGCCCCAGAGGCTGCAACACCTAAGAAATAGGCACTACTAACTAAACACTGCCTTGAAGACCAAGGAACTCTCCAAACAAGTAAGGGACAATGTTGTTGAGAAGTACAAGTCAGGGATAGGTTATAAAAAAATATCCAAATCTTTGATGATCCCCAGGAGCAACATCAAATCTATCATAACCAAATGGAAAGAACTTGGCACAACAGCAAACCTGCCAAGAGACGGCCGCCCACCAAAACTCATGGACCCGGCAAGGAGGGCACAGAGACCTAAGGTAACCCTGGAGGAGCTGCAGAGTTCCACAGCAGAGACTGGAATATCTGTACATAGGACGACAATAAGCCATACGCTCCATAGAGTTGAGCTTTATTGCAGAGTGGCCAGAAGAAAGCCATTAGTTTCAGCAAAAAACAAAATGTCACATATTGAGTTTGCGAAAAGGCATGTGGGAGACTCCAAAAATGTATGGAGGGAGGTGCTCTGGTCTGATGAGACTAAAATTGAACTTTTCAACCATCAAAGAAAACGCTATGTCTGGCGCAAACCCAACACATCACATCACCCAAAGAACACCATCCCCACAGTGAAACATGGTGGTGGCAGCATCATGCTTCAAATTTTTTACAAGACGGGACTGGGAAACTGGTCGGAGTTGAGGGAAAGATGGATGGTGCTAAATACAGGGATATTCTTGAGCAAAACCTGTACCACTCTGTGCGTGATTTGAGGCTAGGACGGAGGTTCACCTTCCAGCAGGACAATGACCCCAAACACACTGCTAAAGCAACACTTAAATGGTTTAAGGGGAAACATGTAAATGTGTTGGAATGGCCTAGTCAAAGCCCAGACCTCAATCCAATAGAAATTCTGTGGTCAGACTTAAAGATTGCTGTTCACGAGCGCAAACCATCCAACTTGAAGGAGCTGGAGCAGTTTTGTAAGGAGGAATGGGAAAAAAATCACAGTGGTAAGATGTGGCAAGCCCTTAGAGACTTATCCAAAGCAACTTGGAGCTGTGATTGCCGGAAAAGGTGGCTCTACAAAGTATTGACTTTAGGGGGTGAATAGTTATGCACATTGACTTTTTTCTGTTATTTTGACCTATTTGTTGTTTGCTTCACAATAAAAAAAATAAATGAAAAACTTCAAATTTGTGGGCATGTTCTGTAAATGAAATGATGGAAATCCTCAAACAATCCATGGTAATACCAGGTTGTGAGGCAACAAAACACAAAAAAGGGCAATGGGAGTGAATACTTTTTGCAAGACACTGTATTTAATGAAGTTGAGATTATGATGGTCAACAAAGAGTATTGATTTGATTGCAGTTTAATAGGTATGCACATTATGGAATGATTCAATAATTGAATGATCCAGGAAGATGCTGAGAGGACTTTGTAACCAAAGTATTATTTACATAGTAAATAGAGCAAACAAAATATTAAAATAAAACTGTGAAAGATAAGTTCCTGAACTCACCATATGCAAATTAAATATTCTCTGCTGTAAAGGTTCTTTTGCACATAGTGGCATGCGTGGTGTCATTATAGGAAAATGGAGAATACATTTAAAACACCATAATAATAGAGTCAAAAAATCTATACAATGTTCAAATTGCACAAATTGGAATTTATAGTCAGTTAGTGTTTTGATGATGCAGAATATGTGTGAGTGCAGTTATGATTTCTACACATTATGTTTGCAAATTCTAACTCAAATGATATGGCTTGCTCACAAAAAAAATCAGCTATACCCTAGTAGCAAAAAGCATGCAAAAATTGAGTAAAGCCCAACACAATCTTCTTCAAGCTAGAGCTGTAAGATAACGTGAGAATGGTTTGTCAGAAAAACAATTTATTTTACAATCGTGCCCAGCAAGAATGACATAGTTTACAAATCACAGCCCTATGCTATGTACTCTTGCTCCAGACTGTTTGATTTGAAGAAGCCACCATGTCCATTGCTGCCTAGTCTGTATAAAGTCCCCATCTCATGGGCATGGGTCCTAATAAATAACATTATGTTCTGAATTTTATTAAAATCTGTGCTTTTTGAATCTTTCAAATCCTAACCTTGGTATAGGATTAAAATGTGAAAACACTGATTTTAATCCGGACACCAAATGCATCTGGGTGATAACTCTGGCAGATTCACTCTGGCTGACCAAATGGTAAATATGAGAATTACCATTGTGGTCAGATTATCTGCCATTTTCACCAGTCCGTACAGTTGTAATACTAACACTTACATGAATTTCATAAGGAAAAGTTATTAAAATCTTGAGAGAATAAAACGCTAAAGTGTATTTAAAGTTCATACCCCTGCATTCAGATGCCAACACTACACATAAAACACACCCCTGCATTCACACACCAACATTACAGACCAACATACCCTGCATTCATACACTAACACTACATAAGAAATATTGCATTCAAGCACCAACACTACACACAACCCTTCATTTAAATGCCAACACTACACACAAACAAACCCCCTGCATTCAAACATCAGCATTATACACAAATAAACATTCAAAGTATACTCCATACAAAATCATGCCTACATTTACAGATACTGCATAACAATAGAACTCTGCAAGAATAGGTAAATGGATCCACAGCTGGCAAAGCATCGTGAGGCTCTACATATTGGCCATGTCTGCTCTATAGCTGATGTGGAATCCTTAACAAATTCTTGCACCATGGCCATGAGGTTTCTAGTAATGCCCCTGAGTGTGGAATGATGACGAGGGAGGCATATGTGGGGAGAGACACTTTGGTCTCTCACACATAGCAAAGAGAGATGAGGTGACATACATAAATTGGGAAGATGAAAATGAAAACAAGTGAGGGAGACACAAGTGTGGATAGAATGCTTGGGAGACAAGTGGGAGCAAATTGGTAGGAGACAGGAGTGTGAGTGAGTTGGAAGTTGTAACGGAGCTTCAGTACTCCAACTGAGTACCTCCACCAAGTGTGCTACCTCTTACTTATCAGGGACCTTGGAGCACTTCATATCCAGTCACCGAGGCTTGTCTGGGACCACTGAGGGCCTTTTCCACCCTGGACCAGGCTACTGTGTATGTAGCCCTGAACACCCATTCTATCAGCAAATTATATCCATTTCCCCAAACACCAGATGACACATGGTGAAGGTTAACACAGCAACTTCTTTACTAGACATAGCACACACATTTTAAGCCCCATTTACAAACAATAGGGTGCATGAAGCACTATAGTACAAGGAAGGGTGGGGTCAGACAATAGCAAGGCCTGATGAAAGATTGAGGAGGGACAAAGCAGCTAGTTCAAACTAGTCTGGCAGTGTCCCTGGGACAACACCCTGCTGGAGAAACAATGGGACATTAAACATACCCTGCACTAATACTGGGCACAGGGCGACCAAAACACAAGATGGGGACCTACATATATTGTCTGTCTTCCATTCTCAGTGACTGTGACTACTGTCACAGAAGAGGTAGACACAAATAGTGGACTGATTATGGGTAGGCGATACAAACAAAGACAGAATGGGAAGATTACATACATTGTGGAAATATGAGAAAGATAGAGGCATAAGGAAATGTGGAAATAAGGAAGGACAAATATATGCATTCAGGAATTCACACACTTGTGAGATGCACAAATACACACCTACATTCACACATACACTACACAGAAGCAAACTATATTTAAACATATGACTCTGCATACAAATAAGGAACCTTATGTTGAGTTGGCGATAATAAAAATGGTTAAAGGCGACAGCCCTGCCACATTAACAGCAATAAATTGTCAGAGCAGGATCTTGTTATACCAAATCCAAATATTTTGGACAGATTGCTCGCTATTTCATATTAATTATAAGGGACATATTTTGGATATCAGAAAATTCTTCATTTTTTTTAACCACTTGAAATCTCTTTGACATAAATTAGATAAACTGTAGTTAATATGGTGCTTACAAATATGCATTAGGTTTTAAGTAACCTAGCTATACCTTTGTCCTAGTACCTGTCTTTAAGTTTAGTGTATCAGATAACTGCAGCAAATATGTAAAAACACAATAACAAAAAAAACACAATAATAAAAATAAACTAGTGCCAGCTGTAGTTCAATTGCTATAGCCTTTTAGTAGTCACACTTAGCAAGTAATGAGTGGAACTGTGGCCAATTGGATAAAAGCACATACCTGACTGGTGGAACCTCTTTCTGGTCTGAGACACGTCTGTCTGATACAGAAACGTGTTTGCGCAAATATTGTTTTGGGATCTTAAAGGTTAGTATTACATGTTGTGCAATATCTATATCTATATATTGCATTAAAAACAAATGGGATCACTTAAGTTATACCATGTTCATTTAAGCACAGTGTGAAATCACTGGCCTGTAACTTGTGATACTCACTGTTGTACAGATGGATAATCTATTTAGAAATAAAAAAAATATCCTACCACCTTTCCGCTTGATCCAGTACCTTCCCACCTTATCAGATCTCTCTCCCCTTGTCTTGTACCTTCCTCAATAGTGTTGTCGCGAACCCGAAATTTTCGGTTCGCGAATGGCGAACGCGAACTTCCTCAAATGTTCGCGAACCGCGCGAACCACCATTGACTTCAATGGGCAGGCGAATTTTAAAACCAACAGGGACTCTTTCTGGCCACAAAAGTGATGGAAAAGTTGTTTCAAGGGGACTAACACCTGGACTGTGGCATGCCGGAGGGGGATCCATGGCAAAACTCCCATGGAAAATTACACAGTTGATGCAGAGTCTGCTTTTAATCCATAAAGGGCATAAATCACCTAACATTCCTAAATTGTTTGGAATAACGTGCTTTAAAACATCAGGTATGATGTTGTATCGATCAGGTAGTGTAAGGGTTACGCCCGCTTCACAGTGACAGACCAAACTCCCCGTTTAACGCACCGCAAACAGTCCTCTATATACAGAGTAAACATGGCTCCCTCTATATACAGAGTAACATGGCTCCCTCTGTATACTGTGTAAACATGGCTCCCCTCTATATACAGTGTAAACATGGCTCCCTCTATATACAGTGTAACATGGCTCCCTCTATATACAGTGTAACATGGCTCCCTCTATATACAGTGTAACATGGCTCCCATCTATATACAGAGTAACATGGCTTCCCTCTATATACCGTGTAAACATGGCTCCCTCTATATACAGAATAACATGGCTTCCCTCTATATACCGTGTAAACATGGCTCCCCTCTGTATATAGAGGGAGCCATGTTACTCTGTATATAGAGGGAGCCATGTTACTCTGTATATAGAGGGAGCCATGTTTCCACTGTATATAGTGTAACATGGCTCCCCTCTATATACAGAGTAACATGGCTCCCCTCTATATACAGTGTAAACATGGCTCCTCTCTATATACAGAGTAACATGGCTCCCCTCTATACAGGGGCGTACCTGGAGCATTTGGCACCCGGGGCGGATCCTTTATTTGGCACCCCCCTCCCCAACTTTGAAATGTAAAAAACAGCTGCAATTTTTTTTAAATGTATGTTTATGCCGTGTGTGTATATTGTGTGTGTATAGTGAGTGTGTATAGTGTGTACAGTGTGTGTATAGAGTGTGTATAGTGTGTGCAGTGTGTGTATAGAGTGTGTAGTGTGTGTATAGTGTGTGCAGTGTGTGCATAGTGTGTACAGTGTGTGTGTATATTGTGTGTATAGTGTATGCAGTGTGTGTATAGTGTGTACAGTGTGTGTATAGTTAGTGCAGTGTGTGTATAGTGTATGCAGTGTGTGCAGTGTGTATAGAGTATGCAGTGTGTGTATAGTGTGTATGCAGTGTGTGTAGTGTGTGTATGCAGTGTGTAGTGTGTGTGTGCATAGTGTATTGTGTGTGTAGTGTGTGCAGTGTGTGTCCCCAAGCCCCTAGTCACACAGCCAAATAAAAAAGCCCCTACCTACCCCCCTCACCCTAAAAAATAGTGAAGGGGGAATAAAATTACTACCCTGTCAAGTAAAATTCAACTTACTATTCAACATCTTCTTCTTCTAAAATCTTCATTTTTTTTAGCCCCAAAAAAGGCCAAATAAAAAGCCATCATACCCGTCGAACTTAAAAATAAAATAAAAAACCCGAGCACAAAAAAAAATTAATCCATCTTCACCCATGGAGGGCTCCGTGTCAGTGTTTATCAGGGATCCTTAGGATAGGTGTCAATCCATATCTGCCAAGTGACCCTATGTAGGGGGAACAGTCCCTATTCTGCTCTGTGTCAGTGTCTGGAGGGAGTATCTGCAGTAACACAGAGTGTCTGGAGGGAGTATCTGCAGTAACACAGAGTGTCTGGGGGTAGTATCTACTTGTAACATTTATATGCACTAAAAAAAAAAAAAAATTGAAAAAAAAAAATGGTTGCAGCTTCCGAATTAATCTAAAATGGATGCTGTCCAGTAGGTGGGAGGGTCTGCTAGGGAGGGTGTGCTGCTGATTGGCTGTAATGTGTCTGCTGACTGTGAGGTACAGGGTCAAAGTTTACTCAATGATGACGAATAGGGGGCGGACCGAACACCGCATGTGTTCGCCTGCGGTGGCGGACGCGAACATGCTATGTTCGCCGGGAACTATTCGCCGGCGAACAGTTCGGTACATCACTATTCCTCAACACACATTCTAAACTGCTCTCTTTCATCTCTTTCATCTCGTGTTGTCCCTGCTCCCCTTAAGCATGCTACTGTCGTACCTATCCTAAAAAAAGCCATCCCTAGTCCCCTTCCAACTATTGTCCCATATCCCTGCTTCCTTTTTCCTCAAAGCTTCTAGAAAGACTTGTCTATACTCATATGACTCTTTTCTTTATTTTAGACGTGCACTGTTGGATACAAGCTTTGTCAAGATGTATTGCACTTTTTTTTTTTTTATAAACATAGAACTAGCTTTTCGCAGAAAGCTTAAACACATCAAGGTAATACAAACATGTCAGTGTATTAATCTGAATGCGTTGAACAGTTAACAATTTAGTTGGTACATGGAAGCATTAATATGGCAGAATTGGCCTAACATCCATTTGCTAGCTGTTCCTCCGGCGTGGTTATAACAAAGTAAATGCTACTAGCAAGTGAGTGTGACAAGGAAGGAAAAAAATCTCCGAAGCATATTCGGTTTCTTTTCCGGTATAAATGAATGCTTATCTACGCTATTTTCCGGACTCAATATTAACGTGGTGTCATAAGCTGAGCACGCTGCTGAATTCCAGGGCGTGTATGGTTTATTCTTGTCCGGTGGGTATGGGGACGTTAGTGTCTGCTTTTGTAAGGGCGTTAGTGACAATAAGTGCGGATGGGGCAATTAAGAATCAGGTTGTATGATACCGTGCTAGAGTGGCTGCACTCGTGTTGGTAAGTCTTTTTGCTGGGTTACGTGCCAGATGAGTTACCTGGTGGTCGCGTGTTTATATGCTGTGTGGTGGCTCATTTAACTTTACCTAGCTGTACCTCTTGGTGTGTAAGGATTGGGTGTCAAGTTACCCATTGTTCGGGCAGGCCTATCTGCGTATCATTAACATTTACAAAACTTTTACAGAGTCTGTGCGCTTATCGCAATTTCAAGCAACATTTCTGAGGAGGAATTGCACATAACATTGGCATAAAACGACTGTATATAACGGCTGCCTATACCAGATACGGAAAACGATTGCAAAAAATGCATGCTGATTATAATTGCCTATAACTGGTGCATAGTATGGTTGCATAAGGTATATACCTATAGAGGTTGCCCAGGCCATTTGTACCCAGTATTTGCCTATAACGGTTGGATAGTGTTTGTATTGAAACCTTTGCTTACACCTGTCGCTTAAGGTCGTTGTATGTGTGGATCGTGTTGATCGTGTGCACATAGTTGCTACTTATAGTGAATGCACCGGGAGTCTGCATAAAATAATGACATGTTTCGATTGCGCTGAACTGATGAATCCGGTATTTGCATAAAATGTGTGTAGAGACCATTGGCTCCTGATGTTTGCCTGCGGTAATAGTGTGAACCGATTACATGCAATGTTTGCACACCACGGAGTACCGTGGTGGTCTAGTGTCACTAGGGTAAGCTGGAATGGAACTAATTACATGCAATGACAAATAGTTTACCAGTGGTTAACCAAATATAAATGAAATCTATAACGTTATAAACAACAGTATTGAACCTCTGAGTAAGTCCTAAAGAACGTATAGGCTGCGAGTGTGAGGAGCGGGCAGCAGCACACCCAATTTCGTTAACCAGGGGCCGTGCTGGGGTGGAAGTTCAGTGCGCCTTTGGCTGGAGGAAGATGTCGGAGGCCAGGTATGTCTCTTTAGTCAGAGTTCGTTCCGGACCTGGTCTGGAGTATCTTATAAAACGGGCAGCGTGGCGGGCAGTTCCGCCCATGTCTGGCGTTGGCGAGTCCAATGCGGTAAAGAATTCAAGATGTGGCTGCTGCATAGGCCTCAGTGGCTCTCTGTCTGGGTTGGAATTCCGCTGCATGTACGGGGTCTAGGCCTCTAGAGGAAGTAGGTGCCTCTTGTCCCAAGGAGTCCGAGGGGAGGTCCAGGCCTCTTAATGCTGCTGCAGCTTCTTGTAGGTCGTGTATGACATGTGTTGTGTCCCCTTTGGCAATAAGCAGTGTGTTGGCTGGGCCCCATCGGTACTGCAGTTGATGTGTGCGCAGTAAGGTGGTGAACGGTTTCAGCGACCGCCTCCATGCTAACGTTCCACCAGAGAGGTCTGCATAAAAGGAGAGTTCCATCCCCTCGAAATGATAGGTTGGCTGACCTCTGGAGGCTGCTAGTACCGCAGCTTTATCTCTGCGGTTCAGGAACTGAATCACCAAGTCTCCGGTGGCTGAAGCTGGTGCCTTTGCTGGTTTCTGCAAGCGAAATATGCCCGTTAGTTGGGTCGCTTTGGCCATTTTGGGAGTCAAAAGTGCCGTTAGGAGCCGCCTGGTGAAATGTGGAAGTTCAGCTTCTGTAATGTCTACCGCTACTCCCCTGACTTTCAAGTTGTTCTGACGCCGCTTATCTTCCTGGGCGTTGAGCTTGCGTTCCGCGAGGAGACTATGTTGCTTAAGCTCCCGGACCGCTCGCTGCAGCTCTTTGATTTGGGCCACCTGGGTGTTGGAAGTACTTTCCACTACTCCCAGTCTGCTGGACAGTCCGCGTAGGTCGTCACGAATTGCGGCCACATCTGTTGAGATTTTCTGGTGGTGGTCCGCCATTAGCTTGCTAATTGCCTCCATCGTGACCGGTGTGGAAGTTGCTGTAGGCGGTGGGGGTACCTGTCGTGCCGGCGATTGCCTCTGTGGCACCGGTAAGTACTCCCCCTCCGTTTCATCCGACATGTCGTCGTCGAAGTCCGAACAGCCGCCGTGCAGAGACGCCATGTTGGGGCCTGGTGCATTCAGGGCCTGCTTCCAGAGGTCCCCGATGCTCATGCCCGGCCGGGGTTTGTCGGGCTTTTGTTTTTTAGTCTTACGGCCCATGTGGTTCAGGTGAGGTAAGTGGTCCCTCCGGTGAATGTCTGAGGTGGCGTAACCCCTTTTTTTCGGTTGTTTTTCGATTATTTTTTCGTTTTTGTCCCGGAGCTCTGCGGCCATGCGTCCGATCGCTTCAGTGGTTAGACTCCGCCCCCCATATGACTCTTTTCCTAAATTCCAGCTGCCTCCTCGATCCTCTTCAATCTGGCGTTCACCCCCTCCACTCTACTGAGACTGCTCATATTAAAGTTACAAATGACCTAATCACAGCTAAATCCAAAGGCCACTACTCCGTACTAATTTGTCTTGACATCTCTGCTGCCTTTGACACTGTTGATCATGTCCTCCTTCTCCAAACTCTTCAATCCCTCGGTCTATGTGACACTGTCCTCTCGTGGTTCTCTTCCTATCTCTCGCAATGTTCGTTTAGTGTCTCCTTTTTCAAATACATCTCTTGCCCTGTCCCGGTTGGAGTCCCCCAAGGATCTGTTCTTTGTCCCCTTCTGTTCTCTCTTTATAATGGCTCTGTTGGCAAACTCATTAACTCCTTTGGATTCCGCTACCATCTATATGCTGACGACACCCAGATAGATCTCTCCCCCCGTGGTCCTGCAACGTGTAACTGCTTGTCTTTCTTCAATCCCTGATTGGATGTCCTCCCGCTTTCTGAAACTCAATCTCTCTAAAACTGAGCTTCTTATTTTTCCCCTTCATAATGCTGATCTTCCTCCTTTGCTTTCACTGCAAGTCGATGGTACTTGCATCAGTCTAACCTTGCAAGTTCATTGTCTTGGTGTTATCTTTGATCCTGGCCTTACATTTGCGCCACATATCCTGTATGTTGCTAAAACCTGTTGATTCTAGCTTAAAAATATCACCTGCATTTGCCCCTTTCTCACCAAAATGCTGCCAAGGAGCTTGTTCATGCTCTGGTAATCTCGCACATGGACTACTGTAACTCTCTTCTAGTTGGTCTCCCCGAACTGCCCCACTACAATTTGTAATGAATGCTGCCGCCAGGCTCATCTTTCTCACCAGTCACTCCTCCCATACCTCGCCCCTCTTTTGATCCTTACACTGGTTTCCTGTATCCTATAGGTGTCAATTGAAAATACTCACCCTTACCTAAAAAGCTCTAACCAACTCTAGCCACTCTTACATTTCTTCCCTTATTCATAGATATGTCCCTTCTCGGTCTCTCTGCTCTGCCAGTTACCTTCTCCTGTCCGCTGCTCGCACCCTTACTGCTGATTCACGTTTGCAGGACTTCTTGCGGATGGCTCCCTTCTTTTGGAACAGCCTGCCTACCCTCGTCAGACTCTCCCCTAGTCTTCAATTGTTTAAAAAGTCCCTCAAAACACATCTGTTCAGAAATTCTTATGGACTTCCAGAGTAACTTATTTCTACTTATCCAAATCTGTCTCTCGCTCTCCTAAATCCACTTTTACCTCCAGCTCTGCTACTTTTCCACCTTGTTTGATGGCTGTCACCCTTGCTGCCCTGTTGTGTATTTGTATCCCACCTCCTCTAGATTGTAAGCTTGTTTGAGCAGGGCCATCATCTACCTATTGTTCCTATGTCGCTGTGTAATTGTCTCATTTATTGTAAATTTCCCACTTTCATAATATTGTAAAGCACTGCGGAATAAGTTGGCGCAATATAAATACCAATAATAATAATAATAATAATGCTATACTCTATCAAAAGAGGAGCAATACAATGGAGTAAATCAATTAATTATCTCTTTATTGATCATTCAAAAAGTTAATCAGAAGCAAAATCTATTTATGAAATAAAGTGTTAACGGTGCAATTGGGGGAAGGGGGAATGGAGAAGAGAGAGACACATACCACACACTTAACAAGCTCGATGCATTTTGTGCCTGGAGGACACCATATCAACAACTACCTAGCTTTTAATGAGGTGCCCTCTAGGCACGCATTGCATCTAGCGTGGTGCTATTCATCTGCCAGTATTATAATGTTCTGAATTAATTCTGAATAGTTAATATAGAGAAGAATTGGTTGATTTACTCTGGTGTATTCTTCCTTTTCAACGGAATGAGTTATTGTGAGATTTTGTTTTATTTTTGTTTTCTGGCCTGAATGGCACCCCTAAAGGAACCGATTGTACCTCCTTTTATTTTCTGTGCATACAGATTTCTAAAAACATTTAGTGGGAAAATAGACTTTTAGCCCACTAAGATTCTTTATATAATGGATTTGATATAAAACTACAATAACTGTTCTGTTTGTCAGCTCACTACATTTAAAACAAAACAGTCACTACATTTCAGTCCAGCATTACATCTGCAGCAATTAATTACTTGCAAGTCATCCAATAACATGTTTTACTTGCTAAACTGGGCAGTTTACAATATGTGGTTATACTGGCAGTGCATACAGAGAAAAAACTGTCAGAACAAATTGGGAATATCCTAAAAGAATATACAATATACAAATGGTATGCCATCGTGGGGGTAATTCTCATTCCTGGGCTACCATTCGGTCTCAAAGGTAACATAACCAATCTGGCGAATTTCAATGTGTATAAACTGAAAATTTTAATGTGCTATATTTGACCCTGTAACCCCATAAAACCTGTACTTTGGGGGTACTGATTTACTCGTGAAACATCACTGAATACAAACGTGTACTTTCTTGCAGTAACAGCTAACATTATTGTGACATTCACAGTTAAAATGCCATGCAAAACTAAAAAAAAAAAATAGTTAATTTTTTAAAATATATATTTTATTCATATTACATTATGTTTAATATACAGGGAGTGCAGAATTATTAGGCAAATGAGTATTTTGACCACATCATCCTCTTTATGCATGTTGTCTTACTCCAAGCTGTATAGGCTCGAAAGCCTACTACCAATTAAGCATATTAGGTGATGTGCATCTCTGTAATGAGAAGGGGTGTGGTCTAATGACATCAACACCCTATATCAGGTGTGCATAATTATTAGGCAACTTCCTTTCCTTTGGCAAAATGGGTCAAAAGAAGGACTTGACAGGCTCAGAAAAGTCAAAAATAGTGAGATATCTTGCAGAGGGATGCAGCACTCTTAAAATTGCAAAGCTGCTGAAGCGTGATCATCGAACAATCAAGCGTTTCATTCAAAATAGTCAACAGGGTCGCAAGAAGCGTGTGGAAAAACCAAGGCGCAAAATAACTGCCCATGAACTGAGAAAAGTCAAGCGTGCAGCTGCCAAGATGCCACTTGCCACCAGTTTGGCCATATTTCAGAGCTGCAACATCACTGGAGTGCCCAAAAGCACAAGGTGTGCAATACTCAGAGACATGGCCAAGGTAAGAAAGGCTGAAAGACGACCACCACTGAACAAGACACACAAGCTGAAACGTCAAGACTGGGCCAAGAAATATCTCAAGACTGATTTTTCTAAGGTTTTATGGACTGATGAAATGAGAGTGAGTCTTGATGGGCCAGATGGATGGGCCCGTGGCTGGATTGGTAAAGGGCAGAGAGCTCCAGTCCGACTCAGACGCCAGCAAGGTGGAGGTGGAGTACTGGTTTGGGCTGGTATCATCAAAGGTGAGCTTGTGGGGCCTTTTCGGGTTGAGGATGGAGTCAAGCTCAACTCCCAGTCCTACTCACAGTTTCTGGAAGACACCTTCTTCAAGCAGTGGTACAGGAAGAAGTCTGCATCCTTCAAGAAAAACATGATTTTCATGCAGGACAATGCTCCATCACACGCGTCCAAGTACTCCACAGCGTGGCTGGCAAGAAAGGGTATAAAAGAAGAAAATCTAATGACATGGCCTCCTTGTTCGCCTGATCTGAACCCCATTGAGAACCTGTGGTCCATCATCAAATGTGAGATTTACAAGGAGGGAAAACAGTACACCTCTCTGAACAGTGTCTGGGAGGCTGTGGTTGCTTCTGCACGCAATGTTGATGGTGAACAGATCAAAACACTGACAGAATCCATGGATGGCAGGCTTTTGAGTGTCCTTGCAAAGAAAGGTGGCTATATTGGTCACTGATTTGTTTTTGTTTTGTTTTTGAATGTCAGAAATGTATATTTGTGAATGTTGAGATGTTATATTGGTTTCACTGGTAAAAATAAATAATTGAAATAGGTATATATTTGTTTTTTGTTAAGTTGCCTAATAATTATGCACAGTAATAGTCACCTGCACACACAGATATCCCCCTAAAATAGCTAAAACTAAAAACAAACTAAAAACTACTTCCAAAAATATTCAGCTTTGATATTGAGTTTTTTGGGTTCATTGAGAACATGGCTGTTGTTCAATAATAAAATTAATCCTCAAAAATACAACTTGCCTAATAATTCTGCACTCCCTGTACAAATATGTAATGTGACATGAAAGCCCTGTTTCCTCTGAATAAAATGATATATAGTAAGTGTGGGTGCACATAATATGAAAGAGGTTAATTATGCCTGAACAGACATATAGCGCAAATTTAAGATTTTGTTTTGATCACAACTTGTACAACTGCTTCAGTCCTTAAGGGGTTAAGCAAACTTTGCATGGTACTCGGAGTCCATTATTTTTACACATCATTCACTTGAATACATATTGGTGCAATAAGGATTTTTTATTTATTTATTTATTTTTTAACAAATTATATTCTAATAAATATATACAGTAACATATATCATTGATCATATTCATCATAACTAAGTAATTTTAGTAAAAAAAAAACAATATTAAATTTGCTCTCTGTAAGTTTTAGAGACTTATAAAACAAGGTATCTCCTATTATATATTGCCCATTTCTTGTTATAATAAATGGGATTAGTACTTATAGAGGTTGTGTACTCATTCTTGCATAAGGTATTATTGATGTCTAAGTTTTATCAGCACTGTTTCTATGTGGGTTTTTTTTGGTTGTTTTTATTAAAAATTTTATTAAATTTTATAAAAAATTGCTTTTTTTTTTTTTTTTTATGAACAACTGGAAAAGCCATTCTGTAAAAATGAATAGATAAATAAAATCTCTTTTGCATCTGTCTCTTTCAAGTCTTTTTCACAGACTTGTTACTGATTAACAGTGATAGATGGCTGGCTTGAGGGTCAGGAGACTCTGCTGTGCATGTGCTTCCACAACACAGGACACTCCAGGTCTGCACATGACTTTAGTGGATGGAAGGATTAAATATTCTTAGGCAGGCCTTCCCGAGAAGGGGTAAAGAGGTGCAGGAATTCCAGTTTTATGTGGGCGAATAATTGGATTCCAGACCTATCTGAACATGTACAATGCAATTGTGAATCCAGACAAATAATTTAATGCCAAACATGGTAAGATTTCATACATCATGTCTTCACAATATAACAACATCTAAAACTATTTCCAGAACTTTAGATGATTAGATGACCTTTCCTCCAAGATGTGTGGAGGATTCTTATTATAATGTGTGGAGTCTTCTAAATATAATCTGTGTGCTGATTATAAAATCTCTGTGGCGAATAACTGTGGTGAAGGATGCAAATTAGAGATTGTTTTGACAATAAAAACAATAAATTGGCCAGAACCTAAGTTACCACTACAGGTTGCCTCAAAAATCTCAGTGATATTTAATTTAAATGGAATACTAGTGTGGGAGTAATCAAGCAAACATACATTACTCCAGCTTGTGACATCATCCCTTGGGAGAAGGTTCCATAAAATGTTACTGTTTATTTGCTTGGATACACATGACAAACTTTTAAGTTAAGAAATCCAAAGCAACTATTTACTTTGTATAAAATTATAATTTTATACAACTGTTTCAACATCTTATTTGGAACATTGTAATTGTTAGTTTGTTTTTTAGTTAGGGTTTATATTACATAAAATATGTTATGTAGATTCAGGGAATTTTTTTTTATAAGAGTGCTTTATTGGGAACACTGTTAGTTTGAAAATTAGCTAAATAAAATGTGGCTCAACTGCAGACCACCTCCTTAATAACACAGTGACAACACTGCATCACGAGGTGAGTCTTTCCAATTATTGTGAATATTTTTTTTTTGTTGCCATGGTATGTTTACCAGGATACTCCCAGCTTAGAACAAGTTATTAAGAAAAACAAATGCCACCTTTCATAATTTCATTAAAAACAGAGTTTAAATTGACATGTCAAGCTAAAACACATTAGGTGCAATTGGGTAGGTTAGATTACAGTTTGTTACTACACTTTTTTAAAAAATGTTTTAAACAAATTTGCTTCCTAACCCCATTCTCTGTGTTATTCTCTCATAACTTGTCATGATTTCTTTTTTTTTGCTCCAATAAAGCAGCTTTACATTCTCCTTTCATTTTTCCTCCCCAATTCCCACCTTGCCTCAATAAGTCCTACCATTGCATGCTTCTTCACTGATCCATGATGCCACGTGACCTTAAAGGGACACTATATAGTCACCAGAACAACTACAGCTTATTGAATTTGTTCTGGTGAGTAGAATCATTACCTTCAGGCTTTTTGCTGTAAACACTGTCTTTTCAGAGAAAATGCAGTGTTTACATTACAGCCTAGTGATAACTTCACTGGCCACTCCTCAGATAGCTGTTAGAGATCCTTCCTGGGTCATGACTGCGTAAAATGCATCCAAACATTCAGTGTCTCCTCACTCTGCATGCAGACACGGAACTTTCCACATAGAGATTCATTGATTCAATTCATCTCTATGAGGAGATGCTGATTGGCCAGGGCTCTGTCCCTGATCTGCCTCTTTGTCAGTCTCAGCCAATCCTATGATTGGATCAGGCAACCACTTCTGCTGATGTCAGCAGGCAGTGAGCAGGTCTAATGGAAACAGGGACATGTAAACAGCTGCAGACTTGAATACAAGTAAGATTTTACTATATTTAGGGAGGCATGATGGGATCAGGGGGGCTAGGAATACATGTTTGTGTTTCTGACACTATAGTGCTCTTTCGATTGTGTCTCTAGCAATGCCAGAGGTCTCAACAACCCCACAAAATGACACGTTCCCTTTTGTTGTGCTTACAGACAACTAGAAGACATATTGCTAATACAAGAAACATACAAGAAAAACATTTTAGTAGATACAAACACTTCCCTCTAAGCAATAGACATTACAAACACTCTTTTTTAGCCAACTCTCCAGAAACTAAAACAAAAGGAATTGCTAACATTATAAGGTATGGTAACATCCACATACTACTTCTGCTCACTGTATGATCCTAATACCCCAGATCAGAATTTCTGGCTCGCAATCTTTAAGCTCCGCAAATCACTTTGAATGACCTACATCATCATAGGAGAGGATTCTGTAGTCAGGAGATGGCAGGGAGAAGGGAGACCATGGCCAACGGGGACTTGCACCCTCTTTGCACAGTTCTTAAACACTCATAATTTTTTAGACACATGGAAGCCTCAACACCCCTCAACATTAGATTTAACTTTCTACTTCCCACCCCCCAAACTAATTTGACTCACTGGATCAAACATTCAGCTATCGTTAACCTTACATGGTCAGACTATGTTTTTATTCCACTCACCATTCCTAAATTGACTAGACCCTGAACTTGGCGACTGAATACACACTGAATACAGTATGAAGAACAAAGCAGTTCTTCATACTATTGCTAAGGACATCACTGACTACTTCACTCTAAACAAACTTTCAGTATTCCTCCCCAATAACACTCTGGGAAGTCCACAAAATCCAAGGCAAACTCATTAGTCTACCTTCAGCTTGGAAACCACACATCCAAATGCTTACAGGCACCATTGAGGAACTCAACTGCCTTAAAATTCTACACAAACAGCATCCTACCCCTGCACACTTCATACAACTCTCTTAGAGATATATTTAAACGACTATCTCTAACAGACACATCTAAGGTATGAAAAAGCAAATAATGCAGATTTTATGCTCGCCCGACACCTCAAACAAACACTTGATTCCAAAAAATCTCTAAAATATGCACCCCTCAAAGTACTTATTAGCGATATCCCAGAAAAGATAGGTGAGATCTTCAAATAATACTTTACCAACCTTTATAATCACTTATCCCACACATGAAAAGATCAACTCCAAAGAGCCATTTCTGACTTTTCTAGACTGAATTGAACTTCCCACCCTTCCAGAGAATGCAAAAGTAGCTTTAGCTTTGGAGGTAATGGTAGAAGAGCTAGCCACAGCTTTAGGATTATTTAAGCCTAACAAGAGTCCCGTTCTAGATGGCCTTTCAGCACTCTATTACAAATCCTTTCCTGAAAGCCTCTTAACATGCCTTTGCAAAGCCTTTCACACCCTCTTACAGGGAAAAAAAAACTTCCCCCAGACATAAGCAGAGGAGACATTACCCTAATTCCCAAACCAAGTAAGGATAATAGCGAACCAGGTAATTTTTAACTAATCTCATTACTAAATGTCAATCTGAAATGAATGACAAAAGTCATGACCAAAAGACTTAACCCATTCCTAGAGCAACTTATCCACCCAGACCAAGTTGGGTTTAGCCCAAACAGGCCGGCATGTGACAACACCAGAAAAAGTTTTACTCTGGTATGCAAACTGTAGTGGCATCCCGCTGGCTGTGGTCTCCTCCTTTGGCCCTATCTCATCCATGTCTTAGATCACTAATGCTTCCCTCAGGAATTCTATAATTTACTTAAAGCCACCTACCAGTGGCATACACATGACCCATGGGGCCCCGGTGTGGAAATTGATCAGTGCCCCCCCCCCCCCCCCCCCCGCGCGCTTACTCTGCGCGGGCCGGAACACATGGCGGCTCGCACTTGGTCGTAGGGGTCGCAGGGCTGCGACCACTGCGACCCCTGCGACCTTGGTTTTACTCCAGTGCATGCAGATACACACACACTTAAAGGACCACTACAGACACCCAGATCACATTAGCTCAATGAAGTGGTCTGGGTGCCAGGTCCCTCTAGTTTTAACCCTGCAGCTGAAAACATAGCAGTTTCAGATAAACTGCTATGTTTCACTGAGGGTTAATCCAGCCTCTAGTGGCTGCCTCACTGACAGCCGCTAGAGGTGCTTCCGCGATTCTCACTGTGAAAATCACAGTGAGAAGACGCTGGACGTCCATAGGAAAGCATTGAGTAATGCTTTCCTATGGGCAGTTTGAATGCACGTGCAGCTCTTGCCGCGCATGCGCATTCGGAGGTGAGAGGCGGATCGGGGTGGAGGTATCCCAAGCGCCAAGGAAGACCGGCGCTGGAGAAAGGTAAGTGCTGAATGGGTTTTAAACACACACACACTCTCACGAACAGACGCATACACACTAGCTAACAGACACACACATTTACTGACAGAGATACACTCAGCGACATACATACATACACACTCACTGACAGACAGACACACATACACAGTCACTTAAAAACATACACTCTTACTGACAAACACACACTCGCTAACAGACATCAAACAGACTCACTAACAGACACACACAGTGACACACTCACTGACACCCAAACTAACACACACACTCACTGACACACAAACTAACACACACACTGACACTCACTAGCAGACACACATACAGTAACACACACACTGACACAAAAACTAACACACACACACACTCTAACACTATCACACACACACACATGTTTCTTTAAAATTTAATCCCCCAGCCTCCTTACCTTTGGGAGAGCTGAGGGGATTCCCTTGGGTCCAATGGTGCTGCTGGGCAGCCGGTCACCGGGCTGGCTGTATGGCTGTTGGGCTGGCGGGCGCGTGAGGGAGCGCCGCATACTGATGCCGGAGCAGGAGTGATGTCATATTCCGCCTCCGGCATCATTGCGGTGCACGAGGGAGCTGGGCAGAGAGCGCTCAGGGGAGAGTGCTCCCTCTTGCGCCCACCAGCCCGGTGACACCTGGTCCAGCCTCAGGGGTCCCTGAGGTCAGCTCCTGGGCCCTCCAGGAGCAGAGGCTGGCCACACTGGAGTACATACCGGGTCGTAGGGCAGCCAGGCCCCTTCGTGGGCGGGGCCTGGTCGCAGCCGCGAACCCTGCGACCCTGGTATGTACACCACAGCCACCTACCACACACCAAACAGCTCCCTCCTCATATCAAACATTCCTTCTCCCTCTTTACCCATATGCAATCATTCCGGCTGGGATCGCTTCTCTTACTATTTGTGTAACACATCTAGAACAAGCATACAAAATGATTTTTAGGTGGTATTTAACCCCCCAATGCCTAGCAGCAATGAAACTCCTTTTTTCTAACTCATGTTGGAAACAATGCAGTGATCCAGGGTCCTTCATTCACTGCTGGTGGCGCTACACAAATCTCAAATAGAGCTGCCCAAACCTCAAACCATATCTTCTTGTGCAGCTGAAAGTTGCTACAAATCAATTAACAAGGCTGGGGAAGTCAGGGCACATGGCCTCTGCAGATTACAATCTTGTGAAGCATGTGACATGGCCCTCAAGGCTACAAACATGTCTGCTACCAAGGTAATTAACTCATTAGATTTCATGGATGCCTACAAGGTGTCTGCAAGTTGACCTGTGTCTGCTCTGTCTGCAAGGATTAAATTTAGACTTGCCCTTTTCAACTTAAAGGGCTAATTATTAGGAGGCAGTGGAGGAGCTCAAATCCCAAGCAACCATCTTCCACAGTGGCCAGACCAAGACCCCTATTGTGAGTGACCAATTTACAGTCCAACATCCTTCTGTCATCAATGTGAAACTGTTGGGTACCCCATTTGACATTCTTTATTTTTGTTGTGCGTAGTTGAGCCTACATGCAAAACATCAGCTCAAAACAATGATATGATCAATCAAACATAGATACAAATCAACACAGTGGCATCTGAATTGCAATGCCATTAAAAACAACTACCAAACAAATGCACCAGTTACAGGTGAAAAATAAGTCAGAGAATAAACAGGACAAACAGGCTGTAAACTGTAAAATATACCCCCCAAAAGATAAATGAGAGAGGGGAGTATTCCCTAAACACTCAAAAGGATAGAGGTAAAAGTATAGTATAACAGCTTAAGAATATATATTGAGAAATCAATCTACACCACAATAAAAGCAATTAAACAACATCATATAAATTGCATACATCTAAAAAAGTCAGCAAAGGACCACATAAGTAGTATTTGTCCACGGGGGGCCCCCTCCACCGATCCAAGGGACGCCGATCTTTCAAACAGTAAAAATTAGGTTATCAAAGCTCAGCAAGCTCTACCCAGCTGTATGATACACAATGCACCTTCCTGTATCCTAGCATGATCCCTCATCAACCAAGAACTGTGTAACAAACTGTACCGTACTGGAGGTGCACATCTGGGGAGCACACAAAGCCGAGATCTCATGGTGTGTCGCGGCCAGTATCTTCGAAAAAGGCCGCAGCTGCCTTAACGGAGTGGTATCAGATACAAGTGGTACAACAAGTCTATGCGTTTCATCCCATTCAGGGACTTTATCAAGATTGAATTATTACATCCATTCAATCCGACATATATACCCTCAGGGAGGGAAATGAAAAGGAAAAGCTGGGAAACCAGACATAGAGTAATTATAGTTTCTTTCTGGTCACAGCCATTTAATAATCACACATATTTAATTCTCATAATATGAAGTCTATATAATTTTAATTCCTGAGCTGCACAGGGCATATAAATAATCTGTTTGAATAAACATATATCCTAACTATACAATAGGTGATATGTTTAAAAAATAAAAAAAAAATTCAAATCAAAAAATATTGTAATTAATAAAGAATAAAAACTCTACTTAATATATACACCACATATATCTATAAATAAGAAGTGAACCTACAAGTAGAATGTTAATGATAGTTAGTAAAATTATCAACTAACTTAAAATCTTCCACTAGAAGCCAACTAAAATATAATATTAAATTCGCCCATTACGTCTGATCAATAGAGATGTCCCGAACAGTTCGCCGGCGAACATAGCTTGTTCGCGGTCGCCGCGGCGGGCGAACATATGCGATGTTCGGTCCGCCTCCTATTCGTCATGGAGGTGGGAGGATCTGGGAGGGAGGGTCTACTGCTGATTGGCTGGAATGTGTCTGCTGACTGTGAGGTACAGGGTCAAAGTTTACTCAATGATGACGAATAGGGGGCGGACCGAACATCACATATGTTCGCCCGCCCTGGCGACTGCGAACAAGCTATGTTCGCCGGCGAATAGTTCCCGGCGAACTGTTCGGGACATCTCTACTGATCAACACAAGGCTCAGTCTCTGCCCTTTTTGCTATACTTATCCACTTTCTCTGTCCCAGGCTGCACACCAAGATCATGCTTTTGATGTTAGTAAGGAGGAGGGAAAGAGAGAAATGGACAAATGAGTCCTGAACAGAGAGAATTTTGATTTTGTGATTAGTGAGAACTGTGAGTCATGTATGATGGACAGGTAGACTGGGGTGAGAGAGGCAAGAAAGGGACTGACATAGTGGACTCTATATAGAGGCTTCAAATGGATCTTTAAATAGTCCTTTCAGTACAACTTCTACCACATTCAGGACATTTGGGAGGTATATGGCATATATCCAGCCCTACCAGTTGGGCAGCAATCTGAACACTACCTGCTTGCAGCAGTGCTTTTTAATAAGAATGAGGCATGTTACATCGCTTCTTGTCTTAACCGGCCTACACCATAACTGAAACCTCATTATTGTAATTTTTGGTGTCGCAGGCTTGATGTAGACCAATTAAATTGCACCTAACTATTTAAATATTGTTTTGCCCTAATTCATTTGCCTTCTTGTGGTTTCTATTATAGTTTTTGATAAGATTCAATAATTCAACATAATCATCATCACCAATATGATTTCAATCCAGTGTTGCATATAAGTTGCTGGGGGGGTCTACATACTATCCCCTTTGCAATTTCAAGTGAACAACCATATATATATATATATATATATATATATATATATATATATATATATATATATATATATATAAAACTGAAATTGTCTTACTTTTTTGTTCTAGGTCACAAGATCTAATTGTTGTTGACTTTGTGCACTGAATTATCACATCATACCATGCATATAGCAATCTGAGAAAGTACAAAGAAAATGTATTCAAAGTGAAATGCTCTTGGCTATAAAAGCATCTATAAAAATGTAAGGAAATTAGATGACTTGAACCAGATAAGAGTGTGACAAACAAACCTAGGATCTTGCCAATTCTTATACTTGACAATCTGTGAGAGTATTCGCCACAGCAAGGGTTTTGAATTCCAGTGCTTGAAGATTGTGTACACACCAGTTTTTCAAATAAGATTTACCATGTTAAGCATAATATTTATGGAACGTAATATTTTTGGATAAGTCTTAAAAAAACATCAAAACTTTTAAACTATTAGTCAAAATATTAAATAATTTGAGAAAATCTTATCCAAAAATAAGCCATTATTTGATCCGCTTCCATTGTCTAATCTTCTAGAGAGTATTGTATACCGTAACCTAAGACGCCAATTTCATTATTTCAAGAGGATAAACCCAGCTACACCTATGAGACATACCATGCTGCACATAAAAGTGCTTGGTTGTTTGACTGGTTCAAGATGTGAGGGAGATTTTAACTGCAAGTAAACAAGTGCTGTGTTTGTGTGAAGAGTAACAGAAGAGGGACAAAAAAAAAGAGAGAATTCAAAGAAGAACCTGGACTAGATTTATGCCCTAAGCAACCCTAAACACAATTACAGGCACTTTTTACACCAATAAAAAAAAAAAGTTAATTTTAAACATATTTTGGCTGATTCACAGATAGACATGGACACATTATAAGAGAATTACTTAACCAGTTTTTCTTTTCATGGCACTGGAAAACAAAACACAGGCATCCTACGTGAAAGCTGATTCTGGAAATATAAAAAAAAATTATCTACATTTAAAATTACATCTACATCCCTGTAGGATTACTGTAGTGGGATAACATCATTTAATTGTGTATACCCTAAATCTCTTAGAGCAGTGATTCCCAAACCAGTCCTCACATCCCACTAACAGTCCACTGGAAAAAAAAGGGAAATACATAAATCCTGTATTGTTAGCGGCCATTAAGGACCAGTTTGGGAACTGCCTTAGAGCAACATACACGTCCCTTTTAAAGGATTTCACAGAACTGATATATAATACTAATGTTTAATTTCCTCTCTTTTATGTATCCTCTCTCTATCACGGTCTAGGGACAGAGTCAATGGTCTTGCCAGTCAAGGGTCTTGCAAGGGGCAGAGTCTCTGCCAGGGTCAAGTAACAGAGCTTAGAACAATGATTGACAGGGAGCTAAGATGGAGACACACAACAAGGTATTTATGTTTGTGATGTCTTATACAATTTCCTTAAGAGAAAAAAAGGGTAGCACTAAATCATAACAAAAACACAGGGTGCTAACTGAGTATGGGTCAGCATACCCCATAAAACACATGTCAAGGGGGAAAAAATCAGTTTACTATTTAAAGTCATATGCTTATTTGGTTTCTGAAGTGGATATCAATCCAATCGATTGATTATTTTGTGCATCTGCCCCTGGCCAAATTAAAGAAATAGTGCGTGCACGCTCCTGAAGTAATTCACACCAGACACAGGTTTCAGGTTAATGAAAAACTTGAGGAATGTTTATTCAGAGGGGATGGCATACCCCTTATAAAGCAAAATTGCATCATATGCTTTGTCAGAGATAACATTAAATAATACATCAATAATTGGTTAGGGGTTAAGTGGTTGACTTATTGCTCTTCCTACCGGGTGTGATGTCACTGGCATCTTGCAGGTCTCCCCCAGATTCCAGCGCAGTCTTGTTAGTGAGGGTGTTAGTCGATGTCAAAGGGAAACTCCCTGGCCCTAGCGGCCATTTTTAGGTAAATCACATATAAACTGATTAATATTGATTGAAGTTATACTAAGTAAATAGACATTTTACTAACATGAACTAGGTTAATATTTTATGTCCACAACAGTTTCTGTAAACAACATACGCTATGCTCAATTTAAATGTGAACAAGTTGATCACCTTCCATTTGTAGGGCTGTTTGTCCACCCTGTATATCATGTAAGGGGCATTGTACCATTGTATGTCATTAATATTGAGCATAAGAGTGCTCAAAAAAAGAAGTTCAATACATTTTTTTCTCTATGTATTTTTTCTTTACTGGACTACACTATGTTGTTGCATATTTGATTCCCCTCCATATATCGTTGATATAAGCAAGTCTCCTGATAATATTTTCCTTATCTGGATGTCTATTCATTAAACACTAGCAACATGTAAGAACCCTACACTAGCTATTATTTGACAAGTTTTATTTCTCATTATTTAACTACTCTGACTTCTAGGATCCCTGACCATTGCTTGTTCCTGGTTTTGCTTCACCTATTACAGGTAATTTTTTTCACATTTAGTCCAGCCATTCTAAGGTTTGATAATAGTTACTTCTATCCATTTGTCTTCATCCCCAGCAAGGAATTTGCTTTTGATAATCAGGTTTATGCCTACGAGAATATCAATGAGAGCCTAATGTATGTCCAAATCACTGCATTTTATTCGGCAGCAGTGCTGTTGCTCATACCCAGATTTATGAACCATAAGTGACATTACATATTCCATCACATGACAATGCTTACCATCCTGAACAATTCTAGGGGGAGGGTTTGGGGGCGGAAGCCCTGGATGTAGGACTCTTTATCCGCAGATCTCTACAGTTGGAGTAGGGAGCACGCGGATATTAGTGTTTATATTTTTTAACTTTACATCAGAAAATCACTTCTTAACCCCTTAAGACCGGAGGGCGTACTATTTTAAGCGGCTCTAAACGCCGCCGGGTGTAATAGTACGCCCTCCGGTTTTTTTTTTTTACTTACCCGGTCGCCGGCGATCCCACGCCGGCGATCGCGGTTGGGGGTCTCCCAGGGAGCCACCCGCGGCATGTCCGTCCTCCAGCAGCCCCCCGGCCATGTGAGAGTGAGGTCCTTGCGAGAACCTCACAATCACATGGCTGGGTTAGCTGCCTGCTGCATTGCCAGCAGGGGGAATGCCTGTATTGACAGGTAGTCCCCCTGCTGGCTGGAAATAAATTAAATGAAAAGTTAATAAGTGTAAAAAAAAAATATATAATATACTTAGATCATGTATATATATTATATATATATATATATATATATATATATATATATGATCTAAGTATATATATATATACACACACACACACACACCGTCTAGGTGTATTTTACTATTAATATATGTATAATTATATATATATATTAATATCAAATTACACGTAGACTGATACTGATTAAATATATATATATAATTATTGTTATATATATATTTATATATAATATAAAAAAATATGTAAATACGTAAAAAATAAAATTCAAAAAATAATTAAAAATAAATAATTAAAAAATATATAGATGTGTGTTATTTCATTCTAACTGTATTGTAATATTAATATATATTTATATCAAAATATACGTGGAACGAAATAATATATATATCTATATACATAAATATATACGTATATATCACTATATATATTTACCTATATATACATAAAAATATTTTTAAAAAATTATATATATATACACATACGTATATATATATATATATATATATATATATATATATATATATACATATATTAATTCTACACATATATTTATGTAATATTTTTACATAATTAGGTATCTTAATTAATTACAATTAGCGGGACCTGCCTGACAACCCATGCCGAAAGTATAGAGAATTTAATTTACTAGCACTATATTTAACCCTGTACATGGGGTGTACTGTTCTACTCGGAAGACTTCGCTGAACACAAATATTAGTGTTTCAAAACAGTAAAATGTGGGGGGCGGAGCCTGGCGCTGAACCGGACCGGACGCCATCTCTCCCAGCTCCGTCGATCACACACACAATCTAGGCGATATCCTGGAGACTAGCCGCCATCCAACTACAAAACCGTAAGCTACAGCCTGGGGACACCACACCGAATCCCCAGATGCCCTTCCAATACTCCCCGAAGCATCTAAAGGCAAGACGCAGGACCGGGGCCTACCACATACCCGCCAACCGCGACCTCGAGTTTCTCTGGGGCGGAGACCCCGCGGGAGACACAGCAGAGCGGTGGCCGACCCTTACATCACCTGCTAACACAGCAATGGGGCGTAGAAATCAGAAGAGTACCCCCAGTAACGCTCCAGAACAGAGGGACATAGGAGCCATGCTCCAGCAGCACACCTCCGCCAAGATGGCGGACGCGAAAGGCCCGACCTCACCAGAGGCTCCCCACACGGACGCATCTGCAACACTTCAGCTGCAGAACACAACGGAGGGCTCACAGCAACAGCCCACAGCAACAGCAGGTAACTCCGAACCTGCAACCAAACAGGACCTCCAAACCCTGTACACTATGCTGCAGGACATTCAAAACCTCCTCACTGCAGACCTGCCTATCCTAAAATCATCCCTGCATCAACTAACAGGCAGAATGGAGGCAACAGAGGTAAATCTTAAGGAGCTAAGCCAAGACACCTCCACCATGCAGGCATCTATACTCCAACTACAAACAGCCCAACAGGCCCTTACACTGCAGGTGGCGGCGCAGGAGGACAGGTACCGCCGCAACCACGTGAAAATACGGGGTATCCCGGCAACGGTCCCCCATGAGGAGCTGCCACACTACGTCAGAAGGCTGCTGGCTTCAGTGCTGCCACCTGCTACCGCAAAAAAAATAACCATCGCTGGGCTATATAGAATACCAACGTCTACCTTAACCACCGCCAAAACGCCCGGCGACGTCATACTCCGCTGCACACTACCTCAAGACAAGGGGCAAATAATGGCAGCGGTAAGAGACAAGACCCCACTGCTCTTTGAGGATTCGCAACTGTCCTTCTACCAGGACTTATCCAAGGCCACACTACAATGGCGAAAATCCCTGAACCCTGTCACCACCCGACTGCGGGCAGCAGGAGTGCCGTACAGGTGGGGAACACCACGATCCCTCCTTGTCTCGTACAAGGGGTCCACGCAACGGCTAACTACGGGGACTGATATCCCAGCATTCCTTGCAGCTCTAGACATGCAAGAGGCAACGGTAGCACCAACGGACTCAAATCGGGCTCATGGATGGGACCCATCCAGAGTGGTACCATTTGTCCCAAGAACTGTAGCCGACTGCCCACCCGATTCCTGACTGGCAGGGACATCTCCAGCCCGGTCCAAATCTAACGGAGGGACTCACTGATCCGACAGCCCTAGGCTGCAAAATTGTAGAGATGTAAAGTTCTGCTTATTTTTGGGTTACCTTCTTTGTTTTTCTCTTTTTTTTTTTTTTTTCTCTTCTTCTTTTTCCATGCCATAAGTCTATGTCCCTTGTGGTAGTAACACCCACTAGAGGACACAATACTCAGCCTGGGCCCACTGGGCATAAAGACACCAGGCTCACGACACTACACCCAAACACCCACGAAGCTGCGCCACCTATGACCCTAGTCCGGTTACATCTAGCCACACATGACCAATCATTGAAGCGCACACCCCCCCGCTACCCCCTTGGTTAGGGGCTAAGCCTCTCTTGAGAGGTCAACCATGCACAAAGGCAATCATCCCCCCCATCCCACCCTGGGTAGGAGGGCAAAGCTTACACAACCGACACTTGAGTGCAGATATCGCTTGATCTACCTAAGATAGACATGTTATTACACCTCTTGTGATCATAGCCAATGCTAATGTAACATGTTTTTGCTAACATCCTGTTCTGAGCGACATTATTTTAACATTATAAAATGTGCTGATAAGTTCCTTGTTCAAAATGTTAAGCTTGAAAAATATGCTCGGGGTATGCTTTTGGGGCTCCATGAGCTTGTTTGTTATCCACTCAAAGCACGATAAAAATAAAGAATTAAAAAAAACAAACAAAAAAAACAGTAAAATGTATTACAACGATGATATCACCAGTAAAAGTGACGTTTTTTTGCATTTTTCATGCACAAACAGCACTTACACGGACGATATTATTGCTGCAATACTTTTTACTGTTTTGAAACACAAATATTTGTGTTCAGCGAAGTCTCCCGAGTACAACAATACCCTTCATGTACAGGTTTTATGGTGTTTTTAAAAGTTACAGCGTCAAATATAAGGCTTGTGTTTCATTTTTTTCACATTACAATTCGCCAGATTGGTTACGTTGCCTTTGAGACCCTATGGTAGCCCAAGAATGAAAATTACCCCTATGATGGCATACCATTTGCAATAGTAGACAACCCAAGGTATTGCAAACGGGGTATGTCCAGTCTTTTTTAGTAGCCACTTAGTCACAAACACTGGCCAAAATTGGCGGTTTTTGCATTTTTCACACACAAACAAATACTAACGCTAACTTTGGCCAGTATTTGTGACCAAATGGCTACTAGAAAAGACTGGGCATACCCCATTTGCAATACCTTGGGTTGTCTACTATTGCAAATGGTATGCCATTATGGGTGTAAATTTAATTCCTGGGCTACTATACAGTCTCAAAGGCAACGTAACCAATCTGGCGAATTTCAATTTCAAATGTAACGTGCTATATTTGACCCTGTACAAAACACCATTTGTACTTCACAAAACACCATAAAACCTGTACATAGGGGGTACTGTTTTACACATGAGACTTTGCTGAATACAAATATGTGTATTTTATTGCAGTAAAAGTAAACAGCATTATGACATTGACAGTTAAAATGTCATGTAGAACTAAAAAAATAAACAAATTTCGTATTTTCTCCCATTTTTTTTCATATTAAATTATGTTTCATAGCTAAATATTTGATATTAAATGAAAGCCCTGTTTCCCCTGAATAAAATGATATCTAATAAGGCAGGGTGCATTTAATATGAAAGAGGTGAATTACGGTTGGACAGACATATAGCGCAAATGCCAGGTTTTGTTTACGTTTTGTTTTGTTCACAATGTGTACATTTGGCTCAGTCTTTAAGGGGTTAAAGAAGCTACTAGTGACTGCAGGGAAGGGTTGCTGGACAACAGAACTTTGCTGCATGCCCTCTGTTATTAAGTGTGGCAGGATAACACTGAATTCCTGGCTGTGCAGTTTGTGCATATTATTGGCTTTGCTTTCATTGAGATTCCGGAGATCAGCAGAAGCATGCTGTTAATGGATAGAGAGTGGAGGAGGCATATCACTTAAGATCACTTAAATTGAAATTACTTATCAGAATTTAGGTATATAACCTGTAGCCTACTGCAATAGCATATGCAGAGATAAAAGCACGTTCTAGATAAACAGAGAAATAGGCAGGTCACTGCAATTTTTTTAATAATAATGATAATAAATAATTGTAAGGAGCCTTAAAAATATATAGTATTCAAGTAGTACAGGATTATTCCTATTACTGATAGTAGTTTCAGTATATATGGTCCTATTCTTTTGAACAACTCCATAAATAAACTCTTAATATTCTTAATATTCTGCAAGTAGTAATGAAATAAACCTGAATATAAACTATAGTTTCCAAAGTAGTTTCTGGAACTGAGTTTTGTTTAGTCTTTCAAAACACTCATACTATTTAATATTTTAACACTGTAAAATAAAGAAATACAACTCCATTACCATACCTTACAAGTGTTCCTATTCAAGAGAGCCAGTCCCTATGTTGTGTCCTGATCCTTTTGTCTCTATTTTCTGTCTCAATGTCCCTCTTTTATAGGAACATGTTGTTTGTGTATCTGACTGTAAAACAAAGGTTCACGGCAATAATACTCACAGCAATAAGTCTCTTTTTGTAATGTATGGTTTTTATTGAGTTTTGCCCAGAAAAACATAGAAATAATACAATCTCATCAAAATTACAATTGTCAGTACAATCAGGGTCCAGTAGGAGAATGAACAATTTAATGCTTGTATTGCTAAAACGCCATGAAATATAACATCGTTATAGGTAACATCGTTATAGGATATCAAATATTCACACTATTAGTAGGTGGTATTAAATTCTCACATTATAAACCATGCTAGACAATTTCAACATTATACATAGGGCTCAGCTATGTAACTATGTATCATTGACCATTATAAGTCACCTAACATGTCTCCGAGCACCCCACCCCTAACCACACCTTTACTCACACCTCTAAAATGGAAGTTCCCCCACTTGCTTAATTTTAAATATTGGGAAGTAGACATCACCGTGGAAGCTAAATTGTATTGTTATATATATATTTAACTTTAATAAAAGTTGTGATCATTCTATGGTAGAGAATACTATAACAAAGCACAACCACATAAAACTATAGATCTGTAAAACTTACTACAATAGAATGAAATGTTACTTAAACCCATTTGAAAGAAATCCTCATAATTTAATAATAATAACTTGAAGGTACAATTCAGCATGCATTCACAGCAGGCAGATCAAGTTGGACAGTTAGTAACAAGGATTTTGACAATGTGACCATCAGAAGGTGGAGCAATGGATGTAGTATATTTGTATTTTAGTAAAATGTAGGACACTTTTCCGCACAGTAAACTGTCTATAATTACATCTATAATCTATATAGGAGTGTATAAGGCTATCCATAATAAACATGCAAGTGTATCACACGTTGGCTAAAATGTAGGTGACAGACTGAAGGAGCGCATTCTAAAGAGTCCTTAGTGTCTAAAATGTAGGGCAAATGTCCTACATATTATACTAGGAAAGACAAGACTTGTACTTCTAGACGCCAGTAGACATGCAGACATAAACTTCCATCTTGAAGAATAGATCACCTATATTGATATAATTCTCAGATTTTACTATTAACATGACGTAAAGTCATGATTTTATTAAAGACACGGAGGCGAGTATTATGCATATCTCTTTCTTTATTACTCTCAGCAGCAAAGATAGAGAAATATAAATATATCAAAATGAAAGAAAAAACTGCATAGGCACACAGGCAACCAATCACAAAACAGAGGAAGTGACTATAAAAGGCCTGTGTCACCCACAATCCCCCTCTTTCTTGCGAACCGAAGACCAGGAAACATGAACCGACATCACACACCGGTAAGAACAGGAACGGCAACAAACCGAACTCCAAGCTACAAAAGAGAGAGAAATATGGTAAAATCTAAACTCCAAACTGAAACTCACCAAATAAATTCGTCAGGAGCAGTCTAGGAAACCAAACCTATAGTAGGAAAAATTACCATTAGAACCAAACCATGGAAAATTGAAACTTCTTTAGTAAATATACACAATAAATACATACAACAAACAGACTGGATTGCCACATACCTGTAAGTCCAACAGCATCTCATCCCAAACCCAACACCGGGAGGGTGGGCGGGAATAATACTCGCCTCTGTGTCTTTAATAAAATCATGACTTTACGTCATGTTAATAGTAAAATCTGAGAATTTTATTAAAGACACGGAGGCTCCTATTATGCAAGTTCAAAGCTGAGCCACCATATGAGATGCAATGTGATCAATCGGTCTGGAATATAGAGTCACGAAACTCAACACTCGCCACTGGAGAACAGCCCGTAGTGTATCCTCCAAACGACAACCGCCCTCCAAGGCCCCGTATGTCATACCCTCGTGTACCAAGTGGGATGCATCAGACGACATGTCGATACCAGCCAACATAGTAGTCAGGAAACCCATCTTGACAATGTAAGAGTGGACACCAGTAGGTGGGGAGCGTTGAAAGGAAAGAACAAAGTGCACGATCCGGAAAACGTAGTGGCTGTGTAACCTCCAGGTAAGTTCCCAGACACCCCACCGGCCATAGCGTCAAAAAACGTCCTGAACGTATGGTAAAAATGTATGCTCCAGTTGACTTAGTAAGGTGAATCCTCTACATAGATGATCTACGAAGGTTGTTGACCGACCAGGAAAAATCCCAAATCCAGGGATAGATACGGAAAAACCAGTGGTAGTCCCACGCATCAACCGGACCACACTTGTCATGATGACTTAAGGCCGGTCGATCACCCGGGATCCATGTTTCACAGAGGAGACGGGGAGTTGATCGCAGAATGACCAAGATAATCCAAACGTCCCGAAAGGAGTCACATCATCTAATGTAGAAGGTCTTGATCCACGAAGTGTAGTCCCATTCGGTCTAGAAGGGTTTCGAATGCTTGGAATCAAACCTGGCAAATCATCGCCATTCTCAGTAATCGAGGGAACCATGGGTGCGACCTTCACAGAGCAGCAATCAATACCAACGCCACCTAGTGCTGGGCCAAGTGCAAGAGCCCGCAAGCAGCCAAATCGAACGGAGGGAATGCATACATCCAAATATACGGTCAGTCCAGAACGAACACGCCAATCGTGACAGTTGCTGGGTATCGCCTTCCATACGTAAAAACCTCGGTAACGAGGTGTAAAGACAAGATGCCAATAGATCCACCTCGAACTGCTTCCACAACCGTTACAAACCGAGAAAAAACGCCATAAACTCTTGAATAAACGTGAAGTCCAAGCGGACCTAGAAGTGTCCAGGTGGAACGTGTTCAGCTGTCACCGAGACCCTGAAGGCAAAAAAGCACCAGAATCAGTACGCTACGATTAGCCACGTGTGCGCCATGTGCCCCTTAGCTGGTCAATGGAACCCATCGCCGACATATAGCCCACTCAAAACATAACGTAGTCGTATGCGCGACCGGGGCAAAACCGCGAAAACAAAATGTTCCCGCCAAGATTTACAATAGTCAGAGTGCAACATCTTCTCGATTTTGGACCACTTGTCCCTGGGAGAAAAGATTCACGGCTCACAGAGGGTCCCGCTGATCCAGGTCTACCTATGAGCCAAGCCTTGAATCAGATAGATCCTGGAACAGTCGTCCAACTCCCGCCTTGCCTCATAACAGTGACCCGGACAGAGATAGGAATCCTACTGACTTGAAGGGGTAGAAAGTGAGGTGGTCCTGGAGACATAGCCTGGATGGAAGCCATTGGCAGGTCTGGCACCCTCACTAAATGCCCGACCACCAGGACCACTGTACTAAAAGTCTACATGACAAACCTCACAATGGTTTAGATCTCGGAGCCAGGAAGGAACGGGAACAATCTGATAGAGTTCCACCGTTAAACCTAAGAAAAAACTCCATCGACCGTGAGGACTACATAAAACTGGCTCCTAACCGCTCATTAATAAATGGAAAACCCGAAGCATCGTGATCGGACAGTTGACACGCCACCGTAACTGGTACCTGGACAGGGATATGACCAGGACGTCGTCCAGGTAGACATTCAGATGGGTACCCCTAGCACCTCCTGGTGGGACATCCAGAAGCCGATGAGAGACATAACAGTAGCCCTAGCAAAAAACAATCTCGAACGTTTCCTTCGCCAGGCAAAACGGGGAAAAAAAAACAAAAACGTATTCCGTGTTCATAGTAACAATAACAAGATAGTCTGTCAATTCCAGATGGGCCAACCAAACCTACTCCTAGAAATGATCCCGGAGGCAATGGATGCCCATCAGTTGAAATGGTGGTACCAAAGGGAAAACAAAGAGGTCGGGGAAGTAGAATGGGGCGAACCCCTCCCCACCGTTTAGGTACCAAGACTATACTGATCTGAAGATTGGTAACCCCAGGGTAACCCTCAAAACTTCCCTAAGGCGAGCAGGTCGTGGATCTCCGTGGAGAATCACGATACCTGTCCCCCTGACAGGCAAGTGCAATGGGGCCAAAATGCCAACAGGTCAAGGCAGAAAAAACACTAGACGGTAGCTCCGTACCGCTCAGAAGAACTACTAAGGCAGCATTTTTAGCAGAAACTGGACCAAACCTGTCCGCCACCCGTCCATAAGGAGGAGGGGAACATAGGGTATCCACCAGAAGGGAGTAACCACGGGGTGGCAGGGGCTTAATATATTCTCCCCCTGGATGGGGAGGAGTGGAGTCTAGAGTTTGTGGAAATCCCGCATAGGGAGTAAGGAGCTTGGCATTCTCGGAACGAGTCCCGTAAATCACGGCCAGACGGGCGGCTCCCGTCACGCCCGGCCCCACCAAAACCATTTCTAATTACTTGGGGCTTAGCGATCAACGTGAACGTCTTCACTTATAAAACCCCGGTTCCATGACAAAAAGTCTGCATCTGAACAGCCTCCCTTCAGCTTAGGGCCGGTGCGGAGATGGCCATATTCGCCAATCAGGGTGAACCTTCAAAGAATCGCCTTCTGGCGTCCGGTCGTTATGACCATAGAAAACTTGCCAATAGGGCCAACAGGTGATGCACCCGGGCGTTCATATTCACCGCCGTAGCGGAATCAAGTAGGACATACATTTGTACAGAAAAAAGGGAAGGGGGGCCCATCGCTCTCATAAGTAAATTCTGAAATTCTTCAGGGAGGAGCCCAGAGGTATCAAAGTATCAGCCCGATTCGTTAAAGAAAACGGGGCGTACCCAGAGGACCCAAAAGGGGTCGTACCCCTAATACCCGCCCGAGCGGGAGCACCTGATAGGGTAGTAGCCCCAGTAGGGGTCGCCATAGGAAGGCACCTACCATAACCACATAATCCTTCTCCTCACTCCGGTCGGTAACCGACCTCTCAGTACGGTGTCTAGCCCGTATCCACATTGGTCTTTTTAGCCCGACCAGGGGCTCTTATGCGCGGTGGGAGCGCGCCATCTTTGACCGCCTCAGCGAGTCCGTCATATCAGGCAGGATCTGCGTCAATGAGTGGGAGTTATGAGGTGATAAACCTCCGCCGTAGCCTTATGGGCCCCGGTGAGGCAGGGCAGCTGGGGGGGGGGGGTCCCATACCCAGTAGAGCAGAGGTAGCCGCAGGGGGCATTAAGGGAGTTGCGTCAGAAATACTGGGAAAGCGAAGACGACTCCGCACCCAGGATAAAGATAAAAATTCATGGCATGGGATACGACATATAGGAGACTATTAATGTCTGACAGTCAGCTCTGCTGCCCCTGATGAAAAATCATGAAAAACGGCTCTCAGGCTCATCACCCTCAGCCATCATAGGGAGAGGGTTGTTATGTAAAAACGAAAATGTATTGTCCATTAGATAAAACAGATTTGAGAAACTGCAATAATATATAAAGGGAATACATAATCTTTAAAATAAATAAAATAAATAGTCAGAAAGATCAGGTCCCTCTGGGACGTAAAACAACTAGTAGAGTAAAGGCCCATGTGATCTGGACACATTCATTCAATTCCCATCATTAAATATGGCAAAATACAAAGGCATAACAGGGAGGTAGTATGAGAAAACTGTAAAAACACATTAAGAAAACCAAAAGCATAAACCTAGCAGGACACGGTTGAGTAACCCATAGGAGAAAAGAAACGGTTAATTAGGCATAATAATAACATTAAACATAACATTAAACAGAGTACCTGAATGGTGGATTGCCCAGGAAAAGAAGAAGCCTCAGAGGCCGACAGAGCAAAGGGAGGACAGCCGGGCAGGAGGGAACCCAGGAAGCCTGCAGGAAGATCGCAGTAAAACCGCGATCCAAGATGGCCACCGCACGAGGTACAGGCACCTCGGGAGAAGCAGAAAGTGCAGGGGAGGGACGCGTGTATGGTACACATGCGGTCCGGTCCGACCCGACTGCACCCAGGGAGCCACCGTCGCGAGGAGCGGAGGCACGCAAACACCTCTCCAACCGCAGCACCCATGGCCACCCACCAGGAGGCCACCCAACGAGAAGAGGAGAGGGTAGGAGAGGGTGAGGACGGCGGGGAAAAACCGACCGGCCGGCAGGGGAGAAAAATTAAGCAGGGCACACCACGCAGGCACAGGAAGGGGCAAAGGTAAGCAGAAGCCCCAGAAAAAATATAAACACATAATAAACAACCAAAGAAATTCCATAAATAACAGATTAGACAGAGAGTGAACAGAGAGTACCGTATATACTCGAGTATAAGCCGAGGTTTTCAGCACATTTTTTGTGCTGAAAAACCCCAACTCGGCTTATACTCGAGTCAATTGTCTGTATTATGGCAATTTGCATTGCCATAATACAGACTGGGGGCTGTGGGGGCTGCAGAGTGATGTTACTTACCTTTCCTGCAGCTCCTGTCAGCTCTCTCCTCCTCCGCGCCGTCCGGTCAGCTCCCTCTGTCAGCTCACACTGTAAGTCTCGCGAGAGTCGCGGCTCTCGCGAGATTTACACTGGGAGCTGACCGAGGTGCTGAACGGACCGGTGGAGGAGGAGAGAGCTGACAGGAGCTGCAGGAAAGGTAAGTAACATCACTCTGCAGCCCCCACAGCCCCCTCCTACACAGTGCCCATCCACTGGACCACCAGGGAAGGAGAGCCCCCCTCCCTGGCCAGCTAGCAAGCAGGGAGGGGGGACGAAAACATTTATATATATTAATAATAATAAAAAAATAAAAAAAAATAAAAAAAAAATAATAATAAAATAAAAAATAATAATAAAATAAAAAAATAATAATAATAAAAAAATGTAATGAAACAAAAAAAAAATTAAAATAATAATTAAAAAATAAAAATGCCCACCCCCCACCAAGGCTCTGCATCACACTCTGCATTACACACACACATACACACACTGCATTCATACACACACACTGCACTCATACACACACACACACTGCATTCATGCACACACACTGCATTCATGCGCACACACTGCATTCATACACACACACTGCATTCATACACACACACACTGCACTCATACACACAGCATTCATACACGCACACAGCATCCATACACGCACACTGCATTCATACACGCACACTGCATTCATACACGCACACTGCATTCATACACACACACTGCACTCATACACACACACACTGCATTCATACACACAGCATTCATACACACACACAGCATTCATACACACACACAGCATTCATACACGCACACTGCATTCATACACGCACACTGCACTCATACACACACACTCTGCTCTCATACACACACACACTGCATTCATGCACACACACACTGCATTCATGCACACACACACTGCATTCATGCACACACACTGCATTCATGCACACACACTGCATTCATGCACACACACTGCATTCATACACACACACTGCACTCATACACACAGCATTCATACACACACTGCATTCATACACACACTGCATTCATACACACACTGCATTCATACACACACTGCACTCATACACACTGCATTCATACACACACACTGCATTCATACACACACACTGCATTCACACACACACACTGCACTCATACACACTGCATTCATACACACACACTGCATTCACACACACACACTGCACTCATACACACACACAGCATTCATACACACACACTGCATTCATACACACACACCACTCATACACAGCATTCTCATACACACACACACTGCACTCATACACACAGCATTCTCATACACACACACTGCATTCATATACACACACTGCATTCATATACACACTGCATTCATATACACACTGCACTTATATACACACTGCACTCATATACACACTGCACTCATACACACACACTGCACTCATACACACACACTGCACTCATACACACACACTGCACTCATACACACACACTGCATTCTCATACACACACACTGCATTCTCATACACACACACTGTAAATAAATATTCAATTAATATAATTTTTTTAGGATCTAATTTTATTTAGAAATTTACCAGCAGCTGCTGCATTTCCCACCCTAGTCTTATACTCGAGTCAATAAGTTTTCCCAGTTTTTTGGGGTAAAATTAGGGGCCTCGGCTTATATTCGGGTCGGCTTATACTCGAGTATATACGGTACTTATCTGGTCTGAGAGCAGCAAAGAAAGAGGGGGATTGTGGGTGACACAGGCCTTTTATAGTCACTTCCTCTGTTTTGTGATTGGTTGCCTGTGTGCCTATGCAGTTTTTTCTTTCATTTTGATATATTTATATTTCTCTATCTTTGCTGCTGAGAGTAATAAAGAAAGAGATATGCATAATAGGAGCCTCCGTGTCTTTAATAAAATTATAAAATTATGCTTAAAAATAAAAAATAAAAAATGTTTAAACTAAAGTACAATGCTCCCCTGGGTAATGACACATCCTAAATCTCCTCATCAATACTAAGTGCTCATAAATACATTTAAATAAATATTGTTAGTTACTTTTTTCAGTTAATGTACAACAATATAAAATAAATACATAGTTCCATTTGATTGTGTGTGTTGCAGGGAAAATCATGGCTATAAAGAACTGGATGGCGGATTTTATTTCGACTGATAATATATATTTTATTGGTTAATTTTTGTATTGCCTGCTTTCCATTAAATATGTGCTAAATTTGAAATAATTGCTAACTAATGGTGATGCTGTGATATCAGCTCAGATTTGTGGAGCAGTTCAAAAAGCAACTTCCTATTTACAGAATGAATTGATCATGATAATTAGTGCAAGCTGTAGCATCCTGTGACAAAACTAATGGATGTCATTTATTTGAGAACAAGGCACAAGAAGAATACTACATGGAGAGTATAGATATTAGCAAGTGTTGGGTTATTGATATTAAAGGACACTCTGGGCAGAAAAAGACAAATTTCTAAGTGTATTTAATAGGTTTTAGCTTTATATTCATGCTGTCTGTTTCAATATATAAATCTCTTTTCATTTTTAAAAATGTTATTTTTTAAATGCTTTATTTTTTCTGTGCACATATTAACAGACAAGCCGGCAGTGCCACGATAGCGTTAGCAAGCTTAATATAACATTGTTAAACATAGGCATGACATTTGAGAGAACCACATTTTTATACGTTTTAAGAATCAAGAGTAATGCATAAGCATATAACAGTGCAGAGTAATGCATAAGCATAACAGTGCAAGAGCAATTTCAAGTAAGTGAAGATAAGTTGTCCTAAATAGGTGTCAGCTATAAATTGCATTCCCAATCTTAGTTACAGGTTGTGTCTATAAAGTGACCACTGGGAACAAACCACTAGTAAAAAAAAAACCTAAAAGTAACTAAACATGACAGCTTATCTCTGTAAGGTATGCTGGTAGGATGCCTTAATTGTGAGATGCCATTGCCCTTCTAGTTTACCCCACTCCAGCCACAGGCTGGCCATGTCAGATGCTGTCAGCATTATTCCCCTTCTCTCTGTCAGCAGGCAGTGTGAGCTTTGTGCGGTGACCATCTGAGGGCTTAACAGCTTCAGCTCTATATCAACGTCATGGGCCTTTAGGGTTTCCATGTGCTGGGCTTCCCTCTGAGTTGTTTGATGGTGGTGTGTAGGTGGCTCCAATTAATTCTTCAACCCTGGTGCTGCTAAGTATCACAAGCTGCTTCTTTAATCTTCTGTGCATCTGGAGGGGTAGGTTTGCTTCAACGGCTGGCGAGTTGGTGCCAGACTGTCTGGCATTTAGCGTTGAGTCCTGTGCTCTCTCAGCATTTCAAAAGGGGGGTGGGGGGCAGGGAAGGAGGGTGACAGGACTTCGAGGTAAGTGTGCAGCTTCGGAAGATCGCCATTCTCCATTCCGCCGACACCACGGTCCCAGTTGGCCTCAAGGACTAAACAAGATACTGTCTCCCATTCCCTGTCCCCCCTGAGGATGACAATGTACAAGGGCTTAGCCCATTTCGTCCTTCAGATAATAGGGTTTCCCAGAGACAGGCCACCTGTCACGTTCACATAGAGTTTGAAGGAGCTCAACTGCAGATTTCTGATTAATTAGATGTGAATGTGAGGAGTTGAGAAATTGAAGAGATGACAGTTCACCAGGAAGTTAACTGATACTGTGTCTTTATTAATTTTGATTTAATAAACACAGGTACTGTATCTTTAAATGGTTCAAGTTGCTGAGTGGATTCTTAGATTAATTTATACAATTGAATTGGAGCAATAATATGAAGGAAGCAATGTAGCTTTAACTTGCAGAGATTCGTTTTAGCTTAATTGATAGAAAACATCTCATATGGTGGTAGAAAGGTAGATAATTAGGAATTACTCCTATAACGATAGGAGGATGTGTGAGCAGGCTGAGCCTGAGCTCAGTAGTCAGGGAAAGTTCGTATAATACAGCGAGGTAACTTAGCTTCCAGAGGAGTTGAAGTTGGTTCCAGAGTGCCTTCCGGAGAGGTTCCGTGGAGAGAGGTCGAGAGGAGTCAAGTGCTAGCCGTGGTCGAGGAAGGAGAAGGAGGTTAGTCGTTTACGAGTCCGGTTCGGTACACAGGTAAGGTTTGAAGAGAAAAGTTGCAGCCGGTATAATTCCGCGGTACGCTGTTCATTAATCCAGCGTCTGTTGCCTGGCGCGGTCGCATTATGTAGCGCAATGAGACCGCGTCAGAGGGGGGTGTGGTTACAGTCCGTCAACCCGGAAGAGACAGGCAGTGCAGGTAACGGCCATGACACCACCCCGGCCCACCACCTCCAGGCCCTATCAGCAGTGGAAGGGGCTCCCCCGATGTATGTTACTTTCAATCCCTCCCAAGCTGCCACTTTGGTAACCTCCCTCCCTGACCATGAGAAGCAGCCCATGCCCTTCTTCCACAGAATGGCTCAGATCCATAAGACATATTCAGCAGCCTGGCGTGATCTATACAGTTTGTGCGAGATCAAAGCCGGTGATGCTTATTGGCCAATTATGGAAAGAAGTTTCAATGATGCTCTCCTCATAACTGACATGGATTTCCAGTCAGGTATTATTTTTTGTGAACAGCTTCGGGCCTGGGCCCAAGATACACTTGCTGACCAAGCCACTTGTATAAATGACATTATCCAAGATAAGCTGTGGAAAAGTACCACTCACGGTTGACCCAAACCTTCTCTGATCTCGGTTTCAGTGTACACAATAAAGCACATACCCAAATGTTATCTGCTGCCTTTGTTGCAGGCCTGAAGGAAGCTATCAGGAAAGGCTTAGTGCTTTCCCGCCCTGAATATAGAATCATTGCTCTGTATACTCTTTTATTTGTTGCTAAAGGCCTAGAATCTGTCCTACAGCCTACGCAAAGGAAAAATAATCCCCTTATGTTCACTGCCTCCGGTCCCATCATCAGACCTGCCCCAGGATACCCTGTGCCGCCCACTCTGCCAGCTGCACAAGGACAACTCATGCTACCCGCTCCTAGGCCCCATACTAGGGCCTGTTTTAACTGTAATCAGCCAGGCCACTTCCAGAGAGATTGTCCCCACCCTAAGGTCACTAGACCGCGGAGTACCAGGCCTCCTAACCCTGCACTGGGTTACTCTACGTACCCCCCTGCCCCTACTGCCGCCTACGGCTGTTTCCAGCCAGGTTATCCTCCACAGATACATCCCCCCGCTTATAACTCGTATTTCCCTCCCCAAGAATATTCCCAGGCCCCCTACCAACCCTCCCCAGCTGATGCCCGTGGTTATACTCATCCTTCCCCCGATGCCTATGACACCAGCAAGATAACCGTCCAATGCCTGGCCAACACCGCTCCATATGCCAGGGCCCTCAGCCCAATCACTCCACTACGCCAACACGTCACTACACTGGTCCTGATCAATCTCTTCTAGACCTAGTGCAATAAGTAACCGGCAAACCTGTGTCTAACACCCCTGTCATGGCAGTGTCTACAGGGGATAAAGGGAGGCCTCTTGCTACAGTTGTCCTAGCCGTTGAAGGACATCCTACTACCTTTCTAGTTGACACAGGCGCAGCCCGCAGTGTTCTTAGAGAACAAGACCTGCCTGACCCTTCTTTCCTGTCTGACACAGATGTTTCTTGTGTTGATGTTGATGGTACCCCTCGAAACAATCCACTCACTAAGCTCCTGCGGGTGGGTTCTGACATACTTTCACACTTTGTTGTTTCTTCCACTTGTCCAATTAACCTTTTAGGTGCTGATGTTCTGTCTCACCTCCAAGCTTCTATCTCTTTCACTGCAGATGGCCAGGTCTAACTACTAACACCCCTGTCTCGCAAAGATACCTCTGTCTTTTGCTCTCTTCCCCTACTGTTGCATATGACATCCCCCACCGAGGAAGTAAGGGTCCCAGATGCCCCCAGTGCCCTGGATAGGGTCCCTGCCAAACTCTGATCCACGAGCCCTGATGATATTGGACGTCTAAGAGTTCCACCAGTAGTGGTTACTCTGATACAGGGAGCTGCCCCACCACGACAACCACAGTACCCTTTGAAACGTGCACAGGCCCTCGCCATCTCCAAGCAAGTTGACAACCTGCTGGCAAAAGGTGCTCTAATCAAATGTGTGTCACAGTGTAACACCCCTCTGTTTTGTGTAAAGAAAAAGACTGAGAAAGGTCAACCTGATCAGTACCGTATGGTCCAAGACCTCCATGCCGTTAATGAAGTCACAATCCGGGATACTGCTGTTGTCCCCAATCCACTGTTATCACAAATTCCTCCAACGGCTACATTTTTCATGGTGGTCGACCTTGCTAATGCCTTTTTCAGCGTGCCCTTGGATCCTTCCTGCCAACATCTATTCGCCTTCACACATGATCATCAACATGGACTGTCATGCCACAGGGTGCACAGAATTCCCCTACTCAGTTTGCTAATGCTATGTCCACTGTCTTGGAACCTTGGCAGAAGTCTCACCCAGACGTGGTCCTGCTTCAGTATGTTGATGCTTTGTACTGATTATTTCCCAACTGCTGAGCGTGACTCCGAAGATCTCCTGTGTTTCCTCGCTGAAGAAGGTTGCAAAGCCTCCAAAACGAAACTACAGTGGTGCCGGCCCTCTGTGGTCTTCTTGGGACACTGCCTTTCCCATGGCACCCGTCACATAACCAGGAACAGAGTCCTTGCTTTTACATTCATGCATTTTTGGGTCTCATTTGGTCTCATTCTCAACTCATGCAACCTCTCTATGATGCTTTAAAGACTGAACCTTTTTCTTTATCACCTACAGCAAGTGCCTTTTACCTTGCTCTTCAAAGAGCAATTTCTTCAGCCCCTGCTCTGGGCCTACCCAACAACCAATTGCCATTCAAACAGTTAGTTTCTGAAAAGATGGGCCATGCTTCAGGGGTCCTTACTCTATCCTATGGTTCCCGCCAAAGACCTATTGGTTATTTCTCGTGCATGCTTGACCCTGTTGCCAGGGGTAGTCCTTCCTGTCTGCGTGCTGTGTTTGCTGCCAGTGCTTTACTGGACAAAACCAATGACTTTGTTCTTGGATGCAAACTGACTGTACTTGCTCCACATGATAGTGCTGCCATCCTACACCAAGTCCAGCCGAAGCATCTCTCATCTCAAAGACACCTTCGCCTTCAAACCTCCCTCCTCTTACCTGACAACGTCACTTTACAGCATTGTTACACGTTGAATCCTTCCACTCTTCTGACACTTCCCATGGGGGGAGTCCCACACTACTGGTACAGTCTAGACATCAATCCTGACGTCCATATGGAATTTCAAGTAACAAAGCCCACGGTTCCACATGATGAACAGCCTGAGAACCTCTTACATTGCACCCTGTGGTTCAATGATACCCCAGGCCCTGATCCATACTATGAAGAAGAGCTATTCTATGAAATACACATCACACTAACAGACCTGTTCTGAAACTCCAAAGGAAAGATGGTCCTCTTGGTCTATCTACCCATGGAGGTATCACACGCATACCATCATTGGGAGGTGGCTGTTCCCCATATCTCTTTTACTAAGTCTCCAGATCTCTCATGGAAGGAACTAGGCCCAATGGCCAAAACATGGAGTATTGCATCCCAAGAACAGCTCGCACTAACGGGGGTCACCAAAAAGACCATAAACTGCAACATGGTCAGTTACCCTCGGTATCACACAGAGATATGCGAAGACATCCCTCCCAAAGAACAAGACCCAGATGCCCCTCATGATTGCTTTGAACAGATGAAAATGGAGACAACTCATTTACCAACAGTGCACGAGGCCGCTCTACCTAACCCCGATTGCACCCTGTTTGTGGATGCTTCCAGATTTGCAGATGAACAGGGACAATACCATACTGGGTATGCAGTCACCACAGAAGACCAAGTACTTCAGGCCTCCGCACTCCCACCGTCTAAGTCAGCACAGGAAGCCGAACTAACAGCCATCACGGCGGCATGCAAAATGTCTGAAGGTAAACGTGTTAATATTTATACGGACTCAAGGTATGCTCTAGGTGTGGCACATGACTTTGGCTTGATTTGGAAAACCTCATAGCCACTGGTACCCCTGTGAAACACGGTGCGGCCATCGAAGAGTTAATGGACACCCTACTGCTTCCTGAAGAGGTGGCCATACTGAAGGTGAAGGCCCACGGGAAACTGAATTCAGAAGAAGCACAAGGTAACCATTTGGCTGACCAGGCCGCTAAAGATGCAGCACACCAAAGTTGGGAAGTGGACAGAAGAATGTCCACTAAAGAGACCCCTATATACACCATGCAGACCTTACCCACTGATCTTAAACTCCTAAGAGAACAACAGGCTGCAGCCACCCCTCAAGAAAAACAAAGTTGGAAGGACAAAGGGGCAATCCTCCAGAACTAAGTCTATACTATCAACCTCAAGTTCTGTCTACCAAGAAATATGTTCAGTGGGCCCACGGACCAGCTCATTTGTCTAAGCAGCTAATGAACTCCTTGATTGATAAATATTTTGAAGCACCCGGTATCACTACTCTGACACAAAATTACTGCAGATCCTGTATTATCTGTGCCAAGTGCAATCCTGGAAAGGTAACTAAAGCCTCACCCAACCATTTGGCCAAACCACAATATCCTTTCCAGAGGATCCAAATTGATCATATCCAAATGCCAAAGAGTGGCCGGTATGACTACGCACTGGTCATAGTGGATATGTTCTCAGGATGGCCAGAAGCCTTCCCAGTCGCTAATTTCACTTCCAAAACCACGGCAAAGCACCTCCTTACCGAAATTGTCTGCAGAAGTGATTGAAAGTGATCAAGGAACCTCCTTTAACGCCTTATTAACCAGGGAGATCTGGGCACCACTGGGGGTTACCCTTGCCTTCCACACACCCTATCACCCACAGAGTAGTGGTAAGGTAGAACGCATAAATGGCACTCTGAAAGCCAGAATGCTAAAAATGTCCCAAGAAACTAACCTGCCCTGGCCAGAAAGTCTTCCCTTAGCACTATTCAGTGTAAGGTACACCCCAAGAGGGAGATTTAGCTTGGTTGCTTCATCTAAGTGTTGCTTCTAAGTGTGTGTGTGTGGTTGGAGATATTCTGGATAGTTTTACAGAAGCTTCAACTGTCTAAGAGTTGTGCTAAGAGTTTTTTTCTTTTCTACTGTTACAGATAAGATTCATCTGTAGGAAAAGGTTACTGACTGCACAAGGTTTGATTTCCTGTTGGTAATTACAAGGCATTTGATTTGATTAGGTAGTTACTTGCAATTGATTGCTGTTTAAAATAGCTATTGTTTGCTAATAAGCAGAGGCCTATCCAGGTGTTAAACATTCCTAGTGGGAGGTGATTTTAGGAGTATATAAGGGTAGTTGTCATTAGCTTGGCTCGCTTCATCTAAGTGTTGCTTCTAAGTGTGTGTGTGTGGTTGGAGATATTCTGGAGAGTGTTGCTTCTAAGTGTGTGTGTGTGGTTGGAGATATTCTGGAGATAATCTGGAGGTAATCTGAGGTATTCAGGAGGATAAATAAAAAGGTAAGGTTTGTTTGATTTAAATTATTCACCTCATTGGAATGGCAGACTTAGTTCAGTGTAATAGTTGCTTTGCATTTGTTTCACGTTCCACTTTTTGGAGGTTTGGTTGTTGTCTAATCTGTAGACAGTTCTCTATCTTGCGGCAGGAGATTGTATTTTTGAAGTCTGAGATTTGTAAATTATCTGGTAAACAAACTCAGGCTGGAACTGCTGCAAAGCCACTGCCGCAGAGACATACTAGGAATGGCAGATGGATTACTGTAGGATCTGGTAGACTTGGAGTTGTGGATAAAAGGCATATTGCACAGTCTGTTGCTCTACATAATTCATTTTCTGCACTTTCAGAGTGTAGTGTTGTCGTGGAGAGAGGCACTGAGGCTAGTGGTGTTGTGCAGAGAGGCACTGAGGCTAGTGGTGTTGTGCAGAGAGGCACTGAGGCTAGTGGTGTTGTGCAGAGAGGCACTGAGGCTAGTGGTGTTGTGCAGAGAGGCGCTGAGGCTAGTGGTGTTGTGCAGAGAGGCACTGAGGCTAGTGGTGTTGTGCAGAGAGGCACTGAGGCTAGTGGTGTTGTGCAGAGAGGCACTGAGGCTAGTGGTGTTGTGCAGAGAGGCTTGAAGACTATGGTGAGGCCTAATAGAAAGCAGTTGTTGTTGGGGGATTCCATCATAAGAGGTGTGGAGATGGACAATGGTGGTCTTGTGAGGTGTCTTCCCGGAGCTACTGCTCACAGAGACAGAAGACGTATCTGTAATATTGTTAAGCAAGCAAAGCAGGAAGGGGAATTGGATGTACTTGTCCATTTAGGGACAAATGACTTGGCTTGCAATGATGTTTCAGAGGTTAAGGAAGTTTTTAGTGTTTTTGCCAATGATATACGGCAGGTTGCTTCCACACTGTCATTCTCTGAAGTTCTGCCTGTGCATAACACTCAGAACGACAGGCGGATGCGTATTAGGGACTTTAACTTGTGGCTTGGTGAATGGTGTCGGGAGCAAGGATTTGGCTTTATTGCTCATGGTAGCTCTGTTTGGAATGGAAATAAACTGTACAAAAAAGATGGTTTGCATCTTTCTCAAAAGGGAACAAATGTTCTCAGTGAGCAGTTCAGAGGTTTTGCTAGGATGTATTTAAACTAGGAGGGGGGGGGCAAAAGGGTGATAAAACATCAATCCAATTGTCCCCCAAAACAAGGACAGAAGGTGCCTGTAGCAAGTGTGTTAAAAAATGATAAGCTTAGAGTCATGTCTACAAATGCTCGCAGTTTAGGGAATAAGATCCATGAACTTGTGGCAATAATGGCAACTGATAATGTAGATTTAGTCGCTGTTACTGAGACATGGTATAATGAGAAAAATGACTGGGACATAGCAATACCAGGGTACTCTTTATATAGAAAAGACAGGGAAGGCAAGAAAGGGGGAGGGGTGGCCCTGTATGTAAAGGATAGCATAAAATCTAGCCTAATAAAGGTTAGTGAGGCGAACATAGAGTCCGTTTGGGTTACGTTAGAATTTGGTAATCACACAGTAACTCGTATAGGTTTGATTTATAGGCCCCCAGGACAAATTGAAGAGTTAGATAATCTACTAGTTGAGGAAATAGCTAAAATGACAATGAAGGGGGAAGTTATCATCATGGGTGACTTTAATCTTCCTGATGTGAATTGGAAAACAAAAATAGCTACTTGTGCCAGGAGCACACATATTCTAAACTCCCTACTGGGATTGTCTCTAAAACAAGTCGTTGAGGAGCCAACTCGTAAAGAGGCCATATTAGATTTAGTGTTAACAAATGGAGATTTGGTATCAGATATTACTGTAGGCGAAAGTTTAGGATCCAGTGATCATCAGTCAGTGTGGTTTAATATAAGAACAGTGACTGAGTCACACCACACAAAAACAAAAGTTTTAGACTTTAGAAAAACAGACTTTTCTAAAATTAGAATATGTGTAAAGGAGTCATTATCAGACTGGAGCAATTTAAATGGAGTCCAAAAGAAATGGGATTATTTAAACGTTGCACTACTGAAGGCAACAGAAAATTGCATTAGGCTTGTCAGTAAAAGCAAAAAATTCAAGAAACCACTGTGGTACTCCGCAGATGTGGCCAAAATAGTAAAAAACAAAAAGTTAGCATTTAGTAATTATAAAAAAAACCAGAGTGAGGAAGACAGAATGACCTATAAGATTAGGCAGAAAGAGGCTAAGCAAGTTATAAGAGCTTCCAAATCACACACAGAAGAGAAAATAGCACAGTCAGTAAAAAAGGGGGACAAAACTTTTTTTAGATACCTAAATGAGAAAAGAAAAGTAAAACAAGGATTAGTTAGATTAAAAACAAAAGAAGGAAGGTATGTAGATGAGGATAACGGTCTAGCTGACTGCCTCATTGAATATTTTTGTTCTGTATTTACAGATGAAAATGAAGGAAAGGGACCTCAGTTAAGAAAAAGGATAAATGAGTCATTTATTACACGTGAGTTTACAGAGGAAGAGGTTCTATTTCAACTGTCAAAAGTAAAGACAAATAAGCTTAGTGGTGTACTAGCAAAACCATTAACAGATTTATTTAACCAATCATTGATAACAGGAGTAGTCCCAGAAGATTGGAAGTTAGCAAATGTTGTGCCCATTCACAAGAAAGGTAATAGGGAGGAGTCGGGCAACTATAGGCCAGTAAGCCTTACTTCAGTAGTGGGAAAAGTGATGGAAACCATGTTAAAGGATAGGATTGTTGAACATCTAAAAACACATGCATTTCAAGATCAGAGACAACATGGGTTTACTTCAGGGAGATCATGCCAAACTAATCTTATTGATTTTTTTGATTGGGTAACTAAAATTATAGATCAGGGTGGTGCAGTAGACATTGCTTACCTAGATTTCAGTAAGGCTTTTGACACTGTTGCACATAGAAGGCTTATCAATAAACTACAATCTTTGAGTTTGGATTCCAATATTGTTGAATGGGTAAGGCAGTGGCCGAGTGACAGGCAACAGAGGGTTGTAGTCAATGGAGTATATTCGAAACTTGGGCTTGTCACCAGTGGGGTACCTCAGGGATCTGTACTTGGACCCATTCTCTTTAATATTTTTATTAGTGATATTGCAGAAGGTCTTGATGGTAAGGTGTGTCTTTTTGCGGATGATACTAAGATATGTAACAGGGTTGATGTTCCAGGAGGGATAAGCCAAATGGCTAATGATTTAGGTAAACTAGAAAAATGGTCAGAGTTGTGGCAACTGACATTTAATGTGGATAAGTGCAAGATAATGCATCTTGGACGTAAAAACCCAAGGGCAGAGTACAGAATATTTGATAGAGTCCTAACCTCAACATCTGAGGAAAGGGATTTAGGGGTGATTATTTCTGATGACTTAAAGGTAGGCAGACAATGTAATAGTGAATGCTTGGTTGTATAGGGAGAGGTATTAGCAGTAGAAAGAGGGAAGTGCTCATGCCATTGTACAGAACACTGGTGAGACCTCACTTGGAGTACTGTACACAGTACTGGAGACCCTATCTTCAGAAGGATATTGATACCTTAGAGAGAGTTCAAAGAAGGGCTACTAAACTGGTTCATGGATTGCAGGATAAAACTTACCAGGAAAGGTTAAAGGATCTTAACATGTATAGCTTGGAGGAAAGACGAGACAGGGGGGATATGATAGAAACATTTAAATACATAAAGGGAATCAACACAGTAAAGGAGGAGACTATATTTAAAAGAAGAAAAACTACCACAACAAGAGGACATAGTCTTAAATTAGAGGGACAAAGGTTTAAAAATAATATCAGGAAGTATTACTTTACTGAGAGGGTAGTGGATGCATGGAATAGCCTTCCAGCTGAAGTGGTAGAGGTTAACACAGTAAAGGAGTTTAAGCATGCGTGGGATAGGCATAAGGCTATCCTAACTATAAGATAAGGCCAGGGACTAATGAAAGTATTTAGAAAACTGGGCAGACTAGATGGGCCGAATGGTTCTTATCTGCCGTCACATTCTATGAGATTGTATTTGGTACAGCACCCAGGTTAGCCTGTTATTTCCCTCAGCAACTTCAAATTCAATCAGATGCAATGGTAGACTATATAACTGCGCTCTCTCATGCCTTGACCAAAATCCATGCCCAAGTGTTTTCTTCTATTCCAGATCCAGAGTCAAACACAGGCACTCACAAACTACTTCCTGGTGATTGGGTTATGGTCAAGAAATTTCTCAGAAAACACACTCTTGAGCCAAGGTTTGATGGTCCATACCAAGTTCTGTTGACTACATCTACCTCCGTAAATCTAGCTGGGAAGAGTACCTGGATACACGCCTTGCCTTTTAAGAAAGTCCCTGATCCAGAGGAAGCAGATCCCGTCAAATCATGAGCTTCCTGTGCCTATTTTTGCTGCTAGGCCTAATGAAGGCCCAACAAGTTGCTATTACCAAAGATAATCATGTTTACTCATTTTGGTATAATTCCTCAAACACTCATGTGGCTACTTTTACCTTTGATTACTGTTATATTGTCTCTTGTACTTTTCTACACTCACAGCATTCAGCCATATACAAGGATATACCTGACAAAAAGGACCCCTACATCTGTGTGACGGGGGAACATTGGGGACATCACTGTAGTTCTTGGAAGGCAGAGGGTTGGAACACTGGCCGACCATGGGGCTACAGACCGCAAAGTGCCCTGGACAGGATTGACAGAAATGGGAAACCTTTGTTACACAGAATGACCCTATGTAAACCCACAGGGTCTACCCTATGTAATGGGCATGTATTGGAAAGGGGGTGGCTCACATAATAAGTTGGGGACCTTCTATTTACAAGATATGCTCACATCACCTGACTGGGTAGGCTCTACACACATGACGATTAACCCTCTAAAACCACACATTAAAACCCTGAAATACATGGTGGCCATTGCTAACCCCACATTTGAAGACACTATGGTGGTAGAAACCGGGTTCTCAGACACCAATCTCTGGCTTGAGTGGATGAGGTATAATGCTAACTCGCACAATAAGACTAACTGTTATGTTTGTGGTGGGGCTAGACCCCACCTGGGTACAGAACTTTTTAATTTACCCCTCGATGTTGAGATGTGTTTCCTAAGCCTCTATGCACAATCAACAACAAACTCATCAGTGTGTGAATCATGGAAAAAGGTGTATCCAATCACCCAGGGGAATATCAGGCCACCTGATGGAGTCACCGTGTATCCAGGTAATTACACTTGTTATACAGTACATAAAAACACCGGTAAATTTGTGGGCAAATTCCTGTCTGGTTATTGTGCTACATATCATGACCCTCCCATGACCCTACTAGTAAATCAAGTTAAATCCGTGGGAGACATTTATTGGCTTTGTGGCGATATGCAACTCAGATCCCAACTGGCTGGCCTATGGTGGGGAGAATGTACCCTGACTAAAGCTATAATGCCCATACATATCATTTCTGATAACCACCAAGGGCCGCTTGATTCTCCACATACGTACTTTAGAGTAAAAAGAGAAACCCCTATCCGAGGTAGTTTTGACCCACATGTATATATTGATGCCATTGGTGTACCAAGGGGGTTACCAAATGAGTTCAAAGCCAGAGATGAAGTGGCGGCAGGATTCAAATCCTTGATCCCGCTCATCACCGCTAACAAGAATGTTAACTGGATTAATTACATCTACTATAATCAACAACGTTTTGTTAATTATACCAGAGATGCCCTCCAGGGCTTGGCAGAGCAACTGCAGACTACCTCCCAAATGACATTTCAGAACCGACAGGCCCAAGACATGATCCTAGCAGAAAAGGGGGGTGTATGCAAAATACTCCCCGATACTATGACATGCTGTACCTTCATCCCAGACAACACCGGTCCCAATGGTAAAGTCACCATGGCCATAGAGAAATTAGAAAGCCTCTCTGATGAGTTACAAAGGAATTCTGGGGTCCCCAATACATGGGACAGATGGTTTGGATGGATGAATGGATGTCAGAGAACTCTCTTCCAAGTGGGTATGGCAGTCCTTACTGTGGCTATCCTCTTTCTCTTCCTGTCTTGTTGCGTGTTGCCTTGTGTGCAGAAGTACTTACAGAAGACTGTATGTCAGACCATTGACTACACCACACCTACATTCCTACATCAAGACCTCGACGATACAGAATGTGATACACCACACACACACCTCTGCAGTCTCACCATTTCAAACAGACAACTGCACATCTTTAGGGATAGTGTAGGGACAGCGTCTGTCTCCACGGGCAGGAGTCTGACGTGGGAGATGTAGTAGGTTAGCCACTACGGGATAGCCGCGCAGTGAAGTGTTCGGGGCCTGTTCAGACAGATGAGCTGCAGCCGATTAGGGACATCTTTAGGGACAGTATGTGGTTGTCTTTTTTAGTAAATAGTCATTTTAAGGGGGGACTGTTGTGGACATAGAATATTATCCCAATTCATGTTAGTAAGATGTCTTTTTACTTAGTATAACTACAATCAGTATTATTCAGCTTAAATATGTGATTAAACTAAAATGGCCGCTAGAGCTAGGGAGTTTCCCTTTGACATCGACTAACACCCTCACTAACAAGATGGCGCTGGAATCTGGGGGAGACCTCCAAGATACCAGTGACATCACACCCGGTAGGAAGAGCAATAAATGAACCACTTAACACCTAACCAATTATTGATGAAATAAAGTATTATTTCATGTTATCTCTGACAAAGCATATGATGCAATTTTGCTTTATAAGGGGTATGCCATCCCCTCTGAATAAACATTCCTCAAGTTTTTCATTAAACTGAAACCTGTGTCTGGTGTGAATTACTTCAGGAGCGTGCACACACTATTTCTTTAATTTGGCCGAGGGCAGATACACAAGATAATCAATTGATTGAATTGATATCCACTTCAGTAAGCTGTGTAATACAAAAAAAATACAAATACAGAAAAACAAGTCCTGCGCTCAAACTCCCATTACTCCTGGTGGTACTGTTGGACTGGGTGGCCACCTAGCTAGCACACTCACGGACTGAGGGAGCATACCTGACTCTATCATGCTCCCTCACAGTTCCCACAATTCCCAGCACAGTCCCATCATAAAGTAGTGATTACTCTATGATGTGTCTGTGCTGGGAATTGTGAGAACCTGCAAGGGAACATGACAGAGAGACATTTATGTCAGTACAGTGGTGGAACCAGAGCCTGTTGCAAATTGTATGCTATCATGGGGGTAATTTGTATTCCTGGGATACCATGTGGTCTCAAAGGCAACATAACCAATCTGGCGAATTTCAATGTGAAAAAAATGAAAAATGTAACATGCTATATTTGACCCTGTAACTTCCGAAAAACACCATAAAACCTGTACATAGGGGGTACTGTTTTACACGTGAGACATCGCTGAATACATATGTGTATTTTATTGCAGTAAAAGCAAACAGTATTATGACATTCATTCACAGTTAAAATTATATGCAGAACTAATAAAATAACTAAATTTCTTATTGTTTTAAATATTTTATTCATATTAAATTATGTTTCATAACTAAATATTTGATGTTAAATGAAAGTCCTATTTCCCCTGAATAAAATGATATATAATAAGTGTGGGTGCACTTAATATGAAAGAGGTGAATTACGGTTGAACAGACCTATACCGTAGTCAAATTTCACGTTTTCTTTACGTTTTATTTTGATCAAAACGTGTACATTTGGCTCAGTCCTTAAGGTGTTAAGCACAGACAACCCTATGGTTTGTGCTCAGTTGTTTTGTTGTTCCCCTGGAGTCAGGGCCAGATTAAGAGCCCAGTGGGCCTGGTGCTGATAATTATGACGGGCTTAATTACAGAATCTTATCGACCAAAAACACTAAAACACTCCCAAGCGTCATGTATCTGATGGAGATTTTGCTGGAGGGAAAGAAAACAGCTGCTATAAGAAAACACATACCCTATGATAATCTCTCTTTAATTTATGTTTTCATCTTTCAAGTAAATTCATAACCCCTAACAGCAGTGTCCAGTGTAGCAGGAAGTCAATGGGCACAGTAAAAGGGTGTGCCACTGACGCAAGTCACGTAACCAGAACTGCCAAAAGCGGCGAACATGCCCAAAAAGGAGACATGTCTGCCAAAAGAATTGGAAGGCCGGTCTGGCATGAATGCAAGCTGGCCAACTAAGGGCATACTCCCAGTGTCCCCAGGTGTCTCTGTGCCATCAAGTGTCTGTGTCATAATGTGTCTGTGTCCCCAAGTGTCTGTGTCATATTGTCTCCCAATGTCCCTTAGTGTCTCAGTGTCCCCATATCTCCCAGTGCCCCCATGTCTCCTTGCAGCCTTTCCCCCCATCCCTCACTTCCCTGAGCTGTAGGCTGTCTCTGCCAGGTAGGAGTTGCTGTCTGGACTCTCTGTAGCTGCTTCCCTGTGGATCAGTGTGAGTAGAGATAGGCAGGGAGGGATATGGTGGAACTTCCCATCCCTGCCTCTCTCCACACACAGCGACCCCTACTGGCCAGTGCTGGTATTGTATCGCAGTCTCTGTTTATACTGAGAAAAATACCAGCATTTGTATTGCCAGTATGACTGCAATATAGGCACCGGCCAGGCAGCCTCAAATATTGACTGTGCCAGTAAAATACCACCCAGGTGGAAACCTAAGAGTAGTGTGTTTAAAAAAAAAAAAAAAAAAAAAGGCCAATTTCATGGGCATGGGTCTGGAGCTGCAGCTACATCAGCCCCTATGTTAATCCGTCCCTGCCTGGAGTACAGAGCCAGCTTCTGACTCAAGTGAGTTGCTTACCCTCACCTATGGAATTCCCCTGAATCACCTCTTGTTTGCCTGGAACCTGCCTTCAACCTTGATTAACCCCTGCAATGCTGATTCAACCTTGATTAACCCCTGCAGTGTTGTTTCAACTTTGATTAACCCCTGCAATGCCTATTCAACTTTGGCTAACTCCTGCAAAGCTGTCCCAGCTTATACTGAAAAATCAGCAGGTGTTTGGGCGCTTCAAATTAGGTTATATTGGGTGTGTATCACAAGTTATAGCTGTTTCCCCAATCACCTCAATGCATATAATAAGAAAATAGTAATATCGAACACTGCAAAACACATACAACACCCAGTGTTATAAATTAGAAGATAAGATATACAGGTATGTATACTTCCCAATAGACATCCACTGTAGGTGAGTAGAAGTACCACTCTTGGGATCTACAACAGATAAATATAGCCACACATAGTGTAATCTGTACAATTGGTAAAAAAAAAAAAAAAAGAGTAATAATAAAAGATACATTCACAAAAAGCTTTAGGGTGCCAATATTTGGCTGTGTTGGTGTCTCTGAAGCAGACTCGGGGTATATTCCAAAAACGATTTATTTAAATAAAGATATTAAAACAGGACATATATAAGCAGTGTGCAGGAAAAATACATACATACACTACCGCAATAATATGTAAGTCCTTAAGTTAAAGATAAAGTGCAAACGCGTTTCGACTGGATCCAGTCTTCCTCAGTGCAACGAATCCCAGCTTTGATTTATTTCCTGCAATTCAACTAGAGCTTCAATCAAGTTTCTCTTCATTTACCAAGTGCTGAAACTCTGGTAAAAGGACTTTATTTTCCTTAAAGCCTTTTATTTTATTATTGAAGGAATTGCTTTATTTACTATTTATACTTGCTTTGGGACTTTTGCATTATATTTATTTGTTTTCAAAATAAAACCTTTTCATTGAATGGCTGTGTGCGTAAAAAAATTCTGTATATTAAGATCATTCACCCCAAACCCATGACACACTGTATAGACTTTTATGGTATTTAGAAAATTCACCGTCTATATTTCTGGGATCTATTGGTTTTTCGCCAGTAGGTAATTGGATTCCTGCAATGTATTTTGTTACACAATCCTCACTTTGGTCAGCAGTGTGTCCGGTTTGTTTCCCTTATCAAAGAATGTTCTGTTTACTCATTATCTTTAGCAGTGCTATGTATTTTATCTCATATCGCTGATATTTTTTAGATTAAGTTTTGGTCTAAATGCGCTCTTTGAAAATTCTAAATGTTCTGTAGCTCTGAGTGTAGTATTGACATGTGAATCTTTCAGTTAAATTTACGTTTTTGCAGAACAGTGGATGATGATGCGTCTTATCCATTCCTTGAAGGTTGCCCATAGTATGCTTTCATCTATCTCTCAGTGGCGGATCCAGAGCCGGATCTCGGGAGGGGCACTTGTAGATTATTTAAAGAAATAATCCAGAAACAATAACCACTACAGCTCAGTGTAATGGTTATGGTGTCAATAGTACCGGGACCCCCTCCCAGAGTAAGTGGTAAAATTGTTTAAGAACAGTTTGACAACTTATCTGAGGTCTGCTGGGAAATGGGGTTGTAGTAGGGCATAGAAGTAGTGGTGTGTGTGAGTGGTGCAATGTGTAAGGGGTGCAGTGTGTGTGAGGGGGACAGTGTGTGAGTGAGGGCGGCAGTGTTTGTTAGGGGGGCAGTGTGTGTGTATGGAGGGCAGTGTGTGTATGGGGGGGCAGTGTGTGTGTATGGGGGGCAGTGTATGTGGGTGGGGTAAATGTGTGTGTATGGGGCAGTGTGTGTGCAGTGTGTGTGTATGGGGGACAATGTATGGGTGTGTGGGTCAATGTGTGTATGGGGGCAGTGTGTGTATGGGGGGCAGTGTATGTGTGTGGGGTAAATGTGTGTGTTAACATATTTAGTGTGCCTACCTGTTCTAATTGTGACTATACTGACAAAAATACCAGCATTTGTATTGCCAGTATGACTGCAATATCGGCACTGGCCAGGCAGCCTCAAATACTGACTGTGCCAGTAAAATATGGGGGCAGTGTGTGTGCAGTGTGTGTATGGGGGCAGTGTGTGTGCAGTGTGTGTATGCGGGCAGTGTGTGTATGGGGGCAGTGTGTGTAGGGGCAATGTGTGTGTATGGGGTCAGTGTATGTGTGTGGGGGCAGTGTGTGTATGGTGGGCAGTGTGTGTGTATGGGAGACAGTGTGTGTATGGGAGTAGTGTATGTGTGTGGGGGGGGGTAATGTGTCTGTGTAGAGTGTGTGTGTGTGTGTGTGTGTTTGATAAGAAGGGTACGGGCTTTTTTATAATATGTGTTTGTTTTAATTACATTTTAAATAGATATATATATATATATATATATATATATATATACATTATGTATATATTATATATTTCTCAATCCCTGGTGATCCAGTGGGGAATCCCTGGTGGTCCCAGTGGTAAGAGTGAACTCTAGCCCGTAGCTCCGTGCTCGTGAAAGAAGGACCTGGAGGAGCTGCAGGCTGAGCTCCCAGGTACTCTCCCCCCCCCCCCTCCCCTGTCAGATGCCAGCACAGTGCCTGTGGACCAGGGAGGAAGATCCGCAATTGCCCCGCTGCCCCTCCCCTGGATCCGCCACTGCTATCTCTTCAGTTTTGACTTAGTCAAAAAGGAACTTACTCTTACTGTTTCCTCTAATTATGTAACTATCTCCTCATCACAGAGAAGGCTGTCATTCGTTCTCTAGTGTCGATTGGGGAAAGGTAAAATAAAGTTTGGTAGGTAAGCAAGGTTTAAAAAATAGGCAGGGAAAAATAGTTTATTTCATAAGTTCAGAGGATATTAAATATGAAAACCAGTTAGAGTGTAATAATAGTGTAATAATAAAAAAGTAAAAAGACTGTAACAGCCTACAAGTGTCGTTCAGTGTTGAGCCGTAAAAGCATGGTTTACTAAATTGATATTAGGACGTGCAATGATAGTCAAAGGGGTGGTGGTGCACATAGAGAAAAAGATGGTTAAAAAAAAAGATTATAGAGTTCAAAAAACAAAACTTGGTTTTACGTTTGTGAAGAGTGCCCAGTTTACTTTTAATAGATACCCTTGACAAAAAGTAAATTTAAAACAGCATATAACAAAGTGACCAACAAACTAGCAGCTAAACTTTTCTGTAAGCAAATACAAACTCATGAAAATAAGTCAAAATCCCACTACTCCTAAGTGGCAGCATTTGCTACAGTATACATGAGCCTAAATACATAGAACAAAACAAAGGCAAAAAAAGTTACCTGCGCTATCCGAAATCCCTATGTAACAGTATGTTTAGTACTACTCCAATTGGCAACCAATGAGGTGAGTCCTACTCTAACCACATACCTTATTGTGTAAGCAGTCAAGCTTAAATGTGCTATTGGGCAATTGCAAAGGATGTTGGTCTAACACAGGGCACGACAAATGGGATTTATGAGCCTGTTCCGGTCCGAGGCAGGCAGGCGGCCTGCTGCCTGGGTAGCAAGGGGGCTGTGATGTTCCTGCTCTGCTCACTCGCATGCCACTTAGTGATGTTGGAGGCGTAATATGACATCACTCCAGTCCCAGCCGGCCACTCACTGGACCCCAGGGAAAGAAGATCCAGTTCATTCTCCCAAAGGTAGGGTGTAACGGATCACCTGGCACCCCGGCTGGGTACCTCCATTGAAGGATGCTCCTAGCGCTTACAGAGGGCTCCAAGTGCTCCGCAGACACCACAACCATCGCAGACCCCACGGACCACCGCAGCTTGATTGGGGTCTCGCCGTCTCCTACCCACCTTGGACCTACAACAAGGCTCCATGTTCCAGTGGGTGAACCTCTCCTCCAAGAGATTGAAGCAGGAACAAGCTCTTGCAAGAGCTCAGTGATTATAGCAAGGGAATATGCAGAGCATAGCAATCCCTTGTAGCAGATTCCCCCAAGAAGAGACAGGACTCAGATTGAGGGTGAAGTAGAACTCCTGTTTAATTGCAGGTACTCTGCTTTTATGCAGTGCTCCTCTGCAAGGGAGACGCCCACAGGCAATTAGACATTAACCAACCAGATAACGGTTGTGGCGGAACCAACCTCGCCACTGGGCATTGGAGAAGCCTGTTTGCCCGCCTCCTGCCTGTTGACTATGGCCCCTGGGAGATTTGACCCTTTAAATACAGGATTTGGGTATGTTGTATTGTATTATGCTGCTACTGGCCCTTTAAGAACCATCTGGGGACATACTGTGGAGTTACTGGGTGGCCACCATTTCATGTATCAGAGGCACATGGTGAGAACAATGGATGAAGCACATGGTGAGAACAATGGATGGCAGCCATTTTAACTCACCGACACTGTTATGACTTTTCTACACGGTGCCATCTCACCGGTATTTGGTGCACAAAGACATCGTGCAGTAGTTTTAAACTATACAACAGGGGACACATTATACAGTAATTATTTTTTATCTAATCTGTATATAGAATCTGCATTAAACTGTATCTTCCAAACTACTGAACGGATCTGGGTGAATTTTGGATATGTGGTTCACCCAGATCCCCCGGTTCTGAGGATATACTTTATATGGGGTTATTGCATGTTTTGGGGTCCCTGTGATATGTTTTATAAAACTGTATTTCTCTGTCTGTGATAATTATATTACCCATTGTGTTCAGTAATCATGTCACAGGCAGAGGGGAGGATTTTGTGTGGGAGTGTCTGTGTGTATTGTACGTACTGATTGGTTGTTCTGTAAAACCCTGTGGGCAGTACTATGTTTGTGGATTGGGAATAAAAGAGGCTGTATGTGCCAGTACAGTTAGTTCTGCTTTGACCTCAAAACGAAGTGTCGTCTCATTATTGGGGGAATTGGATTGTATGCTGATTGCCAGGAGTGTAAGCTGATTGAATGCTTTTCCTGTTCAGCTGTTTACAACATTCATATGCTTGAGAGCCTTCATATGCTTCTCCGGTTCGGTGGTTGTGGTGTCTGCTGCAGTACTTGGAGTCCTCAGGAAGCGCTAGGAGCATCTCAGTCGGGGTGCCCGTCGATCCGTTACATCCGTTACAACGGTTACATCCCACAGATTCCCTCCCCTCTGTTTGGGAGATAATTGAGTTTCTTACTGTATCTACTCAATTATCTCCAAGCTAAAACTTTTACTTTTTTTATGCATTTTTATAACTTTAGGATTTTTCATCACACAGGAATAAAACTTAAATTTTTATGAACAACACAACTTGGGGACAAACATATTAAAAATTCATACAAATCGGTTCAGTGGTTCCAGAGATATTGAAAAAGTCTATTTAGACCGACCGCACGCCTGTTTGCATGCCCAAAACAGTTCCACAGATTCAGGCTGTGCGGTCGGTCTATTCCTGCCTTGAAAAATAATAAAGTCCCGAAGTGTCGAAGTAAAACGAGGTTAAACTTCTGCAGTCTATTTCACATGAAAAAGATGACAACGTCCCATTCGAACGTGTGTTCGAATCTTCAAATGGGACTTAGTCTCCAGCCTCAGTGTCCAAGGGTAGGGGAAGGTACAGGTCAGCGGCGTTTATTCAAATGTGTGGTTGATTTCCGTTCCAGGAATTTGACGGCACACACCGCTGACCGCGTTCGACTGCCTTAAAATGGCCACCACCACGTGTTCGATTGTCTAATGGCGGCCACTTCGACTACTTCGGCACTTCGGCTGTATCCGAAGTGCCATATCAAACGTACCCATTCTTTGTACAACACAGATAAAGGGCCAGATACAGCATAATATAAGTCCATAAGCCCCAACTCAGTTCCTTAAAGGGCAATACATCCCAGGGCCATAGCCGCAGGGCAGGAGGCTGGCAAACAGGCCCCTCCAAAAACCAGTGGCGAGGTTACTTTCGCCACATAGGGAGGCTGGGTAGACGTGCATTGAATTAAAACATAATAATTTGTGAGTGTGTATCTGTCAGTGTGCGTGTCTTTCAGTGAGTGTGTCTGTCATGGTATTAGTGTCTGTCATGGTTTGTGTGTGTGTGTGTGTGTCTGTCAGTGAGTGTGTATGTTTAGGTCAGCACCCCTCCAATCGCATAGGAATTATGTTTTTACTTACCTGTTTTCACATGCCATGCCATTGATAGGCTCAGCCAATCGAACGCTTTCCCATAGAAAAGTTTTGAGTAGCTATTGCACTAAAAAACGCTGCACCAATCAGCATTTCCTCATAGAGATTCATTGAATCAATGCATCTCTATGAGGAACATTCAGCACCTCCATGCAGAACACACTGTGCTGCACTGAGATAGGAAGCACTTTTGTGGCCTAAATGTGACTCCCCTAGAGGTGTCACTAGGCATCAATGTAAACACAGTCTTTTCTCTGAAAAGGCAGTGTTTACATTGAAAAGATTGCAGGGACAGAAAATAGACACCAGAACCACTACATTAAGCTGTAGTGGTCCTGGTGACTATAGTGTCCCATTAAGAATTGTATTTTTGTCATAGAAAATAAAGCTCTGTAAGTGTACAGTGTCTCCTAACCTTTTTGGATGGCTCCTAGATTTAAAGCAAATTTGTCAAGCCCTGGCCAACCAAATTCATTGTTATGAAATAACATCTGTATACTGTGCCCCATTTTCCAGGTATTAACCTCTCAGACATACTTGGTCTGCTTTAACTAGATTTCTGATGTCACACATTGGCTTTCTATTTGGCTGTCAGATCCTGGATGCCCTACAAGTCAGGCCTGTGTGTTGTTCTGTCTTATTAGCAGTCATTAGGTAGGAGCATCATTGGGGTGGGGCAGACCTCTTTAACATGGTTGGGATTTAGCCAATATCGCTGAAAGTACACCCCCCTATTAATTATTAAGTTCAGGTGTTTCAACCTCATCTGTTGCATTATGATGAATAAAATACAGCTCATTGACTTTAAACATGGAACTGCCGCCTTTGCCAGAAGTCACTTTGTGAAATTTCTGACCTACCTTATATACCCCAGTAAGCTGTACGGGCTATTATTGTGATGTGGAAGCATCTACAACAACAGCCTAGCGATGTAGTGGTAAGCCACATATTCATATCACCTTTTTTTGTGCTTTGAGAGCTTCATGAAATGGCTTTCTATGGCTGAGCAGGTGTACACAAGCATTATATCAGCATGGGCAATGCCAAGCATCAGCCGAAGTGGTGAAAAGAACACCATTACTGGATTGTGAAGCAGTGGAAATGTTCTTGTGATGACTCATACTTCACTAACTGGCAGTCTGATGGAAGAATCTGGGTGTGGTGGATGTCAGGGGAATGCTACCTACTGAGGAGGAGAAATACTGGTCTTGGACTGTTTGCCAGGGTTTAAGCTAGGCCCCTTAGTTTCACTAAAGAGATCTTATTGTTATAAATACATTTTAGACAATTGCTTCAAACTTTGTGGAAACAGTTAGAGGAACACCCACTTCTGTTCCAATATGAGCACCGTGCATAAAGGTGGGGGCTGGTGTGGCCGCAATTAGGCTGCTGGCGGCTGGAGGGAGATCTGTCAGCCATGACAGTGATTGTGTGTGTGTGTGTGTGTGTGTGTGTGCCTGCTAGTGAGTAAGCTGGTGTGTGTGTGTGTGTGCCTGCTAGTGAGTGAGCTTGTGTGTGTATGTGTGCTAGTGAGTGAGCACATGTGTGCGTGTGCCTGCTAGTGAGTGTGCTTGTGGGTGTGTGCCTGCTAGTGAGTAAGCTTGTGTGTGAGTGCCTGCTCGTGAGTGAGCTTGTGTGCGTGTGTGCCTGAGAGTGAGTTAGCTTGTGTGTTTGTGTGTGCCTTCTAGTGAGTGAGCTTGTGTGTGTGTGTGCTTGCTAACGAGTAAGCTTTTGTGTGTGTTCCTGCTAGTGAGTGAGCTTGTGTGTGTGGCTGCTAGTGAGTGAGCTTGTATGTGTGTGTCAGTGAGCTTGTCTGTAGTGAGCATGTGTGTGTCAGTGAGCTTGTCTGTAGTGAGCATGTGTGTGTGTGTCAGTGAGCTTGTTTGTTTGAAGCATGTGTGTCCAGTGAGCTTTTCTGTAGTGAGCACGTGTGTGTCAGTGACGTGTGTGTTAGTAAGTGAGCTTGTCCGTGTTCCTGCTAGTGAGTAAGCTTGTGTGTGGGGGTGCCTGCTAGTGAGTGAGCTTGTATGTGTGTGTCTGTGAGCTTGTCTGTAGTGAGCATGTGTGTGTGCATGTTAGTGAGCTTGTCTGTAGTAATCCTGTGTGTGTGTGTGTCAGTGAGATTGTCTGTAATTAGCCTGTATGTGTGTGTATGTCAGTGAGCTTGTATGTAGTGAACATGTTTGTGTGTGTCAGTGAGCTTGTTTGTTGGACGCATGTGTGTGTCAGTGAGCTTTTCGGTAGTGAGCATGTGTAGGTCAGTGAACTTGTCTGTGGTGAGCATGTGTGTGTCAGTGAGCTTGTTTGTGGTAAGCATGTGTGTGTCAGTGAGCTTGTCTGTAATGAGCTTGTGTGTGTGTGTGTGCCTGCTAGTGAGCAAGCTTGTGTGTGTGCCTGCTAGCGAGTGAGCTTGTGTGTGTGTGTGTGTGTGTGTGTGTGTGTCTGCCTGCTGGTGAGTAAAGCTTGTGTATGTGTGTGCCTGTGTGTGTGTGTGTGTGTGTGCCTGCTGTTGAGTGAACTTGTGTGTGTGTGTGTGTGTTTACCTGCTAGTGAGTGAGCCTGTGTGTGTGCCTGCTAGTGAGTGAGCTTGTGTGTGTGTGTTTGTGTGCCTGGTAGTGAGGAAACTTGTGTGTGTATGTGTGTGTGCCTGCAAGTGAATGAGCTTGTGTGTGCCTGCTATTTAGTAAGCATGTGTGTGTGGCTGCTAGTGTGTGAGCTTCTGTGTGTATGTGTGTGTGCCTGCAAGTGAATGAGCTTGTGTGTGACTGCTAGTGAGTAAGCATGTGTGTGTGGCTGCTAGTGTGTGAGCTTGTGTGTGTGTGTGTGTGTGTGTGCCTGCTAGTGAGTGAGCTTGTGTGTGTCTGGTAGTGAGGGAACCTCTCTGTGTGTGTGTGTGTGTGTCTGCTAGTGAATGAGCTTGTGTGTGCCTGCTAGTGAGTAAGTGTGTGTGTGTCTGCTAGTGAGTGAGCTTGTGTGTGTGTGTGTGTGTGTGTGTGTGTCTGTGTGTGCCTGCTAGTGAGTAAGCTTGTGTGTGCCTGGTAGTGAGGGAACTTGTATGTGTGTGTGTGTGTGTGCCTGCTAGTGAATGAGCTTGTGTGTGCCTGCTAGTGAGTAAGCTTGTGTGTGTGTGTGCCTACTAGTTAGTGAGCTTGTGTGTGTGGCTGCTAGTGAGTGAGCTTGTATGTGTGTGTCAGTGTGCTTGTCTGTAGTGAGCATGTGTGTGTGTGTCAGTGAGCTTGTCTGTTGGAAGCATGTGTATGTGTCACTGAGCTTTTCTGTAGGGAGCATGTATGTTTCAGTGAGTATGTGTGTCAACGAGCTTGTCTGTGGTGAGCATGAAATCTATAATCTCAATATGCCGTCTCCTCAGGGCTATGCTATTATGAACATAAATGTGAAATTCACCTTAAATTCTCACTTTAGTGAACAACCCTGATAAAATGAAAAAAGGAGAGCCACAAGAAGAATACTTAAACTTTGCATGAAATATGAACACCATTATTGTGTGAAATATAAACTAAAATTTTTCATTTGGTATACTTTACTCATTTTATTTTTATGTTTGATGTTTCTGTGTGCATTTCTGTTTGTGAGTGTAATTTATTTGTAATAGTTTTGCTGAATTATATTTTATTTCTTATATTTTTATTCTTTTAAGGTGTTTATCTGTGATTTTTGAAGAAGTCTGTCTGTAAGAAAGTGATATCCTACTGTAGAATATTGAGTGTATATTCCACAGGAAAATTGTGTTTATATTTTAGACTCTTTGCATTACTTTTTTGTTTTGAAATTTGAATATTCACTATGAATTTACTTTGGCAATTTACAATTCTAACTGTAGTTAAAGAACCACTCCAGGCAACCCAGACCACTTCAGCTTAATGAAGTGGTCTGGGTGCCAGGTCCAGCTAGGGTTAACCCAATTTTTTATGAACATAGCAGTTTCAGAGAAACTGCTGTGTTTATAAATTGGTTAAGCCTTCCCCCTAATCCTCTAGTGGCTGTCTCATTGACAGCCGCTAGAGGTGCTTGCGTGATTCTCACTGTGAAAATCACAGTGAGAGCACGCAAGCGTCCATAGGACAGCATTGTAAATGCGACCGGCTGAATGCGCGCGCAGCTCTTGCCGCACGTGCGCATTCAGCGGACGGGGCGGAGAGGAGGAGGAGAGCTCCCCGCACAGCGCTGGAAAAAGGTAAGTTTTACCCCTTTTCCCCTTTGCAGAGCCGGGCGGGAGGGGGACCCTGAGGGTGGGGGCACTCTCAGGGCACTCTAGTGCCAGGAAAACAAGTATGTTTTCCTGGCACTAGAGTGGTCCTTTAATTACCCTATAATAACATGTGCCTGTATAGCAGGTGCGCTCGGTAGTTCGTTCAAACCTAGGTATAGGCATTTACGTTACTTTCATTTACCTCTGGACCAGCAATGTTTGGCTATTATTCTACAGTTACCATGACATTTGGCCTATTCCTTGGTTATTCTACAATCTAATAGCAGCTTTGGCACTGGTTAGCATACTAACAATGATACCTGCTCAGATGCAAACATTCTTTTGGCTCATCCACTGCTCTTGGAGATTTGAAGCTGTTATTTTGATGCTAACATAACATATACACAAATATTTGATGTCAGTGATTTGTGGATTGCTATGGTCCGGCCCAAGTTATGTAGCAGTCACTGAATATGAAGATTTTACTGGTTCTGGTCCGATACCCAACGTAGAATGGTTCTAGTACACAGAAGACTATCTCATATAGTATAATACATGAAAAAAAAAATTCATAATTTATGCTGGAGAGTAGATCACATGCAGATTGCATAGGCTACCACTGTGCAGACTATGTGTAGATACCCCAGGGGAGTAAACCTAAAAAAATGTTTTGCCTCTGCATAATGATGCCTTGTTCTCTTGGAATATAAAATATTTCACTCCTCTCTACGTGCAAGTTCTTCCAAAACGCTTCTGTGTGGGTTTTCCTAGTACTTAGCTTTCATTTGCTGTGACCAAGTATTTATATTACCTGGCGAATGCTTACATTATGCATTGCCCAAACTAACTGCAAAGAAAGTATGCAGTTCACTTCTGAATTCCATGTACTAAATACATATGTGTGATATGTATACAAAAAAACTGAGGGATGTTTGAGGTCACACTGCATTTCAGGAGTTATAGTGAGGGAGGGCTGCTATATGTACTTGGGGGGGACATCATAGTTTGGCGTTAAGACTGGGGTGATGCATCTAGAGGAGAGGTGGCAAGAAAAGATGGTCCTTGCTAATAAGATGAACCGTAGTGCATGTAACTAAAGGCGGTGGTCTAGGGAGAAAATGTAAAAGGAGTCAGATTTCAGTGTTGGAACCCTGATTACAGTGACTCACTGGAGAGTCTCAGAGCTGCCTTTGTCTCACTCTGCTCTGTAACACAGAGGGAAAGGCAGCAAACTTTATAACTAACTTTTTTTTCATTTGGTATACTTTGCTCACTTTTTTTATGCTTGTGAAGAAACCCTTCATTATCCTCAAGAAATGGCTTCAAGGTGAGAACAAGGGATTTTTTTTTTTACTTTCAAAAAACAAATTCTGCTGCATTGCTGTAGATTAGTACATATTTCTAATCATACTTTTGTCTCAATTTTCTTTGTTTTGCTTTTATTTATTTTTTTGGCATATGATGTCACTCAGGCAAGTCCAACGGCCCTTGAGATTGATGTACCTATTTTTTGGATGCCTACTTCCATTCATTCTAGATGCCCAAATCTGGGAAGGTAAGAATTTCCTTATCAAACTTTGCATGCAGGTAACTGTGTCTGAAAGTGGGATTGTTAACCCTTCAGATGCCTGACCTGGAAGCATGCAGTTAATATATTTCTTGAGGGTTAATTAAAAGTGCAGTTTTATACCCTAACATTTTTATAAATAAAAGGTTGTTTGAACCAGTGATTAAATATGACAGGGGAATTTGAAATCATGCATGCTCATCTTTCATACAGCATATTAAAAACAAATGTTTTAAATTACAATCAGAACTGTATGGGAGGAAAACGTATTATAGAGGAAAAACAAGTTATAAAAAAAAGTTCTGATGCAAATGTGGAAATCGGAGTAATCAACCTAATGTAGTAGTGAGAACATGGAATAGATGACCTGCAGATGAGACATTATGTAGAAAGGAAATTCTAGGATTTAGGGACTGGGGGAAAGCTGTGCTGAATGCATGCATTGATACCGTTTATTCAATCTTTCTATGCTGTAATATGTTTCCCCTGATCCATATCAGTGGTATCCCCAAGTCAGTGTGCTTAACCTTGTAATATATTAACTTTATTGAACAATGGGAGAATGTAGACTCTGCATTAACTCGGTTAGTCCTTCTGGTGACAGGGTTATAACTATATATGATTCACGAAGAATGTATTTATAAACTGTTTGGAATTCCAAAAAGAAGTTTGATTTACTTAATAACAGCTATCTCAGGATGATTGCTTAAGTCTGTGAGTGTGGGACGTACATCAAACTATAAACTCAACAAGTAGTAATTTGCATAAGATCAGTATTTTGGCATGCCAAGAGTTACCCTTAACAAATTATCAAACAGGAAGAGAAAAGAGTTGTCTTCCTCTAAAAGTATGTGATTGCAGCATCATTTGGCTACAGAGTTACTGTAAAATAAACTGTTGAGTTTTGAGTATAGTGAACTTTAGAGTCTATCTTTAAGGTTTATGTAATAGAAAATCTAGAGCACTTTCTAAAAACAGAGCAATAACAATGGTAACCCAAGAATTCTAATTGTTCATAATTTGGCAGATTTTTTTGAGTTAGTAGTCTGATGTCTTTTTACTCTGAAACAGAAAGAAATCATTAAAATTTCACATGGGCAAATGGTCGAATTTCACTGCACATATGAGAGGTATTTCCAGCAATCTGAATGCATAGACCAGGTGGCTGACCACTCTCTGGTCATACGCATGCAGCATAGTTTATTGGAGTGTGCATCAGGGAATTTGTTTTGATAAATGGAGGATATTTATGTAAAACTCAACTTTTTAAGGCCAGTTTTACATTCAAACAAGGTAAAACGTTGCCATCTGAACACTTGCAATACAAGCTACAAAAATAAAATAAAAATGTATTTTTAATATTGTGGTGAACATCATTTACAAATAGTAATTATAACTTCATCTTCGGAAAAAAATAATGAGCTATTTCAAACTTGCAAGTTCAGGTAAGGACTTAAATGAGAGCAGTGGTAACTATGGATCCCACCATTAGAGTGTACCTGGGCACACCTGCCAAACCCCTTAACAAGGTCTATAGAATGGCACGCATGGTTGGAATGCCACTAAAAATCCCTTATCCTGTATTGAACCTTCCAAATATCTGGCATACATGGAAATCAATACCAACTTACTGACGATGTTCCTCACTTTGTTCTAGAATTGCTTTTATTCATAACAGCTCACATGTCCTATTTTAATAGACACCATTAGCACAGAATAACTTATTGAGACTGATATAGTTATATCGATTTCGTAGCTGGGTTGACAGATACATTTTATTTTTATTACAGTTTGAGCAACTTAAAAACCACAAGAGATACCTAAAGAAAACGGACTAAACAGAATAAATAGAACTAGCTGGCCATGACTGTTTGATCTAAGCTGCCAAAATGAAAATCTCCTTTCAAGAATATGGGGATTTTAGCCTGTACCTTCAGTTCCATAATTTATAGATTATATTTAATCAATATTATCAATGATATTAAATCAGTGCTGCAAAATGTTTAAAATATCTCCTATTCTGAGACCAGCTTTAATACTGAAAAACACTTACAAACAGCACAGAGTTTATTAGAGCTCCCTTCTCATTGCCAAAACACAGGAATAGCCAACTATGCATGAGTTCTGTTTCTAGCATTGTGCAAGCTGTATAATGTGACACATGTTCTTATTGTGATCCAGGATTTACTATTAAGATTCTGTTATTCATTTTAAATTTAGAAGAGGTCACATTATGAGGTGTGTACGTGCGTTCGCGTGCATATGTGTGTGAATATTGTTTATTTTTAATTATATTGTTTGTATTTTATAGCAGACAAAGGGCAGCCATTACTTTATTCTTCTCTCTGAATAATATAGCAACTGACTATGATTTGTGACTGTGTTATAACTAACCGCATACACCAAACAGCAATTACAACTTTAAAGAGTTACTCAAAGCACCATAACTACTACATGAATACCCTGGACCAGTTCCCTGGTAATTGGGTAAACCTATTAGCAACAGTGTGCCCTTTAACCAAGGCCTTGCCAGCCTTTGCTGCTCCCTGGTGGTCCAGTGACGCGCTTCTGGCTCCTGCAGAGCTGCAGAAGCCACAGTGATCTCCATTCATTGGCTGAGAGCATCACCTGACTCCTCTGTAAAAGGGACTGACATTCTGTTCAATTCTGGGCTGGCATCCCTGTAACGCTCACAGTCTGTGTGTTTGTATTGTATAAAGGTATTGCATTTCTTAGAGGTACCAATAAATATAATTTTATCGATAAATTACATTTTTAGACAGAGACCCAGTGCACTGCTTTGCCTGGGGCCCGGAGTTGTTAATGTTGTTAAAATGTCACTGGTTATCTGGGCTTCTAACGGACAAGATACCAAAATTTATTTAATATATATATATAATCATTTTGGATGTGTTATGAGGGTGCCAGTTAACCCTTTACTACAGGCATCTGAGATGCAAATTCAGCACTGATGGCAGGTATGAAATTATGGCAAAATGGAGCAACAGTAAGTAGGAGTGCCCTGGAACCCCAACCCATAATAAATAATTAAATATATGTTGCACTGTATAGAGTTTGTAAAGCGGGAGTGCACTCCCAGAAGAGACCTCAGGTTCCAGCTTTCTGTCTGTGTAAAAGCTTTAAAACTCTGAAGATAAAGGAATACTCCAAGCACCATAACCACTACAACATATGAGAATGGGCCAGCACAGCCCTGCTTAACCATTCTAAAATTGTTTGACAAGTTACTCTGGGAAGGCAAGGGGCATTCCTGACACTATAGCCACTACAGTAGGCTTTAGTGGTTCTGGTGTTTGGAGTATTCCTGTAGCAGGGAAAGCTTCATTTAGAAGTAAGGCATAGGTATAAAAGAACTATAAGAAACGTGAATAACCATCCAACAGGACATATTGAGTGGGAGCTCCATCCACCAGGACATATTTAGTGGGAGCTCCATCCACCAGGATATATTTAGTGGGAGCTCCATCCAACAGGACATATTTAGTGGGAGCTCCATCCACCAGGACATATTTAGTGGGAGCTCCATCCACCAGGACATATTTAGTGGGAGCTCCATCCACCAGGACATATTTAGTGGGAGCTCCATCCACCAGGACATATTTAGTGGGAGCGCCATCCACCAGGACATATTTAGTGGGAGCGTCATCCACCAGGACATATTTAGTGGGAGCGCCATCCACCAGGACATATTTAGTGGGAGCTCCATCCACCAGGACATATTTAGTGGGAGCTCCATCCAACAGGACATATTTAGTGGGAGCTCCATCCACCAGGACATATTTAGTGGGAGCTCCATCCACCAGGACATATTGAGTGGGAGCTCCATCCACCAGGACATATTTAGTGGGAGCGCCATCCACCAGGACATATTTAGTGGGAACGCCATCCACCAGGACATATTGAGTGGGAGCTCCATCCACCAGGACATATTTAGTGGGAGCTCCATCCACCAGGACATATTTAGTGGGAGCTCCATCCACCAGGACATATTTAGTGGGAGCTCCATCCACCAGGACATATTTAGTGGGAGCGCCATCCACCAGGACATATTTAGTGGGAGCTCCATCCACCAGGACATATTTAGTGGGAGCTCCATCCACCAGGACATATTTAGTGGGAGCTCCATCCAACAGGACATATTTAGTGGGAGCTCCATCCACCAGGACATATTTAGTGGGAGCTCCATCCACCAGGACATATTGAGTGGGAGCTCCATCCACCAGGACATATTTAGTGGGAGTGCCATCCAACAGGACATATTTAGTGGGAACGCCATCCACCAGGACATATTGAGTGGGAGCTCCATCCACCAGGACATATTTAGTGGGAGCTCCATCCACCAGGACATATTTAGTGGGAGCTCCATCCACCAGGACATATTTAGTGGGAGCTCCATCCACCAGGACATATTTAGTGGGAGCTCCATCCACCAGGACATATTTAGGGGGAGCTCCATCCACCAGGACATATTTAGGGGGAGCTCCATCCACCAGGACATATTTAGTGGGAGCGCCATCCACCAGGACATATTTAGTGGGAGCTCCATCCACCAGGACATATTTAGTGGGAGCTCCATCCACCAGGACATATTTAGTGGGAGCTCCATCCAACAGGACATATTTAGTGGGAGCTCCATCCACCAGGACATATTTAGTGGGAGCTTGTTTGATTAGTTTTTTTTCAGCGCAGTTATGTTCCTTTTTACCAAAATTAAATATTAGTGAGGGAAGCAGAAACAAATTTCCATCTGTATCCACTTTATCTGAATCATCTATATTTTTCCTCAACATCTATTTCCTACTTTCTTGGGCAACTTTATCTCTTCACTGAGCTGTAGAACAGTAATATATTTTTAGCAAGAATTTATGGGGAAAAAAAAAACAAAACACACTGGTTAAATACTACTCCCAAAGGATTTAAAACATTTATGGAATTTTGAAAAAAAAAAAAAAAAAAAAAAGCTAAAACATTGTGCCTTATTTGTGAGTCTTCCTGTGAGAACAAATTATGACATTTCACCTAGCATCACTTTTAAACACATAGATGAAAGATCCAATCTCAGATCCTCATGTGCAGAAACTCCTAACCCTGGATTACAGGAAACAGTAATCATCATGAAAACAAATGTAATTTAGATTATACAGTCCGACCAACAGTCCGCCATGGAAGTTATAATTTCCACCAGAAATATCCTCAGCACTGATCTGTTCCTATTTGAAGAGATGTGCATAACTAGAAATGCAAATCTTTTATGTAGCTGAAATGAACTAGAGTCCATTGCCCTTTCCTTGGTGATGGATTACACTACAAGCATGAAAATGTCCTTGTGTCTGTACCTTCCGTTGTGGTTTTGAAATTCTGGATCACCCGCTAGCAGAAAGCATTTGGATTCCTGGCAAAGACTTGCAGGAAAACATGCAGGGTGCACTAGGGATTATTTTAGTTTGCTCTATGCTTAGCTCGGATCGTGCAAGCAGTTTTGTAAATATTCATTGCTGTAGTTACAATAATTCATGCAGTTGTGCTTTTTTGTTGTTATATCTTTTTAAGGTGTCATATATTTTACTGAAACAAACTAAATTATATACAGATGTTCATGTTGAACTTTTCAACTGTCTTGTGTATTAAAATGCTCTACCCAGTGCCTTTACAGTATTTGCATTTGATCAAGTGCAGGTCCAGATGGTGTATATAGCAAAGTGAATTTGGCATGAGGCTTACAAATATATTATTTAACGTGATCCATACCAGGTCACCCTTTGGATAAGATGAGCTGGGCACCAGTGTTCAATGCTTAACGCTTACACGTGGTTGCAAAGAGAGAATTAACCTTTGGGAGCCTGCCACCAGAGCCTGCAATGTGACTTTGTCATTGGCTTTATTATCGTCAGTTACTTTGTCGTCTGCCTCACAGTAACACTGAAATAGGCAGCGGGTTGTGAGATGGCTGGACTAACAAATGGCAAGAGCAGCATTAATTCAAACTAGAAATGAGCAACCAAGCACATTGTGATACAGACTGCACATCTATGGCTGAGTGCCAATAGAAAATGAATAGGATGTAGATTCCAAGCAAAATAATTTTATGTAAAAACGCAGCCGGGAACCATTTAATACTACGATAAGCTTGAGAAGAAAATCTAAAATATGTATATGGTACTTGTTATGGGATGGCAACAATGTTTAGCTTGTTGCAATAAAGTTATTAATTTTATTTGGACTAGGCTCCTAATTATGAAAACCTCAGTTTTCCACACTTACCTGGAATATGCTAGGGAGGTGGCTTGTTGGGTTACCAGATTTCTCATATCTGTTGATTTCTAATCTGGCTTTTGTTATCTCACTGGCAGTCACATGGATATTGTATAACTGTGCCATGTGAAGCTGGTACAGTACTGTGTGTAACATTCTTTTAACTGATGTATACACAAATATACACTTGTAGCTCTCTGTAGTGGTTTTGGTGCTAGGAGTGCCTGGAACCCCAACCCATAATAAATAATTAATCATGTTTTAATGGTTGGACTTCTTACCTGTGGTTCGACAGGTGTTCCTCCACATCTTCATTACTAATGCTGGAGAGCCCAAAGCACCTAAGCTGACACTCTCAGTCAATGAGCTAAGCCCTGCATGAAGAGAGTGTGATGGGTCCCCTGTGCCCAAGACTGAGCACACCCATCCGAACAGCTTCTTCCCACCACCAAACCACAGATGTCAGCCCGTTCACGAAGATCCAGTCAGCTAATACCACTCCCCCAAGAACAGCAGACACACACAGCTTGAGAGCAGAATAGGAACTATTTTTTATTAGACACACCCAGGTATTCATATACAAGTAAACTCATTAGTAAACACACAAAGGTTTGGAACAGCAACCAATCAAACTGGCCTCCCATCCTCTCCAGCAGTTCAACAGTTTTTTTTCTTCCCCAGCTTGCATGAGGACCTCTTTATCCACTTTAAGCCCTCAGTGCTTTGCAAGAGTGGGACCCATTGGCTGCCCCCAGTTGCCCACCCATAATCAACAAAAGGCCCCGCAAAGATTGAAACCAGGGCCTGACACCAAACACTCTACCAATCCCAGGTGCCCACTTTAGTCAAGTGTAGCGATCCAGGACCAGCTGTCCAGCATCCCCGGGGACCACAGGTGGTGAACACAGTCTCATCCACCTGTATTGGACAAAAGACCCTCATTGCTGGGTCTGTACAGTCCCTCTCCTTCCAAGCTTCTCATGAGGGAAGGCGCCAGCAGCACTCTGCCCTGATGCCAGTTCTTCTGCCCAGCATCACCACGGCCTGAGGGCAGAGATTAGCAATACTCCGCCCCGCTGCTGGCACTTTAGCTGGGTCTCCCTTGTTCCCAGTTATGGGGCTATCTGTGCTTGGTAGGCAGAGGCGAACGGAGCACTGCCATGTAGCTTGTTTGGCCTGTTCGCAGTCAGGCTCAGGAAAAAGGGAAAGGGGAGGGCAGAGACCAGCTGCGCTCTGCCCTGATGCTAGCTTTTCTGCTAGGAGGGTGTCCGCAGTCCCATCCACTACAGCTGGAACCCGGTCGGTAATCTGCCGCTGGAGAGAAGGGTCGACTATGTCCTCTCCCCTGTGTTCCCACTGCCGCTAGGGAGAGATAACATTTGCATTATCTCCCTGGTATCTCCCTGGTACTCACGTTGTTACTGTGGAGGGACAACACACTCTTTTCTCAGGCGCTCACACTGCCATTGGGAAGAGATGCTGCCTGCATCCTCTTCTTGGACTGGACTCTGCCGCTGGGGATCTGGGAAGGTTGCCCAGCATCCCTTTTGGGCTGGTGTGGTGACCTCGGTCCCATCCACACATGCCAACTTGATGTCTTCCCAGGACCAGTCTATTAGATCTCCTATTTCTGGAGATGATTATGAGGTAGGTGGTACAGCAGCTAGGATCTCTAACCTAGGGTATTTCAGGTCTAGGTCAGCCACTCAGCTCTCCAGGTACAGAGGCCATGGTCCCATCTGCCTCATCAGATTCAGGTGTCCTGTCTCCTGATTCCGTGTATTCCCGTGGCAGTGAGAGGTTATGCTCAAACAGTTCTAGATAGTCTGCCTCGTGGTACCACTCCTGGTACACTAGCCAATCGAGATCTTGACCTAGGGCTAGTACCTCTGAGGGCAGCAGTCTCTCCTGTATTTTGGCTTGGATGTCCTAAAAACTATATCCTTCAGGACTGCCAAAGTCTTGCTTTTCTGCAAACGCCTCCCAAGGCAGGCTGCTGCTGCCGAGATCGTCCCTTTCCGGGGAATAGGGTGTCCCTGACCTCATCTGCTGTTGGTTCGCAAACCAATATAATGCTTGGTATCCTTCTTCGAGCTCCCTCTCTTTTCTCACTACCCTCCATAACTCGGCAGCTTCGCTGCTCATAGGTTGATCCCAGAGGACGGGGAGTCGCAATTTAACCTGGTCCCCGAAGCTCTGTTCTGGGGTGGACAGGACTTCACCTCGGGATCTGTGCCACTCCTCATGAGCATCTTCCCACAACTCTAGCCTAATCAAGGCTCTCCATTCTAGGAACTTCTCCTCTGAAATTGACCCTCCTATCACTGCAATGGCAACTTCAACTCTGCGTTCGAAGTCTCACACTGGAGCTTCCCAATCAGAGGCATCTGTCCCCAGCATTTCCGCCATCCGAATCTTCTTATACCATGTGGTCTGTTTCCACACCTCGGTCCTAGTTACTCGGACGCCCACTTTAGAGTTGCTGGCTCTGTAGATTGCTTGCCTTCTCTGTCCTCTGCTGCGATTCCTCTTTTCAGCTCCTCTCAGCGTCACCTTGTATCCAGGTGTACGCATCAGCCATTCACACTCCATGGCTCTCTCTGTTGGCTCTTCCTCACAAAGGTATACTTTCTCTTCTCTGTTGTGGTTTGGATCCTTGCTGGAAGAAGCAGATTCCACCGCTGGCCACCATTGTGACGGGTCCCTTGTGCCCCGACTGAGCACACTCATCCAAACAGCTTCTTTCCGCCGCTAAACCACAGATGTCAGCCCATTCACGAAGATCCAGTCAGCTAACACCTCTTCCCCAAGAACAGCAGACACACACAGCTTGAGAGTAGAATAGGAACGAATTTTTATTAGACACACCCAGGTATTTGTATACAAGTAAACTCGTTAGTAAACACACAAAGGTTTGGAACAGCAACCAATCAAACTGGGTTTAAACAAACAAACAACCAATCACACTAAGCCCATTAATAACCAATAGGACACACCATCACAGAACACCTACTTTGCATACACAAGAAAACATTATGCATTGGGTAAAGGGATTAACACATAGTCAACAATAGGTGACTCAGCTCCCTGCGTCACAAAGGGAAAAGTCCCAACCCCCACCCATGTGGTCACAGTGTCTCTGGTTCGGTGACATCTTGTTTCTCCATGTTGTGGCTAGATCTAAGTCTGTGTGGTCTAAATGGTCGCTCCCCAGCAGAACCCACCCAAAGAAAGGGGCCCTTGATGCCCAAGTGACGGCATACCATCATTCCGTCACAGAGAGCAAACAAAAGTTTTTACTTAGGAACATCTGGCATTCTGGCATGAGTAGAGGTTATGCTATTTAGAGTGTTTAGAGTATTTATAATGTATCTTTAAATGCACCAAAACAATTTTAGCTTAATTAAGTAGTTTTGGTGTACAGATCATGCCCCTGCAGTCTCACTGCTCAGTTAAATCCCTTTGTTTATGCAGTCCCAGCTACACCTACCTGCATATGACTTACACAGTCTTCCTAAACACTTTCTGTAAAGAGATATCTAATGTGTAATCCTCCTCCAATAACACATTATGTTTAAATTTAAATTGTATGATCTCCTGTTCTCTTAATAGCCTTCTAAACCATACAGGAGCCTCTTGTGTGTGATTAAAGTAAAATTCACAGAGCAAGTGATAAATACTTCTAAAGTACGTTAACAGCTGATTGAAAATTCAAACTTTTTTTCATGCAGGATGTGTGAGTCACATTCAGGGGAGAAGTGTCTTGGGCTGCATGGGCAGAAACAAAAGTGATTTAACTCCCAAGTGTCAGTGAATAAGCAGTCTACAGGAGCACAATATAATATAATAATACACGAAAACCGCTCCATTAAGCTAAAGTTGTTTTGATGCCTATATTATCCTTTTCACTTAACTTTCCCATAGTGGTGAGCAACCCGGGATATACCTTTACTACATAAGGAAATTGCTGTGCCTGTTGATTTAACATCCTTTAATATTGAAACCGTGCAGTTTAGAAAGCAATTCTACAGTTTTGCAGTGATAACATTAGCAGTGGTTAGAGAGAGATAGGGATGACATGGTCAGTGTGAGCATTGCTGGAAGGAAATTGTTTAATATGCACTTTGGTACATTTTAATAAAATGCTTCTGTCTTTAAAGTATTGATGTAGAGTTTGTGCCTAGAAAGAAGGAAGTACCCACTGGCCTCACACTTGGTTGTTACCATGCGATGCTATGTTTGGCAACAGCACATTCTAAACATTCTGACACAGCTGGGCAGACCTCGTGAAGCTCTTCCATTTAAAACACAAACCTACATTTCTCGAATGTAAACCACAGCTCTGCAAAATTACAAAACAAAAAGCCTCATACAATTTAGATATTCAGTTGAACTAAAATTAAATGTCTGCCTAATTGCCTAGTTGTTTTATAAAATGGGAAATTTTCGGAGACCTGATGCAAGAAGTTCTATGTGCCATATATATTATAGCTCCATGTGAACCTCGTGATATATAACTCCAAAGGCCCTTGGATATATTTTATATCAGGTCATATGTTTGGAGCACTGATCTGCTTAATTTGCAACAGTTGCATATACTGTTATGGCAAAAATGATAACATCCTTCACTATTTCAACTCTGGGCTAGGTTTACCTGCTGGGCTCCTTCAGTCACAAAATTAGCATTTGTCCCTACCTCTCCAACAGTGTCTTAAACTCTGTGTCATTTGCTCCATGTGCTAAAGAGAAAAATAGAACACGCTAGTCAAGCCAGGTTTTAATTGAGTTAAAGGATCACCATAGTGTCAGGAAAACAAAGCGGTTTTCCTGACACTATAGTGCCCTGAGGGTGCCCCCACCCTCATGGTCCCCCTCCCGTGGCGCTGAAGGGGTTAAAACACCTTCAGCCACTTACCTTATTATATATTTTAAATTAAAGTGGGTAAATGTCACGGCTTTATTAATTTAAAGATATATATATATTTTACACAAACAGTCATTGTCAGACCAAACTCTGTACTTATGCCATTATATACATCCCGACCCATTATACCCCCTGACAATGACCCATAACATAACCTAACATCCATAATCAATGACAGTATTAAATTGTATAAAACAACAGACACAGCCACAACAGGCAACATAATATAACAGTTTTAACATTGTAGGGGTATTCCGAGATACCCCTACACCACCAGGTTGAAAGCCACTAAATTCCAAATCCAACCAAGTGAATATTGAGTGAACTTCCAAGCTTCCAGCTACCATTCCTACCTACCCCCAATATGTCTACATCCCCCGCCCAAACTAGCCGATAACAAAAGTGACAAACCCACACCAAACCTGTGAACAAAGGAGGGAGGGTGGGACAACAAGAACTAAGTCAGGATTTGTTAAAATGGCCCCTACACTAAAATATCCGTTATTAATATTCCCCGCCCCCTAACCCTCTCAAACCAATTAACCTTAACCAACTGTATGCCTGCCTCCTAGCTATGTCAAGGCCCATTCCACTTAGTTTCACTGCTCCATGGGCTACAGCAAGAATGTCTATTGACACACACAACTGGAAATAGCGTTTATACCTTGTGGTCTAATTGTATTTGTTTCATAACCCTAAATAAAATCCCATGAGCCAGTAAATGTATATTAGCACACATTACCATAGGTTTGTCAATAGTAAACACTTAATTTTTTCATGAAAAATCCATTACATATGCTAGGAAATGTTCTAAGAGCAGTCCCATAAGTACCAACCATATACTGGTTTCGAAGGTAAAATGTCTTATTTTCAGACATAAATATTTTGGTGTATTATGACAGTAATGCTTGTACTTTTTCTATACTTAAAAAAAAAAAAAAAACAACAACCTTTTTTAAGATAGGTACTTTGTTATTGTGGCGTCCATGCAAAAATAAACATACCAGATGGGAGTACTGATTACCATTGTCTATTCTTCTAACTAATTTGAGCCACATGCATATGTACATAAACATACATACATGCAGAGAAGGATTAAAATCGAGGCAGGTTTCCAGTCCCCCTCTCTTTACCCACATAGGGATGGTAAATGGGCCAAGCAAATTAATGGTTCCTGGGCCCTGTCTAATCCCTGGACCCTGCCGAGGTTAGCCTTATAATTAATCCTGCTCTGCGTACATGCATATAAAAATACTTTCATGTCAGCAATTCCATTCTTTATACATTTAGAGAATGTCATAATATGGATGGAAAGTCATGTTCTGAGTTTTCTTGCAGACAATTTGGCAGTGATTGACTACAGACATTTTGCAGTGGTTGGAGTGTGGATAGTCTGAGCACACTATAAGTGTATATCTATTACTTATTACTTTTATTACTTAAATTTGTGTATATTTTAATGTGTCAGTCTCCTTTTCTGTACAAATTGAATCGGCAGTTCTTTTTACCAAACACTGACAGATAACAAGGATTTCAGAATTACATTATTCTAAGGTGGAGATAATTCACACTGGGTGACCCAGCATTGAACTCACCAGTGCTGAAATGTAGATATCTGTAAAAATGTGTACTTTTCCTTTGTGACACTGAAGAGTTTGTTATCTTAGTTTGCTATTACCCAATACCCCAACATACCTAATAATAGTTTCCTACATGTTATTTTATGACAATGGCACTTATTAAAAAAAACAAAAAACTCTCTACCGGAATTCTTTTTTTCAATGTTTGGTATAAATTATAATGGAATGTACCACTTGAACATGAAATAAAATCATATGCAAATAAATAGAGTACAGAAAATCTATCTAAGTACCACTTGTTCTTCTAAAAGACACAGGTGAGGGAACTTGCTTTAATACGGTTCAACAGTTTCCTTAATAACATGTATGATTTTTTTAAACATTCAAGTACTCATCATGAACTAGAATATAATGATATATTTAACTCCACAATTTATATTGAGAATACAGAGCAATGTAGAAATGTCATTGAGTTACATGTATGCAAGTAGAAGCAAATCTGGTAATATTATTCATATGCCATGAATAGCAATGTGAAGGGAAGGATAAGTCATTCAGAAAATGCTATGTCATCCAACAAGACATTAAATGAAGCCATTTTAAAAACCATAATTTATTATCTTTCGCTCACAAGGTCATTTATGGACAGGACAGTAACACTTTTGAATCTGGAGTTATATAAATAATATCAATGGAATACATATTGGTTGTGATGAAATGTACGTGAAAAATGTCTCAGTGGTCAGAAATTGTCAATAAACCATCAAAAATCTAATTGAAAAAACAGTTTTCTGTACAAAGCAAAAGCTAGGAGTTATTCTATCAATCCCAGTATTTAATTGGCTGCTAACATCACCTGCTCTCTGAAGTCTTGTTTTTATATCAGTAACTGTTACTGAAAGCACTATATGCTGATGCAATTGCAACATGATCACCTTCACAGTGAAAAACAGACAAATAACTAATGCCTGTATCTATCAAAATGTATATTTTCTGTCAATTATTTGCTGTTATATATCTCCACTGTATAATTGTAATACATTTGTTAATATCCTATTTTAATTAAATATATGTTGCTTAAAAGTTTCCATTTTCACTTTATACAAAGTTAGCATGTGTTTCCCATGATTTTTAAAAGTGTTTACCCACAATGAAGCCGCACTGAGTGATCTTTGCATTGCTGTAACATAGACCTTTTCAATAGATCACATTATGTGTAGTGACTTTAGTCCATTGTCCAATTACAGCATATTACATTCATTAACATAACGTTACTAGGAGCTAGTGACTAGTAGGGCTTACATATTGCTGAAAATATATGACTATTCACTAAACAGGGAATTTTGTGGTGAGTTAAAAAAAATCAACTCATCTATGTTGGAGATTTTTGGCAACTTGGTTAGTGAGTAAAGATAATTAGTATATAAAGGAACACACAACAAAGTACAGACAGAGGGTATATGTAATAGGTGCAAAGAATAGGGTTGGCCACTACCCCTTTTGGTCAAAACAAAGCATCAGCCAAAATACAAAAAAAAAAAGAAATAGTCCCGTGTTAATCACAATTCAATTTTAAACATTAAAATAATTATTTGATTTTAGCGGTTCATTGGACTGAGTATAACCAAAATGTCTTCTATGAAAAGATACATTGAGATGTATCTGGTATTCATGCTTGTTCTGGAAATATGTCTTATTAATCAAGCCAGAGGTATTATCCCTTAATTTTTCTTAGGGGGCAGGAGTGTGAGGTAATGTGGCCATTAATTGAACGCAGTACTGCCATTTTGAAGATGCAAATACCTTCACTTCCTACCAGGTGGATATCCTTGCTCTGCCCTGAAGTCTGTGAAATCCCACTATGACAGATATGTTGCAAGTTGTAAATACATGAATTAGTTCTATTGTCCATTCCATTTAACTTTGACAATTGGCCCAGAGCCCCTTCAATATGTGCATGATCATCTGGATTCTGATGGAATTGAAAGAACTACTTACTACATCTCATCCTTTTGCATCTGCCTTTCCCATGAGAATCCAATATGTAGACTCAGTTAAAGTGTATCCACACATATCTCAAGCAAAACATTTCACATACAATACATTCATCAAAGAGTCACATATAATTTAGAATTTTCCAGGGGTCACATTAAAAAAATAATAAAATTTTAGGCAAGTAAAGACTGTTGCCCTATAAAACTCTTCCAAATGGTGGTTTCTGTACTCATGCGAGAATCATTGTTTTCTACTTATAAATGTATATAGAGGCATTTAGTAATAAAGCACACTAGCAAAATAATTAAATAAATAAGTACTTCTATTGTACATTTAGCACTAGTAGTACAGTTATAGTAATACATATTAGTATTAAAATGGTTATTATATTTAATCATTTTAAAAGTATATTTACAATATATAATTTTTTTACCACATTGGCCAATCATAGTCTAAAAAAAGTAAGGCATTTAATGTCCTCTCCTTAAACGCCCGTGGCCTGAACACACCACAGAAGCGCAGGCTCGCCTTCTCCCAGCTCCATGCGATGCATGCCACAGTAGCCTGTATACAGGAGACCCATTTCTCTATCACAAACCCCCCAAAATTCTTCTCTGCCAGATACCCCGCCTCCTACCATGCCCTGGCGCCCAACAAAACAAAAGGTGTCAGTATCCTATTCCACTCGGACTGGAACTTTAATTGCTCCACGGAGTATAAAGGTGTTGAGGGTAGACTGCTGATTCTAGTCGGCAAGCTCAATGGTGTCCCTGTGACGATAGCGAACCTATACGCCCCCAATACCAACCAATTCGCCTTCATTAGGAAATCTCTGAAAAAGCTGGACAGACTACGACAGGGCCAGACATACGTATGCGGAGACTTTAATTGTGTCCTAGACCCTAATCTCAACAGATCGGACAATCCAGGCTCCCACCCTCGCTCCACCTCTCTTGGCGAGAAACTCTCCGCCCTCCTACACTCCCATGGCCTACATGACACGTGGCGTTCACTATACCCAGCAACTAGAGACTACACATTCTGCTCGATGGTCCACGACCAATACTCTCGTATAGACATGTGCCTAGTAGACATAAAAACCCTGGACACATTGGCCAAGGTCACTATCGACTCTATTACATGGTCGAACCACGCCCCCTTGCTGTCCTCCTTCACCACACTGCACCCAGTCAGGGGACGAGGAACATGGCGCCTCAATGAGTCGCTCATAGATCAGGCTGAACAGAATGTAGAGGTGAGGAAAGCCATAGTGCGCTACTTTGCGGAAAACCAGTGTCAAGACACGTCCGAGAAAGTGACATGTCTAGCCCATAAGGCAGTGATACGAGGGGTACTGATTAAAAAGGGAGCATCATTGAGACGCAAACTCGCGGAAACCAGTACTGCACTACTCAGGGACCTGAAGATAGCCGAGGACCTCCACAAATCCTCACCCACAGACACACACAGAAGGGAAGTTAATAAGATCAGGGCGACCTTAGAAACCCATCAACTTCAGCGAGTGGAGAGAGCACTCCGCAAACTCAAGTGTGATTACTACAGACAGGGGAACAGGGCAGGGAAGCTACTAGCAGCTCAGCTACGCGAAAAAGCATCTCAGACGCGGATAGCACACTTAGTGGATAACGTGGGAACAAAACTGACAAACCCCAAAATGATAGTGGATGAGTTTGCAACATTTTATGGGGCACTCTACAACCTCGCCTTAGACCCTATCCAACACCAACCAACTCCGCAGGACCTAACCACCTACCTGGACGAGGTGGAACTCCCCCAGCTCTCTAGCGACCAAGCCTCGCCCCTTAACAACCCAATTACCCCCGAGGAAATCTCCAGAGCACTTAAAGACATGCCTAGACATAAAGCCCCAGGCTCAGACGGATTTACCACCCACTACTATCGAGTCTTTGAAGACCTACTGCTCCCACACCTGACCTCTCTGTTTAACAACATCATGGAGACAGGCTACATTCCCCCCAAAATGCTGGAGGCCACCATAATAACTATCCCTAAACCGGGTAAACCCACGGACCTCTGCGCAAATTACCGCCCTATTTCATTACTCAATGCAGACACAAAATCATTTGCCAAAGTATTAGCCAACAGAATACGCCCCCTTTTATGCACGCTTGTCTCCCCAGAGCAATCGGGCTTTGTCCCAGATCACCAGGTGGAGGACAACACCAGGAGGGCATTGGATGTACTGGAGCTCATGACCAAGAATAAGACGCAGGGACTGTTAATGGCTCTGGACGCAGAAAAAGCCCTTGACCGGCTCCATTGGGGCTACATGACGGAGGTCCTCCGCAGATTCGGATTTCCTGAAAAATTTCTCGGGGGCCTCCTGTCATTGTACTCCTCCCCGACAGCTACGGTCATGCGCTCCGGCCTCCTCCCGACGCTTTGCCCTGTCGAACGGTACACGGCAAGGGTGTCCATTATCGCCCCTCATATTTATCCTAGCATTAGAACATTTGATACACAAAATCAAAATGAACCAAAACATCGCAGGAGTCCCCTCGCCACTAGGTTCCCAAAAAATAGCTGCCTTTGCTGACGACATCCTCCTATTCCTGACCAACCCGACAGACTCTCTGGACCATCTCATGTGCCTACTCCAAGACTATTGCCAAGTGTCCTACTATAAAAATAATGTGGCAAAAACACAGGTGCTACCTATGAATGTGACCATCTCCCACCTCACCGCCCTCCGAGCCCTACACCCCTTTGACTGGAGGAAGGACACTCTCTCCTATCTAGGTACACATCTAGCACCTTCACGACGCTGCCTCAAACGACACAATCATGACAAGTTACTGACTAAAACAGAGGCGATGCTAGAGAGCTGGGGGGCCAAAAACACCTCTTGGCTAGGCCGGGTTAATGCCGCCAAAATGATCATACTCCCACAAATACTGTTCCTCTTCAGAGCCCTTACTATTGAGCTCCCAAAATTTTTACTGCAACGATATCAGCGCATGCTCAACGCTTATATTTGGAAAAAGAAACCGCCAAGGGTTTCCATAGCGAGCATAACCCTGGTCATGGGTGGTGGAGGGGTGGGAGTACCCAACATTTCCAAATACTACTTAGCTACGGTCCTGTCCCAAATAGCACGCTTACTGAGGGCCCCAAGACGCCCCCTGTGGTACCACCTGGAAACCGCAGCTATCACACCACACAGTCTATTGGACCTCCTATGGGTCCCACTTAAGTCTCAGCCCCGACACTCTGGCCTGCTATCAACTACTAGCACAGCCCTCCGCATATGGCAACGATGGGCCCCAAAACTGCTCACTCACCCCATGATTTTATATGCCCCCCTAACAAGCCTACAATACCTCACCCAAGACCTGGCCCTAGACAGCTGGACAGAGAGGGGGATAGTAAGAGTATCCCAAATCTTAGAGACTACGGGGCTAAAGCAATTCCCCGAACTTCAGCAGACATTCCTCCTCCCTGGTAGGGAACTTTTTAACTACCTCCGTGTCAAGCCCATACTGCAGGGCGTCGCCTAAGCGGCATCTGACTCCCGAGAGCCTAACATGTTTGACTCCCTATGTTGCAGCCTCAGAATCCAAGCTGCCGCTCTCCCTATGCAACCGAAAACTCCTAGAGGTGGATAAACCAGATAAGCTAAAGTACATGGTGCAATGGGAAAACAAGCTTAACTGCACACTAGATGCGAACAAGTGGTTAGCAGCGATGGCATTAGTGAAAAAGGCCTTGCACTGTCTAGACAATGTAGAAGCTGCCTATAAACTCTGGATGAGATGGTATCTCACCCCTCAGCAATTGGCCCTAATTTACCCAGGTGCACAGCAGACATGTTGGCGCTGCTGCAGGCAGGTGGGTACCATGTGCCACATATTCTGGCAATGTCCTTTACTAACCGCCTTCTGGAGCCAAGTACAATCGCTCATTGAAACAAGTCTACGGAAGGAGCTCCCGCTCACTCCGGAGACTTACTTACTACACATGCTGCCCACAACACTCTCGCACTCTGAGGCGGTGCTAACCACCCACATCACACTAGCGGCTAAACATTGCATAGCCTCCCTCTGGAAATCAACTACTGCGCCGGGAATAAAGCAGGTAGTTAGCAGGGTGAATCAAACGAAGCAGCTTGAGAAAATATCACACACAATCAAGGGCACCCTAACACGTTATAACCAAATATGGTCAAAATGGTCAGGTCAGCTGAACCAGGACCCAACACACTCTTAGGTCCATCAGCCACCACGCCCCAAGAGTCAGGGAAGTGAGGGTTTGAGTATCCAACACAACTCCCTTAATTTCACAAAGGAGGACATGGCGGCTGAGCAGAGCCTATGCGAACTAAGACTGCAAACTAAGACTGTGAGCTGAGACAGTGGTCTGAGACAGCAATCTAAATGGTGAGGCAGCATCCCGAACCCCTCCCCCCACTCTCATTCCCCTTCCCTCCCACCACTAGTTCTCCTCTCCCTTTTTATTATAATTTTTATCTTAAAGGTTTCCCAGCAGTCACACATAGTATCCAAAATAACCAGATCTGGATTGCCTATATATTCACCAGATTATAACGATATAACATCTGCTATCGTACAATGTCACTACTCCCTTTGTATGTGACTTGCAAAACTATGGCTGTAATGCTCTGTGAAATCTAGTTAAACTCTGCCATAGTAGGATGTTTATACTGTGTTTATCTGTTATATATTCTGTTTTAAAAGCACTGTAATACAAGTACTGAAACAAACAATAAAAACAAAATATTAAAAAAATAATAAAAAAAGTAAGGCTTTTCTTTTTACTTTCCCTCTATGAAGACTTGAGAAAAATGAAAATTAATATTTAAAATAAAAAGTAGTATTAGAGAATGTAAAACATTAATATGATCCAACCGTCAATAAAGTGATAATCCCATGTTACTAGACTTATTTCAACGTATCCTGATGCTAAGGAATTGTAGCAACATTGCAGTGCCCATGATGAATAATTCATATTTTTTTGTGTGTGTGTTCTGTGTTTCATTTTCAGTCTTTTAACTCCTCGGTAATTGGCAACTGCCTGCAGATAGGGCTGTAATATACACAGACAAACCATTTTTAAAATTGAGAAGCATTAGTTTCACATACAACAACAGTGCTGAGCTTTCATTTATTTATATAGTGTTCTTTTTCTAATCCCATTCCTTCCCAGATCAAACAGCAATCCCCAGAAAATTATATAGAAAGCAGGCCTTATATTATGGTATTAGTATAACCGTTCTGACTGTGGCAAATAAAACCAATTACCCTTCTTAGTTTTAGATTCAAAACATGTCTGGAGGCCAATAAAGAGTTAATATTTTATTTAAACCCAACCTCATGGCAATTTATGCTAAAAGATGTGTGAAGAAAGAAATAGGATATGTAGCATTTTCAGCTATGAGAAATGTCAGGGAGAGGAGGAAGAATGCTGTCTATTTATCCACTCTCATCATCTATGCCAATGCTACAGAAACAAAACAAAAGGGGTTTGTGTTATATGGGATAGCCATTTTTTCCATTATTGAAATATTTCCCTAGTGTAGGACAGGGCACTCATGGATCCCGCAGGGTAACAGCCTCCAATAGAACAGCTGTATTGCTTTGCTGTGGCAGCCATCCAAGTGTAGGTCAGTCTGGGTCAGCAATCGTCACAAAATGGAGGGTATTTAGTGTTCTTTAGAGGGCCTCGTCTAATCATGAAACATTTTTTTTTTTTTAAATGAATGATCAGCAATTCTATAGTTCTCTTGTATAGAGGTCTGTGTATAGTGACATGACTTACAAAGATTAGAAAATATGCAAAAGTATAAATCATTATTCAGTCAGGAAATGGGTTATAATATAAATAATGTATTATACATGGATTGTTGTATTTTTCTGTTAATTGTTTTATTAGTGGTTAAAGAAATTTTAACTGTGGATCACCTCTGACCTTACTCAAAATTAACCTGTCATTATACGTTTACATTAACTTATAGCATCTACTTAATTATTGTCACTGTGATAATATGAGGTCTATGGATGTTACTCTAATTACATCCTTCTTTAGTCTACATTTTGCGCCAATAAAATATGATTGACCATACTTCGAAAAATATCTGCCAATCCATTCCTATATTGCTCTAGCAAAATGTGATATTGGTTCACCAAAGGAGAATCACAGCAACTACATTCCTGTAAATGCTATTTCAAAAAACAATATAATGGCATATTGGAGGATACACCTGCTGTAGCCTTTCTGCATTTCTCAGCCTAGTGGACAGTCATGTATATTATGACATATATATACTTTGTCCACATTGTACCTCAGGAGAACACATTGAACTAGAGCAGGGGTAGGCAACGTTCGACACTCCAGATTTTGTGGTGTACATCTCCCTGATGCTTTGCCAGCATTATGGCTATAAGAACATGGGTTGTAAGCTTCACGTCTTGTCTTGTCTTGTCTGTTAAATTCCATATGTTAATTTCTTGTTGTTAAATATCCCCATTTTACAGTTTTAAAGTGCTACAGAATATGTTGGCGCTATATAAATGCAAGACGTAATGGAAGAATGCTGTCAGTGCTATTTACACGTGAATGGGTATATTTTAAAGGATCATATATAGATAAGGCATGCAGCCTTCTGTACGCTCTACACTGATTTATGCCTACCATCATTTCAAATGGGCAAAGAGGAAACTTTAATCTTAGGGAGCTGTTTTAAGAAAATTTAGGTGACGGATTAATTAATAACTATTTATGCAACTAAAATGTAATTTACAGCAAGAACAATAAATGTGTTGTAGAAGAGAGAGAAATAATGATAGAAAAGAGTGACAGAGGGCATTTGAGCCCAAAATAGGGGTTGTCTCTCCTAAATAGGGACACTTGTGCGGTATGCCGATAAATTTGTTAAAGTCACATAGCATGTGTTCTTAGTAGAGATATATTCCTTACTTGACGAAGTTGTCACTCATGTAAGATAATTCCAATGCGACTTTCCTAATGAATAATTTATCACAACTTTCATGTGATTGTACATTTTTAAATAAATAAATAAAATAACATCACAATAAGATTTTAATCTGTGATTTAGATTCCGCAATGGATGATCAGTTTAAATACAATGAATCTATTGAAATTAATGTCAAGTTGAAATATTTGTAAAAAAAAAAAAAAAAAAGTGCACACAACATTTCTTTGAGTCTATATGAGTAAAATCGAATGCCCGTCAATCAATGTGCTAGCTCACCTCTGAATCACCCGGTTATACACAGACATCAGCTCTGACTGTGTGTAAACCCTGGACATAGCTGTCAATGGGTTTCAAAAAAATGTTTCAAGCTAACACAGCTTCTTAACAAGCCCACTGCAGCTATTGAGTCATTTGACTTGTAAAGGGTATTTGAGTACAAGTCGTGGGGAGGGGGATTGTGCAAACATTAGACCAGTGATGTAGAGCAGTATGATATTCCAGAGTGGAAACACACAAATCCTGTTTCCAGATTTCTTCTGGCAGTTGCATAAATGACTTAATAATTGCAGCAAATTAAAATAAATTGAGCAAATGCGCCAGAAAATTATTTTTGGATACAGTCATATTGTATCACTGAGCACCAGATACCTGTGATGGAATTGTTAATCGTTCTAGTCTAATGTAGGATATTATTTGACAGAAGATTAATTTGATGACAATTATTATTACCTTTTTTGTAAGCTACCAACGTTCTATTGAATAACTGCTGCAAGGAATAAGTGAATAATAAATTGCCACAGAACCAAACATATTACTAAATATGTCAGCATTTTGGAAATATGTCAGTTATATAGATATCAGTTACTTCCATTGTCTAATAATTTGCTTAAATATCATCTCTGTCAATCATTAAAAAAAATGCTGATTTCTTATAAATGTAAAGTACAGTCAATTAACTTGCTTGTCTGTGGAGTTCTGTCTCTTTGTTAAAATAATACATCTTTACTATTTTATTTTCAATGAAAGTGATGAAAATAAAATGTGTGTTATGCCTGTGGGACGTTCATGTCTGACTGACAAGTTAGGATTCAGTGCTTAATTTCCCTAGTGATTGTGAAAGAATAGTAGGCCTTAACACTATGCACTAAGCTCTCAATCACCATTTCCTATTATGTACATGAATAAATCTTTAGCTGCTCAAAAAGAAAGGGAAAGGTTAAAGGTTAACCTGACTAAACTAGTTACAAATCAGTCACATAGCACATTTACACTCCCTGTTGAGATTAATGAAACACTCCAAACATTCTTCTTCCAGGTCAGATAAATCCCTGGGAAAAAATAACCTCTCCTGTAAAAAGGAGACACTAATTAAACTGCACAATTACACAATAAAGAATCGTACATCTGTTTCACTTTGCAAGTGCATAGTACATTAATTAGGAAATCTTGAGGATAATGCATTTTAGCGGTCACGTGTGAATGTCAAGAGAATGCATGACAGGGTTTAGAATGGTCAAGGAGAATCCAGCAGGTGGTTTACCATTCGGTGTGGGTAGTGTTAACTGGAAGTGTGTTTACCACCACTCTAAATGCTTTCCTCATTCTAGACATGATTTTCTATTCTGTTATACCCCAGAGATCAGTAAAAGACCTTCACACAATGCAACTGTCCCAGCATATTGTCAAGTCCACTTACATAGTACATTAACTATCTGTAGCGTTACTCACCTTTCCCAGGGGCCGGCCGCGGTCCTCTCTTCAAGCCGCGCGCGGCTCATCCGACGCTTCAGACAGGAAGGCGGGCAGTGACCGCGAGATGCGGTCACATGTCCCGCCTTAATCTAAGAGCGCGCCGCGAGTCTCGGGCGCGCTCTTAAAGAGACAGTGGGAGCCTAAATTGCCAAAAGGCTCCCATTGGCCCCTGTCATCCCACACACCCCATACACTTACCTTTTGGGGGTGTGGAAGTGACAGGAGCCAATCACATTAGTTTTTAACCTATTTATACTTACCCTTTTCCCTTAGTTCCTTGCCCTATCGTGGTTTCTGCTACAGTTCCCTTTAGCGCTTGTTGTGTTCAGTTGTGTTCCTCCGTACTTGACCTTGGCTTTGTATTCTGACTTCGTTTTCACTTTATCCTTGTCTGTTCTGTTTGCCGGCTTGCTGTTTCCTGTGTACCAGACCCCGGCTTGTCCTCGTTTACGCTGTCTCTTTGTGCCCTTGACCTCGGATTGTTCCTGACTCTGTACTTCTCCTATATACGTCGAGTCCGGCCATTCTAAGGTCCGGTAGACGTATCTCTCCTCTGTTCTGTCTTCTGTTTAGCTGGATCCTGCGTGTAGGGGTATATTCTCGTTACACTATCAAACATCCACAATGCTATACGGCAGAGTTTCCCAAACCAGTCCCACCAACAGTCCAGGTTATGTCAGTATCTCCATTGGAATAAAACAGGAAAACACGTCAATCCTGGATTGATGTTGGGCCATGAGGACTGATTTGAGAACTGCTGCTTTAGGAAACAAGTTAGCCCTCTTAGTGTATTCACTCGTTAATCTGTTTTAATGGTTTACCCAGTGGCTGCCTCAATGTCCATGAGGCCAATGAATTCCTTACTTGGAGTTAATTTGGAAACAGTTTTCACTTTAAATACTTGCAATAGTTGATATAGTCAGACTCATAGGGAGGTAGATTTAAATTATAAGGTCCATATTCAGATGAGCTCAAAAGGATTACATTTCAGGCTTTTTTTGAGTCAATCTTTATTTAAGACTTTTTCACCAATTCACAAATAAGTAAATAAACACGTGAGGAAATATGCAGGGGAGGAAATAAACTAGGAATAAGGCAACAAGGAGGAAGAAATCACATAAAGATAGTGGGGATATCCGAATAATGGCTTTTGGAAATGACAAATTAATAGTGCACATCAGTCCGTACTTTCAAGGAACAGGATAATATAACGTGAGTATAGCAGAGAAAGCCAGTGATATTATCCAGAGACTGATGTGTTTCATTATGGGAGTATGCAATCTAAGACTATTTCAAATCAATTCTTATATTGGTTTGTTAAGTTTGGACTGTTGTAAACGGAGTGATAATTCTCTTTGAAGACTACATTATTTCCTAGCACAAAATTTGAGTTTTGTGAGTACTCTATAGTATAGTATTATAAAGCTAGAGTGAGTAACTTTTTGGATCTTTAGACATTTTAAATATTTATTTCTAAAATATTTTTACCAGGAAGGATACATTGAGATTTCTCTTGTTTTCACTATTTCAATTTTTTAAAAAAGCACAAAGAGATATAGTTATTCCTATTTTCCCAAACGTACTTGCTGGGGAAAAGATTTTACTGAACATTTTTGGGGATATTAATAGCATTTTATAAATATATCACCAAAAAGAAGGTGAAAGCATTGCACTTTTACTCTATATATACACTACACTAGCTATGTTATATAAGCGTGCTCATTTTTACTTTGTCAAATACCTCAGATGCTTGCCACACAGCCAGTGTTTAATAATCTAACTTCAAGTTTCAGTCCAAACCAGCACTCCATAAATCCTGCTTAAATCAAACAACACAAGGCTTTCCCAGTTTACCATATTTGACTAGATTGATGAACTATGTTTAGAAGCAGTATTATTTAAACCTGTTCTCAGTCCAAAAAGACCAGCATTTGAGGATATCTTTTTAGTCATCGCAATAAAAAAGTACCTTATTAAATGATCTGAACCTTGTTTTGCTAAATGCTAGAACATTTATTGAGGCAAAGCATGCAGAGAATATAAGTAGAAACAAATGTATCTTATCTACCTCCAGTGATTGGTGTCATCACCTTCCAATTGTGTCATGCTCGCTTGAGCATCAGACATCATTTTCCCATTATCCTCACCATGCGCATTCACACTGCTGAATAATTTGTGGCATATTTTATATCTGAATTGAATGCCTCACTGTGCCAATGCAGCTTTACATTTGTAGCAGATGAAATTAAACAATGTTTTCTTTTTTACTTATATTTTGTGTTTGGCTTCAAGTCTGCATTGAAAACTGAGATTGTAAGAGTCCTTGCTGATGGGTATTCTGTTTATTTCCAATGTTGGCAACATGGTTTAATCTGCAGCTTTTATAACCATATAACTGAAAAATAACCACTGCACATGTATCTTCGTTTAAAACCAGATGATTCACCTAACTCTGCTTATGATAAAATACCTGATAAGCCACTCACCATTAATAACAATAGTAATGTCAACTATAAATGAGTATATTCTACCAAGGGCAAAGCAAGTTCAGAAGTGAAAAGTCTTAATAAATTGCTAAATGTCAAAAAAGACATTTGTGGATCTGAGGAAGGAAAGATTAAATCTCCTTAAACTGGTGCGTGCGTCATTTATTCATTTACATCATTCTAGGGAAGAATTTGCTTACAGGATTGGCAATATTCGTTGCAAGACGGATAAAGGAATGATGGCAGTGATACGAAAGATACTGCTATATTAGGAACCTGTATATGTAACAGTTTACAATCATAATATAGGTAATACCAAGAAAAAGATTTAGAATCCCAATATGGAAATAATAAAAATGGCAATGCAAATAATAATATGCCTAAGAAAGTTAGTATTGGAAAGTAAATATGTATTATAAGAGTGATGGTCATACCGTTATTGGCCAATGAATTATAATGGGAGGTACGGAGAGGGAGAATGGGTTATTACTGGGAAGGATAGGGGAAGAATAGGTTACTACTGGCAATGGGAAGGGGAGGTGGTGAACTGGTAACTGCAGGTAATGAAGGGCTCCAGAGCTGACGTCGGAAGAGGGAGGAGAGTTCCCCAGCGCCGAGGGAGCCCGGTGCTGGAGAAGGGTAAGAGTTTAACCCCTTGAGCTACGTTGAGCCCAGCGGGAGTGGGACCCTGAGGGTGGGGTGGACCTAAAGTCCCTATAATGCCAAGAAAAAGAGTTTGTTTTCCTAGCACTATAGTGGTCCTTTAAGCAGACATTTCTAAAGGCAAGTTAAAGACCAAAATAAATGCAATTTAAAACTAAAACTTTGAGTTTATGAAATAAAATGTTGTGTGCAGTAAAGTAAATATGTGTTTAGAATAATTATTATTTTTAAATGCTGACAGTCTTTTCCACCATTTTATCCTTTTGCAACTTTCCTTAATTGTTTTCTTTTGTTTTACTTTTTGTGTAGTACATTACATTTACATTGGTGGACATTGGGGATCGTCAATGCACTCTTGTTGTGGTTAGGGGGCTTGACGTGTTTCCACAAATGGAAAGCTATAAAAATCAACAACATGGACAAAAACATAGCTGTTCCCCTTGGATAGTCTAGATATTGGAGTAGCTATGGTTGGTTATGCAACATCTCTAACAAGTATTGCCTTTCTAAATACCTCTATATGTAATTCATTTATATTACAGATATAAACACCATTATTAGTTTTCTAAGTCTCCATAAAATCCCATGTGTACCATGGGAAACAATTTGATTTCTGTTTTATAATTTTAGCTGCATAATGTAATATGGCTTCATTGCAAAGTAATTGCTTGTGAATAATAATGAGATTTTCATGGACCAAATGGTTTTCAGAAAATCCTCTTTTGAATCAATTTCTGCCACTTTAACCGTCACCATAGGTGTGGAATTTATGGTCGAGGTGCAATGCGTGCCTGATTTGAGACTTGCGCCAGTAATTTGCAGAGTGCTCCCAAGCCTTATGTACAGCATAATGCAGCAGCTGTTTCTATACAAGGTGCTAGAATGCCAGCATAAAAATCCTGGCAATAAACCATGCAACATGTTTGTTTGTTCTCATACATATGTGCTAATTGTGAGCAGATAATATATTTTGCTAAACTAACCACCTACACACACAACCAACTGAATAAAGAAAATAGCTAATGGGAAATTATTACATACACACAAATATAACTAGATATTATTACTACTATGCCCCACTAAACATTGTGTGGCACTACATTATACCCCCAGAATCTACTCCCTGACTTGACGGGATTTGCTCATTTCACCCCAGGCACTCAACCTCTCCCAAAGAGATGTTGTTCCCTGCTTAATACTGTACCCAACCTATGAATACATGCATGTGCAAAATAACCATTTTAAAGAGTTCCAACTCCACATACTAATGCTGTTAGATAGCGCTAAAAGTCAGAACAATATATAGGGCTGTCTTTTAGAGCTGACCCTTAAAGGCTGACCCCTACCCTTTTAGAATAATGATTTGCTTTAATTTAGAAGGATTTGCTTTAATTTAGAATGCCCTGTGTGCACTATGAGCCAGAGAGGGAGAGTTGGGGGTGGAAAAGGGAAGGAGCATATTAGGAAGTGTAGGTAGGTGGGGATGGCAGGGAGGACTCAAATGAGAGAGTGATGGAGGGGAGATTTCCGCATTACCTTGCTAGCGTGTTCCTATCGCTGCCTGCAAAGGTAGAAGCTCATTACGTGCATTGGCGTGCTTTGTGCTGACAACATGATTTTGAAAAATTTAGGACTAGGCAGTCCAGAACAGATTTCTGGGCTGCCTAAGTCATGTGTGCCAGGGGTGGAACTAGCATCATGTACAAAAGTGCTAATATCTCTGTATGTTGAGTGTTTCCATGCTGCACATACAAATTCCTTCATCCTTGACTAATTCTAAAAGCAGAAGAAATCCTGAAGGTTAGAGTAACCATTTACTCTAAAACCAATGGGTATTTTCAGAAATCTTGCAAAGCAGACTACGCATTTCTAAGAAGGTTATACCCAATAATAGGGATTTTTTGTAGCTGAAGGACCCTCGTGAAAATATATGGCCCATAAAGTAGAAAAAAAGTATTGCAATCTACAAAGAGCTCATATAAGATGCGACCAAGCAGCATGGCAGTCAAGCCCCGTTCCCATACCGACAGTATTTTTAATAGCCAGGCTACCTGTTTTCTTACTAATTATACTTCTCCTAATCTATAATTAGCCTGTTTACTTGTTATTTGTCTTTATAACAAACATGGTCATTATCATGCAAACACTGTTTGAACACTTGATTTATGCTGATAATGTGTATGAATACTTTGTAACTCACATACCCACATAAACAGTACATTAAAATAAGGAATTAAAGTTATGCTGTCCAACTGATGCTAATATAAAATAGACATCATTTTACGTCTGCTTCAAAGCAAGAAAATTATATCAGACAGCAGAAACCATTTAAAGGAAAATCCCTCTAAAAAAGATATAGACCAGAGCTGAGGAGTAGCAGTTACTAATATAACAGAAATTACCATTGATGAAAACGGTTATTCCCTAAAGCATAGCTACTGAGGATTTTAGGATTGTAGAATTTGCTGTTAAAGCCATTATGACCGATAGGGTTCTTTGTTAATTGATGGTTGTAGAATGATGTCATTGCCTCAGATCACTCAGTAACAAACCTATTTTGGTTTTGAGTCGCGGCATCTTGTGAGTTATTCCTCACAGTTTGATGTGATCTCCATCATTAACCACATGATATTCCCCTTAGACTTAGCTACTGTTCTCTGCACCTCCTAGCTGTGTAGAATTATATAACATTTTCCACTCTGTAAGGAAAACCATTTGCCGTCATCACTTACAATGACCCTTGTATGACAGAAATAACGTGCTGTTGCTAATGATCAGCATGAAACTGTTCCACTTGGATTTAATGATGAATTTGCTGGAGAATAAATGAGTTACGCTCTCGCTGCCTCTGCCTGTGTAACTGTTAGCCTTGAATATAAATTATTTTCATGTTTATAGTGATGCTCTGAATAAAATAGTAATGCTATGAATACAATAAATATTTACATGGCAACCCAGAACAGCCATTAGCCCAGGGGTAATCAACCTATGGCCCAGAGGCCTTCATACAAGCTTTGATAATTAATATCCGTGCTTAGACATACATAGATCAACCTCTGTAACTAAATTGATTATCTCATCTGTGTTTAAGCAGAATCACACACAATTTCAGGCCTGTGTGTGGCGCAATACAGCTCTTGCTAATAGAGAAGAACTATTAGACCAACAGTGATGGCTGCTTAATAACAGATATTGCTTTAAGATAATAATTAGCATGTTTAAGGCATCTCTATCTTTTATTTTTCATGTTAACATTTTTTCACTGTTCCCATTTATTCCACCAGCACTGGAAGGTTAATGCTGGTATTTAGCACACAGGTTTATTTACTACAAGCGAGAACTAATTTTCTTTTTCTGATGTCCGCAAGGAGGCAGATCGGGGGTGGGCCAACACAGGCCGACCAGAGCGGTGCTGGAAATACGCTAAGTTATATAACATTTTTAGGGGGTTAAGATGGTTTTAACACTATAGGGTCAGGAATATATGTTTGTGTTCCTAACCCTATATTGTTCCTTTAAGGCAAAAATAGAATTTTAAATCTGCTATTTCAGCCTAGATTTTTAAATTCACTTTAAACTTTCGGAAATGCTTACTTTAGTGAATAACCGAGAGAGTGGTTAATTCGCTGTATCTGAACTTTACGGAAGTAAAATCTGAATGGCAACATTTAGGCTGGAATAGAAAGCTGTGACACTTGAGTTGGAGAATTTTAAATTAGCACTTTTTTCCAACACTTTTCATTTAGGATTTGAAGTTTAGTAAATAAACCTCAAAAGCTCAGTAATGTAGTGGTACAATATTTTTGTCTGGTTGACAATATAAAAATAAATACATTTTAGCTGGTGAAGGTTGTTTAAATGAAATAAACACTTTATAGATTTTAAATTAATGCAAACGTAAGACCAAAACCAAGCTTGGAAATTGAACTAGTAAACCTTTTTCCCTTAGATGGTTAAAGCAAATCTTTTTATTATTGTAAATATGGCATGCTGCCTGGTGATTTTCCTACATTGTTCCCATCAGCACCAATCAAAACAATGGCCTGTGATGAAGAGCCCCAAGAGATCTGTTATGGGGCTTTTGTAACACAGGATGCCACATCTGTTAAACATTTTATCTAGTAAACCCAATTCATGGAATGACACTCTTGGTAACGATTATACAAAACTTTCCATACGTGCAGGCAGGGGATTCCTGTTCCACCAATTTAATTCCAGGGATGCCTTTAATAGAAACTAATGGAGATACAAACACCATTGTATGCTAATGAATGTGAGTGGTGTAAATAGGAAATAGAACATTGAGGGCTGGATACTGTTACCAGCCATAAACTGGTGACTAAATAGCAGTTTTTTCATCAGCATCAGGCAATATGTTTGCTTCTTTACAAAGAATCCATGGCTATTGAAAAAAAAAATTATAAACATAGATGTAGGCTCTCTTTTTCAGCACAGTTAGACCATTCTCATAAAAATAAAAAAAAAATAACAGAAAACTAAAATGTAGCCTTTAAGAAATGTAAATTCATGTAAATGTAATTTATACAAATGCTACAAAAAATCGAGGAAGATAAAAAGTATTCAAATATCTTGACCCATTATTATTATGATACCTTGTATTGTATTAATTGTTGATAGAAATATATATTGATGTGTGCATTTTATTTTCCTTGTCAAATATTTATAAACAACACGCTTATAATGGCACGTGCCTCAACTGATCAAAGGTTGTTATTTGTGTTATATTTTCTGCTTCTAGTCACTGTGGCAGTGATTCAAAGATCATTAGGAATGTGCAATCCATCTCTCATGTCCATATGTGTTCACTCACAGTTACTTTTTTGGTTTAAATGTTACACTAATTAGCGACAGGCGTCCTTGGTGTTCACCTTTTCCTAACTCTCTTCCTAACTTTTTACATTTCTCAAAGTTTTATTATATTCAATATTACTCTCTTCTCAGTGTGCTCTGTTTGAGTCTTCTGCCAAAGCAGCAGTACTCCTCTCTGTTGCTGGGAAATAAGCAGTCATGTCTATGGGTCAGCTGAATACACCTATCTCTATGAGCAGCATTCTATAATTTAGAGAAATAATATATTACTGAGTTATAGCATTAGATTGTGCCACTCCTCTGAATCCTGCAGCACTATCTAAGCAGTGACACACCTCTAATGCACTCAGAGTAACCCAGCAAACTTTAAACTGGTAACAGTATCAAACAAACTTTTTTTTAGTAATATTTTGTCTAGTGCCTTCCTATATGCCTCCTGGGTAAGTATATCATACTAGTGCTCTGGTTTCTACAACTCCGCAGGTGACCTCCACCTGTGTGCTAAAGTTGAGGGAAAACAGACGATTTTGAAAAATTCTCCAAGTCAATTCAGTGTTAATGTGGGCTATTTTGGCCTTATATTTGAAATCCATTATGCATTTACTTCAAATTCCCAGAAATTCTCATTTTTTGTGAATAACCCTGTGCATGGCAGATTACAAGCAAGCGATAAATTGTCCTTTGATTTTAGGAGAAATCTGAAATAATCTATAAACACCTGAAAAAATGTAGTTCCTTCATATGTCATTCATTTTGATCGAGGAACCTGTGAATATGCGACAGCTGTACAAATATGACATCGTGTGTGTGAATATTTCTATATAGTGTATAACTGTGATATTTACCCATGAGCTTTAGGTCAATTCATAAGTAGCTGACACCCGTCTGCTGTGTAACATGTCTGATGCTTTCCGTTGTGTCTGTGTTTGAGTACAGAAATAAGCCAAACATTCCATGAATAGTAGTAACATATTAATTAAAAGCCTTACAAATATTAACAGAGCCAGCAGTGCACAGAGCAAATAGTGTTTGCTATTATTATAATAATTATAAAATATTAATTTTGCATTAAATATGCTTTTATTATATTTTATTTACTTACTATTGATTTATCTGTTCAAGTTAATTAAAACATACTCACAGTACAATTATGTTTATAAAACATACATTTATAATACAAATAGTTATTACAGTGATTGCTTAAAGGGACACTATAAGCTACAAAATTATTCTAGCTTAACGTTGTGGATTTGGTGTATAGACCATGCCACTGCAGACTAACTGTTCAATTTAAACAATACAGAGAGGCAGATCTTTTCCAAGGTTACATTGATATTAGATTTGATGTCTTCTAGAAAGGTACTTCACTGTTGAAGAGCTCTGTAAAGAGAATGCTGTTTGATATGTTTTATTGTAATGGGGGTAAAGTGCTAGGAAAGGACCAGAGGTAAAATGGTTTCTATGGAAATTGAGTGTATGTGGATGTCTTACCATGTGACAATGTTGGATATTGCAGTTAAATTGCAAGAACAGGTGGTATAATGAGTTATATGGGGTAATGACTAGTGATGTACCGAACTGTTCGCTGGCGAATAGTTCCCGGCGAACATAGCATGTTCGCGTCCGCCACCGCGGGCGAACACATGCGGTGTTCGGTCCGCCCCCTATTCGTCATCATTGAGTAAACTTTGACCCTGTACCTCACAGTCAGCAGACACATTACAGCCAATCAGCAGCACACCCTCCCTAGCAGACCCTCCCACCTACTGGACAGCATCCATTTTAGATTAATTCGGAAGCTGCAACCATTTTTTATTTTTTTTTCAATTTATTATTTTTTTTTTAGTGCATATAAATGTTACAAGTAGATACTACCCCCAGACACTCTGTGTTACTGCAGATACTCCCTCCAGACACCCTGTGTTACTGCAGATACTCCCCCCAGACACTCTGTGTTACTGCAGATACTCCCTCCAGACACTGACACAGAGCAGAATAGGGACTGTTCCCCCTACATAGGGTCACTTGGCAGATATGGATTGACACCTATCCTAAGGATCCCTGATAAACACTGACACGGAGCCCTCCATGGGTGAAGATGGATTAATTTTTTTTTTGTGCTCGGGTTTTTTATTTTATTTTTAAGTTCGACGGGTATGATGGCTTTTTATTTGGCCTTTTTTGGGGCTAAAAAAATGAAGATTTTAGAAGAAGAAGACGTTGAATAGTAAGTTGAATTTTACTTTACAGGGTAGTAATTTTATTCCCCCTTCACTATTTTTTAGGGTGAGGGGGGTAGGTAGGGGCTTTTTTATTTGGTTGTGTGACTAGGGGCTTGGGGGACACACACTGCATACACACTATACACTATACACACATTGCACACACTATACACACACTACACACAATATACACACACTATACACACAATATACACACACTGTACACACTATACACACACTGTACACACTATGCACACACACACTACACACACTGCATACACACTGCACACACTATACACACTGCACACACTATACACACACTGCACACTCTATACACACACTATACACACACTGCATACACTATACACACTCTACACACACTGCATACACACTGCACACACTGCATACACTATACACACACTGCACTAACTATACACACACTGCACACACTATACACACACTGCATACACTATACACACACTGCATACACACTATACACACACTGCACACACTATACACACACTGCACACACTATACACACTATACACACACTACACACACACTGTACACACTATGCACACACTGCATACACTATGCACACACTATACACACACACTACATACACACTGCACACACTGCACACATTATACACACACTAAACACACTATACGCACAATACACACACACACTGTACACACTATGCACACACTGCACACACTGCATACACTATGCACACACTATACACACACACTACACACACTGCATACACACACTATACACACTCTATACACACACTGCACACACACTATACACACACACTATACACACTCACTATACACACAATATACACACACTTTACACACTATACACACACTGCATAAACATACATTTAAAAAAATTGCAGCTGTTTTTTACATTTCAAAGTTGGGGAGGGGGGTGCCAAATAAAGGATCCGCCCCGGGTGCCAAATGCTCCAGGTATGCCCCTGTATAGAGGGGAGCCATGTTACTCTGTATATAGAGAGGAGCCATGTTTACACTGTATATAGAGGGGAGCCATGCTACTCTGTATATAGAGGGGAGCCATGTTACACTATATACAGTGGAAACATGGCTCCCTCTATATACAGAGTAACATGGCTCCCTCTATACGGTATATAGAGGGAAGCCATGTTATTCTGTATATAGAGGGAGCCATGTTTACACGGTATATAGAGGGAAGCCATGTTACTCTGTATATAGAGAGGAGCCATGTTTACACTGTATATAGAGGGAACCATGTTTACACTGTATATAGAGGGGAGCCATGTTACTCTGTATATAGAGGGGAGCCATGTTACTCTGTATATAGAGAGGAGCCATGTTTACACTGTATATAGAGGGGAGCCATGTTACTCTGTATATAGAGGGGAGCCATGTTACTCTGTATATAGAGAGGAGCCATGTTTACACTGTATATAGAGGGGAGCCATGTTACTCTGTATATAGAGGGGAGCCATGTTACACTGTATATAGAGGGAGCCATGTTACTCTGTATATAGAGGGAGCCATGTTTACACAGTATACAGAGGGAGCCATGTTACTCTGTATATAGAGGGAGCCATGTTTACTCTGTATATAGAGGACTGTTTGCGGTGCGTTAAACGGGGAGTTTGGTCTGTCACTGTGAAGCGGGCGTAACCCTTACACTACCTGATCGATACAACATCATACCTGATGTTTTAAAGCACGTTATTCCAAACAATTTAGGAATGTTAGGTGATTTATGCCCTTTATGGATTAAAACCAGACTCTGCATCAACTATGTAATTTTCCATGGGAGTTTTGCCATGGATCCCCCTCCGGCATGCCACAGTCCAGGTGTTAGTCCCCTTGAAACAACTTTTCCATCACTATTGTGGCCAGAAAGAGTCCCTGTGTGTTTTAAAATTCGCCTGTCCATTGAAGTCTATGGCGGTTCGCACGGTTCGCCCGTTCGCGAACATTTGCGGAAGTTCGCGTTCGCCGTTCGCGAACCGGAAATTTCGGGTTCGCGACAACACTAGTAATGACTTTACTGAACTGGACTGTGTTGTAGATGTACTGTGTGTTATATTGCCATAGTCTTGGACTGCTATAAATCCCTTTAATGTGTAGTTTACACAATATTTATTCCTATGTTAAGGGTAAAATATTTTATTTATATAAAATCCACATGATTTTGTTATAGTTTGGCCATACCAATATTCTATAGGCGTCCAACTGGTCCAAGTTGCAAATTAACAGTTTTTCATTGTTTAATTTACATCTTTAAGTATGGCATTGAGAAAATGTGACACTGGCATTCTAATACTATTGTTTGTGGGTAAGAACCAAAGGCATGGACTCTACCAATAATTTGTTTTCCTATCATTGTCTAATATACCATACTATACTTTTCTATCATTGTCTAACATAATATATACTATTAAACAACCATTGTCTAATAATTAATAATGATTAGTATTTGCATTTATTTAGCATTCTCCAAAATAACACAGTATTGTTAAACATCACAAAATTGCAGAAAAACTAGAGCATTCCTTGAGATAACACTCCCTACAAATAACACACTCCCTTTAGTTTCCCATCAGAAACATTATCGCTGGAGACTGTGGCAAGCGCACATGCCTGTTCTGTGATAGATACATTTAACATTTAACAAAACATCCCCACACGTCCTGCACCTGTGCTCCCTTCCAGTCCTACTTGGAAGCCTGAAGACATTTCATCAAAATCCTTGAAAAATAGTCTATAAATCAAAAAGAGATATGTTCTTTAAACCAAACAAGTAAACCGAGCAATGAATGAAATAATGCAAACTCCACATTGTAATGTCCTCTGGAATCCATCTATCTTAGGCCACAGGCATCTATTATCTATTAGGCATCTATTATAGGCAAGTTCCACAGCATGCAAAAAATGGTAAAATATACCATGCATACTCCTCTCGATTGTTAAACGATGACTGAATGTCATTGGCATATACCCAATGAGCATACTACACTCACATTTACAGCAATCCTACATTTGGCTTCCATTAAATGGACATTTCAAGGACATTAACCTCTGATTACTTCTTTTTTTTTTATTATTTAATGGAGCAAGGATCTCTCTTCCCAACGGCTACTGTCTTTCAGGTGATTATAACTGCAGAGTATCTCATATATTAGAATATATTGATCTAAGATTAATCCAAACCTGAAATTTGCTCGGAGAGTAATGTGTATGCAGCAAAGCCAGGGAGAGTGTTTCAGTCCTCAAATCTGCTTCTAATACAAATTAGATAAGTTACACAACAATGTACAGTTACGTGCAAAAATGGTCTATCATTATAACACATATTTTAATATGCAAAATTAGACAAATGTTTAGTGTGTATTTTTTTAGCAATCAATTGCATTGTTTTATTTTTGTATATATTTATCTGATAGAAACAGGCAATGACTTATCAAAACAGCTAATGTTATATTATTGGAATCATACAGTATTAAATATGCACTTTTTTTTATTTATAGTGCTCTATTGAAATGTACAAAATAAAAATAATTTCCACTAACAAGGAAATGAGACATACATGAAGATAGACTAGATTGAATGAATTATGGGATATTGTGGGTGCCTTCTGTGGTGAAATTAACATCGCCACTTGTGCCATGTGATTATGGTTCCTGGGGGGTTTGGCCCTTTAAATACAAGATTTGGGCATAATGGATTTGTGTTGTGCTGCTGCTGGCCCTTTAAGAACAATCTGGGGACATACTGTGACTTTTGGGATCAATGCCCCTTTAAGACTATGGCCCCTGGAAGATATTGCCTGTTAAAGACTATTTTAGCAGATTGGATTTTAAAAGACTTGCTGCCCCTTTAAATTGTATTGGAGCAGTTCTGCAGCTTTAAATTGGTACTTCGGATGTAGCCAAAGTGCCGAAGTAGTCGAAGTGGCCGCCATTCGACAAACGAGCATCTTTGTTCATTCGAACGAGGTCAGCGGTATGTGTAACCAAATCCATGGAACTGAAATCGGCTACACATTTCAACGAACACCGCTGACCCTTACCTTTTCCTACACTCCGTTTTCAGCTGCAGAGACTAAGTCCCGTTCGGCAGTTTGAACTCATAAACTCATATACTAAGCTAAATGCACGAACGGCCCCGTTCGTGCATTCGAATGGGACTTAGTCATTTTTCTGTTTAAAATAGACCGACCGCACAGCCCAAATCTATGGAACTGTTTTGGGCAGGAAAATGTGCTTGCGGTCGATCATAAAGTACTCCCAGCTAACTTTTTATGTACTGGGGGGATTTGTATGATTTTTGGTTATGTTTATATTTAAAGTATGCTGATTCTGAATGTATGTTTTATGTGAATATGATGCATATTTTTAAAGTTACAGTATATGTATAAAAAGTGTATTTTTCCTGCCTGTGATAAATTACATTAACCCATTGTGTTCAGTAATTATATCACAGGCAGAGGGGAGGGATTGTATGTTGGTGCTGGGTGTGTTTTACGGTTTTCCTGTAAATGATTGGATGTACTGTGTCCCACCCTGTGGGATGTCCCCTTGCATGGGGACTTGCATAAAAGCCAGTGTATGGTCATTAAAATCAGATCATCTTGTACCTTCATGAAGTTTCGGCTCATGTTTGGGGGATTTGAGAACTACACTCTGGGAATTGCTATAATCACTATACTCCCCAGGGTATGATCACTAAGCTCTGCTAAGAGCTTATTCCTGTTCCTGCTCTCTAGGGAAAGAGAGGTTCACACACTGGAAGCAGGACCCTGGCCTTGGGTCCAGGGTGGGTGGAGACGGCGAGACCCCGGGGCAGCTGCATCGCTGGAAGTGTGGTCTGCAGTGCTGATGGTGTCGGTTGGAGTGCTTGGAGTCCTCAGCGAGCACTAGGTGCATCGATTGGCGGAGGTACTCAGTCGGAGTGCCAGCGGTCCGTCACACCTTCCAAAACGCATTAGAAATATACATTCAACAAAAGGAGAACACGAAATAGTAGGTTTTTGCCATTTATTCCTAATAAGCATGTCATTATATAATTATTTCAGGCTTTAATGATCATACCTAATATATTACAAAATATGACCCTCTTGTCCTCCGTTTAATAGATTTCTTCCAGATGTCCTTTTGGGCTTTGGAATGGAATGTGGTGTAAGATTTGCATGTATACAGGCTCATCGTGAATTAATGGAGTATTCGCAGGTTTTGTAATAACGCATTTATACAGTAAACGCGGTTATACAGTAACTATGTCAATAGTTATTCTACATCTGTAGGTAAAAACAAATGTACTCACCCACGCACATTGACATCTGGAGGGAGAGGGACAATGGCACCCCTACATTCACATACACTGCATTCACACTATTTACACTGACATAAAAACATGTATTCCTGACCCTATAGTATTAAAAATACATGTCGAGTGGCTACCCCCTCTCCCCTTACCCCTCTCTTAAAGGACTCAAAATTTGCCTTTAATCCAGCGCCACACAGGTCTGCTGTCACTGGCCATGCCAGGGATCTGCCTCATTGGCTGAGATCATCATTTCTGATGATCTCAGCCAAGGAGGCGGGGTGGGGGCGTAGCTAAATGCCACACTCGCCAGTCAGCATCTACTCATAGAGATGCATTGAATCAATACATCTCTATGGGGAAAGTTCAGCATCTCCATGCAGAGAAGTAATTAGTAAAACATACAAAAACTTGACTCTATATTAAAGAATCATAGTACCACATGATTGACCCTGGTACTTAGCTAAGGGCACCCTTGATTTTAATATGTACTTAACCTTATTTCACTAGTATTTCTCCATATAAATAAATCACAGCATTCACAAACACATTTGTGTTGATTGCTATGTTAGGCCTATCTATATTTTGTACTAATGCTAATAGGCTGAGCATAGATACACATTCAAGGTCATCTGCAACTCCAGAGGTTTGGAAAGGCCACATCTAAAAAGTATCATGAATGTAAAATGTTAATTTGTTTTTCCAAGATCAGCATCCAAATTCAATAAAATTTGATGGGAAAATGAAAAGCATTCCCAAGTGTGATCTAAAAATATATTTTTATATAATTATCTGTATAAAGTAAGAACTGGTAGTAGATATGTAAATATGTCAAGAATAATAATCTGAAAGTACAAAACATAACTTTATAATTATAAAGTGCTGAATGATCTTTTAGTAAATCTGGTGCTGGCTTAAATATCTCTATATTATGCTAATCATACCTATCTTCACTTATAAACAAGTATGTCCCGTCCAGGATCCTATGCTCTGCATCTATTACCTGTTCGTACTTGCACCTGTGATGCCCCCCTTCAGGACTTTACTAGGGCTGCACTGTTCCTATTCAATATCCTTCTCTGCTCCATTAGATTCTCATCCAGTCTCAGTTCCTTTAAAAGTTAATTAAAAACTCACTTCTTCAGGAAAGCATGGCAATTAAACTGTTAATAACTTTTCCGCCCAGCCACTTGGTAACCCATCCTGCAGCTCTGTCATCCAAAAAAACTAACCCTTCACTGTAAACTGTTCTAGCAACCTACTTTTTCCCATTCATTAACTACATCTGTGCCTTACCTTGTGTGCCAGTTTACTCCACTCTCAGATTTACACATGTAATAATATATATTGCAAACTGCCCAAATTATCTGACAATATACCAAGGAATGGGCATGGCACATATAGCCTCTTGGGAGAGCAACCACTGCACTGAGCTGTAATAGGTATGGTCCTTAGGATTCCTAAACTGTTATTGTCCTCTATCATCTAAGGATCCACAAATTGAACTTCCAGTTACCAAGAGAAGACTAGTTGGAAATGATGGTCTGCTGCAACAGCTTGCCTAAGCAAGTAACTCTGTAGCCCAGAATGTCCCTTTAAAGAATTAAGTTGGTGTTCCATAGAACCAAGAGACTTCTTAAGAGATCTCAAAATGTCAAGTACTACATTGCTTGACATGTCTAAAATTGGTCACCATGCCAAACCTGGAAAGTCCATGACACACTTACTTGGGGTGAATTTCTTGCCAGGACTGACTTTTCACTTGCCAATGGTTAGTAGACCTCTTCCCTGTCCAAAATTAGGCAGGTCACTCCCTATTTTAGAAGCCTGTTTTGCATCCATTGAGACGAGGGAACTGTGCCTGAGCAGCACAGCGTGAACATTGTCTGCATGGTCTTCTATATGGGGGACCAGGGCTGCCACCCGAAATTTTGGGGCCCCTGACACAGCCCACGGTCTGGGCCCCCCGGGGCTCACCCCCAAGTCAGTCCACATGACCCGCCCCAAGTCCGCCCACATGACCCGCCCCCAAATCCACCCACAGGGCCCATCTTAAGTCCACCCACAAGGGTGAAGTGTGTGTGTACTGACTTTGTTTGTGTGTGTATAGTGGCTATAGAATGTGTGTAGTGGATACAAAGTGCGCGAGTAAAGTAGATATGCTGTTTATAGTGGATTCAGATTGTATGTTTGTGTAGTGGACAGAGTGTGTGTGTATAGTGAATGCAGAGTGTGTGTTTGTGTAGTGGATGTAGTGTGTGTGTATAGTTAATGCAGAGTGTGTGTTTGTGTAGTGGAAGTCGTGTGTGTATAGTGAATGCAGTGTGTGTTTGTGTAGTAGATGCTGTGTGTGTGTAGTGGATTATGTGTGTAGTGAATGCAGTGTGTGTTTGTGTAGTGGATGCTGTGTGTGTGTGTGTGTGTGTAGTGGATGATGTGTGTAGTGGATGCAGTTTGTGAGTTTATGTAGTGGATGATGTGTGTGGTTGTGTAGTGGATGATGTGTATGGTTGTGTAGTGGATGTGTAGTGGATGCAGTTAGTGTGGTTGTGTAGTGGATGATGTGCGTGGTTGTGTAGTGGATGCAGTGTGTGTGTTTATGTGGTGGATGATGTGTATGGTTGTGTGGTGGATGCAGTTTGTGTGTTTATGTGGTGGATGATGTGTGTGGTTGTGTAGTGGATGCAGTGTGTGTATTTGTGCAGTGGATGATGTGTATGGTTGTGTAGTGGATGATGTGTATGGTTGTGTAGTGGATGATGTGTATGGTTGTGTAGTGGATGCAGTTTGTCTGTTTATGTAGTGGATGATGTGTATGGTTGTGTAGTGGATGCAGTTTGTCTGTTTATGTAGTGGATGATGTGTATGGTTGTGTAGTGGATGCAGTTTGTGTGTTTATGTAGTGGATGATGTGTATGGTTGTGTAGTGGATGCAGTTTGTGTGTTTATGTAGTGGATGATGTGTATGGTTGTGTAGTGGATGCAGTTTGTGTGTTTATGTGGTGGATGATGTGTATGGTTGTGTAGTGGATGCAGTTTGTCTGTTTGTTGTGTGTGTGTGTGTGTGTGTGTGTGTGTGTGTGTGGTGGATGTGTGACAAATGCTGCTGGGATTTTTTTTTTTTTTTTAATGTAGAATTTGTAGACGCCCGCCACACAGTAGAAAGCAGGCAGTAGAGAGACAGGCTCAGAAACTGGCCAAACCATCAGAGGGGGCTGCATCCTGGCGCTGAGTTACAGCAGCTGCAGCAGTTACAGCTACAGCAACGTTACGGTATTACCTACTTGAAGACCCCCACGACAGCGGTGTTCAGAGACTTTCAAATCAACCACTAATGCCTTATATATAATGGCACAGTTGTGTTTTACTCATGTTTATGTTACCCATATACAACACTGCAAAATTCTGTCTTACTCATGAAAATTCAATAAAATACAAATAAAAAAAAAAAATGTGCAATTCCCTTTTCAATTGCTGCACATTTCTGTTTTAGTGATTACAAATACATTTCAATGCTAAGTAGTCAAATCATTTTTGACCATTTGATTATTTACCTGGGGTTGACCAATTATCTCTCCCCACCTCCATTTCTAATGCCCCAGATAAGCCTTACCATGATTAGCTTATCGCTCTGAGCCCATGAGCTAAGCTCTGCATTGTCAGGAGAGCTAATGTAAGTTTCTGCTTAGGAACTTCCTCTTCCATGGCATTAGTAGTGGAAGCAGGGAGCAGCATTCAGTACCCCCCAAATAAGAAGTCAAAACATTCAATAGGGCAGATGTCAGGGCACTCCTGGCATCAAAACCACTACAGCAAGCTTTGGTGGTTAAGGTGCTTGGAGTGCTCCTTTAAAAATATTTGTTAGTCAAGGGCTATTTTATCCATGCAAAGCACTGGCTTTTACCTTTTTAATTCACATACATGCACTAACTTTCTACTTTCTTTGAACTTGCCAGGCATGTTCACTTTAATTGTTTTAATTTTATTCATATGTTTATTTTTTTCTTTTTGCTTATCTCCAGTACAAAATGATGTACATTTAGATTTCATAGATGTAGGTGTAGTACTACCCAGAAACCCATTACAAATATAAACTCCTGTTCATTCACTAATAATAAGTTCTATAGATCTATATTTAGTTATTTAAACTACGATTTTAAACAGTATATCCAGTTAGCCCCTTGCTTGACACCTCCAATCCGGTTAAAACTTGCAATCACCTATGGACTTATATATTTACATTTAATTATTGGGTTTGGTAAAAACAGAAAAATTTTTATGCAATTCTTCTTTATCAATCATGAACATATCCAGTTTTCTGCTAACATTAAAAAGGTAATTATAGCTTTAAAAAAAAAATGTATCCCCCCCTCCCTGCCTCTTACCTGTAGCCAGGGAGGGGGGGCACTGGATTCCCTGGTGGTCCGGTGGCTCCACTTGTTGGGGCAGCAAGGAGGAGCCCAGCAGACTCCCTCCACGTTCTCCCTCCTGCCAGCCACTGCTCTATGCGAGCCCAGCATGCATTGCGTGCCGCGGAGCATTGTCATGACAACCTGCAGCAACGCTTTACTGCTGTGGCTCGCGAGAGTGCTGGAGGGGAGGTAAGTATATCCTGGGCCCTGCTTGGAAGCCAGCAGGGCCCGCAGAGGCATATATACATAGCGGTACCCGTCATGGTTGTCACCCCCTGATGGCGGCCCTGTGGGGGACCAGCCAGGTCAGCCTGTATACTTGATGCCAACTTGATAAGTCCCCAGTGTTGGGAGGTATGTGCTATTGAGCAAGTGAACATTTTGAGTCCTGTTCTTAATTTCATTACACTGCTTCCTGGGATCTTTATACTGGCAGTGCTGAAAGAAAGAGTACTTATTCAGTAATGTAAAAATAATGACTAAGAACAGTACATGTTTGACAAGATGTGTACTAACTCCAAATACAAGACAAAAGTGTCTCAATCACTTTAAATGGACTTACTCTTATGGGGCAATATCATTGGTCTGGAACCCAAATTATAAGCTTGAATCTAGAGTATGTAATTGAGCTTATGCAGGTCATTAAGTTCCACTTTTTGCCCCAAACATCTTAAAATGTATGATAGATATCTTTATCTGGTATATAAATAGTTACTACTCTCAAGTGATAAAACATTAAAGTGGAAATATGATTCCAAAACTGTAAAAACGAATAGAAATAAACCCGGTAATCTGAAGAGGAAGTTCAGGTTTCAAGTCAACTGAAATACCTATAGCTTTTGTAAATATATTGGAGTTTTATTTTTGACATAATTGACATAATTGCAGTATTGTTAGATAGTTATTAAAAACCCACATATTTACTTGTTAGAGCAAAGCAAGATTGTTCCTCTCTATGGCATTTATATTTAATTGATGATCCTGGCAGTAGGGAATGAAATTCCTCATAGAGCTTTTGCACCATTTAGCTCTAAGTCCAGCCTTACTGGAATTCACATTTAAATGAACATCTCAATAAAAGAACACCTTAATTGAACAATAAAAAGATCACGATACAGCAAACATTAACAAATTGATTTAAAGGTTCTAGAACACTGTCATGTTGGGTAATGGATTGATTCATCAATATAGCGAGAAATGTAAAAATAGTAATAATAACAACAAACAGAAAACATTGAACAAAGTTTACTTTGTAAACTTAATTTTTATCAATAGATCTAAACAATAAGGACAAATGAATTAGTTTGAGAATTAAATCTGTTTGCCAGGGTAGTTAATACCAGATGCAGGACATGCTCTTTGTGTGTTTCATTTGAGAAGACATTTTAAACAAAAAATTTAAGAAAAGTAAAATAAAAAACAAATGCAATAAGGACGGAGGAAAAAGTGTGAGGCTTGATGTTGTTTTTTGTCTGAAAATCTCTCAACAGGGTAACAAGCGACAGGATGGTTAAAGGGAAACTCCAGTGCCAGGAAAACGATCCGTTTTCCTGGCACTGGAGGGTCCCTCTCCCTCCCACCCACCAATCCCCGGTTACTGAAGGGGTGAAAACCCCTTCAGTGACTTACCTGAGGCAGCGGCGATGTCCCTCGCCGCTGTCTCCTCCTCCGCGACGCTCCTCCCTGTGATTGCGTCGGCCGGTGGGCGAGACTGATCTCGCCCACCGGCCGAGGAGACCTAATGCGCATGCGCGGAAATGCAGCGCATGCGCATTACGTCTCCCCATAGGAAAGCATTGAAAAATAATTTCAATGCTTTCCTATGGGGTTTTGAGCGACGCTGGAGGTCCTCACACAGCGTGAGGACGTCCAGCGACGCTCTAGCACAGGTTTCCTGTGCTATGGACCAGGAAGTGACCTCTAGTGGCTGTCTAGTAGAAAAAACTGCAATAATTACACTTGCAGGGTTAAGGGTAGTGGGAGTTGGCACCCAAAACACTCCAATGAGCAGAAGTGGTCTGGGTGCCTGGAGTGTCCCTTTAAAGCCAGATACAAGACATCATTTAAACAGGCATCAGTCAGTTGGGTTTTTAACTTCTTTGTGTGTTTCATTTTTTATAAGAGATGCTCGCATATATAAGTACCCCCCAACATTGATGCCTTTTTTGCATGATAGGTTTCCCTGATCCCAGGAGATATTTCCTGTGTAGATCAAGTACACATACACCCTCGGCATGAAATTTGGATATTAATATCAACTGCATTATAACTCAATAGATTTCATTTGAACATTTTTGGGTGCAGTGTTTTTCTTCTTCATTAAACAAAATGATAAAGAGCCTGGAATCAACTGTTTGAGAACAAATCAAAGAAGTAGAGCAAGTCATCATATTGAGAATCTTCCTCCAGAATAAGTTGTTGAAACTGGTGATGGTTTAATCCCCGGGACAAGATTAGATTTACTGCTTTCACTACTGCATCCATCACATCCTTTAAATTAGAAGACTCAGTGCTCCCTGGTGCATTATGCAGAGCAATTTTCAGACTCTAAGTTTAATTCCAGGATTATCCAAGTGTCTTTGAAGCAGAGCAATTACACCTTTCCAACCATTGCCAGTGCTCCATCAGTTGTTATGTGTACCAGCTTTGATAAAATCAGCAATTTACATTTTATCTATACATTTTACAACTGTTCTTGGAGAGAATTCTCACTCCCGTTGACCCTCTTCTTTTGCAGCATTCTTTAATGTGCCACCCTTCTCTCCCTTAATTTTTAGTCTTTCATTGCCCCTATTATTTTTTGTTTGCCCCCAGTTTCATTTTACTGTCCCGCAATGAAACCCTTCTCTTATTTATATCACTTTCATTACCCTCTTATTTAGCAGTGTACCTCCAGTGCCCCATTCTCTTTCCACGGTGCAACCCTTTTCTTAAAAGAGGAGAGGTGTGTCTTACAGCATATATAACAGCCATTTTCTCTTAGCAAGAGACAGGGGTAATTAAAAAAAATGAAAACATGAGCTTTTAATAGTTTTAAGGGAAGAAACATGTAATTGTAAAACATCAAGCCAAGCATCAGGTTAAACAAATCTGCAAAGCTATATCTGTCATGACAGGTTAAATCTAACTGCAATCATGACCGTTATTATGATGTTACTTTTAGGATGTGTCTAGCATTTAATTAAACAATTACATTCTTCTTCACTGACAACATTTTAAGAGTTCTCTATGTATCTAATGTATCGTAACGTTCAAGAAATGTAATACAAGAATTAGAGATGCTATGCAGAAGAACATAAACTGCTAAAATTCACACAAAGTAGGCAGATCCATCTTAAAGCAACTTTGAAACTCTGTGCACACACACACACACACACACACACACAAGCTCACTTAGCATAATGGAAGGCGTTCGAGTTTACTTAACCATAATCTATGCTGCTATTAGGAGAAGTTCTTATATTATATTTCCATGCCGACCTTACCTAAAAGAATTTAAGAATTTGAAGTAAAATGATCAGGTTGTCTGAAAGATTTTGCATATCTTAAACAAGCATTTATGCTTGGAAATGACAAAAAAGGCCTATACTGTTTACTAGCATGGTATATAGACTGGATTCTGAGAGTAATCAATAGCATACTGGGGTAGAGATGAGGGTGGTAGACACAAATTGGTTTAGGGATGAGGGAGGTAGACAAGTAGGTGCAACAAAAAACACAAGTGAGGGGAAGAGAGAGAGGCATTTTGGTGAGAGACAGAAGATGGGGAGAGATAGCAGAGAAATTTGTCTAATCCTCCTATCTCTACAATAGTAATTAATAGTGAAGTGAAGGGGACATAAGCACATTTGTTTTGCATTTATTTTAGAAACATAGAATGTGACGGCAGATAAGAACAATTTGGCCCATCTAGTCTGATATCTAGTTTTCTAAATACTTTCATTAGTCCCTGGCCTTATCTTAAGTCTAGTAGAGCCCTATGCCTAGCCCACCCATGCTTAAACTCCCTTACGGTGGTAACCTCTACCACTTTAGCTGCAAAAGTAATACTTCCTGAAATTATTTTAAACCTTTGCCCCCACTAACTTAAGACTTATGTCCTCTTGTTGTGGTAGTTTTTCTTCTTTTAAATATAGTCTCTTCCTTTACTGTGTTGATTCCCTTTATGTATTTACATGTTTCTATCATATCCCCCCTGTCTCGTCTTTCCTCCGAGCTATACGTGTTAAGAGCCTTTTACTTTTCCTTAAAAGTTTTATCCTGCTTAAAATAAAACAGATGAGAGATGCTGGGTTCTCACAGATCCAAGACATTTATTTATTTATATTTTACTTATGAGCTGTGCTCCACTACGGCACTTATAGGATTAATTTAACAATGGCACCCAGGTTATAGTGTAAAGCTATTCCTGATTCCACTGGGCATAGTCATTATTCCACAAATAAGTTTTGTTTTATTTTATGGAATGTCAGTGAGGTTTCTATGATTCACTTTGTAGTGCTTTCATTCTGGTCAGACTTAAACCAGCTAGTAAATATCAACTTGGTGTTACTTTTCCCCAATGTCAAAAGCAAACACCATCATGTCCTAGTAAATCAACGATATATATACAGTGCCTTGCAAAAGTATTCACCCCCCTTGGCATTTTTCATGTTTTGTTGCCTCACAACCTGGAATTAACATGGATTGTTTGAGGATTTGCATCATTTAATTTACAGAACATGCCCACAACGTTGAAGATTTTTTTTTTTATTGTGAAGCAAACAACAAATAGGACAAAATAACTGAAAATCTAAATGTGCAAAACTATTCACCCCCCTAAAGTCAATACTTTGTAGAGCCACCTTTTGTGGCAATCACAGCTCTAAGTCGCTTGCCACATCTTACCACTGGGATTTTTGCCCATTACGCCTTGCAAAACTGCTCCAGCTCCTTCAAGTTGTATGGTTTGCACTTGTGAACATCAATTTTTAAGTCTGATCACAGATTTTCTATTGGATTGAGGTCTGGGCTTTGACTAAGCCATTCAAACACATTTACACGTTTCCCCTTAAACCACTCAAGTATTGCTTTAGCAGTGTGTTTGTGGTCATTGTCCTGCTGGAAGGTGAACCTCCATCCTAGCCTCAAATCACGTACAGAGTGGTACAGGTTTTGCTCAAGAATATCCCTGTATTTAGCACCATCCATCTTTCCCTCAACTCTGATCAGTTTCCCAGTCCTGGCTGCTGAAAAACATCCCCACAGCATGATGCTGCCACCCCCATGTTTCACTGTGGGGATGGTGTTCTTTGGGTGATGTGATGTGTTGGGTTTGCACCAGACATAGTGTTTTCTTTGATGGCCGAAAAGTTCAATCTTAGTCTCATCAGACCAGAGCACCTTCCTCCATACATTTTGGGCGTCTCCCACATGCCTTTTCACAAACTCAAAACGTGCCATTTTGTTTTTTGCTGAAAGTAATGGCTTTCTTCTGGCCACTCTGCCATAGAGCCTAATTCTATGGAGCGGACGGCTTATTGTCGTCCTATGTACAGATACTCCAGGGTTACCTTAGGTCTCTGTGCTGCCTCTCTGATTAAAGCCCTCCTTGCCCGGTCCGTGTGTTTTGCTGGGCCGATGTTTCTTGTGCCATGTTCTTTCCATTTGGTTATGATAGATTTGATGGTGTTCCTGGGGATTATCAAAGATTTGGATAATTTGTTATAATCTAACCCTGACTTGTACTTCTCAACAACATTGTCCCTTACTTGTTTGGAGAGTTCCTTAGTCTTCATGGCCGTGTTTGGTTAGTGGTGCCTCTTGCTTAGGTGTTGCAGCCTTTAGGGCCTTTCAAAAAAGGGGACTCTCCTCCTCCTTTGGCCGTCATCGGCTGAAAGCGCATGCGCGGCAAGAGTCGCGTGCGCATTTAGCCAGTCCATAGGAAAACATTCTCAATGCTTTCCTATGAACGCTGGCGTCTTCTCACTGTGAAAATCACAGTGAGAAGAACGGAAGCGCCTCTAGCGGCTGTTAAGGAGACAGCCATTAGAGGCTGAAACTGCTATGTTTACAGCAGGCAGGGTTAATCCTAGATGGACCTGGCACCCAGACCACTTCATTGATCTGAAGTGGTCTGGGTGCTTATAGTGGTCCTTTAAGGCTGTAATGTAACAAAATAGGTAAAAAGTCAAGGGGGTGAATACTTTTGCAAGACACTATGTATATATATATATATATACACACAAATCTTGCATAAAGTGCCCTCAGAATATTAATAAGATCCTTCAAAAGACAGTGAGAGTCTAATGCATAATTACACAATATGCTTGCATAGTATAGAAGAGAAAAACAACAACAAAAAAATAACATTTTAAGTTTGACACTGTGTTTGTTGATGTGTTTGTTATATTTCATGTTACCTTGAGAACAGGATGCCTCTCTATGGATGTCTCAAAAAGCTATTTCAGCTCCACAGTGGCAGACATCTTTTATTTACTCTGTACATTTGTATGTTTGTTAGCGGTGTTCATGATATTTACACCCTCAGGGTTATATATCAATTATGGAACTAATGAAAATTGAAAGCAATTAGAAAAATACTGTGAAAGTTCAGACATTTAAAAATTATCATATCAAGTGGGTTAACTTTATATAAAACAGAATCAAAGCGACCTCATTAGATTATATTAGAAATTCTCACCAGCTTATTAATAAGGAATTTGTTCAACATTTATATTGTTAGGTAAATGAAATAAACTCAAATGTAAAGTAACTGAAATGTAAAAACTCATCTGGTAAAGCCAAATCTGAGTCCTTTTTTTTAATTCCCTATTTAAAATTTTTCAAAGTTACAGACATATAAGGAAGATCTGAAGTATATTAAGTGGAATCAGTGGAAAGTCATCCATAAGGGCTGGTGTGACACTGCCCCACCCAGTTTTTGTCCGTCCACTCTTATTCACTGATTTTCTTTCACTCATATTTTTATAATTGAATTTGGCAGTGGACGGGGTCATCATGGGCACTCTGATGTATGTACGACTACACAGTCCAAAACACAGCAAACTGTGTTGCACTGTGTGTTCTGACACCTTTCTATCATGGCCAGCATTATGTTTTCAAGCAATTTGAGCTACAGTAGCTCTTCTGAGTGATAAAAAAGTAATGCTAGCCTTTGCTTCCCAAGTGCATCAATGAGCCTTGGGCACCCATGTCCTGCCGGGTAACCAGTTGTCCTTCTTTGCACCACATGCAATAGGTACTAACCACTGTATACCTGGAACACCCCACAAGACTTGCCGTTTTGGAGATGTTCTAACCCAGTCATCTAGCAATCACTGTGTTGCCCCTGTCAAAGTCACTCAGACACCTTGTCCATTTTTCCTGCTTCCAACACATGAAATTCAAAAAAATGACGGTTTACTTGCTGCCTAATATATCCCACCTCTTGACAGATGTCGTAAAGATATAGTTAATGTTATTCACTTCACCTGTCAGTGGTTTTAATGTTGAGCTGATCAGTGTATTTGAGTGCCTTCATACACATTCATTTTGCGAGAGCAATGCAACCTGCATTTACCCAGCATAGTTTATGCTGTGGTGCTACTACTCTATATCAGTGCTTCAGTGATCTCAATGTGGTGTTACCACTACATATCAGTTTTTTTGTTCCCCATAAGACTGTATTTACATTTTTATTTCTCAATGTATTGTATAAACTTCCCTAAATAGGTGGGATTCTTCCCTATATCGTTATTCTATACCTTACGCAAGTACAGGCAAAATCCCCTTCAGACAGCAGCAAAGGTTATTTACAGCTGAAATACGTATTCTTTCTAAAGACACGTTGACTTAAAAACATACACACCCAAAGGTTTTACCTGTGTTACATTGCTAATGCATTTCATTACAGGAGTATGCCACTATTGAACTGTCACATAAAAACACTGCAGGTATTGATGACTCTTCCAGATTTTCACCTAAGAAAACATTTTTCTGGTTTTGGAGTTGAAGTGTGATGTGTGGAATGAGAAAACAGTGGATCCATTTATTAATGTATGGAATGAATCAGACGCCTGGAGGATATGTTAAAGTCAGGAAAAGCATGGTGGCAATTGGACGTCTACAAGCACAGAGCGGTCTTACAGTATGCGCTTAAAATCTGATGTGTTTGGATTTATTTCAGAAGTTTGGTGTAAGTTCACATTTAAACTTTATAACACGTACGTGGGACATTGAATGGCCCTCTTTTTCATCACATCAATTTAGCTCTGTGTGGGTTCTGAGTGCATAGCATGTTCACTATTTAAGCATTTCAGAGATGCACAAAAAGTCTCCACAAAGACAATAAAAGGAATTTAGTCAAGAAAAGATTTTGAACATGTTAAAGGGCAAATATGTCCATGTTCAGTATTGTATGAATTATTTTTCGGGATAACGTTTCAATATAATTCAAGTATTATCGAACCTTAGTTATATTCTAACCAAATCAGGGCTCATTATCATGGTTGTCACAATAATTTTCCAACACGTCTGTAATCACTAACATGGCAGTTGCTATTATTAGAGTTTACCAGCAGCTTCCATGCTACAAAATGTAGCATTAGGTAATTATTGACTGCTGATGTCAGTAGGTGCTCATAAAGGCCAAGTAGCGCCTGGTTTACATGCTAGACATTGAAGGATAACTCCAACCACCATGACCACTTCAGTGATTTGAAGTGATCATGGTGGTTGTAGTCTAAATGTGCTGTATTTCTGCATGATTGAGATATATTAACTTTTGTGCCAGAGGCCCCAGCACTTTGGAAGCCAGAAACAGATGTTTGCACACATATGAACAGATCTTCTCCCTTGCACGCAAAACACCTTCAAGGGGAAGCTGGCTCTCCCCTTCTCCCTCCGTTCCCAAATGCTTTATTTATTTGTTTTTGATTTTTAATAAAGCTTCACTTCCTTCTCTTCCCCACTGCCTCCCCTTGCCAGCTCAGAGCGTGCGCAAGCACTCTGAGCCAGCATGATGGTCCAATCAAAGGATTCTTTATAAGTTCAGGGATGACTTTAGATAGTGGAGCAAAGTTTTGCGCTAGAAAATATGCCCCGGCGCTGGATATAAAGGGACATTTATGTAAAAAAAATGAACATGATAGAAAGGGTTAGAGTAAACGTTTAAATACCATATTGGATACTACCTATATAAGGCATTACAAGTGGGGTTCATCGCAGGCTGGAGTTTCTCTTCAATTAATAACATAAGGTCGTTGCTGCTGCCCAGGAGTGATGGGAGTTTGAGCACAGGACTTGTTTCTTTGTATTTATATTCACCTTTGTATCACACAGCTAGGTTACAATGCTGCTGCCCATCCCATGTGTTCCCTATTAAGGGTTAATAAGCATGTAAGGATGTATATAAAAAAAATATCCCTTTCTGTCTCAATAGAGATATCTTTGCCAGAAACTCAAGGAAGCAAGGTGAATGGTTAGAGTTAGGACCCACCTCAGAGGTCTGCCTTGACGTGGCAGGTGGGCACACCCTCTCATGGACATTGGAGGTAACTGAAAACCTCCATTTGTCTAAAAATACATAGGGATGTGGAAAGAGTGCAGGTAACCTTTTTTTCTTTGGTTTTTACTATATGTATTTGTGCTGATGTGTACTATGGTCGTTGCTGCTGCCCAGGAGTGATGGGAGTTTGAGCGCAGGACTTGTTTCTTTGTATTTGAATTCATAACATAAGCTGAAACACAATTTTAAGATGAGAAATTTTTTCTACTCAATGCAAAACTGTATGATTTAGAGGAATCTGGCAGTGAGTTGGGTTAAGGAACAACGAGAATTGTTTTTCTTCTCATTTCCTTTTAAACTCAAGTTAGGAATAAATTTAGAACTGGCTCTGAAAATATCGAGGGTTTTTTTTCTCCAAGATACACAAACAAAAGGTTATGCTTAGTTATACTAACGTCCCTCTAATGACAGAGGTGGGAAATGCTTTTCCCCTAATTGCTCTTGGCATAAAGTAGAACTGTATTTGTGTGTATATATGTCTGAAGCACTTTCGTGGCACTGCAGAATGTGAAAACAGGACACAAAGCATTCTTTTAGATTCATCTGTGACAGAAAGGAAATGAAGAGCCCATACTTAGATGGAACAGACCAAAGGCTGAAGATGACATACACTGAGATAGCAGAAAGAAAAAAGTATAATAGACTGCAAAAGTAATATTTTTTCTTCATTTTTGTAGCTGAATGTTAAGGTAGAAGATCTTAAAGGTACATGGGGTTTGAATGTTGCATTCTTTAATTATACATAATATAATAAAACACAAAACAACTTAATCTGTTTATTTCGATTAAAACTGTAACATTTGGAGAATGGAGAATTCCAATTTAACCATCAACATCCTTAATAATAATAAAACCATAACTTTTAACAAAAAAAACTAAAATTAACCATTAACCCTTTCCAGGCTCCGCTCCCTAAAGCCAGGAGCCATATATATATATTTGGTTTTAATATATATATATATATATATATATATATATATATATATATATATATATATATATATATATATATATATATATATAAAAACCAAATAAACCAATCCACCCTCCTGTGATGCCCATAACAAGGTCACAACATAAATTCATATTTTTTTTTTTAAATTATATTTCTCTTTTAAATGCCTTGTTCTTGATAAGCATAAACATTACCTGTTTTTTGTTGATTGTCCTTAGCAATAACATCTTGGCATTGACCCCAAATGACTTACTTATATGTCCAGGACATACTTCTACTTTTCTCTATATGTTGTTCTGCGGCAATTTGGCTAAACTGCAGGAATTTTCCTTCAACGTTTCTACATTGACTCAACAGAACATGATATAGAACACATAGCAGTAGAATAACTGGATTTGCAGGAAAGGTTGAGATCCCTATTGCATGATGTTTTTTCCATCTTTTCTGACACTTTGTTCATGTGAAGCTAAAACGTGTTATTTCTTTGCTCTGATTTTGTATTGTCCTAGCTGTTTAGAAAACATCCTAAATAGTTGAAGTGCTGTACTAGATCCATCTACTTTATTATCAGCTATATATTATGATTCTCTTTGGTCTGCTCTTGCTAATGCAGTTTGATTCCAGTACAAGTTTGTGATAAAGGGAATGTCATGTCCCAATGTCAATATGTCAAAGACTGTTTTGTGCTTGACTCATCTGAGTCAATTACTTTTTCAAACTCTATTGAGCAGGTAAATATATCCTCATGATATAGTATATAAATATATAAATGTAAGTCTTCTAAGACCACTCTAATTGTTCTTTAGTCGCCACAAGATATGGAGTTCTTTTTTTGTTGGTTACACTTTTAAAAACGTATGTTATGGAGGCATTTGCGAAGTTTTGCTTAAATATATTAAATTCTAATATTAGATTATATTACATTTGAAAAGTTGTCTAAGGTTACAATCGTTGCTACCTTAAAAATGCTAATAAGACAGATGTTTGACTGAACATATTTTGGTTTTGTTCTTCAAGATTCACAATTTATTTTCCTTAATCTGTCACAATAACAGAGTGTTTGGTAACTGGAACATGGCTAACACTTAAATATTGAAGGGATTTTGTAGTGCCAGGAAAATAAACCTGTTTTCCTGGCACTATAGGCTTCTATAGTGCCCCCTTCAGTCACTTACCTGAATCCTCAGATCTGGGTCAGGATCTGCCCACGCTCCTCCCTCGGCAATTTCGCCGACCAGGGAGACCTAATGCACATATGCGGCCATAACTGCACTCGCATTATTATTTCCCCATAGGAAAACATTACTCAATGCTTTCTTATGGGGACAAATCTGACGCAGGAGGTCCTCATGCAGAGCGTGAGGACATCCAGCATCAGATAGCGGACCAAAGGTCCGTTTCAATTCCGGAAGCCCCTCTAGTGGCTGTCTCAGAAACTGCAATAATTACCACTGTAGGGTTAAGGGACATGGGACATTGCACTCAGACCACCTCAATGAGCTGAAGTGGTCTGGGTGCCTACTGTGTCCCTTTAGTGTCAGTGTGCAGAAAGTGCAAAATTGACCTTGCTCAGCACTCTTAGCCTACCATTTCTGTCTGAGGTTGGCCAGATTCACATATGATATTGCAAAAATTTAATTTCTGCATTATCAGTCCAGCTGAAAATGGGGTAGACTTGGGGATCTACAGAGAGCCTAATGTATTTGTCAAAACACTCTAATAGGATTCCTAAACACTTATAGCATCATAAACACAACAATAGTGGTTACAGTGTTTGGTGTGTCTCTTAAAATTTTTTAAAATTGCTAGTACACACCACATACCATGAAGCCTCCCAGATAAGAATACAAAGAACAGCAATACACCATAATTATGTTTGAAATCTGTGTCTAACAGGATTATTCACTAAAGTGAGTTCAAGTGAATTTAGAATTTAAGGCCATAGTGGGCGAACTGAAAGCATTGATTAATTTTTCCAGTGTGACCATTTTGACCTTACATTTGAAATTCACTTAGAATTTTCACTTTAAAGGGACACCAAGCGGTTTTCCTGACACTATAGTGCCCTGAGGGACCCCCTCCCGTTAAAACCCCTTCAGCTACTTACACTTTTCCCCCGCCGTGCTCCCTTACCTCTCATTCCCTGCCAACGTCAGCATCCTTGTCTGACATCACAGTGCCATCGCAGTGCCGCGCGCGCATTTAATGTGTCCGTAGGAAAGCATTTTTCAATGCTTTCCTATAAACGCTCTGTGTGATTGAGGCATAATATGCCTCAATCATTGCCGATGTGCCTCTAGTGGCTGTCCGTAAGACAGCCACTAGAGGCTGGCTTAACCCCAGATATAAACATAGCAGTTTCTCAGAAACTGCTATGTTTACATCAGGCAGGGTTAACCCTAGAGGGACCTGACACCCAGATCACTTTATTGAGCTGAAGTGGTCTGGGTGACTATAGTGTCCCTTTAATAAATAAGTCTGTATGAAATAATGTACTTCCAAAATCGGTTATCCAACAAAAGAAATGTGGCTTTCAGAAGCTTAAATTAAAACGTTTTATGCAAGTAGACTTAAGTACTTGTGGCAATAAAACGTATTCAAACACATAACAGCCTCGGTTCTCTTTGATGACTAATACATTGTACTTTCTATATATATTCTTATACTGAAAACCTATATAAATCTCCTGTTTTACTCAGGTGGCACATAAGGGTTCCAGCTTATATGCATTTGAAAAAGAAAAACGAATGTAAGACAGTAGAAAAGTGTGTTTGATTTTGTCTAGAACATCTGTGCCAGTTCTGATCAGCAAATGTTTGGATTTAGAAAATAATTAATAAAGGAATGATATGAATCACCGGCTAATGTTTCATATGTTAATGAAACCATTAGGTTCACTATATGGTCAGGAACACAAACATGTATTCCACACCACCATCTTGCCCCCCTGGGGCCCTCATGCCTTCATAAATATAGCAAAATCTTACTGTATTCAAGCCAGAAGCTGTAACTCTGCATACTGTTAGCCTCAAACAAAAAACAAGCAGTCTGCTGACATTAGAAGTGGTAGCCTGATCCAATCACAATGCTTCCCCATAGGATTGGCTGATACTGACAAGGAGGCAGATCAGGGGCAGAGCCAGAATGATTCAAACATAGCCCTGGCCAATCAGCATCTCCTCATAGAGATGAATTGAGTCAATGAATCTCTATGAGGAAAGTTCAGTGTCTGCATGCAGAGGGAGGAGATCCTGAATGTTTGGATGCATTTTAGGCAGCCATGACCAAGGAAGGATCTCTAACAGCTATCCAAGGAGTGGCCAGTGAAGTTATCACTAGGCTGTAATGTAAACACTGCATTTTCTCTGAAAAGACAGTGTTTACAGCAAAAAGCTTGAAGGTAATGATTCTACTCACCAGAACAAATTCAATAAGCTGTAGATGTTCTGGTGACTATAGTGTCCCTTTAATAATCTTTCAATCATATGACAATCTCTTACCTCTTAGAATAGGGAAAGCATTGGATTGGCTGAAATCGCCAAGGAGGCAGGGTGTGGGTTGGTCCAAATGCCAGCCAGACCAATCAGCATCTCCTCATAGAGATGCATTGAACAAATGCACTTCTTTGAGGAAAGTTCAGTGTCTCCATGCAGAACATAAATATATGCTGAATGGCAGTGACTGCCTCAGGAAGCACCTCTAGCAGCCATCGGAGGAGTGGCCAGTGGAGTTATTCCTAAGCTTTAATGTAAACATTGCATTTTCTCTGAAAAGACAGTATTTGCATGAAAATGCCTGCAGATACTGTCTATACTCACCTGAAAACCGACAACGAGCTGTAGTTGTTCTGGTGACTATAGTGTCCCTTTAACCCCTTAAGGACACATGACATGTGTGACATGTAATGATTCCCTTTAATTCCAGAAGTTTGGTCCTTAAGGGGTTAAAGACCAAAAGATTTACACCTGATCATAGTATTTATATTGTCATGTAAATAAATAGGTACAATTCAGTTTGCACATAGTACATAAAAACAGGATGAAAAACATATTTTGTGTATAGATTGATGTCCAGGGAGAATAATTACAATAAGGTACATGAATATGTGTTTCACAGCAGAAAGAGGCATTGAAAAATATATAAAGTATTAAAAGGGCACTGTAAGCACCATCACAATAACATGTAGGGCATTTGGTGTAAAATGTCAGTGTGTGTCAACAAACCACAGTTTGTGTTAAACTGTCTTAAAGAAGACAGTCTCTCGCTGCTGGGTTGATGTAGAAGTGAACGTGGAAATTAATTTCTACAAATTTGTACAAAGCTCTATCATTGCCCACAAAAGTGAAATTTCACTTCAATATTAGGTAAGCGATAGTTAAGAGGAAGGACTGTAGGCCCTGGTATACTCACAATGTTTGTCAAACCGCTCATAATCTGTGATTCAAGTCCCTAATCCTGAAGATAATATGTTTAGTTCTTCCAATATTAGAATACTTCTGAAAGATTACAAGGAAAGAATTTGTATAATCTTTATAGGAGGCATGACAGTGTAAAAGCTACAAAAGTATCATGGATTTGTTACATTAATCCTTACTTTTTATTTTTAAGTCGAGTAGAAACAGCAGAATGGAAATATAAGGAAACCACAAAAAAACCTTTGATCTATTTCAGACGTTAAGGAACTGCAATTTGTATTGATGCCAAACATGCATATTAATCAATTTGGTTAATTTAAATAGTTATTTTCTTTGATATTTCATAATAAGTCAGTACACATAAACTTCCCCTGTTAAGTCAGAACTCTGTGAAGGTAAATTTTCAGTTTAATGTTTCATCTCAATGAAGCGATCCGGGTGCAATAACTGTGTCCTTTTAACCCTGTAATGTTTTATATTGCAGTTTTTTTAAGAAACTGCAATGTTTCCGTTGAAGGTTTAATTCTACCTCAAGTGGCTGTCTCCACACAGCCACTAGAAGAGTATCTGTGCCACAGACATGGAAGCTCATTAATCAAATACAAATAAAATACAATGCTTTCCTATGGAGAAGTGTAGATGTGTGTGCATGCGGTGCTTTCCGCACATGCCCATGAGATCCCTTATGCTCCTCTATGAGGGTCCTTTGTTAATGGAAAAAGGAAAGTACAACTTTTCCTTTATTGATTTTCCTGGCACTTTGGGAGGGGTCTGTACAGAACTGGGGAAAGGAACTCTATAGCGTTGTGTATACAGGTTTGTACTCCTAAGGCTATAGTGTTCCTTTAAACTTGTGTCCAGTAGGTAAAGGGACACTATAGTCAACAAAACAACATTTGCTAAATTAATACATTTTGGTGTATAGATCATGCCCCTACAGTCTTGCAGCTCAATTATCTGCCATTTAGGAGTTAATTCACTTTGTTTATACTGCCCTAGTCACCAGGGACGTATTAGCGGCGAGGCAAACAAGGCATTTGCCTTGGGCGGCATTTTCCAGGGGGCCCCCAAATGCCCAGGGCAAATGCCTTGTTAGCCTTGCGACTAACAGTCCAGGCAGGCAGGCAGTCGGGGGGGGGGGGGGGGCGCTGGCGAGGGAGCACTTTCCCCTGAGCTCTCTGCTCAGCTCCCTAGCGCGCCGCCCACAGAGTGAGGCTGGGAGCCGGAATAGGAAGTCATATTCCGGCTCCCAGCCTTACTCTGCGACGCGCGAGGGAGCTGAGCAGACAGCTCAGAGGAAAGTGCTCCCTCGCCAGTGCCGCCCGCCCGCCTGACCAACCAGCAGCCCAGCAGCCAAGCAGCCACTGGACCCCCAGAGAATGGGAGAACCCCCCCCCCCCCCCAGCATTCCCAAAGGTAAGGAGGCTGGGGGGTGTTAAAGTAAAAAAAAAAGTGAGCGTGTTAATGTGAGTGAGTGTCTGTTAGTGTGTGTGTCTGTCTGACTGTGTGTCTGTTAGTGTGTGTGTCTGACTGTGTGTGTGTCTGACTGTGTGTGTCTGTCTGTCTGTGTATGTGTCTGTCTGCGTGTGTGTCTGTCTGTGTGTGTGTCTGTCTGTGTGTGTGTGTCTGTGTGTGTGTGTCTGACTGTGTGTGTCTGACTGTGTGTGTGTGTCTGTTAGTGAGTGTGTATGTCTTTTAGTGAGTGTGTATGTCTGTTTGTGTGTGTGTATCTCTGTTTGTGTGTGTGTATGTCTGTTTGTGTGTGTCTGTTAGTGAGTGTGTGTGTCTGTTAACTAGTGTATGTGTATCTGTCAGTGAATGTGTGTGTGTGTATATTTAGAAGGCGGGGCAGGTGGGAAGAGTTGGGTGGGGGTGGCACGTGCGGGGGGGTGTGGTGTCTGAGTTTTGTCCTGCCTAGGGCAGCACAAAACCAAGATACACCACTGCTAGTCACACCGCCCTGCATGTTACTTGCACAGCCTTACAAAATAAAAAAATAGAGTCATCTAATATTTACACGTTTATTGCAAATTTTGTTTAATTTACCATTTCTTTTTTCTGCTGTGTTAATAGAATGCTAGACTCTGTTAGAGCCTCCTGTATGTAATTAAAATGCAATCCATTTTTTTTCTTGTAGGCTGTGCTACTCACAGCCAGTTGAGTTGTGGCTGTGTCAGTTGTGTTCTGCATAAACAGAAACAATAGTGAATTAGTTCCTAAATCACAGAGAATTATGCAGTGAGACTCCAGATGTTGCTGAACTACAACTCCCATGATTCTTTGAATTACATAGATAGCCAGAGAATCATGGGAGTTGTAGTTCAGCAAGTTGATGACCCCTGATCTATACACTAAAACTGATTCATTAAGCTAAAGTTGTTTTGGTAACTATAGTGTCCCTTTAAGGGAACCATTATTATTGATAAGCGAATTGATAATATCAATAGATCTATCACCTTAAAATGTTTATTTCTCCATTAAGCCATTTTAACAAAGTTCAAGGTGATTAACTGGAAGTTTCATCTGTATCTATACTACTGCTGCTACATGGTTGGCAGACATCATTTTGTGTGCACTGTTTTGTTGAATATGATGTAAGCAGTATTTAAATCAAAACTGTGTTACCTCCACTGTGCTCTGAAAATTCTTTCTATGTACATCTCTATCCATAACTACTATTTAAACAGTGTCACTAACACTGTTTAAATAGTAGTTATGGATAGAGATATGCACGGAAAGAATTTTCATTATGGTTTGACATTCATTATGAAAACGTCCGATTTTTCAGTTCTTCTGGAATTTGGTAAAAATTGATTTAATGAATTTTGGTCACCCATTAATCTCTGTGGATATTAATCAATCAAATGTAAAACAGGTTTAGTGCAAATTAAAACCAATAAAGTAAAAAAGCACATTCAAAACAGATAGAATTATACGTGGGTGGCAGTCATACCTCTAAAGGATGTTTACTCAGAACAGAAGTAGCAGCCCAGTGAAAAGTTGGTTGTCACACACCTGAAGGAGTAAATCGCTCAGTAAATTGAACTTTAATCACCCACAGGAAGCTCCTGCAGGGTCTAAGAGGCAATTAACAGAACAGGAGAAAAGAGATTCTAGATAAAACAGAATGTGCCTAAAGGAACCTAGAACATAATTAGTGTTTAGGAAGGCTGTGAGAGTCACACACAGGGACTGTGTGACTAGGTCTGTATAAACAAAGTGATTTAACTCCTGAAGTTGTTTTGGTACCTATAGTTTCCCTTGAATACTTTTCTAAAATGTTACATCCCTGACAAAAAAACAAAAAAACAGCAGTGCTTTATAGTGCAAAGCACTAGCTGTCCTACCCTACTCACAACAATCCCTAAAGAAGGAATATCTATTATTCATTCAGCAGCAGTAGCAACATATTTTGGACATGGGCCCAGTTAAAGATGAAGTTGTTATTTTATAATTAGAATATTGGAAATTTATTAAAAAGAACTTTCAAATAAATCTCTAAAATGTTATGTCCCTGCAAAAAAATAAATAAATAAAAAAACTTGTAGTGCTTAACATATTTGAACCACCAGCACTTGTACACTAAGCACAGCAAACCAAGTCTGTGACATACTTGTAAGACTAAATAACTGCCACTACCGATCTCTAGCTCCCAATTCTTCTCAGTGGGAAGGGCATTTCTTACCATCAGATATAAAACATAGGCTGCATAGCGCACAATGATTGTTTAAGTCCCTGTTTCTGATAGCTTTAACTATATTATATGTTTCATTTTGCCATTCTTCTGAAAATGAATGCCCATGCCTAGCAATGGAATAAATTGAAATTGGAAATTGGAAAATGAACACTTGGTGTACTCCTTGCCCACTGTTGGCTTCAAAAAGCTGCAGTGTCTCACTGATGATATCCTGGGAGGTTGAAACATAGACATTTCAAAGCCTTTCATTTGGTTCAAACATCGACTAACAGAATATCTTGAGAATGGATTGCTCATGTGGAAGAGTATTTAGGCATTTCTCGTGAGATTCAAAAACTTGCGCCCTGTCAAGAACTTCCACAAGTGGGAGGGAGTATTTGGCATGTTGTTCTGCAGTAGTGCAGTTCATGTAGTAATGGAAAAACTTATACCAGTACAATTTCCCACTTCAAGAATATAAAGTGCTAATGTCTGTGATTTATGCAGTCTTACATTTTTAATATACATTTGTAATATACATGAAAGGGCAGCTGTCACTTATTTACAAATGTTTCTCTTCCAGATTATGTCAATGACTGCCTCTCTTTCATCTCCAACTATATGTCTTTCCATTTCTAAACCACAATTGATGTATCTTACTTCGTTATAATGCAACTGCTTTTCTGTCACTCTCTCTGCCTGTTGATGGTACTTGCCCATCATGCTATCCTTGCAAGTTTGCTGCATTGATGTTATCATTGTTTTGTTTATTGTCCCCAAAACCTGTTTGTCACCAAGTCCTGCTATATTCATCTTAAAAACAATTTCTGCATTCATCCAGGACCAGATTTCCCATTAGGTAGAGTAAACACCTGCCTACAGGCACATGTCCACTAGGGGGTGCCTGTTTTCAGCACTTATAATGTTCTTGTTTGAGCTTAACCCCTTCCCGACCTCTGATGTACTGGGTACGTCCATCAAATCTTGCTGTTAACGACTGAGGACGTACACAGTACGTCTGCGCCAAATCGGACTCATGTACTTACCTGGACTGGCGATCTGCGGCGATTCTGGTAGGGGGGACTGCCGGAGACCCCAGCAGTCCCCCTGCAGCAGCTGCTCTTCAGGGCCATGTGATCACCATGATCACATGGCCGCAAAAGCAGATTAACTATACACTATGATTGAGCACCTATTCCCAAAAAGTGTTACTTCGTTATATCTGTTTTTTTTTTATATATATGCATGATATAATATGAATCTTTGATATATGAAAATACATTTAAGACATCACACCAGCGAGTGTCCAACTCAGAGTTTCACATGCTCGCATTTTGAAATTTGAGTTCTAAGCCACACAGTGATTTATTAGTTCTTATCATTTATCATGGGCTGGATATATTGAAGTTTTGTTTGCTAAGTGAGGAAACAGGGTACTTTCCTGAAATATTTATTTAAAAAGTAATCTTAAAGGGACACTCCAGGCACCCAGACCACTTCTGGCCATTGGAGTGGTCTGGGTGCTAACTCCCACTACCCTTAACCCTGCAAGTGTAATTATTGCAGTTTTCATAACTTAAATAATTACCTTGCAGGGTTAAGTCCTCCACTAGTGTCTGTCTACTAGACAGTCACTAGAGGGCACTTCCTGGTCCATAGCACAGGTGTTCTGTGCTATAGCGTCGCTGGACGTCCTCACGCTGTGTGAGGACCCCCAGCGCCGCTAAAATCCCCATAGGAAAGTACTGAAAAGCATTTTCAATGCTTTCTTATGGAGAGATCTCCCCCACCGGCTGACGTAATGAAGGGGAGGAGGAGCGGCGGCGGAGGAAGAAGCAACAACGTGGGACATGTCGCTGCCTCTGGGGATGGGAGGTAGGAGGGAGAGGGGACCTGCAGTGCCAGGAAAACTGATTTTTCATTTATATTTATATATTTTTATCTGGGATATATGGATCACAGTGCTCTTATTATTGTGTGCAATTAGTACTGATATATTATGTATGTAAATTGTCATGCATGTATATATATCATTCAAGTTTCACTTTTAGTTACACCAAGGGTGATATTATAAGATTCACATATCTTTCAAATTTTTTCTTGTTTAATATTTATCTAATGTATCTTATACACTATGATGCACGGATTGTATCTAGTTGTATTCATATTCACATGAAACACAATATTTAGTGGTTGCCTGATGGTGCTTAAGTGAAGTTTTGTGGTCCACATGTGGCTCATCAATCTACAGTTTACACTGTTTAGTCTGGATCTTTGATCACAGGTATTACCTTTGTCTAGGGGGAGGGTACTTCACCTTTACAAGTTTCCCACACTTTTTTGCTATTTAAAGATGGTGTTTGGAGCTATGGGGATATGCTGATGAAAGTATTATGATGGACTGAAACGTTGATTTGCTGTAACCCGTGTGTTATGAATAAAGACGAATAATTTTCCTCAAAAACCCCAGCGTATGCCTTTCTTCGTGGAGATATATATATTATATGTGTGTGTGTATGTGTGGTTTCTTATATATATATATATATATATATATATATAATATATAAGTTTTAAAAAAAACATTTTATTTATTTTTATATTTAAAATTGTCTACGGGGCTAAGACGGCTAATCCAATCTACACTATATATATATATATATATATATATATATATATACATACACGCACAGATTCTACATATATATTTAACCCCCCGCTAATTTTGAGTGAGTCCATGATAAAGATTTCACCCCCCCCCCCCCTCATTCCATGCACTTACCTGCTCCTGGGAGCTCCTCTCTCTTTCCCCCCGCACGGCCGTCTGCAAAGAGTGCTAGAAGGAAGCGATGTCATCGCGTGTGACCTTACTACCTCGCAGCGGTCACGAAAAAAATTTACGGATTACATCTGCTGGACCCGAGGAAAAACATAGGCAAATTCATGAAGCTGCAGATTCAGAAGCGCAAATTTTCGGGGTATTACTGAACATAATTATTTGATTTTATTAATTATAATTTGAGGAATCTGCCTGATAACCCAGGAAGACAGTCCAGAGAATTGAATTGGCAAGCCCTATATTTACGCCCGTAACTTTCCAAAACAATATAAAACCTTTACATGGGGGTATTATTATAAGCGGAAGACTTCAATGAGATGAAGTGGCCTGGGTGCCTATAGTATCCCTTTAATAACAGAGCTACAGGAACAGTTATAGAGGGTATAAAACTCAGTGCTGTCCTAGCTCCTCCAGTGTCTGTGTGCGAGGCTGGAGGGGATCACTTCCCATCTGCCCACAAGTGACCTCTCACACAGGAAATACCTTGCAGGAGGAGCAGTGGAACTCTCAGGGATTCACACTGTACAACTTACTCCTGCATCTCTAATATCATAGGAGATATACTTTTCTACAGAAGACATAGGTTGGTGAGTACTTTGCAAATAACCCTTCAAACTCCAGCACTTAAAGCCCAAGATAAATCCTTTACCTATATCCTATGTAAACATCTCATGTACTCCAATAGTGAATTTAACCCATATCTAACCCTTATCTCAGTAATCCTAAACAGCCATTACACTACATGTTTTTAAGACTGCAATGTCCAGTTGATAAAGTCATTATACTTAGTATATCTTCCTTTTTGGGTGCCGGGGAGCAGGGAGCTCCTTAGAATTTTGTGCTTACAGACATCTAATCTGCAAATCCAGCTCTGAAGATACTACTAAGGAATTTGTACAAACTCTTCTTTAGATTGGTTACTGCAACTCTCCAGAACCTACACTTTATTTCTACAGTTCATAACAAAATGTTGCTGCCAGGCTTACTTTTCTTTATCATAAACCCTCTCACACCTCACCTCTGTCAATCATTACATTGGTGATTGTACTGTTTAGATTTAAATTCAACATACAGTTGCAAGAAAAAGTATGTGAACCCTTTGGAATGATATGGATTTCAGCACAAATTGGTCATAAAATGTGATCTGATCATCATCTAAGTCACAACAATAGACAATCACAGTCTGCTTAAACTAATAACACACAAAGAATGAAATGTTGCCATGTTTTTATTTAACACACCATGTAAACATTCACAGTGCAGGTGGAAAAAGTATGCGAACCCCTAGACTAATGACATCTCCAAGAGCTAATTGGAGTGAGATGTCAGCCAACTGGAGTCATTTTTCTTGCAACTGTATGAACACTCACATACAAAAACTCTTAGCAATTCAACGCTTATTATATATTGTTTCACTAAATTATATGTACACCCCTTCTTAGTCACTCCACTCTGCCATGTACTTCTCCCCTTGCATCCATACTGCTAATGCTCAAAAACAAGATTCATATCAAACATCCTCAATCTTCTGTCAGACTCTCCCCTAGATTTCAGTCCTTAAGGAAATCCCTTACTCAGCTTAATGAAGTGGTCTGGGTGCCAGGTCCAGCTAGGTTTAACCATTTTTGCTCTAAACATAGCAGTTTCAGAAAAACTGCTATGTTTATCTATGGGTTAATCCCACCTCTAGTGGCTGTCTCATTGACAGCCGCTAGAGGCACTTCCGCGCTTCTCACTGTGATTTTCACAGTGAGAAGACGCCAGCGTCCATAGGAATGCTTTCCTATGAGACTGGCTGAATGTGCGCGCGGCTCTTGCCGCGCATTCGCATTCAGCCGATGACGTCGGCAGAAGGAGGAGAGTTCCCAGCGCCGAGGGAGCCCGGCGCTGGAAAAAAGGTAAGGGATTAACCCCTTCCTCCCCCTTCAGCGCCACAGGAGTGGGACCTTGAGTGTGTTTTCCTGGCACTATAGTGGTCCTTTAAAATACATCTCATCAAGGTCATTGGGTCATCTCATCCCAAGTCATTGGGTAATTTTCATTTCTTAAAGGAACACTATAAGGTCAGGAACACAAACATGTATTCCTGACCCTATAGTGTTTAACCCACCATTTAGGTGGCTTGCCCCCCCCCCCCCCCCCCCACCCCATATAAAAGTTTAAAACGCACCTTATTTCCAGCACCATTGGCTCTTGCTCCGCATTGGATTGGCTAAAAACGTTTTTTTCAGAGAAAAGGCAGTGTTTGCATTAAAAAAAGCCTGAAGGGAACTATTATACTCATCAGAATTACATTGAAAAACGTTTCTTATGATGTTTCTACAAACATTTCCATAGACTTTAACGGCAGCTTCTATAGATAAATCATTAGAAGAGTATTTCTAATAGATTGTGACCATTTGAAAAGCTTACCCTAAATAATTTAATGGAGGCCCAGTTTAGTGGCATCACAATCCACTTCACTCTCCTACCTTCCAACTCTACTGCTTTTCCACACAAACACCTGTTAAACCTAATCCCCAACACAGTGCTTCCTCTGTTTTATACCTGACTTCCTCTAGATTGTAAGATTGTTTGAGCAGTTTGTTCAAAAATCAATTGTTTTTTAGTTATTTTAGGTTATATACCGACATTCAAATTGTGTATTGCAGCAAAATAAGTTGTTACTGTATAAATGCCAATAATGATGATAATAATATGATTGAATAACCATTGAAAATCAACTATAATTGGTGTTAACTTATTAACTTCATATTAAAGATTTAGCAATTGATATCACAATCCATTTCAGCCCAGGCACAGCCAATGTATACAATGCAAACCAGTGGAAATGGATACATTGTTTAACCCCTTAAAGATGGCGGGCGTGCCATGCTGTCCTTTGGGACCCGGCTCTAAACGCCGCGGGAGGCATAGCACGTCCCCGGCGTCCTATGTACTTACCCGGTCGCTGGCGATCCCAAGCCGGCGATCGTGGTGGGGGGACTCACCTGGCATACCAGGGAGTCCTCCTGCTGCCGTTCCGGCCCCCCTGGGCCATGTGATCGAGAGGTCCTTGCGAGGACCTCACGATCACATGGACAGCATAGCCGTCCATAGCAGTGCCAGCAGGGGGAGTGCCTGTAATGACAGGTAGTCCCCCTGCTGCCTGAAAAAAAGAAAAATAACGTTTAAAAGAGTTTAAAATAAAATTATATATACTAAGATCATATATATATATATATATATATATATATATAGATACATATACACATACATACACATACACTGTCTAAGTGTATTTTAATATTAATATATATATATATTAATATCAAAATACACGTAGAATGATATTGATTAAATATATATATAATTATAATATATATATATTTATTTATAATATAACATAAATATTAATAAATAAAAATAATAAAAAATAACTAATTTATATATATATATATACATATATATATATATATATATATATAGATATCAAAATACACGTAGAACAAAATAATATATATATCTATATACATAAGTATACACATATATATCCCTATATATATATATATATATACCTATATATAAATTAAAATTGTTTTTAAAAATTATATATATATATATATAATAATTCTACATATATATTTATGTAATATTATTACATAATTAGGTCACTTTATTAATTACAATTTGTACAATTTGACAACCCAGGCCGAAATTCCAGGGAATTTAATTTGATAGCACTATATTTAACCCTGTAACTTTCCAAGACACCATAAAACCTGTACATGGGGGGTACTGTTTTACTTGGAAGACTTCACTGAACACAAATATTAGTGTTTCAAAACAGTAGAATGTATTACAACAATGATATCGTCAGTGAAAGTTAAATCTTTTGGATTTTTCACACACAAATGGCACTTACACGGACGATATAATTGTTGTGATACGTATTACTGTTTTGAAACACTAATATTTGAGTACAGCAAAGTCTCCCGAGTATAACAGTACCCCTCATGTACAGGTTTTATAGCGTTTTCAAAAGTTACAGAGTCAAATATAAGGCTTGCGTTTCAGTTTTTTCACATTGAAATTCGCCAAATTGGTTATGTTGCCTTTGAGACCGTATGGTAGCCCAGGAATGAAAATTACCCCCATGATGGCATACGATTTGCAAAAGTAGACAACTCAAGGTATTGCAAATGGGGTATGTCCAGTCTTTTTTAGAGGCCACTCAGTCACAAATTCACATTCACAGGCTCAATGATCTTCTCCTCTAAATTCTTTCTCTATACTGACTACTAGTTTCAAAGTGCAAATTGTGATTCATTGCCATAAACTCTGCACCTTGTACCTAGCACTTTCAAGATAAGATGATGTGTATTTCTACATTTAATTTAATTCCTCACAAATACATATTTGTTAAATATAGACAGCCATTAAAATATAATATTAAAATGCCCAGAACTAACAGCTCCCCTTTAAAAGCAGTAGCACGGATACTATGGCATGTTATCCCATAGGCTTACATCAGATTTTGCAGATCAAAATCCTGCTTGCATATTTTTTTCCATTTTTTTTTATTTAATCGACCACTGAAGTACAATCTCCTTTCAAAATCTCCATATCTTGAAAGCAATTGTCTAAGATCTACTTCTGTGACTCATGTGTAGTAGGGCAAAATACTTTACAGAGAGTATTTATAGAAGGAATTTCTTATTCCACTTTATAAAGTCTTGTAATGAAAAACATGTGTTCTTCAAATTAACTCTTTTTTTGCCAGCATTTAAAAATGTCACATTTTATACTAAAAGTGTTGGATGTATTTAAAGCACCCGTTAACCCATTCAATGCTAAGCACTTTGGAAAAAGACTCTAGAAGTTATCAGTACGATCTGTCTACTAATACACTGGATGCATACATTACAATGAAAAAATAAAGACAAAACATTGTGTTTGTGTGGATTTTTGTATATAGAGAAAAAAAGAGCATTAACCCCTTAAGGACACATGACATGTATGACATGTCATGATTCCATTTTATTCCAGAAGTTTGGTCCTTAAGGGGTTAAAGGACCACTATAGTGCAAGGAAAACAAACTCGTTTTCCTTGCACTATAGTGCCCTGAGGGTGCCCCCACCCTCAGGGTCCCACTCCCGTGGCGCTGAAGGGGCAGGAAGGGGAAAATCCCTTATCTTTTTTCCAGCGCCGGGACTCTCCTCCCTCTTCTGATGTCATCGGCTGAATGCGCATGCGCGGCAAGAGCTACGCGCGCATTCAGCCAGTCTCATAGGAAAGCATTCTCAATGCTTTCCTATGGACGCTGGCGTCTTCTCACTGTGAAAATCACAGTGAGAAGCGCGGAAGCGCCTCTAGCGGCTGTCAATGAGACAGCCACCAGAGGCTGGATTAACCCATAGGTAAACATAGCAGTTTCTGTGAAACTGCTATGTTTACAGCAGAAAGGGTTAATCCTAGATGGACCAGGCACCCAGACCACTTCATTAAGCTGAAGTGGTCTGGGTGCCTATAGTAGTCCTTTAACATAATATATATTTTTCAGTTATTTTTATTGGCATTTATATATCACCATCATATTTTGCAGTGTTTACAATTTTGATGAGGGGATAGAACATAACATCAAATAAAAACTAAACAATTGTTTAGTTATTTTTTAAAATTAATTTACTATCTATTTAAATTTTTCATCTACCATAGACATATTGGGAGATATATCATTTTATTGAGTATAATATTGCTCTCACTGGCCTACAGAAAGACTCAATCTTCCCAAAATATATATTCTATGGGCATACAGTGAATCGGACATTTTAAACACTCATTATTTTGATGATATTTACTCTAATTTTATGGATTGTAGATTCCCAAGATACCACTGCAGTTTGTACACTATGACTGAATGTAGTTATAATGAAAAGTACACAAAATATTTTATTACATTCTATTGCAAGACTTTCAAGATTTTAAATTTCTGCAGCTGAATCAGTAATAACATTTACTAAAGAATTCAATGAAGCCTTTATCTAACGCAACCAACAAAATAAAAAATGTAAAATACTGTGTGGAACAGAGGGAGGGAGGAGGGAGGGAGGGGAAAGCAATCTCAAACTGAGAAAATGATCACGTTTGTCGCCAGTGCACTGTATACGCTGACGCAAAATATCACAGAATCAGATTCCTGGGATTCCTAAGTCCTGTATGCTGGGGGTGCAACAAGGACTGGGGATTTATGCTGTACGGACACACTACTTCTTTGGGTGCTCTGCCCTCTTTGCAGACTGTACGAAAAGTCTTTAGGAGTGACCAAAGCAATCCTGAATTCATGCCTTTATATTTTGGTTAGAATGCAGTGCCACTGAGCAGGGCCACCATCAGGGGGTGATAACAATGACGGTTGTCACGGTCCTGCGGGGCCAGGAGTGCTTTAGCACTCCAGGGCCCCACATTCCCTATGTGCACATATATATATATATATATATATCAATTATCGCTATATATATGTGCAGCTGCAGACCCTCCGGCTACCTGTTACTGAAGAGGGGGCCCAGCACACTGCTCTGTACATAACAGCTCTTCGCTCTCATTAACTCTTGCGAGGTTACCATGGCAACGCACGGCACGCATGCCACACTCGTGAGAGTTAATGAGAGTGAAGAGCTGTAATGTACAGACGCTGTGTGCTTGCCTTCCCTTGCAGTAACAGGTAGCCGGGGGCCCCACCATGCCACCGGACCACCAGGGAATGGAATCACCCCCCCTCCCTGGACCAGGTAAAAAACATGGAGGGGGGAATAACATTTATTAAAATTAATGTGGAAAAAAAATAATCCTTTTTCATAACATAGAAACACTCTGCATTCACTACACTAACACACACTCTGCATTCACTACACCAGGGGTCAGCATCCTATGGCACGTGTGCCATGCATTGCACTCCAGGTGCTTTTGCACAGCACTCAAGGCTGCAAGAGCCAAACAGACTTTGGCCTATGAAGAGTCCCAGTGCGATCTTATATAACTGCTAGTGCAAATGGAGCGATGATTGCAGGTGGTGAGGGGCAAACTTCAGCTTACGCATTGCAGCACATAGAGGAGGTTATCTCAGAACACATCCTCCCAGCACTTGTGAAATGGAACCCACACTGAAGTAGAGCAACCCACAGCAGCTATCACATCTCCTGTCTGTGACCTGTGTCTGGCCTACCCAGTCCACACTGAACCCCTGGGAAGCAAACCACACTGCTAGATATACACAGAGCCGGAGAAGAAGCCTCCCCCTCAGACAAGTAATACAAACAGCCCTCATAGAGTCCCCACAAACACCAACACCACAGACAATCCACATACATACACACAACCCCACAAGCAGCCTCTCAGATGCAATAACACAAACAGTCCCACACATACACAAACCACCAAACACACAATGTGACATATCATCTGTACAATTCTACAAGCAGCCCCCATATTGTTATTTAGGGCCCCCACCTGCCGCCCAGGGATGGGGGCCGGGGAGGAGGACAATAGGTCCCCCCTCATTGTTATTTAGGACCCCCACCTGCCGCGCAGTGGTGGGGGCAAGGGGGGAGGACAATAGGTCCCCCCCGCCAATTCTCATTTAGGGCACCCACCTGCGGGGGTGGAGGCCGTGGGGGAGGATAGTAGGTCCCCCCCTTATTGTTATTTAGGGCCCCCACTCTTGGTTCAGGGGTGGGGGCCGGGGGGGAGGACAATAGGTCCCCCCCATTATCCTTTAGGGCCCACACCTGCCACTCAGGGGTGGGGGCCGGGGGGAGGACAGTAGGTCCTTACTAAGTAATCATTACTTAGTATTAGTAAATGTGTCTGAAAGACCAATTTAGGTCTTTCAGTCTTTTGGTAGATAGCTCCCTAATACCTAACACGAATGGAGAAACTATTCTGCAGTTTTGCCGGCGTTCTGTCTAAATGACAGGACGTTCGGCAATACTGACAGGAAGCATCGCGGGGACAGGGAAAAAAGCTAAGAATTGTGGAAATATTATATGAAAAACGGAAATGGAGTACACTTTGCTCCTCCGCTGGTCAGAGATGGTCAGGCGTAGGAAACCTCCATAAGACAAATAGTCCCTACTTTGTCTTATGTTTTAAGGAAAACTAGAGCAGACAGGAAGAAATGAAGTACAGATCTTGAGAGAGGGAGAGAAGAGGAATCGATTAAAGGAAGGTAAGTTCGGCATGACAGTGCCGCTTCAAGGATTATTACGTTTAGGGATAGAGTGGGGTTAAATTCAGCATTTGGGCACATGGGGTGTTTTAGGATTATTGAGAGTGTTTAGTGTTAGAGTTACATTAAATTTAGTATTAGGGGTACACAAAGTGTTTTTAAGGGGAGTTAAACGTAGGATTAAGGTAAAGTGTTTATTTTCTTGTTTAGGTTTTGAGTGCTGGTTATTTGCGGATTACTTACACTTCTATGTCTTCTGTTGTCCAGTCATTCTCCTAAACTTGATATTACAGCTGCAGTAGTGGTTATACATTGTGCATCAGTGAGAGTGTCCTCTGCTCCTCCCTGGAAGCATTTCCTGTGTGAGAGGCTGCTAGTGGGCAGATGGGCAGTGATCCCTTCCTCTTCCTGTTCAGTTTCAAATTGAGTGTTACATCCTATCAGAGACGGTTTAGTTAGGCAGTTAAGGCGGCCGCCTAAGGCCTTGCGCTGTCAGTGGCCTCGCGGTTGCCTAAATCTCCTTAAGGCAGACTGTGTCAGGTATCCTCCGTCACTATCACCCCCCTTCCCAGTATACCCCCTCCCTCACACCATCACACCCTCCCTCCCAGTATCCAACCCTCACTATCACCCCTTTCCCAGTATAACCCCTCTCTCACACTATCACCCTCTACCTCTCAGTATCTCCCCTCCCTCACACCATCACCCACCACCCTCCAAGTATTCCCCCTCCCTCACACTATCACCTCTCTCCCTACCAGTATTCCCCCTCCTAGTATTCCCCAGTCCCCCCAATATCCCCCCTACCTACCAGTATTCCCCAGTCCCCCCAGTATTCCCACCTCCCTACCAGTATTCCCCCTCGCAGTATTCCCCCTTCACAGTATTACCCCACTCCCTCACACTATCACCCCCTCCCTCCCTGTATCCCCCCCATCCGTTTCAGTATACCCCCTCCCTTACACTATCACCCCCAACCTCCCAGTATACCCCCCCTCACACTATCACCCCCCTCCCTACTAATATTCCCCCTCCCAGTATTCTCCCGCTCACAGTATTACCCCTCCCTCTAGTATTCCCCTCCCTCACACTATCACCCCCCTCCCTCCCAGTACCCCTCTCACAGTATTCCCCCTCCCTCACAGTATCACCCCATCCCTCACAGTGTTTCCCCACTTATAGTATTACCATCATCCCTCACAGTATTCTCCCTCACAGTATTACCCACTCCAGCACAGTATTACCCCCTCCCTCACAGTATCCCCACTTCCTCACAGTATTACCTCCTCCCTCACAATATTACCTTTCTCTCATAGTATTAGCCCCTCCCTCACACTATTACCCTCTCTCTTCCAGTATCCCCCCTCCCTCACAGTATCACCTCTCCCTCACAGGATAGCCCCCTCAACACAGGATCACCAGTATCACCCCTCACACACAAACTGTCACCCCCCTCCTACACACAATATCATTACCCCTCACACAGTCACCCTTCTTTATACACACTGTCACCCCCTCATACACACACTGTCATGCCCTAACACAATGTCACCACCCACAATGTAGTGCACCATACTCTCACACACTGTCAGCCAACCCACATACTCTGTCAGCCTCCCCACCACACTGTCATCCCCCCTCCTTTCAGCCCTTCACGCATCGACACTCACATTAACCACTCCTAATCCGGTAATCTCACCCCTCCAAACTCACCTGCCTCTGCCACATTCAGCCTGTCAAATTAACCCCTCTAATTCTGTCACACTCACCTTCCATCATTCTGTCACACTCTCCCTCCAACTCTGCCACACTTATCCCATCACATTAATGCCTCTAATCCTATCACACTCTTCCACACTCACTAGGTCACATTAACCCCCCTTAATAACACTCTGTCACACTCTCTCCTCAAACCATGCCACATTCACCCCAACCCTGTGATACTCACCCCACCCCAACTATGACACACATATCGGGTCACATTAAACCCTCCAATCCTGTCACACTTGTCCTTCTTACCATGCCACTACTGCCCTGACACACTTACCTCCACTCGCCCTGTCACACTCCCTCATCAAACCATGTCATACTCGCCCTCCCTCATTCTTTCTCACAAACCCCCACCCTGTCCCATTTGCCTCCGTCGTCCTGTCACACTCTCCCTGCCACTGGTACCCCTTTACTCACTCTGTCACAGTCACTAGCTGAAGACATACATCATACACACTATTATTTGGTAAATGATTTTTTAAAAGCTTTTTTGCTCACACAAAATTTTCATTTTTGTTTTCATTTTTGTGAATAACCCCTTCACACCAGTACTTATGTATACACGACTCCCAGGCTGTGCAACCATATCCCACAGTTGTGTATAAACAATTGGCATAATTGCAAATTACATTCATTTATGGCAAATTAATTTTGTTTAAAAATTATGCTACAACTACAGCTAGAGCTCACAATGCAGGGGCACAGGAAGCCGTGACAGTGCAAGTTTCTGAACTATGAATGCAGAGACTGACTCTCTGTATCCAGCTCTGCAAGCCCGCCATTCAATATTGTGGCACACACACAAAATGCAACCCTATTATGTTATACTTTGGGTGTTAGTGGTGTCTCATGCTTGAATTTCGCTTAAAGGACCACTATAGGCACCCAGACCACTTCAGCTCAATTAAGTGGTCTGGGTGCCAGGTCCCCCTGGTGTTAACCCTGCAGCTGAAAACATAGCAGTTTCAGAGAAACTGCTATGTTTTCATTGAGGGTTAATTCTGCCTCTAGTGGCTCTTCCTGGCACTATAGTGCTCCTTTAAGGCCTCATAAAGTCTAGAGCCACCTCTGCATCCTGTAATCCTTTTCCTGCAGCGTTGCCACCAAGCATTGGAGGTTAAATGGACTACAGATGAACTGGCTAAGACTCCTGGTATTAGCTCCACTTACTAATGGGATACTATAAGTGCCAGGAATTCAAAGCTGTATTCCTGGCACTACAGGCACCTCATAGTGGACAAGCAACTATAGGCAAGCGCCTACTCTGTATAATGGGTACTCTGGCCCTAAATGCAAGGCTTAGATCATTGACTGAGAGTCTCAGCTGGTCACTCTGAGCCATCAAACTAAATGTATGAGCTAAGGTATTGTTCTTAAAAAAAAATAAAAAATAAAGCAGCCACAGTACTTATTTTATGACTAGTTCCTGAACATTAATGAAGAGTCCAAGAAGATACTCCATTGTTATAGGATATAAGAAAGAATGCATTTCTGAATAATGATACAAACATTCATTTTGAATATGCTAGAGCGATTGAACCACTCAAACTGACTGAGGAGTGCACTGTCTCTCTTTCTGGCCTTTGTGATTAAGTGCCTGAATTCCTCTTGTTTTAAAGATCAGAAAATATCCTTTACATGTAGCAACAGTTTGATTGCTCACTTTGAAAATGGAAAAGGATTAACATTGCTTTACAATCTATGCAACCTGGGAGTATTTTTCTCCTTTGAGCTCTAGATCTCCTCTAAGTAAATATTGACATTATCAGTCAACAGTGGCTTGATATCCTTATTCTCGTGGTATGTGTGCGCATATATTAAATCACTTTAATCACAAATGAAGATGGATCAATTGTTTTTTAAATATCGGCTGTTTCGATTCCCAGTCAGATCATCTCACTAGTAAGTGACTTTGGTAAGACATCTAAAAATATATCCACCTACCTCAAATCCTCATAGATTGTAAGCTAGTTTGAGCAAGGCCTTCTTCACCTCCAAATATCCACTGAATATGTTGGCGCTATATAAATGTGAATAAATAAAGTCAATTTAAACTTTTCTTTTACATAAATTGTCTGGCAGATGTGGTAAGCATCTTTGTCTCACATGAGTAAAAATAAATCAAATCTACCTGCCAGAATCTACTGCTTTGTGATGATATCTCTGAAGATCCCTGTGAATTGCAAGTTGGGAATGTGTAGATCATTGTCAATTACTACAACTATTAACTCTCTTGAAACCTCATGGGTGATTGTAATAGGATAGATGCACAACATCAAATCATTGTAATTGGGTACTGTAAGATTCAGTTACTTTCAAAACTATTCCCAACCCCAACTCTTCTGAGATTTAAATGTAAATTCATTAAAAACGTTTATAACAAATACCTTATTAGCCCTTGTTAAATAAGGACATTAATAATCTGTTTCCATAGAAAAAGCTAAATGTTATGGTTTCATCCAGTACATCACTATAGGGGCAGAGTGAAGGAATTGCAAACTGACCAAAATAACCAAATGTCCAGTTTCGCAACCACCATTGTCACTTTCCATAGAAACTACCAAAACTGCTGACTCCTCCATATCCCATCCCCATTATCCCTTCCAAAATAAATTACACAACACCATTTTAGTGGGTAAGGGAAATGGCCACAGCTTTATTTTTCTTAACAGTCAAAAAAAAACACTGTCAGCTGTTGGTTTGACCCAGCAGACAGCTCACGATCACCCTTTAGTGACCAGACCATTTTTAAATTGTCTTACCGTTATGGACCAGGGCTGTTTTTAAATTTTTGCGGTGTTTGTGTTTAGCTGTAATTTTCCTCTTACTGTACCCACACATATCATATACTGTTTTTCTCGCCATTAAATGGTCTTTCGAAAGATACCATAATTTTCACCATATCATATTATTTGCTATAATTTTTTTTCATATATGATGAAAAATTTAAAAAAGCACACCTTTTCTAACTTTGACCCCCCAAATCTGTTACGCATCTACAACCGTCAAAAAACACCCGTGCTTTATTGTTACAAAATGTTGTCCTGAGTTTAGAATTACCCAATGTCAACATATTCTTAGCTTTTTTTTGCAAGTTATATGGCTACAAGTATAAGTAGGACATTGCTGTTTCAAAATATATATATTTTTAAAATGTATCAATAGTGACATTGTAACACTGTTATCTGTCATAATTTTATGAGTCACACCTCACATGTACATATTTTTTTAAAGTAGATAACCCAGGGTATTCAATATGGGATATGTCCAGTCTTTTTTAGTAGCCACTTAGTCACAAACACTGGCAAAGTCACAAAGTTAGCATTTATATTTGTTTGTGTGTTAAAAATGCAAAAAACTATTATGATTGCTAACTTTGGCCAGTGTTTATGACTAAGTGACTACTAAAAAAAACTGAACATACCCCATTTGCAATACCTTGGGTTGTCTTCTTTTACAAATGGTATGCCATCATGGAGGCAATTTTCATTCCTGCGCTCCCATATGCTCTCAAAGGCAACATAACCAATCTGGCAAATTTCAATGTGACCCTGTAACTTTAAAAAAACACTATGCAACCTGTACATGGGGAGTACTGTTATACTCATGAGACTTCGCTGAACACAAATATTAGTGATTCAATACAGTAAAACATATCACAACAATGATATCATCAGTGAAAGTGCAGTTTGTGTGTGAAAAATGAAAAAGACCACTTTAACTGACAATATCATCACTGTGATATGTTTTACTGTTTTGAAACACTAATATTTGTGTTCAGGGAATTCTCCCGAATACAATGGTACCCCCCATGTACAGGTTTTAGGATGTCATGTAAAGTTACAGAGTTAAATACCATGCTAACAAATTCAATTATTTGGACTTTCGGCCTGGGTTGTCAGGCAGGTCCCTCAAATTGTAATCCATAAAATTACTTAATTATGCAAAAATATTACATAAATATGCATGTAGAATTTAAATATATATGCATATTTATACATTTGAAGTCTACATGTATATTTATGAAATTATGTATGTGATTATCTATATGGGTAAACAGTGGAACCTCGGAACTCGAACTTAATCTGTTCCCAAAGGGTGTTCAGATCTGTAAAAAAATACTGTTAGCCATTATTACAATTATTTATAATAATTGTTTGACTTGAAAGTGAGACATGGCTCTTTGTTGTATGTTTGGGTACTGAAGATCGGTTGCGTATCGAGACATTTGGCTCTTTGTTGTATGTTCGGGTACTGAAGATTGCTTGCGTATCGAGATACTTTTCTCTTTGTTGTATGTTCGGGTACCGAAGATCATTCGCGTACTAAGCCATTTTTTACTCATGGCTCTTTGTTGTATGTTCGGGTGCCAGAGATTGTTTGTGTACCAAGACATTTTTTACTCAAAGTTTTTGTTTGACTTCCGAGGTTCCACTGTATATATATTTCATATTATTTTTTTATCTATTTATATATTATAAGTGTATTTTGATATATAATATATGTATATATATATATATATATATATATATATATATATATATATATTTATCAAAATACAATTAGAATAAAATTTATCAAAATACAATTAGAATAAAATTACATATGTATATATATATATATATATATATATATATATATTTATATATAATACACAAGATCCAGCGCACTCTCCTATCTACTAAACAGCCACTTCAATGTTGACAGATTTTATTAGTTTTTAAAAGTTTTTTAAAAAACACCTAATCTAGGCAAAAAAAATAATGGGGATTTAGTTACATTATATGATCATACATTGCATAAGCCTGCCACAACGTCAATGTACCCCATCTTTGGCAGGTCCTACTCTCACAGTCTAATGTCTGCTCTTATGAGATTAACCCACTGTCAGGATCGGGTCAGGGATCCAACACGCAGAGTACAAAGAGTAGCAGATACGTATACCGGTCCTTAGAATGGCCGGACTTAACGTAAAACTACGTATAGAATGGTCAGAGACAAGCCGAGGTCGAGGGAACGAGAAGACAGGTAAGCGAGAGACAAGCCGGGTCAAGGATAACAGAAAGACAGGAGAGTAAATACCAAAGCCGGGTCAGAACCAAAAGACAAGAGAATAACAGAGCACTGTGTGACTAGGCAGACTAGAACCACGACAGGGCAATGAGTAAATGAGAGAGCCACTGTTAAGTATCCTGGTTAGGGAGAGAAGACACGCCTCCGGCGAGTCCTGATTCGTCTCCACAGATTTGAGTGACAGGGCGTTCCGGGTTGGCGTCATGACGTCTGCCTCCGGGCCTCCTGCTATAAAAGGAAGTGACTCCCTCGCGGCCGGCGTTTGCAAGACCGGGTGAACCGCGAGGAACCGAGGAGACATGCCGTCCGGACGGATAAACTTCTAAGTCTCTACCTCTCTCAGAGGTAGAGGCTTCAGGTACCCTGACAGTACCCCCCCTCTCAGATACGCCCACCGGGCGGAAGGAGCCGGGGCGAGATGGAAAGCGGGAGTGAAATGCCCTGCGAAGGCGAGGAGCATGAACATCCTCTTGTGGTACCCAACTCCTCTCCTCAGGACCATAACCCTTCCAGTCAACCAAATATTGTACTCTCCCCCGGGAGATACGAGAATCAATAATGGAGTTAACCTCATACTCCTCCTGACCCTCCACCTGAACAGGGCGAGGAGGGGCGATTGTGGAGGAGAATCTGTTACAGATTAGAGGTTTCAGCAATGACACGTGAAAGGAGTTCGGGATGCGTAAAGTAGCTGGGAGAGCTAGACGATACGCCACTGGGTTAATTCGAGTCAAGATCCTGTAGGGACCAATATAACGAGGAGCGAATTTCATGGAAGGAACTTTAAGGCGAATATTCCTAGTACTCAACCAAACTCTATCGCCTGGAACAAAATTCGGAGCCGCCCTTCTACGTTTGTCAGCATGTTTCTTAACCAGCATAGAATTGTGTAGAAGAATTTGTCGAGTCTGATCCCACAACTTCCTCAAATTGGCAACATGGACATCAACCGACGGCACTCCTTGGGAAGGAAAAACCGAGGGAAGAATAGATGGATGAAAGCCATAGTTCATGAAGAAGGGGCTTGAAAGCGTAGAGTCACAAACGAGATTGTTGTGCGCAAACTCCGCCCAAGGAATCAAACCGACCCAATCGTCCTGGTGTTCGGAAACAAAACAACGTAAGTATTGCTCAATCTTCTGGTTGGTTCGTTCGGCAGCTCCGTTAGACTGAGGATGATAGGCGGAAGAAAAATTCAATTTGATGCCTAATTGAGAACAGAATGATCTCCAGAAACGTGAAACAAATTGGGAGCCTCTATCAGAAGTGATCTCCGAAGGAATCCCATGCAAGCGAAAAATCTCTTTAGCAAATATCTCCGCCAATTCAGGAGAAGTCGGAAGTTTAGGTAAAGGTACGAAATGTGCCATCTTGGTAAACCTATCAACTACGGTGAGGATAACAGTGTGCCCTTTAGAAACAGGCAAATCCACAATAAAGTCCATTGCCACACAGGACCAAGGTTTGTCAGGAATCTCCAGAGGTTGTAGAAGACCACAAGGAAGCGAATGCGGTAGTTTAGTTTTAGTACAGACCTCACAGACTCCGATAAAATCCTTAACATCCCTCCGTAACGAAGGCCACCAGAATTCTTTGGAGATCAAAGAATACGTCTTGCGAACACCCGGATGACCAGCCACCTTACTCTCGTGAAGACACTGTAAGAGCTCCAGTTGGAGTTCAGGAGGAACGAACTGTCTGGAAGCAGGGGTCAGTCTAGGTGCCAGATGCTGCAAGCTCCTTATCTGATCAAGCAGCGGAGAGTGGATTTTGAGAGTAGTGTTAGCGATAATGTTACACTTGGGTACTATAGAGGACAAAACCGACTCAGATATGGCAGCAGGTTCATATTGGCGAGACAAGGCATCGGCTTTAGAATTCTTAGAACCTGGCCTATATGTGAGTATGTAGTTGAAATGAGTGAGGAATATGGACCAACGAGCCTGTCTAGATGATAGTCGTTTAGCCTCTCCAATATAGGATAAGTTTTTATGATCTGTCAAAATAGTAACAGGATGCAAAGTCCCCTCCAATAAATGTCTCCACTCCTTTAAGGCCATGATAACCGCTAGGAGTTCCCTGTCGCCAATGTCATATCTGCTTTCAGTACCTGACAATTTTTTGGAAAAGTAACCACAAGGATGTAATGGTTTCTCTACCCCCAACCTTTGGGACAGAACGGCACCTATACCTGTCTCAGAAGCGTCAACTTCGAGTAGGAAAGGTAGTGTAGTATCAGGGTGAACTAAAATTGGTGCGGAAGCAAACAGCTCCTTGAGTGTCTTAAAAGCCAGAAGTGCTTCAGTAGACCAATTCTTAGTATCAGCCCCTTGTTTGGTCATATTGGTGATGGGAGCAATGATAGAAGAGTATCCCTTAATGAAACGTCTGTAGTAATTGGAGAAACCAATAAATCTCTGGATAGCCTTGAGACCCTTAGGTAAAGGCCAATCTAATATGGATTGGAGCTTCTCCGGATCCATTTCAAACCCCTCTCCAGAAATCACGTAACCAAGAAAGGTAGTTTGGGATTGGTCAAAGCTGCATTTCTCTAATTTGCAGTACAAGCCATGCTGAAGAAGTTTGTGTAAAACCCTTCTGACTTGTCCGTGGTGAGTCTCAATATCCCTGGAATGTATAAGTATATCATCAAGGTATACAATCACACAGTCCTCTTGAAACTCCCTAAGAACCTCATTAATAAGATCCTGAAATACCGCCGGGGCATTACAGAGACCAAAAGGCATTACAGTATACTCATAGTGCCCATATCGAGTATTGAACGCAGTTTTCCACTCGTCTCCGTCGTGAATTCTCACCAAATTATAAGCACCTCTAAGGTCTAACTTAGTGAAAATCTTAGAACTTTTTAATCGATCAAAAAGCTCGGTGATCAAGGGAATCGGATATGCATTTCTAATGGTTATCTTGTTAAGACCTCGGTAGTCAATGCAGGGTCTTAAAGAACCATCCTTCTTTTTAACAAAAAAAAATCCAGCCCCAGCAGGAGAGGATGATCTCCTAATGAACCCCTTGTCTAGGTTTTCACGAATATACTCCTCTAGAACTAAGTTCTCATTCGTAGACAAAGGGTATACATGACCCCTGGGGGGCATAGTACCAGAAAGTAAATTAATCTTGCAATCAAAAGACCTATGTGGTGGTAAGGTATCAGCCTTTCCTTTGTCAAATACTGCCTTTAAATCTTGATACAAGGACGGTATCTGTACCTTGGTAGAGTCGGTAGCGTTATTAAGTGCGTTGACACTACAGAGAGGTGACACTTTCTTTAAACAATTCTCTTGACAATCCTGACCCCACGAAACTATTTCCCCTGATCTCCAATCTATAACGGGGTTATGTCTCTTAAGCCAGGAGTATCCCAGGACTATGGGAACAGAAGGAGATGAAATGAGTAGTAGGGATATTTCCTCCTTGTGTAGAATACCAGTAGTTAAGTTAAGAGGTGTGGTCTCCTGGAAAATCACAGGCTCAACTAAAGGTCTACCATCAATGGCTTCAACAGCCAAGGGTGTCTTCCTTAACTGGGATGGGATAGTGTGTTTGGTGAGAAACTTTTGGTCGATAAAACTCTCAGCAGCGCCGGAGTCTATCAATGCCATAGTCTCTAAGGTTCCCTTCTCCCAAGTTAAAGAGACCGGTAATAGGAGTCTATGTTCTTTGTAGTTATGAGTAGAGGACAAAATCGAAACACCCAAGGTCTGTCCTCTAGAGAAACTTAGGTGCGAGCGTTTCCCGGACGGCTGGGACAGCTCAAACGTACATGACCTCTGGCTCCCACAGAAGAAGCAGACGTATTACGCATCTCCTCAGGTGGATTAATAGGACGTGATAGCAGCGCCTGTAGTGCTAGAGCCATCTGATCCATTATATGATCCATGGCGTCAAACCTAGGATCAGGAGAACCAAGCTGACAATTTGTACCTGCAGGATCCATGGCCCTGTCGTAATGTCAGGATCGGGTCAGGGATCCAACACGCAGAGTACAAAGAGTAGCAGATACGTATACCGGTCCTTAGAATGGCCGGACTTAACGTAAAACTACGTATAGAATGGTCAGAGACAAGCCGAGGTCGAGGGAACGAGAAGACAGGTAAGCGAGAGACAAGCCGGGTCAAGGATAACAGAAAGACAGGAGAGTAAATACCAAAGCCGGGTCAGAACCAAAAGACAAGAGAATAACAGAGCACTGTGTGACTAGGCAGACTAGAACCACGACAGGGCAATGAGTAAATGAGAGAGCCACTGTTAAGTATCCTGGTTAGGGAGAGAAGACACGCCTCCGGCGAGTCCTGATTCGTCTCCACAGATTTGAGTGACAGGGCGTTCCGGGTTGGCGTCATGACGTCTGCCTCCGGGCCTCCTGCTATAAAAGGAAGTGACTCCCTCGCGGCCGGCGTTTGCAAGACCGGGTGAACCGCGAGGAACCGAGGAGACATGCCGTCCGGACGGATAAACTTCTAAGTCTCTACCTCTCTCAGAGGTAGAGGCTTCAGGTACCCTGACACCCACTTACTTGGGAAAAAATTCCATCTGATGCTCTCTGCTGTAAAAGGCTAAATAGGGACCTGAGATGAGGCACCTGTAACAGGGAGGGGTGCAAAACCAAGGAGTTGGCTAGACTCACAAATATATAGATATATAATTTTTTTTAAATTATTTGTAAATTTTGTATTTATTATTTTTTTTCAATAATAATATATTTAGAATATATAGTTATTATATATATTATATATACGTGTGTAATTTTATTCTAACTGCATTTTTATATTAATATATGTATGTATTAATAAAAAATACACTTAGTATGATGTTATATATATAAGATATATATACATATTATATATAGAGATCACATATGTATATATATATCTCATATATATATATATATATATATATATATATATATATATATATATATATATATATATTTTTTTAATTTATTAACATATTTTTATTTTATTTTAACAGAAGCAGGGAGACTGCCTGTCAGTTCAGGCAGTCCCCCTGCAGGCAGCATTATGGACGCCTATAGCGGCCATGTGACTGCTCTTTCAGAGCGATCACATGGCCCGCGGGGGCCTAATTTGTCGAGGGGGGACTGCCCGGGCTGTCAGGCAGTCCACCCAGACCGGGAGGAACACAGATCGTCGGCGTCTGACGTCCTTAAGGACCATTTTTGACGGATGTACCTAGTACGTCCGTGGTCCTTAAGTGGTTAAAACATTTATCCAGAGCCTCTTCAGTTTGTAATTCGTGCTCCATCAAATCAGGCTGTCCAGGCAGTGTTCCTTGAAGTTTTGCTGGCGCAGGAACCCCCAGCTGTGACAAAAGATAAAAACAAACACACAAAAAAAACAGTAAACTATCAAGTCCTCACCATCCCACCAACAGGGGAGTGAGGGCGGGAAAACGCAACACAAGTATCTATTGGCTGTGGTCTGGTAAGTTTTCCCAGGATTCCCAGTACCTAGTTCTAGACCCAACAGTTTAACCAATTTGGTTACCATGCCAACCACTGAAGGCACCAGTAGTGCTCCCCCCTCCTTAGCCACTCAGGGGGTTAGACTTTTTAGTGCAATGGTTCAATCAAAGTGCAAGCACGGTGTACTTAGTATTTTGTTGGTCTTGGTCATGATTCAAAGGGAGACACAAGCAAAATTATTAATACATGTATCCATTTTATTATTAGTAGTAATAGATGCTTGCATTATTGCTTTTTCTTTTTACTAGTGTTAATAATGTATTACAACAAATCCATGCAAGTGGGGCCCACCCAGATGTTGTGTGTCTGGTACAACTCTATTTGCTGTTTTAAATTTAATTTTCCTATAAAATATAGCTCCATTGTGCTTTATACACCATAAACAGTGCTACACAGTGGCTGTGCAGTTGTTTCTCAGGACAATTTATTGATGTTCCAGCTGTTCTGGCAGGGTAACCTGGCAGCCATGGCTTCTTACTGCAAAAACACATGTGATCCTGGGACACTGAATTTTGTGAAATGTTATCCTTATGGGAATTAACTCCCTTTCCTTGATCATGTGCCACCCTCCCCCGGCCCAGGAATCCTTGCTGAAGAAACCGATGGCAAGCAGACATGGCTGCAGCTGTGTAACTTTGCCAACACAGCGTTAAAATCAATAAATTGCATTAAGAACACCCTAGAGAGTCTTTGTATCTTTTATTAATACTTCCTTCTTAAATGTAATTGACCTTATCTAATTTTTTTTTTTGGGGGGGGGGGGGGGGAGTAATCCACTTTTACACTGTAATAAAAGTGTTGTGGTCTTTTCTCAAGGCTGTGAGAGAGCAGGCTTGCCTGTGTCAGGATTCTTGTGTATGTAAGCACAATACAGGGAATTATAACAGAATTCAGAGCTTTATAGCTGGGCTTCAGCTGTTAATTGGGGAATGGAGGGGGGAGGAGGGGGGGTGAAGGAAACCAGCTAGTGTTTATGTCTTTTAAAATTATAATTTATCAAGAGCAAATTTGATGACCTTCTTAGAGTGTATATGTGTATATACATATATATATTATTTCTCAGATGACATATTTTTTTCCAAAACGGTATAAGGCTTTTATCTGCATTTAGAATAAGTAGTGTATGCAAGATTACATATGGACACAAAACAAATCATGTTGCAATAGGGCATACGTGTAGACATGCAGGGGCATCAGACATTTTTATTGAGTCCATGAAATGTACCTTCTGTTAAATGTGTATTTGAATGGTAATGACACACTGTTAGCTGTACATTAGTTTAGGAGCAATAGCTGGCTAGTTACATTCTTATGACTATTTTGTTAGACTGAATGTGTTGCAGAATAGCAAATTGACAACAAAATGTTGGGCTGCGCTTTTATCATTGTTTATAGGGACACTAGAGTCTAGAGCAAACCTATGCACCAGGGCTAGTCCACAAGAAAAATGGTAGTCTTTGTTGTGGACTATACCTCCCATAATGCTCTTACAGCCATAATGGTGACAGAGTATCAGAGTGATGTTGTCCACAATATCTGGTGTCAAATGTTGCCTACCCCTGGTCTAGACCTTAAAGCACTTTAGCTTGATGAAATGCTTTATGTGATGCGTGAAGAGCATGTCCTGTTTTCTAATTTGACAAAAAGTGCATATTTTTATAGAAATTAGCACTTTTATATTTTTGCTGTACCCCCTGACTATCAAGCGGACAACAGGTCCTGTTACTTCCTGGTTGTTTTACTCAGTGGAGCTAATCTCAAGAGGCAACAGAGGCCCAGAGCACCTGCCCTGCAAAGACTTCTCATTGGGCTGTTTTATGAAGCCTGTGATTGGACAGTCACAGAAAGTCTGGGCTGGGTAAGAAGGGGCTTGCACCTGTTTACCCCATGATATGTGTCTCTCCACCTATCAACCCCATGATCTGTGTCTCTCCACCTGTTAACCCCCACCTGTGTATCTCCTTTTATCCTACCACTTCTCTTCCCCCATCCCTTACTTACCTGACCTGGCAGCTGAAGGTACGGTAGTCTTTGCTGCTCCCTCACAGATTAATTTAGTAGAGTGAAGCAAGGGAATGATATAACTTCCTATCGCTACCTCTCTACACACACAGTGATGCCTATTGGCTGGTGCCGATATTGCGTCTAATCTTAGTCAAAGAAAAATACCAGCACTTGTATTGCCGGTATTTGTGCAATACCCACTGGTTAGGCAACCTCAAATACCGCCTGTGCTAGTTAAATACCGGCTAGGTGAAAAATCTACCCTCAACAATGGCCCTGGCTGTAGTGTCATTCCTTCCATATTCAATATGTGAATTAAAACTGGGAAAAGTAGAATAAAGAGCAGTAGCAGATGTTTGGCATCATGTCTTTATAAGCACGGAAAAAAAAACCTCTGCTATTACTCTATACCATATACTTTCCATTTCTACTAATTCCTCTATTTGTGGTATTTCCATGGCTCATTGTAGCCTGGCTTGTATACAGAGAGGAGGTTGCAGCAGCCTGTGACATCTGCTACACCCTTGTCTTCTAGTGAATCTGGTACATTATGCTGAAGTGAGAAAAGAAAACGAATAATTAATTTCCTTGCTGCATTCCCAGGCATTTATTCAATTAAACGTTGAATTGTCTCTAATAATGTTGTAGTGTTTGGTTTTTCTTCTATCTGCAACAGTTCTTATGTTTTCTCATATGCGTCCAAAAAATTACTGAGCTGTATTTATTGACTCTTTTGCTATCATATGTTTTTTTGTTATTTTTTGTGAGTTCACATGAGCCCATAGCCTTTTTTTTCCCCTTATTATTTTGCAGTTTTTTTAAAATTGTTATTTGGAGACTTAAAATAGGGAACATAGAGAATAAGGAGAGGATGACCCTAAGGGAGTATATAATAAAGGAACACAACTGTAGGAAAGCATAATATGGTAATATAATAAGGGTTTTATAGCTGTAGAAGTCTGTTATGTTCATATACAGTAAATGCTACATTAATGAGCCATGAAGAAATGAAAACACACACAGGGTATTCACTAAAATCTGATTTGTAGCATATTGAAAACAAAATTGCACAATTAAGGCTAAAATATACAAGTTGCAACTATACTGAGGTTGAAATATTTCTTCAAATCAGCTATGTTTTGGCTTAAATTTACAATTCACATTTTGATTTGCTTTAGTTCATATATATATATATATATATATATATATATATATATATATATATATATATATATATATATACATACACACACACACACACACACACACACACACACCGATTTTAAAAATAAAAATGCAGTGCCCCTCCAGAGATTGGGCTCTAGATCTCCCTCTCTGATTCCATGTTGGTGGAAATCTGGGTGAGCTTCCACACTTTTACCCCTGGATTTGACCCCTGTTGCTGAGTCTATATCATAATGCTGATTGCCAGTGCTAATGTTCAGGGCCGGTGCTAGGATTTTTAGTTACACAGGCGAAGATGCATTTTGGCGCCCCCAACCCTCATTAAAAAAAAAAAAAAAATGCACCTTCACCTGTGTGTCTTTCCTCCCAAGCCACAGGCACACAGGCATCATTTTTCAGTCACACAGTCAAAGTCATACAGGTACACTGTCATACAAAGACAGAAATAATCATACAGAGACATACAGACACATACAGTCAGAGACATACAAGCAGAGATATACATGCATACAGAGACATGCAGGCATATAAAGACATACATGCATACAGAGGCATACCGTCATACAGACACATACATACAGACAGGCATACAGAAACATACATACAAAGACATTCAGGCACATACATACAGACATACAGGCATAAAGAAACATACATACAGAGACATACAGGCATGCAGACACATACATACATACAGAGGCATACCGTCATACAGACACATACAGAGGCATACCGTCATACAGACACATACATATATAAAGACATACAGGCATACAGAGACACACACATACGTACATACAGTTACATACATGCATACAGAGACATATATACAGACATTCAGAGACAAACATACATCCAGTTACATACATGCATACAGAGACATACAGAAACATACGTACAAGACATACAGACACATACATACATACAGAGGCATACCGTCATACAGATACATACATACAGACAGGCTTACAGAAAAATACATACTCACACACACAAACTCACAGACACATACTCGAACACACACACACACTGACAGACACACACACACTGACAGACACAGACACACACACACACACACAAACTCACAGACACATACTCGAACACACACACACTGACAGACACACACACACACATACACACACAGTAATTAATTATCTAAATTAAATGTAAATTTCCCACCCAGCCTCCCTACCTGGAGTGCTGGCGTGGGTCTTTCATTGGTGGTCCAGTGGGGCTGCTGGGAGGCGTGCGGCTGCAGTTGATTAGGAGGCGGCGAGGGAGCTCTCTGATCTCTCTGACCGGCTCCCTCGCAGGCTGTTTTCTGATGCCGCGGGAGCCGGAATATGACGTCATATTCCGGCTCCCGCGGCATCAGCAAAAGGCGCGCGAGGGAGCCGGTCAGAGAGCTCCCTCGCCGCCTCCTCCTAATCAACTCAAGCCGCACGCCTCCCAGCAGCTCCGGGGATCCAGGAGGTGACCAGGCAGGAGGGAGCACTTCCCTCCTGCCGGTCACTGGAATTTTGCGCCCCCAGAGCCGGTGCGCCCTAAGGCAGCCGCCTGTGCCGCCTTATGGACGCGCCGGCCCTGCTAATGTTAATGATGGAAGAGGGAGGAGAAGTGAGTAAGGTGCTGCTCAGTAACTTGTAACGTGTAACCCCTTGTTGGAGTCATAGCTTAAAACTGGGCTACTCTTCTTGAAAATGTCTGGGCTTGTTTCAAATAAAGACAAAATAAAAAAAAAACCATCAACAACATAATTAATGTATGTTAGATGTTGTAGGAAAAACCTCTTGTGATTTGTCATTGGTGATGAGAGTTTCTGTGTGTGAGGTGAACACTGTCTGTAGAACTTGGCAAACTGAGAGCAATGCAATGTTTTTTTTTTTCATTATTCTGCTCACCTTTTTACCCATGTAATTTTGAAAAGTAGGACAGAGTAAACTCATTACAAGTTCAGACCCATAACTATGAGTTGTATAGGTTTTCTTACAAAAAGGAGACATAAAAAAGTATTCTCTTTAAGAAAGAATTTACCAAATCTAACATTTTTATGACAAAAAAACAAAACATTTTCTGGTTTATTGTATATCCCCAAATAGAAAGGATAAATTATTATTTCCAGTCATGGGATATTAAAGGCTAAAAAGTTACAAACTGTGTATATTGCTGCCTCAAGATTCGTGTGTAGTGATTTATGGAGGTAATAAACATTTTTGAATCTTTTCTATCTGTCTACCTGTCTATCTATCTGTTTCTGAGTCAAATGAGTTAGGAAGTGAGTTTAATTCATTGACAAAAGTTGCTCAGTTACAGCAATGAGTAGCAATTGATTAAAGGGACACATGTTAGTCACCAGAACAACTACAGCTTAATGTAGTTGTTCTGGTCAGTATAGTCTATCCATGCAGCTTTTTTGCTGTAAACAATGCCTTTACAGTGAAAAGGCAGTGTTTACATTGCTTCCCATGGACACCTTCAGAGGCCATTCCTCAGATGGGAAAGCATTGGATTAGCTGAGATCATTGTGTAATGATATTGATGTTACAAAGTTTTGGAGTCCAGTAGCCAGATCAGCAATGTTTTCTGCCAGAGGTAGCCACTCGTTACCCAGGTGGTTGAGCCCCTGAGCCTTGAGTGGCCTTCTGGTCTTAAGCAGAGATGGGAGACTGGAACAGAGAGATGATAATTGTAGTGAGGCAAGCCGAGGTCAGTGGGAAGGAGAAGCAGCAAAGTCAAAACGGTCCAAAATCAGCAACAGGTAGGAGAAACAGGAACAAGCTTGATTAGAGAGTACAGGAACCACAATAATCTGGCAAAGGTACAGAGACAAGAAGTGGCTTTTATAGGCCAAGAACCAGACACATGACCAGACACAGCTGAAGAGACTTGTCACTGATACCAATGCTTACAGAGTCAAGGTTACCAGATCTCAGGTACATTTGCAAAAGGCAGGGTGGTAAGGAAGAGGTTTAGCAGCATGTAAACCAGGGTTCGAAACCCAGCAGAGTCAGTTCCTCACATTACTCCCACCTCTACAGGCGCAGCCTCTGGATGCCCTATTTCCTGGTTTAGCAGGGTACTGTGCATGGAAAGACTGAAGAAGATCAGGAGCATGAATATTGTCCACTGGTTCCCATGATCTATCCTCTTCACCATAGCCTTTCCAAAGAACCAAATATTGAAGCTTGTTGCGGAATATCCTGGAGTCAATAATTTTTTCCACCTCGTATTCATCTTCCCCATCCACGAGGACTGGTGGTGGGGCAGGCAGGGCTCGACCAGGGAAAGTATTTTCCTGAAAAGGTTTAAGCAGTGCAACGTGAAACACTGGATGTATTTTCATGGAATCTGGAAGTTGCAGACGGAAGGTGACAGCATTGATCTGAGCGATGATCTCAAAAGGTCCCATGAACTTTTGACCCAATTTATGAGAAGGAATCCTAAGTTTAAGATTCTTTGTTGACAGCCAAACCTTGTCACCAACATGATAAACTGGGGCCTCCTTTCTATGCCTATCAGCAGCTCTTTTGTAACATTCCTGAGCCTCCGAAAGAGTCTTCTTCAACAGTTCTTGGGAATCTCGTAAGGCGGTTAGCCGGTCAGTGACTGCAGGAATGGAAGTAGTAATTGGGAGACTCACTAGAAAGGTTGGATGGTAACCATAATTAGCAAAAAATGGGCTCAGAGAAGTGGAGCAGTGTTGGGCATTGTTATAGGCAAATTCTGCCGTGGGTAGAAAATCCAGCCAGTCATCCTGCAGGTAACTAATATAGCACCGCAAATATTGTTCTAACGTCTGGTTGGTTCGCTCAGTCTGTCCATTACTTTGTGGATGAAAAGCTGACGACAGATTTACATTAATACCTAGAATAGAACAAAAATATTTCCAAAAATGAGATGTAAACTGCACTCCCCTGTCAGAAATTACTTCATCAGGCACTCCATGCAAGCGAAATATTTCCCGAATAACTAGGTCAGCAGTCTGTTTAGCTGAAGGGAGACCACGAGCTGGTATGAAATGACTCATCTTAGTTAACCGTCCACAACAACAAGAATGGTAGTGTGTTCCTTAGAGGGAGGTAGTTCCACAATAAAGTCCATGGAAATAGATCCCCAGGGACGATGAGGAATAGGAAGAGGGTGAAGCATGCCAACAGGGGATGAGCGAGGAGTCTTATGTCTGGCACATACATCACAAGAGGACACATACTTCTTAACATCCTCAGAATATTTAGGCCACCAAAAGGATCGGGTAAGTAGTTCTTGTGTCTTTCGGATTCCTGGATGACCTGCTGGTTTTGAGTCATGGTAGAGACGTAAAACGTCCAGTCGCACTGATTCTGGAACAAACAGACGTTGTTGAAAAATCCAAAACCCATTAAGCATGGTCATATGAAGATCACGAGGAGGATCACGAAAAACTGGATCATCAGCGTAGCCCTTTTTAATTCGAGACATTAGATCAGAAGGAAAGGTAACTCCTAAAAATCTACTCTCAGTCAAGATGGTGGCTTTGGTTACTGTAGTATGGAGGGGGTCAGCTATCCTAGACAAGGCATCTGCCTTGCTATTTCTGGAACCAGGGCGGTATGAAATCAAAAAATTAAACCTTGAGAAAAATAGGGACCAGCGTGCTTGTCTGGCTGACAGTCTCTTAGCTGATTGAATACATTCCAGATTTTTGTGATCTATGAGGTGTCAGGATCGGGACAGGGATCCAACACGCAGAGTACAAACAGTAGCCAGATACGTATACCGGACCTTAGAATGGCCGGACTAACGTAAGTAGTACAGTATAGAATGGTCAAAGACAAGCCGAGGTCGAGGGTAACAGAAGACAGGTAAGCGAGAGACAAGCCGAATCAAGGGTAACAGAGATAAGCAGAGTAAGGTAAACAAGCCGGGTCAAAACCAAAAGGGATAATAGAATACACAAGCACTGAGTGACTAGAACAAGCTAGAACCACGACAGGGCAATGAGCTAATGAAAGAAGCTCTGTTAAATACCCTGTTCAGAGCAGTAACCACGCCTCCGAGGCTTCCTGATTGGTCCTGCAGCAATTGAGTGACAGGTCGTTCCGGAGGAGTGTCCTGATGACAACTTCCTGCCTAGATGCTGTAAAAGGCAGTCACTCCCTCGCGGCCGGCCTTGCATGACCGGATAGACCGTGGGGAAGGGAGCCATCAGGCCGTCTGGATGGAGGAACAGCTAAGTCTCTACCTCTTTCGGAGGTAGAGACCACAGGTACCCTGACATGAGGACAGTAATTGGATGGGTGGCTCCCTCCAAGAGATGTCTCCATTCGGCAAAGGCAGCTTTTATAGCCAAAAGTTCTTTATTCCCTATGTCATAATTTCTTTCTGCTGGTAACATCTGGCGGGAATAGAAGGCACATGGATGTAACAACATCTTAGGTCCAGTCCTTTGAGACAGTATAGCCACAACAGCTGAATCAGAAGCATCTACCTCTACAGTAAATGGCAATTCTGGCTGAGGATGTACCAGGATAGGGGCAGATGTAAACAGAGTCTTTAATCTGGAAAATGCAGTGTCAGCCTTATTGGACCACTGAAAAGAAGTCCCTTTACGTGTAAGTTCAGTGATCGGTGTAATAACGGCAGAGAAATTCTTAATGAAACGCCTGTAAAAATTGGCAAACCCCACCAATCTCTGAATATCTTTTTCATTCTTGGGGATGGGCCAGTCCAGCACAGCTTTAATTTTACTTGCATCCATACTTAAACCTTTAGGAGTTATTACATATCCCAGGAATTGAATTTCTGTTTGTTCAAACTCACATTTTTCCAGTTTAATGTATAGGTGGTGGGTACGAAGGCGCTCAAGAACAATGCAGACCTGTTTTCTGTGATTTTCAAGATTATCAGAAAATATCAGGATATCATCCAAATATACCACAACAAACTGATCCAGGAGATCCCGTAGTACATCATTGATTAGATGCTGAAAAGTTGCAGGGGCATTACAAAGCCCAAATGGCATTACTAGATATTCGTAATGTCCGTACCTGGTTCTGAAAGCTGTTTTCCATTCATCATTTGGTCTTATGCGAACCAGATTATATGCCCCCCGTAGATCAAGCTTCGTAAATATTTTAGCTGAACGAAGTCTCTCCAGAAGTTCAGGAATGAGAGGCAAGGAATAGCGTTTTTTAACAGTGATTTTATTAATGTCCCGGTAATCGACACATGGCCGTAGACTGCCATCTTTTTTTTCTACAAAGAATATAGGAGCTCCTGCTGGAGAAGTAGATGGTCGAATAAAGCCTTTGGCAAGATTTTCTTGTATGTATTCACGAAGTGCTTTCAATTCAGGCTCAGAAAGGGAGTATATACGGCCAAATGGGATAGCAGCTCCAGGTAGCAGCTCTATGGGGCAATCATAAGGCCTGTGAGGTGGAAGCTGATCAGCATTCTTCTTATCACAGACATCTGCAAAATCCCGATATTGTAGAGGAAGTTTAGTTAAGTTTGTATCAACCATTTCATTAATTGTTGTGGCAACAGTTGTTGCCTTAGAGGGTTGACAATTTATTAAGCAGTGTTCTGAAGGAAAGGACAAAGTTCTAGTCTTCCAATCAATCTGTGGGTTATGCAGAGCAAGCCAGGGTATACCCCAAATCACTGGAAACTGTGTTGAGGAAATTAGGTGGAAAGATATAGACTCATGGTGATTCACTTCCAGCATCAATTTTAAGGGCACAGTCTCATGTGTAACCGGGCCTGACGTGAGTGGAGAACCGTCTACTGTTTCCATAAACACAGGTGAAGATTTAGGGATAGACTGAATTTTATTTCCTGCTGCAAATTTGATATCCATAAAGTTTCCGCCTGCTCCAGAATCTATCATAGCTGTAGTTGAAATTTTATTATCACCACCAAATGAGGATGTTGAGTCATCATACCCTCTTCACCCTGAGCCAGAGAAAACAAGGGTTGTGTGACAGAATCCAGTTGGTCTGAAATCTGGGATTGGTGTTGAATCTGTGCACCCTCAGAAGTCATAGCTATTGTTCTTTTAGACTTGCTAGGGCAATTGATGGCATAATGCCCTGCACTACCACAATACAGGCATAAATTGTGAGTGCGTCGCCACTGTTTTTCTTCATTGGATAATGACCCTCTTATTAGATCTACCTGCATAGCCTCAGGTTCAGATTCTGTAGGTGTTTGTGGGGTCGGAGTAGAAATTCTTGAATTGAAAGTAGGAGTAGCACTTGGTTTAAAAGAGCCCTGTCTTTCCAATCTTCTTTCTGAAAGTCTCCGATCAATACGGATAGCCAACCGCACAAATGCATCAAACTCAACAGGAAGATCAACACAAGCTAACTCATCTTTTATAGCTTCTGAGAGACCCCTTCTGAAGTGGAACCTCTGGGCTGATTGGTTCCAAGTAGTATCAGCAACCCACTGTCTGAATTCAGCAGCATATTCAGCCACAGAGCGCCTCCCTTGATGTAAATGAAGGAGAGTGGCTTCTGCTGTGGCACAGCGATTGGGGTCATCAAAAACTAGGCACATGGCCTCAAGAAAGTCTTTTAAATTTCCCAAGACTGGACTGTCCTGTTCCAGAAAAGGGGAGCCCCAAGCCAGGGCTTCATCTTTGAATAGGGAGAAAATAAATCCCACCTTCTCTCTTTCAGATGGAAAACGGTTAGGTAACATCATGAAATGCAAACGGCATTGATTTAGGAAACCCCTAAATTTTTTGCGGTCTCCTCCAAATTTTTCTGGTAGAGGCAAGCGGGCATCTTGTGCAGGTGTAACAGTAGTAGCAGCAGCAGCCGCAACATCATGTGCCCTGTAGCTGGTAAGCTCACCATGCATTGATCGAACTTCATTTTGCAGTTCAGCTACCTGATCCTGCAGCACTTGAATGGTCTGTGCATTAAAAGCAACCTGCTGGGCCAATGCAGAATCTGATCCGACGGCCTCCATGAATGGGCCAGATTATTCTGTAATGATATTGATGTTACAAAGTTTTGGAGTCCAGTAGCCAGATCAGCAATGTTTTCTGCCAGAGGTAGCCACTCGTTACCCAGGTGGTTGAGCCCCTGAGCCTTGAGTGGCCTTCTGGTCTTAAGCAGAGATGGGAGACTGGAACAGAGAGATGATAATCGTAGTGAGGCAAGCCAAGGTCAGTGGGAAGGAGAAGCAGCAAAGTCAAAACGGTCCAAAATCAGCAACAGGTAGGAGAAACAGGAACAAGCTTGATTAGAGAGTACAGGAACCACAATAATCTGGCAAAGGTACAGAGACAGGAAGTGGCTTTTATAGGCCAAGAACCAGACACATGACCAGACACAGCTGAAGAGACTTGTCACTGATACCAATGCTTATAGAGTCAAGGTTACCAGATCTCAGGTACATTGTCAAAAGGCAGGGTGGTGTAGTGGTAAAGAAGAGGTTTAGCAGCATGTAAACCAGGGTTCGAAACCCAGCAGAGTCAGTTCCTCACACATTGCTTCTGATGATATCAGTCAAGGATGCGGATCAGGGACAGGTCAACACCGGCGGACCCATGTGGCGCTGTTATTAAGGTGAGTCAACTACATATTAAGAGGGCAAGATACCTAAATGATGGTTTTAACACTATAGGGTCAGGAATACACGTTTGTATTCCTGACCCTTTAGTGTTCCTTTAAGATTATTGGTATCTTGAGAATTTTTAGCTACAGTATTGCCTTAGCACATATGTATGTATCAGGTGCCAGTTACCATTTGTAGGAATCAGCTGTTATAGGATTTATTTGTTTACGTGTAATTTGTGATATTGAGATATACAGAGTACAGATTGCTAGCTTTTCCAGATATACGGTAGTCCAAATGTCTGTAATAATTTTTTTACATAAGATATCTTAGCAAATTGTGTATGAGTGTGATTATTTCCCTAGTGATAGCAGCCTGCTTGATTCATTACATGCATGCCTTACCTGTGGTACAGTAAACAGATATGAAGGTAAGATGTCTGTAGACTCCCACTTTTATTTTCACAGTTTGTCCGAAGAGGACCAAAAGTGTATTAAAACAATGCCTCTGTGCTCTTTGTAATGTTTGGGAGCATGACATGTTATTTAAAGAGAACCTGGTTAGTCTCACCTCACCCCTCTGATCCATCGCCACTATATCCTAACACAAGTGAGTGTTAAAACACCCACCTGCGGTCCACACTCTCTCCTCCCGCAGTCTTTATTGATTTGCCCTGCTTGTGGCTCTGAACAAAATTATGTCAGCCACGCCATTCCTATACTCAGGAGAAGCAACCTATAGACATCATAATGTAGTGCAGCAAAGTAATTTTTTTTGGATCATAACGACAGAAATAAAATATAATGTTTCTACGCCTTCTGGCCTTAATCATATATACTTCCCTATACACCCTATTCAGTGCTGACTGCATCGGCGAGGAAGTTGCCATGGCAACCACATCGCATGTGCTGTGATTAATATGTGTGGAGAGCAAAAGGTTGCAAGTGGGAGGTAATTTTTAGATTCCCTTGTTAGTCAATGTTTCAGCACAAAGTCTAAGCTGATGAAGTGATTGACAGATGGGAGAAAAATGTATTTTAATAATTTTTTTATCCCAATCTCCCATTCTATACATTTGCTAACAAATCTGCTAGCACAAAAGATATAATATAACAGAGAAGAGCAGCTCTGGGAGACTATCCCAGCACTGGATTTTAGGTAAGTTATAGCTTAGTTTAAAATTGTATTTTATGGTTAAAGGGCATAAAAAAATAATGTTCAATGGGGCATTAAGAATTAAAAAAAAAGGATATATAAAAAAGGGATGGAGTAACCCTTTAGACGAAATTAGTGTAAATATAAAACAATTTTAGAACACAAAGTGTAAAAGTTTATTATTTTGTCTCTCGTTCTTCCATTACCTTAATTTACTTCTTTATACTTTAGCTCCACTTAATGTTAGCAAACGGTATTGTGAAAAAATAGGAAAACGTTTAGCACTTTAGTGAGACCATGACATTTTGTACATAGAGCAAAAATAAATCTCTAAAAGACTTTGAATGGAAAAAAATGAAAAAGTTAATCTGAGGATAACAATGCCTGGTTCTCAGTTCAATTTATAACTGTAAAACAAAGTACATGTTGAAGCTTGTTAAAACCAATGCACCACTTTATCCCCACCGTTAAAAGCCCGTTAAATACTTTAATAAATGTACACAGTTTTTGACGTTATAAAAAAAAAATATATATATATATTTTTTCTTGTAAGATAATGAATACCTTTTATTTTATTTTGCTTTTCTAGTTCACCAAATAGGAAAGCTCAAAATTTACCCCAAATCTTTTTTACATTTATTTGACTTATTTAATTATTTTTTACTGTTTGAAAAAAACAATTAACTGAGATTTTGATTGTCTGAAGTATGGTGTGGGATGCATGAATGACTTCATAAACTTAATAAAGCTGACATATTACCAGTGGTGTTTGGTGACATTTGAATATGATGGGGCATTAGACTTTATTCCCAGAATAATTTCTGTCCACTTAACTGCTCTTATTCAACCATGACCCGTGTCAAGTTTACCTCTGTATGCCTATAGATACATCTATTTCAGGAGCAACAAGCACTTTTGAGAGATCAGACTTCACCCCCGATGTTTTACTCATAGACAGACATAGAAGACACATCAATACTTGAACATTTCTTTTAAGGCAGGAGCTGATGACCCAAAACAAACAGTGGTGATATTCCAAATCATGGCCTCAAATCAATATTTTTGGATAAACGTTTAAAATGATTTAATATTTTGATATTTTTTTAATAAATATATTGAAAAAAACATTATAAAAGTTTATCCAAGCATACTAAATTATTTGAAAAGCATATCCAAAAACATTTAAAAAAAAAAAAAAAAAAGCCATGGTGGATCTGTTTAAACATGCCTAAGGTGTCTTTTTCTAGTAAATGGGGCATTTTTGAACAGAGGGATGACACAGCATATTTTCCCAACATACATTTATCATTAGTCCTACCAAACAATTAGGTTTTTTTAATCGGGACAAAACTGAGGGAGGCACAATCTCACCTGCAACTAAGGACCAGCATCCACAACTTATTACATAAATATACACAGCTAATTCACATGCATAGAGGTACGTCTTGGTAGTAGATACCGATCTAGGACTTCTGCTGATATATTGAGTGTCCTCTGCTAAAATTAGAGCTATCACCTGCTCCTTTTTTAACAATGCATTTGAACTCTCTAGCATGATGGAAGCACAACACGTTTGTCATCATGCTGTTGATGGATTTAAAAAAAAAACGTTTGTAATCATGGACTAGCACAGGCAAACTGTAGGAACAAATTGTCTTCCATGATTAGGCCTCTACACAGAGAATATCTATATAGATCTTGTTATTACTAAAGCAAAGATGGTTATTATTTATCAATTTTTTTAATAGTAATTTTAATTGAAAAGTTGACAGTAACTTTCTTTGGGTGCACGCTCTAATGTAATTTTCATCTATGTTTCACATTCCATAATAACATGGAGTATGAAAGGCATTGGATATCAGGGTGCTGGGTGGCATTCAAAGATCCTTACCTATGCTAAAAGAATACTATTGCCTGGTCCCCTGTTGGAAGTCCAGTTTTGAGGGCCACGGAAATCAACTATTAGGGAAAGTTAAGCTGCTGCTTTTAAACAAAGGACCTTCACAGGCAAAAGGAATACATGTCGCCTCAGAGGTGATATGATAACATTATACAACTTTTTGTGTGGAAATCTATTTACAAACAGGACTTTACAGTTAGGAAACAAGGTCATGCGTTTAGACTGAAAGAAAGAAGATTTAGTCTAAGGCAAAGGGTAGGGTTTTTTTTTTACCATAAGAACAATAAGGATGTGGAATTCTCTTCTTGAAGAAGTGGTTTTATCAGAGTCCATACAGATGTTTAAACAACAACTAGAAGCATACTTGTAAAAAACAGAATAATCAATTATATCAATTTTTAACTGTAGGGTAATAGCTTCTTGATCCAAGGGTAATTCCTGCCAAGGGTAATACTGCCATTCTGGGGTCAAGAGGGATTTTTTTTCCTAGTTTGTTGCAAACTTGTTTTTTTGCCTTCTTTTGGATCAACAGCAAAAACATCTCTGTTAAAGGGACACTATAGTCACCTGAACAACTTCAGCTTAATGAAGCAGTTTTGGTGTATAGAACATGCCCCTGCAGCCTCACTGCTCAATCCTCTGCCATTTAGGAGTTAAATCCCTTTGTTTATGAACCCTCCCTGCATGTGACTTGCACAGCCTTCCAGAAACACTTCCTGTATAGAGAGCCCTATTTAGGCTTTCTTTATTGCAAGTTCTGTTTAATTAAGATTTTCTTATCCCCTGCTATGTTAATAGCTTGCTAGACCCTACAAGAGCCTCCTGTATGTGATTAAAGTTCAATTTAGAGATTGAGATACAATTATTTAAGGTAAATTACATCTGTTTGAAAGTGAAACCAGTTTTTTTTTCATGCAGGCTCTGTCAATCATAGCCAGGGGAGGTGTGGCTAGGGCTGCATAAACAGAAACAAAGTGATTTAACTCCTAAATGACAGTGAATTGAGCAGTGAAATTGCAGGGGAATGATCTATACACTAAAACTGCTTTATTTAGCTGAAGTAATTTAGGTGACTATAGTGTTCCTTTAAGCCTATGTTACTATGTAACTAGCCACGGATGAAGACAAATACAAAAAGATAAGTCCTGCGCTCACTCCCATCACTCCTAGGCGGTAGCAATGACCACAGTACACATAAGCCCCAATACAAAGTTAAAAACCAAAGGAAAAAAAAACAGTAACCTGCGCTCTCTCCTTAATCCCTATGTATATTTAGGCAAATGGAGGTCATTTAGTTACTCCAATGGCCATTGGAGGGAATGCCCGCCTGCCAACGTCAAGGCAGAACCCCCCTAAGCGGGTCCTACACTGACCCTTCACCTTGCTTCCTTGAGCTTCTGGCAAAGATATCTCCACTGAGACAGAGAGGGGTATATTTTATATACACCCCTATACTTATTAACCCTTAATAGGGAACACATGGGATGGGTGGCTGCATTGTAACAAAGCTGTGTGTAGCCATGGATGAATGTCCAAAAGAAAAATGGTTAGCATGTGAATGGAAATTTTTTATCCCTGAAGATTTTTATGCATAATGCATTTTATAATATTTCCCATAAAACTGGGTAAGGATCCACTGCTATTATGATACTTCATCAATATAGGGAGTGACCAAGTTCACATACTTTTCAAATAATATAAATGATTTTAAGAATCCTTACAGAATCACAAATATATAGTTTGTAGGGGATCTGACTTTTTTCCCATATATTTTGTATTACTTTAAAGTTGGAAACAAAGTAATATACAATTTGACATTCTGCATTTTTTCAAATAACTGCTAGCAGGTTTCAATTGAAAGCACATTATGTATTGCATCAGTCATCCATATTGCATGTATAATTTAGAAAAGCTACACTGCCACAAAAGTCAGACAAAAGCCTGTCAAACTTGGTGAAATATTACATACGCAGTGTTGTGCTTTTAGAAAATGAAAAGACAAAAGATGAAAGGTTTCTGTAGTTTATTTTCAGAGATAAAATAACAATCTACAAAACACCAGGTTCTGCTTTTAAATGAGAACACACACAACTTTCATGTGGTACTAAATGTTGGGATGAACTAAAGTCAGATGTATATACGTAACTAAAAGTATCAAAGACCTGCAATTACCGAGGGAAGGACAGCAATCTACACATTGAACACAATGAAATATAAGTGTCTAGTTGCAGAGCATGGCCTTTGCTTAACCCCTTAAGGACCGCTGACGGTTCAGGACCGTCAGCGGTAAAATGTGCGTTTGGACCGCTGACGGTCCTGAACCGTCATAACGGTCAGGGGCTACTTACCTGATCGCCGTCGGTCCCACGGCGGCGATCAGTGCTCCTCCCGGTCCAGGGGGACTGCCTGTCTGCCCGGGCAGTCCCCCCATGGCAGATCAGGACCCCACGGCCATGTGATCACTCGATCACATGACCGCAATAGGGGTCCATGTGTCTGCCTGCAGGGGGACTGTCTGTGCTGACAGGCAGTCTCCCTGCAAGTGAAAAATCCAAAATAAAGTGTAAAAAAAAAAACAATCAGTGTAAAAAAAAAATAATATGTGTATATATATATGCTATATATACATGTATTATATCTATATATACCTATATATAATATATGTATATATATCATATATATAATGTCATACTAAGTGTATTTTTATATTTATATATACGTATATTAATATAAAAATACACTTATATTTAAATTACACACGAATATATACAATATATATAATAACTATATATATGGTATATATATATATTATTATAAAATACAAATAATATGTTAATAAAAATAAATAACAAAAAATAAAAATAATTTTTAATAATTAAAAAAAAATTATATATATATATGCAATTTTATTCTAACAGTATTTTGATATTGATATATATATATTTATATCAAAATACACTTAGAATGTAATGATATATATATCTATGTATAAATAAATAAATAAAAATAATACGAAATATACATATGTCCACATACATAATTACATAAATAATTTCATAAATATACACGTAGACGTCAAATATATAAATATGTATATATATTAAAATTCTACGTGCATATTTATGTAATATTTTTACCTAATTAAGTAATTTTAATGATTGCAATTTGAGGGACCTGCCTGCCAACCCAGGCCAAAAGTCCAGATAATTTAATTTGCTAGCACTGTGTTTAACCCTGTAACTTTCTATGACACCCTAAATCCTGTACATGGGGGTACTGTTTTACTCGGGAGACTTCGCTGAACACAAATATTAGTGTTTCAAAACAGTAAAACATATCACAGCGATGATATTGTCAGTGAAAGTGAAGTTTTTTGCATTTTTCACACACAAACAGCTCTTTCACTGAGGATATTATTGCTGTGATATATTTTACTGTTCTGATACACTAATATTTGTGTTCAGCGAAGTCTCCTGAGTATAAAAGTACCCCACATGTAGAGGTTTTATAGTGTTTGTGAAAGTTACAGGGTCAAATATAAGGCTTGATTTTACTTTTTTTTTTTTTTTTATTGAAATTTATCAGATTGGTTAGGTTGCCTTTGAGAGCGTATGGTAGCCAAGGAATGAGAATTAGCCCCATGATGGCATACCATTTGCAAAAGAAGACAACCCAAGGTATTGCAAATGAGGTATGTTCAGCCTTTTTTAGTAGCCACTTAGTCACAAACACCGGCCAAAGTTAGCGTTTTTTGCATTTTTAACACACAAACAAATATAAATGCTAACTTTGGCCAGTGTTTGTGACTAGGTGGCTACTAAAAAAGACTGGACATACCCCATTTTGAATACACTGGGTTGTCTACTTTAAAAAATATGTACATGTTAGGTGTGTTTCGGGGATTTATGACAGATAACGGTGTAACAATGTCACTATTGATACATTTAAAATATATATATATTGAAACCGCAATTTCCTACTTGTATTTACAGGCCTATAACTTGCAAAAAAAAGCAATAAAGCATGTAAACACTGGGTGTTTTTAAACTCGGGACAACATTTTTAATCTATTTAGCAGTTTTTTTCATTAGCTTTTGTAGATAAGTAAAAGATTTTTCAAGTAAAAGTCCAAAAACATGTTTTTTTTTTTATTTTTCACCATATTTTATTATTTTTTTTAAATACAATATATGACATAATATAAATACTGGTATGTAAAGAAAGCCCTTCTTGTCGTGAAAAAAACAATATATAACTTGTATGGGGACCGTAAATGAGAGAGCGGAAAATTACAACTAAACACAAACACCACAAAAGTGTTAAAACTGCTCTGGTCCTTAACGTACAAACATCGCAAAAACAGGCCGGTCCTGAAGGGGTTAAAGGAAGAGTATAGAATTAGGAATACAAACCTGACACTATAGTGTTTTCCTAGCCACTTAGGTTACCTAGTTTTACTTACCTTTCAGCCCTTGCTGTGCCAGTGTTCACGATGCCAGAACCCCTCCTTGGCTGAGATAATCAAAACTGATAACCTAAGCCAAGCTAATTATTACCCATAGGGAAGCAATGGGAGGCTAGTGCAGACGAAAGACAAAACACAGCGTAGCACCAATCAAATACTGCTATATGAGTAGGATTTGATCTACAACATTTCACTCAGTTATAGCTGAGGAAGTGCCTCTAGTGACGGTCTTTCTGAGGACAGCTTAGTTCAGCACTTTTTAATTATAATTGCCATAAAAATGATGGGCTAATTCAGAAGTTCACATCTATATTAGGTTTGGGCTGGTACAGGGATTTTTGCTACAAAAGTGACAATACATTTTGCCGCCTTCTCCCCCCCAAAAATTTACCTTAATCTGTGTGTTTCTTTACCTCCTTTTGAAGTTCTTAACCCCTTTTGTGTTTCATATCTCCTCCTTTGAATGTATGTCCCCCTTTAGAAAACCTTTAGCCCATTTTACCCCTTTGTGTGTTTAACACCACCCTTACAACCCTCCTTGTGTGTCTCTAACTTCACTCTTGTGCCTCTTACTTTCCTAGCCCCTTTGTGTGCCTGTACTCTCCCAGCTCCTTTGTGTGTATATATCCCTCCCCGCCCATCTTTGTGTTTCTTCCCCCAACACATTGTCTTTTTAATTCCCACACCTCTCTGTCTGTCTTTCTCCCCCTTAACCCCCTGTATATATTTTCCCCTTTCCCAGTCATATGTGTGTCCCAGCCCTTCTATGTGTCTCCTTTTCCCCTTCCCAGACCCTCTGTATGACTCCCCTCTCAGCCCCTTTGTGTGTCTCTTTTTCCCCTTCTCTAATTCCTCTGAGTGTCTCTTTTTCCTCATTTCTCAACACCCTTTTGTGTGTCTCTTTCTCTCCAAGTTCCCCTGTTCCTTTGTGGTCTTACCCTTCTCCCCTCATGTGCCTGCTTACCTCCATATAGCGTGGCCATGCAAACAAAAGTAAAGGATCTGAATGGAATCTTTTTGATGCTCCTCTACCACGGTGCGCCCATGCTACATGAAGTGACTGGCAGGAGGGGAATGCTGTGTGATCTCCTCCTGCCGGTCACCTGGACCTTGTACGCCCCTGGCCTGAGCTTCCCGCAAAGGGACCAGGCTTTAGCAGCAGAATTTAGGCAAAAATGACCGGACTGGAGCATTGTTGGAGAAATTGTCCAAATCTCATGTTCTTATCTAAATTTTGCCATTCATATTTTATTTTTATATGAAATGAGTTTAATGAATAACCATGTAACTGGGGAAATAATTATATAAAAAAAAAAGTTTATACCATAACCACTACAGTGATCTGTATTATGCTTACAATGCTACTTTATCAAGACGTTTATCGAAATGTTGCGGTGTCCTTTAAAACTGCTTAACTTATCACAGTGAGGGCCTGAGATTTTTTCCTTGATACATATTCTATGGGGTATGGTGACCCATATTCAGTCAGCACCCTGTGATTTTAATGATTGAGTGCAACCCTCTTTTCTTCAACCCTCTTTTTTGGTAGAATGCTACATTACATGTTAAGTATTCATTTTCATTTTAGGTCAGAACCTTTTATGGTTAATGCATAGAAAAATAATTCAACAACTTCAGATTCTCTAGTGCCATAATTTATCACTGAAACATGTGTGTGCTGACTTGCTTTTAATATGCAATATGGAAGTAATTAGTATTTGTTTTAACTTTTAACAGGTGCTACACTTTTAAATACTCAATATGGACTGGTTGTTATCTAGAACTGTCTGTCCAAAATATGGGGACTTACTATATGCAGTGATTTAGTATTTCCATGTAACTTGCTTTCTATTTAAATTTTAAAAGAGTTGGCAGCAATGCTTGATTCCTCCCACATAGTTTTTCCTTTTTGAGTAAAAACGAAATCTCCAAATGCCACATCACTTTCCTGTATACCAACGCACCACTGTCACTTTTTATTTATATCACCACAAAACCTAATCAGGATTGGACTTAACTTAATGGTATATGTGGAGCAAAATCATCATAGAAACAAGAACTGGTTCTGTTTATTAAATCAAACTTTTTATGTCCCAGAACTGCTGCAGCTTTAAGCAAAAATGTGAATCAACTTATAGAGCAGTAAAAGATACTCCATACATAATATTAAAGGACCACTATAGTGCCAGGAAAACATACTCGTTTTCCTGGCACTATAGTGCCCTGAGGGTGCCCCCACCCTCAGGGACCCCCTCCCGACGTGCTGGATTAACCCATAGGTATGGAGGCTGGATTAACCCATAGGTAAACATAGCAGTTTCTCTGAAACTGCTATGTTTATAGAAAAAAGGGTTAACCCTAGCTGGACCAGGCACCCAGACCACTTCATTAAGCTGAAGTGGTCTGGGTGCCTATAGTGGTCCTTTAAATCATGATCACATTCATATGCTAATCCTTTTCTACATTGTACATGATTTAAAATGTGTTATATATAAAACTAAAGAAGGCTATGAACGTGAGAACACAGTGCCTCCGTATTACATACAGCTGCAGTCATTGTCACCCAGTTCTAGGTCAAATCATTTTTCGGCAGAGATTCCCAAGGCACCAGCGGTTGGGTCCCTGCTTTTCAGTTTTGTTCTTATTTGGATAGACTGAGCCTGTCAGCTGACACATGTAATACAATACACATATCTATTTGTATTTTTGTCTTTTTTGAAAAAGAAAAGTTAAAATGATTGACAGATCTAAGTCACACTTGCATAGACCTCCATAAAAAATCTCTTGCCGTGTATATATTGGCAACTTTACTAAGGAACATGCACATTGCCATATTGAATGCAGTATATGTATATATATATATTCATATTTATACATATCTAGAATATATTGTATGTATGTATATGTATTCTATAAAAATATCTTTGTTTCACCCATGGACAATCTCAGAAAAATTCAGGTTGCAATAAAAAACTGAAAGTGAAAAAATGCAAGTATTCTTAATCTTTTGAGGAGATTAAAAACGTGTAATCGCATTAGACCATGTACAAGTCTCCTGCGTTGAACCAAACTATAATGACCCCTTCAGAAAATGTAACAGAAATGTGACTTCTGAAAAAAATAAACAATGAGAAGATGGTTCTGAGAGGTTTATTAGAGAGTGAATTAGCCCAAAATACTCCATAAAATAGTATGGGACAATTACTCATACTGAAGGGCTTATATTTAATATTTATGTATACAGAGATCCCAACATGCAAAAACTAATTTCGTGAAGGTTACCACCTAATTTCAGAAAGGTGACTTCACCTGCTACTACATCCCCCACCCCCCTTTGAAGGAGAGACCACACACACTGTGTCACTCTCTCACATCTGCCACTTGCTCTCTTGGTTTCTCCAGTGCCTGCAGTCTACCAGAGGGACAGACATGGCAGGGGTGGATCCAGAACCTTATCTCAACATGGGCACTGATAGTGGGTTGTACTGGGGTGACACTGGCTGTAACTGAGCATTTAGGAGCTGTAGTTGAAGGACAGGGACTGTAGTGTGGGGACAGGGGCTGTAGTGGAGGGTATGGGCTGTAAGTGGCTGGTGGGCAATAAGGGCTGTGGTAGGGGGTTTAGGGGAAGGTCTCTCCCCTACTTCCATCCGTGTCTTTATCCCCCATGTCATCCACACACCCCCATCCATGCCTCTCCTCCCCCCCCCCCATATTTTCACCCTCCCTTTCCATCCATATCTACTCCTTCCCTCCCTCACAAGCAGCAGGCAGCTGCTTCCCTCAGAGCCTATGCCAGCTCTGCACATATATAGATAGAGAAACCCCCTCCTCATGGCAGGGGAGGGGGCTCTTCTATGTCCGATGAGCTGTGTCAGAATAAACGCAGGGTAGCCATGTTATAACTGGCGCTCCAAAGCATAGCGTGAGGGGGAGGCTCTCCCTGCTTGCATAGTGCGTGTGGTCCTTATGGAGCTGCATTGTAATAATCCAGTAATAACAATTTTTTTATAAGCGAGCAAGAGTTCAAGGTTCATTTCTAATGAGTAGAAATTACCATTAAATTATCTCTCGCTTTAAAAATAAATAAATAGATTACGGAGCTATCATAGAATTTGCAAGTGTTCGGGAGCCACAATTAAAATGCATGAGCCTCCCGAAACATCCTGTAGAGTTTGGATGTCTGTGTGTATACAGAATGCAAGTAACTCATTTTGCATCTCAAATATAGTTCCAACTAATGTTTAATGAGTCACACTAAGATATCACCTCAAATGCAGTATTTTGATGGCAGTATTTAAAAGGACTGCCAAAATACGAAACAAAAACTCCACTGCCAAAATACAAAAACAGAAAAATCACTATTTAGTAGATATACCCCAATAAAATACTTGCATTTAAGTCTGTTCTTTTTTCATTGGGGATATATCTAAAAATTGCTTGCAAAAGATGCCGTTCTCTTGTCTGACTTCCTAATCATCCAGCCTAGACATTCTATGACTGTCTTATCACAGACTTCCCAATGCAGCTCAGTGATAAGTCTTTGCAAGGCAGGTGCTCTGTGCTGTTGCCTGCCTTTTGAGCTAAACAACCAGGAAGTAACAGAACGGTTATCTGATTGACAGCCAGTGGGGTGTAATAAGGTCAATTTATAAAAGTGCCAGTTTCTATGGAAATCTGCACTTTTTGTAAATGAAAAAAGAGGATACACTCTTCACACATAAAGAACTTTAGCAAACCAAAATGCTTCTGATGTTTAGTGTCCATTTAAATGTACTGTATATATTTTATAAGATTTTCAAGTTTGCCTCTTCCATTTGTCATGGTAAACATGCTGCATATAGAATAACAAGCAGTGTAAGAAGCTGTTACATAAATTGAGAAGTTTAAATCCAAATCGATAAATTATCTTGTGATTAATGGAGTTCAAGAACATATTTTACAAACTAATTTTTTTAACTCCAGTATGTTAAATCTATTCATCAGCAACCTATAAGTAAATAGTAAGACTGAGATAACGATTATTGGGGCCAGATTAATGTCGGAATAGCATTGCAATAGGCCCAAGCTGCCTGTTTTGTTTGTTTTTTAATTCTGGTCTGCTGCTGCCCAGAAATTCTGAGTGCCATAATCATAGCATATGACTAGCGAAGCACAGGCATTTTTCTTGGTCTGACTAAGCATCATGGGAAACACCATCCATAAAATGCAAAGGGCTGAAGGTAATATCTGAGATATCTGAATATATTAGGTAAAAATATAAGGATCTTAACATATATAGCTTGGAGGAAAGACGAGACGGGGGGATATGATAGAAACATTTAAATACGTAAAGGGAATCAACACAGTAAAGGAGGAGATTATATTTAAAAGAAGAAAAACTGCCACAACAAGAGGGCATAGTCTTAAATTAGAGGGGAAAGGATTAAAAGTAATATCAGGAAGTATTACTTTACTGAGAGTGTAGTGGATGCATGGACTAGCTTTCCAGCTGAAGTGGTAGAGGTTAACACAGTGAAGCAGTTTAAGCATGCGTGGGATAGGCATAAGGCTATCCCAACTATAAGATAAGGCCAGGGACTAATGAAAGTATTTAGAAAATTGGGCAGACTAGATGGGCCGAATGGTTCTTATCTGCCTTCACATTCTATGTTTCTCTTAGAAATCTTGTCTTTGTTTTGTAAGTTCTGAAGAAAGCCCTAAAGTTGTAGAGGCATTCACTCTTTTCTTGACAATTGATAAAGCGTGAGCAACCAAAACTTTATTTTTGTTTTATATATTTGTCACTTGTAGCAAAACCATTAAAAAACAGCTCTCTTAAATTGCAAGCACCTGCATTACCCTGTGCAAGTGCATAATCACTCAAAATACTAAGAAACAAAAAGTTTATGCAGCAACTTTCAAGTTTAAACAAGAAAAGGACAAAGACTCCGCTCCCTAAATTAGCTATTATTCTTTTTTCAAGCTGTAAGTTTTAACAAGTCGTAATACGCTTTTGACTTCTGAAGAAGGCTTAACTGCCAGATAAAACAAGTATTTATTGCAACAAGAAGTGCAGCTACATTTCTTAAGTGTACGTTGATTGGTGCACAAAGGAAACTCCTCTTGGTACCACAGAGCATTTTTTTTTTTTTGATTTGCATGAGAAAAGACCTGGGTAGCTAAAAGGCTTAACATCTACATAACACAAGGAACAAGACGGAGACTTGGACTCTTGAGTTAAAGTTTAGCAAATCCTTAAACAGGCTGCTTTTCATCTTCTTTCAAACAGTGATAACAATTGTAACATGAGGTGACTAACTTTCATGCACAAACTCTGGAGAGAGCATTTAAGGACTTTGCGAAGAACAAGGATTGTTGAGAAACCCCTGCATCGTTACAGGTCATTCAGAGGATATGATGAACTGCGTATTGTGGTGCTGTGTTCTTATTACTGGATGTGCAAATGTACAAGGACAGTGGTGGTGGTGGTGGGGGGGCACTACAGAAACGACAGTGGCGCCAACAGTGATTTTGCCAAATACTACAGTTAATAATCTGCATGGCAGTGCTTTAACGACTCAAGAGAGCACTGAATCTGCTCCATCTGATGAACCAAGCATCCTGGAAACACATACTGTCACTTCGGGAATCCCAGTAACATACGCGCAGCACACAGAATTACCAGAACCACTGACGCACAAAAACAATACAAAGAGAAGGAAATTTTCTATGAAGAAACCAGGTAATAAAGCAGTATATAATATTAGGTACAGTTTCATTCTGGACCATCTGAGTATATTTTAATATTTATGTTTTTTGTTTTTTTTAACTACACTACTTTTTCACATACTACAGTTCATATATAGGAAGCATTTGGGCATTTTACCCTAAGGAATATCAACAGGGAATGCTTTAATGCTGAAGATGTTCTTTTATGAAGAAATAAAATCAATAGATACTGTAGTATTGGGATTTTGTAGATAGTTTCCTCAAAAGGTAGAGAAGCCTCATCTGAATACATATTATGAGAGGAGTTGTACAAGAGTATGTGCATATGAGCTGTGCGCAGTGCATACATCATGTGATCATGTGATTAACGTTTAAATGAAATAAATGCAAACATGGCCATGAGAATTGTACTATACTTGGAAAAAAATATATACTTAGAATAGAAGAGTTTGGAACATGGATAAACAGAGGATTGCCCATCCCTAATTCAGTATATTAGTATGGAAGATTATATTAGTATGGAAGTTTATATTAGTATGGAAGTTAGTGGGTTTTGATTTGTCCTTGTCCAAGCTTTTGTTTACATTGTTTCTTTATCTAAAAACTAGTGATGGAAAAGAAGCACTATAGTTGGTTTCTCTTCAGGACCTGACTTATATATATATATATATATATATATATATATATATATATATGTATATATATATATATATATATATATATATATATATATATATATATATATATATATATATATATATTGATAGTGGTTTCAATTCTTAGTTTATTTTATAATATTCACTGCTCACTTCAAATGGTTAAATGTGTTCAAAGCCTTCTTTCAGCCTGTTAAACATAGAGAATAATAAACAGAAACACATTTCACAGTATTTTACTGCTCGTTCGTGATGTGATGCAGGATGTGCAACCCCTGGAAAACAGGTTAATATAATTTCACAAGTGCATCCAATATGTGTCTTTTAAAGTCAGAAATATTTGAGGCTGCCCACCTAAACAGATGTAAAAAGCCTAAATATGTTAGAACTACTACAAGTAATTATAACCTTTATAAAAATCATACTTACACATGTCTGGATAAGATTTTGAATTCTCATATTTTCCCTTTGGCAATTCAATTGTAAAACAAAAAAAACCATGCACTGTGATTAATTTTGTATATATCAGGTCTTGGCAAATTTGCTTGGAATCTAGGAGCCAGCTAAAAAAGTTAGGAGCCAGTTTTTTTTTTAAACTAACAAGGCTTTTCAATGTAAACACTGCCTGGAGTCACCAAGCTCATCTTGCTCTCCACTCTTGCGCACCATATAGTGATGCAGGGGTCGGACTGACATCACAGCAGGGCGCTAGAGGGTAAACGTATATATATATTCCATATACAGCCATGGACTGTATAGCTTCAATCTTGTGGGTCTCTTTAGCATAGTGTCTGGTCTGTTCTGGAAGCTGAAGTCTCTAGTCTCTGGTCCTTTTGGATCACAACCCATGCTATGGTTTAAAAAAGTTGTGTTTAAAACAGCATTCATTTCCAAAGCTACCTACAGAAGTGCATGTAGGGTTGCCACTTTTTTTGGAAAAAAATGCCGGCTATTTTAATTTGCATAATTAATTATATATGCGTGACATCATAGGGTACGACGTACATAAAATAATGAGAAAATTTGGAAGTAGAAAATTCCGAAATGTAATAATAAACTACATACAATGTTTGTACTGTGTGTCTGACTGACTGTGTGTTTCGCATTGTAAATGTGAGGCAGTGTGGGTATGGACTGTCTATATGAGTGTGTGTGTGTGTGTGTAGTGTGTGTCGTTGTCTAAATGTGTATTACAGTATGATCATATTGTTTTCTGAGCGTGTGTCATTCTCTGTGTACTTTGAGTGTGTGTCTACAATGTCTGTGTATGTTATTGTGTGTGTATATAGTATATAGCAATGTGTGTAGCTACCATTTATAACAACAAACTATATGTTGTTATAAATGCAATTCACTGTATGTGAACTGGATATTATTTTATATACGAAAAATAGTGGAGCACTATTTTAGTATAATATATAGACAATTCATGTGCACATATATATTGGAAAATACTTAGCTTAATTTTTTTTTTTTTGAGGAACCTCAGTTCTGTGCGTGTTCCTTTTAACAAAGAGATAAAGTGCAATAGTGTAAAACCATTAAAACTATTTCAAAATATATAGAAAAGCCAATTGCATACTCACAATTTCCAGAGCTATGTGACCTAGCACTGTTGTGTATCACTTATTGGTCCGTTATGGGCGAACACTCCATTTCTAGATGTTATAGTTATGGTACTTTATTTTCTTTCCTTATTTAACTCGAAATAAAAGAAATATACTGATGGTGCAGATCCCCTTATACTTCCATATGGTGAATAAACAGCAATTTTTATACTCACAAGTGTGGAAAGTGTGGACTCTACACTTGTCAGTATAAAAATTACACACCAGAGCTAGGTCACATAGCTCTGGAAATTGTGAGTGTTCAATTAGCTTTTCCATGTATTTTGAAATTGTTTTAATGATTTTACACTATTGCTCTTTATCTCTTTGTTTAAAGGAACACGCACAGAACTGAGGTTCCTCAAAAAAATAAAATAAAAATTAAGCTAAGTGTTCTCCAATCTATATGTGCACATGAATTGTCTATATATTATACTAAGATAGCGCTCCACTATTTTTCGTATATTAAATAATATTTAGTTCACATACAGTTGTTCACAGTTTACCCAACTGTAATTACGCCAATCTCAAACGGCCACATCTTGTTATTCTATAAGCCATACCTTGTAACTACACCAAACATTATCAGGCACCTATCTGCTGAATCCAGTAATTACATATACCCAACCAAAATGCACTGCTAAATATAAATTCAAGTGTTAACTCTCCCTTATGGTCCAAATCTCAGTCTTACTGGTTGTAACGCTGTAATAACTCTTCCCATCCTCAAAAGAAAAATGTCCTTCTCTAACCCCTCATGAAAACAAATATTCTATTTAAATAGAATTTGCAGGTGGTGTTACATGTCAGAGAAACTTTTAAAGCATAGAATAGTTCATATATATTTGGTTACAGTGACCATTTTGAAATTTCGTACACCTGTTTTTTTTTTTTATATTAGGCTAGTCAAATACGTTAACAACAATGCCTCTCACAACAAGCGTGCAACAATAACTCGTAGTCAGGGAAACTGGGTTTGTGTTATGCGACAAATATTCAACTCAATATTTACAATGCATTACATTGTAAATATGCAACATGTATTGCATTGGGCTCAAAATTCTGTAAAAGGATTAGGATTAGAGATCAAGTCTTTCAAAAGTTTCAAATCCTCCTGCATCCTACAAACAAGCTCACCCTGTGATACTAAGCCTTAATCATTCTCCTCAAAATGTATGACGAGAATGTCCATACAGCCTCTAACCTTAGAAATCGAACCACTAAAAGTGTCATTTGTGCCACAAAATGCAACAAACATCACACTATCTTATTCTAGATCACATCTTCCAGAAAGAAGACTTGCTCTGTGAACTACAGCTATCCTATGGACATTGATGAAGACATTAGATTTGCCTTTGTATTGCATACAATCAATGGCAAAAGTGGACACCCTGCACGAAAGTGAAAATGAGAAAACAAACTAACAAATCATAATGTACTTGATACGCTCAACAACCTTCCTCAAAAATACTACTATGCTGAAATATATAACCCCAAAAGAAAAAGCATTATTGCAAACGCAAGAGAATGTATTATTGAAATATCTCAGTCCCCCACCTGCGAATTTGCTTAATAGCATACCCAGTTGTGCCATATTTGTCAGTGACCCAATACAAAAAGAATAGGATAGGTCCCAAACTCTGCAAACAAGCAACAATAAAATGCCATCTGTGCAGAAGCAAACCATCCACTTGGCACAAGAATGCACAAATTAGCCGGATGGCTAACAGGACAAGGATGTGGGTCTGCATTTAAAAAAAAAATCTAAAGCATGCTTACCCTTGTTAAATATGCCCATTTTAAACTTGGTAACATTATTAATCTAGTGCCAAGTCACAAGGACCCTCTAACGATAGCTATCCACTTCCCACACTAAGTGTGCACTGAAAAAGGCCAAAAGAAGTTCTACCTGAACAACCGCAGGAAAAGAAAAAAACTATTTGTTCATGGCCCAACTAATCCCCTAAAAATTGCATCAATTGAATTCACCCATGCACCTGAAGGAAAACGTAAAGTAAACTGGCCTGAAGCTAGGAGGCTCTGAACTCATAAGTTCATCGAAGGTACGAAACATTGAATGCTGATTGACCCTGGATTATCATTTAAACCCTTAAGGACCAAACTTCTGGAATAAAAGGGAATCATGACATGTCACACATGTCATGGGTCCTTAAGGGGTTAAACAGCAAATTTCCTCCGTAATAAAATCTACCTACTTTCCTCTGAAAAACATAGCCAGGATACAACACTTAATTCCACCGGATAATATGCCAACATTAATCCATGTATTCTCTTGGTTCGATTACTGCAATGTACTTTACTTGGGCCTCCCAGAAAAAAAACTCCATCGCCTTTAGACTGTACAAATTGCAACAGTCAGACTACTGATCAACCAAACTCGCTCCTGCCACATAACACCTGTTCTCCACTCCCTACATTGGCTTCCAATTAAATTGTGAGCATATTTCAAAATTGGCCTGCTGATCTTCAAAGCCTTAAACAATTAAGGCCCACAATTCCTGAAAGAGCTCCTGACACCCTATATTCCATCCTGATCACTTCGGTCAGGCATCAAATCCCTCTTGTCAGTGCCAAGAATAAAGACAAACTCCGCTTTCAGGGCATTTAGTCACGCTGTCCCTACCTTCTGGAACTCTATACCGTGCGCAATCAGAGAGGCACCGTCCTTACAGACTTTTTAAAACGCTAAAGACCCACCTCTTCCATCAGGCATTGTATCCACTTATCTGACCATCAGAAACTCCTAACTTTTATGTCTTTATGTTTGTATATTTGCAAAGTGCTTTGAGTCTCACAGGGACAAAAGCGCTATAAAAATCACAAATTATTATTATATATTATTATTATAAAGTGAGGAAAGTGCAAAATATTTACTAGTTTTGTACCCCCAGACAGACCAGTGCTACTGTCATACAGATAATGAACCACAGTACATATTACTCTACTACTTATCTGAGGAGAGCAAAGCTTTCCTATAAACTCACTGTTGCCATGGACCATCTACTATGTACTAGTTGTGATTCGCTACAGGAAGTTCATCCACCGATACCTTGTGACATTTGCATCCTATGCCTCCTGGAGGAAAAGTCACTAGTCCACAATTTTTGATTTAGTTACTATACTTCCCAGTCATAGTCCTTCATCTGATTGTAACCATTTAGAAACATGTTTATGGCCACAGATAAAGAATTAAAAATTGAAACAGTCAGCAATGCCTGAATATATTACAGACACAAATGTTACTCAATGAATTATCTTGTACAGAAAATAAAAAAAGACTTGTCTGTTTAATATTTTACTTCAGCAAGAAACTATTCCTCTTAGAAAAAAAATTAAAAAAAAATTGAGATCTACAGAAGTAAAGAAAAATGTCTATTACTAAAGTAGGGCTCTGGTTGACTGTTTGGTGGTTTTTAAACCAATAAGAATACCACTTGAAATTAAATCATATTCAGTGAACAAAAATTACACAGATGAGACTGATATTAAAATTGGACAGATGAGTCTGCTATAAAATGCATACCTTCAGGAGCAATAAAAATAAACAATAGCAAGTTTTTATATTAAAAGTTCCCCTAATGTGTATGTGTGTCACCTAATGTTTTAACATTACTGCCCTTTTAAAGTGATACACATAGTTTGTTTTCACTGATTTCTAATATGCCATTTGTTGTAAGGAAAAGTAGCCTTTAATACAAATAATCATATATATATATATATATATATATATATATATATATATATATATATATATATATATATATATATATGTGTGTGTGTGTGTGTTAATGGAGTAATAGATGTAAACAATATCCTATGTATGGTACAATATTTTCTAATATATGAAGAAAAGTATATTTTATATTGTTATATAGATAAGGGCTTTGAAATCACAAAGCTGTAACCTTGGCATTCTGTTTGTTTTGTCTGAGCGTTAGTTACCCAATTCACTCTAGGAAGGTGTCAGGACATATGGTCAGAGGGAGATACATTTATTATTTCAAGGCAGAGCAAAAAAAACAGGGTGCAAAATTATACTGAGAACAGCTCAAACAGCTTGCCCTTCGGTGTGTCTCAAGCTGGTTTTAGCTCATCTTGTGCCATTACAGATAGAACCTAAACTATTAGCATTTCATATCCCATTCAAAAGGATAGTACAATGCCAAAATGCATGCTGGTTCACTATGCACAGCAATCCCCAGACAATTGTTGCAGCCTTGTTAGGCTTTGTCAGTGAGTTATAACCAGTAGCCCTTTAGGCACAGTGAGCAAGACATCCATGTCCACATCATTTTTCAACGCTCATACAAGTGTAAGCTTAAAGGGCCACTATAAGCAATGTAAGCACTATAGCTTGCTTACACTAAGTATGGCCCTATTTTGGTGACATTGATCATAAGGAATGGACATTTTTTATTAGGGGATCATATTTAGGAATTCATTGGGAAGAATATTGTTATTAGCAAAAATCTGCATGGTTGTATGAAGCACAGGTCATGTCAAACAAACAATTACATTCTACGGAAAAGTAAGTAGAAATATAGATCAGTGTGTTGCAGTGAATATGTGTCAAAGAGTTTGATACGGGTCGACACAATAGGTTTATTTTCAAACATAAAGAAATTGGTCTAGATAAAAATTCTTGTTTTTGAGTAGAACATTGGCTTAAAGATAAAGTACAGAGAGTTTCATTAATGGTAAATTTTAAAGCTAGACATTAGTGGTAAATGGTGCCCTTCATAGTTCTGATCTGGGACCGCTTCTATTTAACAAGTGTATAAATGATTTTGAAATAGACATTGAAAGTCATGTTTCAGTATTTGCAGGCAACACAAAATTCTGAAAAGTAATACAGTGTAAGCAGGATATTAATATAAGTAAGACCATACATTGAAAATACAATTTTGCCACTTGAAAAGGCTGTGCAATTTTGGGCACCTGTTCTAAAGAAGGATATTATGATGACAGAAAAATGCAGAGGCAGGTTACAAAATTGTGAAAAGGAATGAAACATTTTAGTTATGAGGAAAGGTTAACAAATTGAAATATGTTTAATTTTGAAAAACGGCTCTTTAGAGGGGATGTGATAGCATTATACAAATATATTTGGGATCAATACAAACTATTGTCTGGAAATCTATTCATAAACAGGACTATACATAGGACATGAGGTCACATTTAGACTGGAGGTAAGGAGATTTTGTCTAAGGCAAATTAAATATACTTTTTACAGAAAGAACAATAAGGATGTGGAATTAGCTGCCTGAAGAACTGGTTTTATCAGAGTGTGTACAGACATTTAAACAGCAATTAGATGAATACTTGCAAAAACATAATATTCAGGGATCTAATTTGTAATTTGTGGGGTAATAGCTTTTTGATCCAATGAGAGAACTGACTGCCATCCTGGGACCAAGAAGGATTTTTTTCTAGTTTGTTGCAAAATTGGAAAGCACTTCAAACTGTTTTTCGTTTGCCTTCTTTTAGATCAACAGCAAAAATAAATGTAAAGGGCTGAAAAACCCAGACAGGCATGAATATCGGAGAACTTCTCCATCAAGCACATGGCGCCTATGGGACCAATATGGCCGCCAACCCGGATGAATATTCCGACTCCTCGGAGGACCTACTGCAAAGCAGGAGCACTGCAGACTTACTGCCTTCTCCACAGCCTCCGACTGAATCTTGGAGTGCAGCCGCAAAGCCAGTCACGGAGGCTACACTAAAGGAGCTACTCCACGGGCTTCAGAAGACTATCCGGGCAGACGTGGCAGCACTGCACGCAGATCTCTCGGGCATAGTTGGGTGCCTGGGAAAGGTGGAGACGGCATTGGAAAGCCAGAAGCAGCAAATTGCATCTCTCCAGACTGAAATCCAAATGCTCAAACAGCAACAATCAATATTCGAGCAACGCTTCACACAAATGGAAGACACAAGACGCAGCACTAACCTAAAGGTCCGGGGAGTGTCGTGAGAAATTCCAAATGCAGGGCTGCCACACTTAATGAGAAGGCTGGTCGGAGTGCTATTGCCACCAAAACAGGAGAGAAACTTTCAGTTCACTGGAGTGTTCTGTGTGCCGAGGCCCAGAAGAGCTCCAGAGTCGGCCACCAGGGATGTGGTGGTGCGCATCCACACCAATAAGGAAAAAGCAGCAGTGCAGGCAGCACTGAGAGGGTCCTCCCCATATGCGTTCGAAAACATGAGATCCTTACAGCCCCTTACCCAGGGCCGTCTTTAATATCACTAGGACCCTGGGCAAAACATTTTCTTGGGCCCCACGGGCAAGGCATTTTCTTGGGCCCCATGGGCACCCCCACTCCCTGGCATGCAATTGCACTTTTCACATACATACTTACACAGACATACACATGGACAGACATACTGACACACACACATATATACTGAGAGGCATGCTGACATCACAGACACAAACACACAACCTGACAGACATCCTAACACACAAACACAAAGACATACACTGACAGACATACTGAGATACAACCTACTGACACACATACACAGTCAGACATACTGAGACACACAGACAGACACACATACATACTGACAGACAGAAACACAGACATACTGACAGATTCACACTTTTAAATCTACTCCCTGTTTCCTACAAACGCCCACCGGGTGGCCCTTACTGCATGGGCAACCCAGTGGGCCTCCTTAATGTGTGTCCCCAAGATCCTGTGGATACTTAAAAGATCACTATAGTGTCAGGAAAACAAAGCGGTTTTCCTGACACTATAGTGCCCTGAGGGTGCCCCCACCCTCAGGATCTCCCTCCCGTGGCGATGAAGGGGTTAAACCCCCTCCAGCCACTTACCTTAATCCAGCGCTGGGCTCCCTCGGCACTGGTGACCTCTCCTTCCGTCCAACGTCAGCTTTCCGGTCCAACGTCACTGGAGCTGAATGCGCACGCATTCAAAGCGTCCATAGGAAAGCATTTCTCAATGCTTTCCTATGGACGCTCTGTGCGATGGAGGCAAAATTTGCCTCCAGCGTCGCAGATGCGCCTCTAGTGGTTGCCTCTAGTGGAGGCAGGCTTAACCCCAAATGTAAACATAGCAGATTCTCTGAAACTACTATGTTTGCTTCTGAAGGGTTAAAACCTGAGGGACCTGGCACCCAGAACACTTCATTGAGCTGAAGTGCTCTGGGTGACTATAGTGTCCCTTTAATATCAAGGAAGCTGCAATCCAAACTGGTTTTGGGATGCTTATGGTTGTGTGAGAGTCCCTTACAGCATGTGGCCCTTTAAGTGCAACATATAGCTCTGCATTTAATACTGGAAATGCTTAGAGAGACATTTTGTAAACCTGAGTTAACCCCTTGAGTGCCAGAGACATGCCCAACGTATTGCAAAACATGCATAGGGCTAATGTTTAGTTGCCACCAGATTTCCCCTTTGAATTGCAGACTCCCATGCCAAGCCTAGGGGTGGGCAATGTGTTGTTTTGCTGTTTAATCTGCACTTTTTATTATCTGAACTGAAATCACTGCAGCTGTTTTGCAAATTTTTTTTAACCTGTTCAGTGCTGGAAGCCACTGCAACTAAGTCTACCCATTACATACCCTAAAAGTTCCTGCCAGGCAATGTTTCACCAGGCGTTCTCTTAACCACTAAGTGACAAAGAAACATGTTAACTATTTGTGCACTGCTTGTTATTGTGCAGGGAGCACACTGACACTTGAAGGGTTAAAGCCACTATCAGTAATACTTTGCTTGTATGGAGAAAAGGATATCTACTTTCAAAATGAAAAAAATAAAATAAAAATGTATGTAGAACCTTAAAGGAAGAACAAACACATTGTGATCTATATCCTAAGCAGTTAATTAAAAACAGAGAATGATTTAATTTTTTTTAAAGTTTTGGCCCCAAATATAGCATATTCCAATTTACACATAATCCCAGCTTGAATATTTCAGACTGAAAAATTAGCAAATTAGCTTTTCAGTGAAATTCACTGTTTAGTGAAAATACCCCAAAGTGATTTGTGATGCTTAAAGGTTGCAAACACTGCAATAAAATGGCAATATTATTAAAAATAAATAAAGGACTTGCTCTAAGCAATATATATATATATATATATATATATATATATATATATATATATATATATATATATATATATATATATATGAATGATCATGAGATGCTTGCCAGAACTGGTAGAGAATTTTGCTTCAGTAATAATAGCATTTATATTTGTTTTAACTCTTAACTTGAGTGTCAGAGAGTGTGAAATGCTTTTCTCAGACACCTGGTACATACAGGGTTAATAGTGACTTGTTTATAAACTGAATATAGGAGGATTATATTAGGAATATTGGTTTTACTGCATGGTACAATAAATACATTTACATGGTCCAAATGTTCTTCCCCCAGCACTACACAATCCTTCTCTTTTCCCCTTTACATAAAATCTTTTTAAATGAAATCCTGATTAAATATGGTGTACATCACTGGGTTCAAAGAGCTGTTACAGTATCCAAACCAGAAGAAAAATTATCAGGGGTGAACAGCTCGTACATATAGCAGAGAGGGTGTATATAAAAAAAGAAAGGGAACCAGCAGATGACAAACACCTGAATGACTACAGACAAGAAAAATGTGAACCTCTTCTCACACTTTTAAGTTTACTCCCCGTTTCCTACCTTGAAGGATTGCTTCCCTGGTGGCCAGAGTGGTGGCTGAGGCTGTTGGGGGTTGCAGACTGGCAGTCTGGACCAGCCCTCCCCCTCTCTGCTTCCCTGGTGTGGTCACTCCCGCGCGGCTCTCTCTGGGAGGAAGTGACTCACGCAGTCACTTCCTCTCATGCTGCCGAAAGGAAAAGGGGCCCGGCCGTGCTGTTAAAGGGCCACAGAGTGCGACCGGGCCCCTGCTTACAAACGCCCACCGGGTGGCCCTTACTGCATGGGCCACCCGGTGGGCCCCTGTGTGCGTTCCCAAGATCAGCATGCACTAGGGGCCCATGGGTGGAGGGCTGGAGGGAGAAAGTTGTTAAGGGCAGCGGGGCCCACGTGGCAGCTGCCTTGGGCCCCCACAGGTAAAAGGGCCCGGGGCAGCTGCCCCGTTTGCCCCGCGTTAAAGACGGCCCTGCCCTTACCACACAGATCAGGGCCCACGAGATCCGCTACATGAGAGCACTCACCGCGAATGCTGCAAGTTCAACAGGGAGAGACCACCTACGCGGTCCAAGACCCACAGCAGGCGACGGCTCTGTTGGAGAACCTGGGCCTTCGGAAGAAACCCTCAGCACGGCCGGGACCACAAGAGGCTCTGACGAAACCACGTGTCTGGGATCCAGCAAAGGTCGTTCCGTTTACTCCTCAGGGGGCACACTCTGAAGCATAATCCTCGGCAACAAGCTGAGGCACCTCAAGCACCCTGCTACCCCGAGGACGCAAACACTCTACAGGCATGCTTACCTAGCTGCATAGTGATCCCTCTTCAAAGCTCAGGACTGGCATCGCTGTTTTAAGCGTACGCTACTAGCATATAATTTATTTTGTATATAAAAGCTTGCTGACGGTGGAGCTAGTCCATTGTTTAAATCTCTCCCCCCTGCCTCTACACTCTAACAGAAAACACATACCCCAATCAAACTGGGCCTAAACAAACAGCCAATCACACTAAGCCCATTAATAACCAATAGGACACACCATCACAGAACACCTACTTTGCATACACAGGAAAACAGTATGCATTAGGTAAAGGGATTAACACACAGTCAACAATAGGTGACTCAGGTCCCTGTGTCTAAATCTGTGCGGTCTAAATGGCCACTCCCCACCAGAGCCCACCCAAACAAAGGAGCACTTGATGCCCAAGTGACGGCGTACCACAGCTCCGTTACAAGCCTGACATGTTTTAGGTTCCCACTCTCACACGTTACCCCCCATGAGTACTCAAGCAATAGCATTAGCGAAATGGCTGCAAAGATGGTATACACTGCCTTATCATCTCTTTACTTTTATTATTTAACTAATTTTTCTCTAAGTCTATATCTCCTGCCAAGGGCATTCATTTGCCAGCAATCCCACACAGCTAGACCAGCCTGCACAGCAGGCAATCACCCTAGACATGACCATCAGAGTAAGAGAACATGAGAACGCTAGACCCCATACTGAGGTCCTAAGCATATATATAAATAAACCCTCAGATCACTGCACACCCCCCTACACATGCCGATGCTACCTACTATATGCCTTATATTGTGTTGTTTTTACATGCATGCATATTTGTAACTCAAAGTTCGTCCCTATCCCAATGGTGAGCTGGGAATAAATTAAGAATTTAAACAAAATAAAAATACGCGTGAGAAAGGCTGAACTCGATGGACGCATGTAATTATGTAATGGGGCAGGGTGTTGGACTGCACCAAAATAGTTTCACAAAAAAAAAAAAAACAGGACATGGTGCCCATAAACTTATTATTATTATTATATTATTTATATAGCGCCATCAGATTATGTAGCGCTGTACAACTTATAGCACTATAACCTTACAATGAGCCATAGTGCTACTTGAAGCGCCCCAATAACTGTAGTCAAGCTCTTAAGTGTAAAACATTTAGAATGCTTGGCTTGCGTTGTTTTTGCAACAAGTCTACCTTCTACATTCACAGAGAATAGGAGAATAAGGGTTCTATTTTCAGCTGAATTTGGCTTGAAATTGTACATAACAGTTAATGCCAAATATTTCATTGAATTCCTGTTTCTAGTTCTCTAGTGATGGCTCATAGAAGTGCATCAGAGCTCCAAAATATCTGAAATATGTAAAATAAAATGATACTGTTTTTTATAATACTACGACAAAGGGTCTTGTGATGAAGCTGGGGAAATTGCTATGCTTGTCAGCCAAGGCTTTAAAAGGACTATTATGTTCCTTTTTGTTGAGAAGAGAGTAGCCTACATTGTCCCAGGGGGAATTAACATGCAGGTAATTGTTCTACATCTTGTTCTGGAAATCTGATCGCTGTCTACACAGCCCGTGGATCAGGCGAAGGTACAGCAATGCCTGCTGTAAAGACATTAGATGTCAGAAAAATACGTCAGTTAAATTGGTCAAATATAGGCTTGTGAATGTACCTTCCGAAAATGCAACTAGCATGCTAAATAGTGTCTGTTTGTAAGTGCAATGAATACATAGAGTGAATACAGTTGTGTGACTAAAGCCAAGCATCTGTACATTGGGTAGACCAATGAGGTTATGGGGGGTGAAAGAAGCATGACAATTACAAAGTGCTGGAATGGGCCTAGTGTGAATAGAAAGGAACATGATGAAAAAATATTGTCAGGTCTGATTGTAGGGACAAGCAAGCAAGGCCCATACCAGGGCTCGTGATCATTTGGTGGAACTGTTAGTTGAAACTCAGGGACCTGCATTAAATAGATTTATATATCACTTACACTACAATAATCTAACCAAGTGCAAATCTGACTAACAAAAATGACTTGTTATTCTTGCTTGTAAGAGAGCAGTGAAAGAGGTTGCAGCGCAACCTGGAACCTGTACACCTCCTGTTCTGCCCAGCCTCAAACTATTTTATCATATTTTTTTTACAGTCCTAAGTAAAATCTAAATATATTTCTAAGACTATGACCTAAATAAATGAATGTATTAGAAACTAGGTCTGTTTTAGGGACATGGGTAAAGGTGATGTTTGCATTACAGTAACAGTGCTGGAATTAGTATGTCAAGTGTCGGTCACCTAACAATACCCACACATGTTTTCACCTACTTGTCATAATTTAATCCCAAATATAATTCACCAATTTTCATAATTCACTTACTGTAGCTGATCATCCGTGCTATGACCTAATTTACTTACTTAAAGGAACACTATAGTGCCAGGAATAAATAGATATTGTAGGGGAGGTATTGGCTGTGAGGGCCCCTGGCTACACACAAGAGATTGACCAAAATAAAAACAAAACAATTTCAGAAGTTTTTTTTCCACTGTGTTAATAAGAGTGCTGATACAGTAGCAGTGTAAACATATAAAGGCCATAAAATGTGACCTAATTACTATATTCAATCAGAACATTTTTATATTACTTTTAAATGTCTGTAGTGTAATAATCCAGTTATATTTTGTCATTTACAGTGTATTACTTTTCTTATTTTCACTATCAACCCACTGATGTATTGTTGGTATGTGTGTGTACCTATAACTTTAGATCGCTTGTAAGTACTGTGTATTCCACCGTCTATAAACATATTTATGGGAGTAGTAAAATATTAATTTAACTTTGATATACAACTGAGTGCAGATATGTGCAGACTGCCATAAATAAATACTTACCAACGTATGCGATAAGATATTACGCGAGATAACCTTATCATAGACGTAGCCTAGTAGGCAAAGGAAAACTTCTATTCAATTGCAGTTTCTTATCTCATCTAATATAATCTAGCCCTATGACTGGAAATATTAACACATAATGCTCATACAAAGACATTTATTTAAAAGTAAATCTGCACAAAACAGCAGCATTTATTATTAAACAAGTATAAAGGAAAAGATGTGACATGCTGCTTTTTATCTTTTAGAACGAGGTACCAGAGGACATCTTGACCTACTAGAACTGATTGGCGTTCCTCTTCCACCTTCGGTTTCTTTTACTACCGGATACGAAGGGTTTCCTGCTTACAGCTTCGGCCCGGATGCTAATATTGGCCGCCTTACAAGGACATTTATTCCTCAGCCATTCTTTAGAGAATTTGCTGTTATTGCTACAGTGAAACCTAACAGTGATCATGGAGGTGTTTTATTAGCTATAACAGATGCATTTCAGAAGATTGTCTACTTAGGCCTCAGGCTATCATCAGTTGAAGATGGCACTCAAAGGATAATAATGTATTATACAGAACCTGGTACACAGATTTCCAAAGAGGCAGCATCTTTTAAAGTGCCAATAATGACAAATAAGTGGAATCGTTTTACAATGACTGTGGTGGGAAATGAAATTGTCCTATACATGGATTGTGAAGAATATCATAGAGTTCCATTCCAGCGATCAAAAGAAGCACTGATGTTTGAAGCCAGCTCTGGTATATTTGTTGGAAATGCTGGAGCGACAGGCATGGAATCATTCACTGTAAGTAATAAAACACAGATATTAAATACGGTTAAGTTCACACTGTTTTGTCTGATTGGAAAACTATTTATATTACAGATTTTTCTCTCTTTCCCAAACAATGGAATTTTAACTTCATGAAATCAAGTAGCTGTTATTTCTTAAACAATTTTACTGGCTACTTACCTTATAGCTGAATGGTCCCATACAGAATGGGGCAAATCATCCGGCTTTATATGGGTAAATTCAAACTGCAAAATATGAATATTTTCCACACTATTTAACAATGTCTGGATTTTGCATTTTAGGTCCCGAACTGTCCTGTATTTAATCCGGATTTCAGTCGGACTGAATAATGCTGGATGGTTGCAATCCAGACCAAATTTTTCAAATCTGAGTGTCAATTGTATGTTCTAAGCCAAACAGCAGTGTCCCTGCCGGGTGGCAATCTGAGGTTTTCTTTAGAAGAATTTCTGAAAGCAGAGGTAGATGGGGACAGAGAGAAATGCAGTCTGCAGAGCAGACTTGGGGTAAAACCGTTCATGGTTCAGCCACTAATGGTAATAAAGCTTCAGGGACCTCATAGCAGCATTACAACTGCATTTCAATTAATACCGGCAGAATTAGGAACGTGTGTACATTTGGACAAAATCTGGTGTTTAATGAATAACCCCTTTTAACTAACAATATTTGCCCTACTGAGACTCAGACTTTAGTGAGTAACCTTGGTACACTCTTATTTTGATTTATTGACATAATATGAATATAAATACCATTAAACCGTCACTTAATATACCAATTACAGTTCCATACTTTTAAATATTCATATTTGTAATAGTGAGGGGTGTGCTTTTTGGCATACAAGTCTAAATGGAAATATCACAAGTTCATTTACTTTTTGTAAATGGTGCAGTAAAGTCATTATATTGTTTCAGTAGTCAGTGACGTATATTCTGATTTGGATTCACTTAATGAACCCAATCAGAGAAGAAAGACAAGCTACTCCAGAGCAAATAAATGCTCTTCAATTGCATTTGATGTGAAAAATTAGTTTATTATTAGCTTAATCAGCACAGATTCCATGCCCATAATATGGAAGCCTGCTAATGCCGACATAATATCACACAGAACTCTGAAAATAAGTGGCATGTTAAAGAGTTTTATTAATTGATCATTAGAATAAATTTTTCAACTTTATTAATCATTTAAATATTTTTCATTCTGATTATGTACTGATGAAAAACTGAGTACTTGGATGCATTCCTAAATTCATCACTGACCTATGAACTACATTTAATTCAGCTATGTTTTTAAAGTGTTCTTAGTAGAATAACTTCTTGTTTTACAGTTAATTATATCTTTTTTTACTGCAGGCAACTTAATTTTTTTTAAGTTTGGTTTCAACATTTCTACTAGGTCCCATCTCTTATAATCTTGCAAATAACAAATAAACTTTGAATAGAACGCTGAGCAAAACTTCCTGCGCTGGTTTCCATGCGTCCATCTGACGTCATTGCTGCCTTATCTTGGTCCAATCAAATGCTCCCCAGGTAGGGAATGGAATTAAAAACAAAACAGCAACAGACATAGGGATACCCGCACAAAGGTGTAAAAAGGGGGATAAACACACTAGAACACTAGAAGGTAAAGTAATAGTGATTATTACTTATCCCCCCGCCTGTCTGTTGTCTAATGCAAATGTTTTTATGGAAAATAACTAAAATAAAGTAACAAATATATAAAAAAAACTGTATAAAACACTTTATGTTACCTGTGTTTGTACTTCAAGAAACAAAGGTTATTGAGTTTAGGATAATTATAAAGGATAGAGATAATAAAGAGAAATGTTGAAAACCACATCAAGAGATAAGTAGTGGGATACTGACTAGACAGGGAAGTGAATGGAGGAACACCCACTCGCAATGGGACAAGACTATAGATTTTTGGCAGACACAGAGAATCCCTGCAATCCCTGGCCTACTAACCTTCTCCCTCATCCATGCCGTCATGCTTCCAGACACCCATTCTGGTGCCAGAGCAACAGGAATGCAGTGCTGAGAGCCTTGATATAGTGGTTGCACACTAACCATTCTTTAGCCATTCTCGGCAAAGAAACCATACCACAACAAAGAATATAAACACCATTCTTATCACCATTCTTATCGCTGGAACAACCTCCCCTGTAACACTAGCCCCAGCTGTACCAACATCAATTCCTGCATTACTAACACCACCGCCACTGAATGTGGACCAGCAGTTCCAACATTTACACCACATGACTCTATAACACCACTGCCTGCAATAACCATTATACCAATTGCAATAACTTTGCTAAACAAAGCTGTTTGTGAAAATTATTTTGTCAGTGGAAGAATTGGCAGGGTGTTTGTCAGCTCTTATGTCTTTTTCTTGTGATGAATGGCCTACTGGCAATGCAGTGATTATATATCATGATCATAAGACATGGATTTCATCTGCAACATCTAACACCATCTGCACCAAAATATGTATCCACATCCTCTAGTTTTGTAACACATGAACAGACGTTTATCCAGAGGATATGAATTTGCCCCCTTCAAATAAAAATAATACATGATATCTCTTTTTTTGTTCTAAAAAAACTGTACTAAATTATTTTCATGTATCTGTTCTCATTCTTAAAGTGGACCTATCATAGCCAAATCAATTTGGTGACTAATTCGGGTACAGGTAGTTATAGATTTATTCTTTACAATTGGCTTGCAAGTTTGTCAGCAAGTAAATATTTTCACCTGACATATATTGCTGGATCAGGCATAACATCTCAAATGTTCAATTTTGAATGTCCTTAATTAAATTAGAATTGTTTTCTTCTTGCTGAACCTCACATGATGATGCATTAAGGGAACACTATAGCGTTATGAATACAAATGTGTATACTTGCTCGGAATATAGGAGACAGCAAAAAATTGTCGGAGCCAGGTTTTTTATTCTCAACAATACTATTCTTAAAAGGGAGACTATGGTCACCAGAACCACTACAGCTTAACGTAGTTGTTCTGGTGTCTATAGCCCGTCGCTGTACACTTATCAATGTTTACATTGTTACCTAGAAACACTTTAAAAGACAGTCACTCTGACACCTCTAGAGGTGCATCCTTGGTCCCTGCTGCATAGTGCGCAGAACCTACGTTCAGCTTCCCTACGCTGTGCATGGAGGTTGATTTAATGTATCTCTATGAGGAGTTGCTTATTGGTGCAGCATGGAGTTTTGACACACATGCGCAACAGTCTCATAAAGCTTTCCTATGGGAAAGCATTGGATTGGCTAAGATCATTAGAATTAATCATCTCAGTCATGGGGTGGGGCCAGGTGAGGCGAGACCGGCACGGCATGGGGGGGGCGGTAACCTAAACAAACACACTCACTGATTTGACACACACTGATAGACACACGCACTCACACACTGACTGACATATACACACATACCCACTGACAGACAGACATGCACTCACTGACAGACAGACAAACACATTCACTGACAGACTGACAGACAGACACACTCACTGACACACACACACACACACACACACACACTGACAGACACACAGACACACTCACAGACAGACTGACACACACACTTACTGACAGACGCAGACACACAGCTCTGATGTCATCACAGGGGGCCCAGTTGTGCTGTTAAAGCGCTGCATCGCTGACCAAGCCCCCTGGATATTAATTTCCATCCGGTGGCCCTAACAGCATGTGCCACCCGATGGGTCCCCTAACGTTCGGCTCCAGCATTTACACTGCGTGGGCCGGGGCCACAACACATGGCGGCGGGCACCCAGTTGCAGGGGTCCGCAGGGCCTCCTGGAGTGACAGACCTGGTCAAAGCTGCGACCCCTGCGACCGCGGTAGTTTCACCACTGCTTGAGATTAAGTGGTCTGGGTGCCTATAGTGTCCCTTTAAGCACAAATAAAGCAATTGTAATAGAAAGTGTTTCATTGACTTGTATAGTGATTGCCTACAATGTAAACCTTACTCCATATTTGATAAAATATGGCTTTGAAATTCTGACATAGCAAGCTTGTATTCTATCTATGTTTGTGACAACATTGTTCAAACATTGTATCGCCGTTATAGTATGACATCTTGTTCTGATTTAGTTAGTGCAGTGTAATTTATGCAACTAAAATGTAATTTAGAACAAGAGTAGTGTATCTTATTTGCACATAATTGGTTTCTAAACACATTTATTGTAGAATAAACACATTACTTTGAGATTGGAGCTCCTATGAAAGAGGGACTTTAGGACAGTAAAGAGAGACTTTTCCTCCTAAATCTCCTCCACTGCCCAAATAAATGCCCAAATAAATAAATAAAAATCACTGTTTAGTAGCTATACCCCAAATGAACATCCAAATATTTAATAATATATTTCCTTTCTAACCCAGCCCAGACTTTCTGTGGCGGTTCAAACAGACTTGCCAATGCAGCTCAATGAAAAGTCTCTGGGCAATTGCTGCCTTTTAAATTTAGCTGCACTGAGTTAACCAAATCAGGAAGTAACAGGACATGTCTGCTTGAAAGACAGGGGGTACAACCAGGTTAATTTATAAAAGTGTCAATGTCTATTAAAATCTGCACTTTTTGTAAAATGAAGAGGATACACACATAAAGCACTTCAGGAAGCTAAAGAACTTTAGCCGTTTAATTACTTCAAAAGGCTATGATATTATAGTGCATTATTAGTCTAAGGTGTTTTTTTTTTTATAAAACAATCAAGTTTGGAGTAAACAATTTATAATCCCTAAAGCTATGAAATGTACCTTGTCCTCTTTAAATTATTAACAAATTATTTCTACTGACAACCTTTCCTAGCTCACAAGTACAGTGCTGAATTTGCAGGCAATGCATCAATTATTGGGTGTGGTTATATGGCACGTTATAACATTTTTCATTTGTAGTTAGTTTCCAAAAAGAAGGAAATAACCCTCTGGTTGTATAGTTTTATGTTTTTTTTTTTTTTTTTTAAGATGCGGATATATTTAAATACACTGTATCTTTCCATTGTAGAAGTGGTAGAAGCCAAAGCACCAGATATAGCATTAGCTGCCATGACATCCATTTCCCATGAATATTTGGATGGAATGTTTGACAATGCAGCCATTAAGCCAGTTCTAAAAGGTGGAACGTGTTTATCTTTGGAAAATGGTGAGCTGGCACTTAGAATGCCTGCCAGGGCGCAAGCTTACTCAAAGTATATTCATAATTGAACCAATTTAAAATGCTCTACCTCAGAAATGCCTATTTTTCTTAATAGTTTAACTTGGCGTTTGTGACTACTGGATGTGTTGCTAAGGCAACATTTTTCTGTGTGTGCTGCATTGTGAGGTTGATATGCAATGAAAAATCATAAAACTACATATTTGTTTCTGTGAAACTATTTGTGATTTCTTTAATTTTATGGAATATTTTCTACATTTTTATAGAGTCATAGAAATATATTTGATCTATGTTATCCTTACTCATGAAACACAATTTTTTTTTTTACTTCATATTGTTTTACTTTAATAACTGTAAAAAGCATTGTTTTTGTATGTGTGTGTGACCATGATCTGGGTGACCAACATATCCAAAAATCACCCAGATCAGTTCAGGGTTTTGGAATTATATGGAAGTCTAGTTTTAACCGACCTCACATGAGGCTCCTGCCCAGAAACCGTTCCATGAGTTTAGGCTGTGCGGTCAGTCAATTTCGTATTATCTCAAAAATGAATAAATGTACGAATGGTACCCCCTGGCTCATAGCATTGATTGTTCCCCTAGTTCGTGGGAATCAAACTACCGAACAGCGCTCTCCTGGCGGGTCAGGAAAAGGAAGCAGGAGTTTGTATACTTTGACCGGTGTTCGGGAAGTCGAGTGTCCGATTTTAGTTCCAGACTCTCGACAACCTAGTCCTGCTGCCTCCTTTGGTGCAAGCAACATGGCCGCTGTTTTCTCCTGAATGTGGCGTTCGACTATACAAACGGCGGCCACACAGGGAGAGTGCTTAATTGACTGTTCTTTGAAGATAATGAGCCAGGGGGGGTGGTCGTTTTTTGGTAATTACAGCTACCGAATCAATAAAATATAAAAGTCCGGAATAACATGCTAGTTTCATCACAGCATGGACGCCACAAGATCTCTGAATGTGTCCTGTGGTATCTGGCACTAAGATATTAGCAAAAGATTTTTTAAGTCCTGCAAGTTGCATCAGATATGCCATTTTTAAGATGCTCTCACTTAGCCATCACTACTTGGCCCTTGTCACTCAGATATTTTTGCTTGCCCATTTTTCCTGCTTCCAACAAATGAAATTCAACAACTGAATGTTCACTTGCTGCCTGATATATCCCACCCTTGACAGGTGCAATTGTAATGATATAATCAGTTATTCACTACACATGTCAGTGGTTTTAATGTTGTGGCTGATCAGTGTGTGTATTTTTTAATAGTATTTCCAATGTAATAATTCAAATTAAAGGTACACTGTAGTCATCAAAATAACTTTAACTTAATGTAGTAGTTTTGGTGCATAGATCATGACCCTGCAGTCTTACTGCTCAATTTAGTTAAATCACTTTGTTTATGCAGCCCTAGCCACACCTCCCCTGCATGTGACTTACACAGCCTTTGTAAACAGTTGCTCGAAAGAGAGATCTAATGTTTACACTTCCTTTACTGATCAGTCTGTTTAATTTAGAATTTCTTATCTCCTGCACTGTTAATAGCTTGCTATTGCAGTAGCCTCCTGTGTGTGATTACATTTCAATTTACATATCATATAGCTTGCAGTAGCCTCCTGTGTGTGATTAAAGTTCAGTTTACACAAGATACAACTTTTCAAGTAAGTTAAAGGGACAATATAGTTACTAGAACAACTACAGCTTAATGTAGTTGTTCTGGTGTGTATAGTATGACACTGCAGTAATTTAAATGTAAACACTGCTTTTACGTTACACCCATAGTGGCAGTCACTCAGATGGCCACTAGAGGTGCTTCCTGGATCAGTGCAGCACAGTGTGTAGTACTGATGTTCAGGGTCTACACGCTTTGCATTTGACACTTTGCATTTTGAGTTTGTCAAATTGTTGATCTCAGCCGAGGAGGCAGAGCTGGTACGAGGTCAAAAAGGAGGAAACTGCGCGGCACTGAAAAAAGGTAAGTAAGCTACCCAGGGGAATAGGGGGGGGGGGGTGGAGGAGGCAGGGATGGAGGTCTATTACTGACCCTATAGTGTTCCTTTAACCCCTTAAGGACACATGACATGTGTGACATGTCATGATTCCCTTGTATTTCAGAAGTTTGGTCCTTAAGGGGTTAATGTCTGAATGAAAATTAAACAATATTGCAGGCTATGTTCATCACAGGCAGGGGAGGTGTGGCTAGGGCTGTATGGACAGAAATAAAAGGGATTTAACTCCTAAATGGCAAAGGGTTGAGCAGTGATCTATACACAAAACTTCTTCATTAAACTAAAAAAAAATGGTGTCTATAGTGTTACTTTAATTATGTTAAAAGTGGAGTTCCTTTGAAAACATATTATAATGTCACTTTAAAAAAAAAATATCTGTTATCCTTCCTCTCACCATTCCACACAGATGCCAGTTTTATATTCACTGTTAAAAAAGACCCCTAACTGGGAAGCAATCAGGAGATGAAAGATTTGTTGTCTTACAAGTATTTTACGCTCAGTCAATCTTAGTTATAATATTTAGTAACTATGTAGATAGAACTAATAGAATGCACCTGACTTTCAGTAATAGCGGCTGGTTAATTATCCAACATGAAAAACATGTACAAAAGTGTTTATTTATCTTTTGTGATCTCAGCCAGGGTTTTTATAGAATCTTGACAAATTATACAATAAATTACACCGATTCAAACTGTTTGAGAAGCTCAGATTTAATCAAATAAATAAGTAAATAATCAATCATTTTTAAAAATCCAATGACGCAATAGAAAATAAGCTGAACCAGTAATTAAAATTATTACAAATGTTTCTTTAAAGGACCACTATAGTGCCAGGAAAACAAACTCACCCTCAGGGTCCCACTCCCATGGCGCTGAAAGGGGGGGAAGGGGTTAATCCCTTACCTTTTTCCAGCGCCGGGCTCCCTCGGTGCTGGGACTCACCTCCCTCTTCTGACATCACCGGCTGAATGCGCATGAGCGGCAAAAGCCGAGCACACATTTAGCTAGTCTCATAGGAAAGCATTCTCAATGCTTTCCTATGGACGCTGGCGTCTTTTCACTGTGAAAATTCCAGTAAGAAGCGCGGAAGCGCCTCTAGCGGCTGTCAATGAGACAGCCACTAGAGGCTGGATTAACCCCTAGGTAAACATAGCAGTTTCTCTGAAACTTTCTGCCATCCGATTTTAGTTCCATAGGTTTGTCGACGAACACCGCTGGGTGTTCGACTATCCAAGATGGCCGCTGTCATATGAACGACGACCACCCAGCCGACAGTTCGAGAGTGGAAACTGCCTGTGGTTAACCACAATGTTCTAATGAGGTTAACAAGCAACACTCTTCCTTGCTGGGTGGCCTGCCGTTCGGTAGTTCTTTCGTATGCAGGGAATAACACATGGGGCCGTACGGACAAGTGGCAATTACCGAACAAACAGACGAACCAAGGTGAAATAAAAGTAATCCAAAGACAGAGAGGTCTGTCACAGTATCTATTTTGGGGGAAATGAGGCATTTAGCATGCAGGTGTGTAATTTTGCACTGCAAGCCCTTTTTCTGGGTGGGTTTCTTTATAAGCGCTAACCGAGCGCTAACAGATCAGCCAAATCCAATCTCCACTTATAATTGAATTCAGAAGTTATGCTTCTTCAGCAACCCATCTATGGCTGTTACTCACATAGGAACAACAATCCCCAAGGCGAATTCTTCAGATCTTCTTCAGACTTCTGTTGTATATTCCCATTGCCCATTCAAAGCTATGCTCCAGACAATGTAAAAAGTCCCCACTCAGTCAGCTACAGATTATTTGCAAGCTTTTGATCTTTCTGCTCTCTCAATACATGATGCCCCCCATGATGGCCCTTGTTTCCTAATTTTCTTTACCTTACAATCTTTCAAGTGCATATAAATAAAAAGGCTGGTAAAAGAAATATTACACATCGCCAAGGTAACTGGTTCTCATTTCCTTAATGACTGCTAAATTATTTGTCACACAGAGACTTAACTACACAGGTAATGACTCAGTCTTTCTAAATGTTATAGTTATACAATGAACCAAGATATAAAAACTTTGATGTCTTCTGAATTTCTTTTCTTTTGCAAGTAACAAAACTGTCATTGTTTAAATAAAAGTTCCATTATTGTCTTTAAGTTAGAACATGCAAATACCTGACAAACCTAATGAAGTGTGACTTGTGTATCCGATGACAAGATATGAATTATTATTCTCATTGTGAGTAATAGAAACATTGAAGCCTTTGTTTGACAATTAGTCTAATATAACAAGCTGAAGCTATGGGTGGGCTAAATCTGACATGTTACCACATGAATTTAAAAATATATATGAAAATGAGGGAAATAGCAGCTTTGCTCTAAATACTTTTTACAGAGCAGAAAAACAGGCTAATTTGAAATTTTAAAGTTGCAGTCCTAATTGTTAGAATATCGCAAATATCCCCATGCTTTTTTTTTTTTTTTTTTTTTTAATAAGCCAGCGATTTAAAGGGGAAAAGTTCAAGCACCATAACCACTACAGTGTGCTGTTGGGGTTTGTTGCCAGAGGTGCCTGCCTCTACAACAGCTCAGTGAGAACCAAAATCTCCTGCTCATTTGCTGAGAGTATCCGGTTCTCATTGAGCTGCAGTGGAGGTGAGGAGCAGCAACCATCGGTGTCCAGAGATTGAATTAAATTTTATTATATAATAAAAAGTAAATTAGTAGTTCATGTTCATTTGTATGAGTAGGTTGTTAAAAAGGAACTGTCACTTCTCTGGAATTTACACGATTGAATAAAACATTGACAATCATCTATAACTTATGTTAACCTTTTTCATGAAATGTTCTGTTTTTGTTAAGTTCAGAGGACAAGCTAGAAGAACTTAAAGCTAAGACAATAATTGCAAATGAAGAGGGGAAATAGAAACATTGCTTATTTTTTTCTCTTCTCTGTTTTCTCTGTGCTAGCTGGTATAAGGAAAACACTTATAAGTGTGAAGGACAGAGAGCTAAGAGGGAGTCACCCAGTTGCAAGATAAATAGGCATTGATTTCTAAATTTAATTTGGTTTTTCACACCTTAGAAATATGTATATCCTAAATATAGGTGTAAGTAAATATAATATTAAAACTCCAGGGAAGTGACATTTCCCCTTTAGAGATAATTGCATGAATCAACTGAAACCATCAGCTGTTTAAGAAATAAAAGGGACACCCCGGAAAACTAAAGTACTTTAGTTTGCTGAAAAGCTTTATGTGTGAAGAGTGTGTCTTCTTTAAAAAAAAAAAAAATGTGCGCAGATCTCAACAGAAATTGACAATTTATACATTAACCTGGTTACACCCCCTTGGCTTTTAAACAGACAACAGGTCATGCTACTTCCTGGTTTGTTTAGCTCAGTGGAGCTTAACTCAAGTGACAGGCAGTTGCCTTTTAAAGACCTTTCATTGAGCTGCATTTGGGAAATCTGTGATTGGACAGCCAACTGAAGTCTTGGCTGGATGAGAAGGGGAGGGATTGCTAAGGCTTAACACATGAGACTTGCAGCTTTTGCAAGTTGTTATTAGATATATCCCACAATATTAAAATGCATAAATAAAGAAACACTATAGTGCTAGGAACACAAAATCGTATTCTAACTGCTATAGTGTCCCTCATCCATGGTGCACAACGACCCTTTGCTGGTCATAAGAGGCAGTATTTACCCTGCAATGTAAATAACTCCAGTTTCTCTGAAACTGTAATATTTTACATTGCAGGGTTAAAGGGACACTATAGTCACCAAAACAACTTTAGCTTAACCCCTTAAGGACCAATCTTCTGGTATAAAAGGGAATCATGACATGTCATACATGTTATGTGTCCTCAAGGGGTTAATGAAGCAGTTTTTGTGTATAGATGATGCATCGGAAATTTCACTGCACAATTCACTTCCATTTATAAGTTTTGTTTCTGTTCATGCAGCCCTAGCCACACCTCCACTGGCTGTGACTGACACCAGGGCCAGATTAAGAGCCCAGTGGGCCTGGTGCTGACAATAATGATGGGCCTAATTACAAAATCTTATTGACCAACAACACTAAAACAGTCCTACCTCCTAAGCGTCATGTATCTGATGGAGATGGTGCTGGAGGGAAACTCATAGGATGCAGTTATGAGAAAACACATACCCTATGCTAATCTCACACTTTCATCTTTCAAGTAAACCCATCCCATACCATACCCTTTAACAGCAGTGTCCTGTAAAGCAGGAAGTCTATGGATGGGGTAAAAGGGTGGGCCACTGACACAAATCACATAACCAGAACTGTTGAAAGGGGCGAACATACACAAAAAGGGGATATGTCTGTGTCCCCATGTCTCCCAGTCCCTTAGTGTCTGTGTCCCTATGTCTCCCAGTGTCCCCATGTCACTAGGACACTAGGGGACATTGGGACACTGGGAAACATGGGGACACTGAGATACTAGGGAACACTGGGAGACCTAGGGACACAGACTCTTGGGGACACGGAGACATGATGACACTGGGTGACTTTGAGACATTAGGGGACACTGGAAGACGTGGGGCACTGAGACACTGTGATACATAGGTGACACTGTGATATATAGGGGACACTGGAGACTCGATAAAGACCTGGGTACAGGTCAAAACATTGCAGTGTCCAATAAACCTGCTTAAATCTATCACAGTGAGTGCCTGAGATTTTTTTTCTTTTATACTAGGGGACACTGAGACACTTGGGGGCACTGTGAGACATGGGGACACTGGGATACTAGGGGATTCTGAGAGACTAGGGGGCACTGAGACACTATGGACACTGGGAGACCTGGGGCACTGAGACACTTTGATACATAAGGGACACTGTGATACATAGGGGACACTGGAGACTTGATGAAGACCTGGGTACAGGTCGAAACGTTGTGGTGTCCAATAAACCTGCTTAAATCTATCACAGTGAGTGCCTGAGATTTTTTCTTTTATACTAGGGGACACTGAGACACTGGGAGACATGGAGATACTAGGGACACTGGCTGGGAGACATGGGGACACTGGGAGTGCCCCATATCTCCCAAGTCTCAAAGTCACCCAGTGTCCCCATGTCTCCCTGTGTCCCCCACTGTCTCCATGTCGCCCAGTGTCCCCTAGTGTTTGTATCCCCATATCTCCCAGTGTCCCGATGTCACTAGGACACTAGGGGACACTTAGAGACATTGGGACACTGTGAGACTTGGGGACACTGAGGCACTGGGAGAGACATGGGGACACTGAGATATATGGGGACACTTAGAGACTAGGGCACTCTGGGAGACTAGGGACACAGACACTAGGGACACTGAGAGACACCAGGCACACTGGGAGACATGGGGACACTGGGAGACACCAGGGACACTGAGACACTAGGGACACTGGCTAGGAGACATGGGGACACTGAGAGACTAGGGGCCACTGGGAGACATGGGGCCATTGTGTCCCCAGGTTCCCCCGTGTCCCTATGTCTCAGCGTCCCCAAGTCTCTCACTGTCCCCATGTCTCTCAGGCTCGAAACTGCTGTCTGAACTCTCTGTGCAGAGCTGCTCTCCTGCGGATCAGTGAGTAGAGAGAGGCAGGGAGGGAGATGCTGTAACTTCTTATCCCTGCCTCTCTCCACACAAACAGCGACTCCTACTGGCCGGCGCTGGTATTGCAGAATAATCTCTGTTTATACTGAGACAGACATTTGAATTGCCGGTATTACTGCCATTCCGGCACCGGCTAGGAAGCCTCAAATACCTGGGAAATACTTCTGAGAATTACCTGGCAACCATAAGAAATACATGAGAAATACCTGGCAACTCTAAGAGTAGTGTGTAAAAAAAAAAAAAAAGATTTAAAAAAAATTACAAAAAATCAATGGGCCTATTCCATTCCTAGCCCCTATGTTAATCCGGCCCTGACTGACACAACCTACATAAACACAAAATTATTTCACTTTCAATCAGATATAACAGTTTTTATCTCCTGGTCTGTAAATTGAAATTGAATCACATACAGGAGGCTCCTGAAAGGTCAAACAGGACATTAACAGAACAGTAGATAAGACATTATAATTTAAACATAGTTTGCAATAAAGGAAGTGTAAACATTAGATGACTATTTACAGGAAGTGTTTAGGAAGACTGCGCAAGTCACATGCAGGGACGTGTGACTAGGGCTGCATAAACAAAGTGATTTAACACCTAAATGGCAAAGAATTGAGCAGTGAGAGTGCAGGGAAATGATTTATACACCAAAACTGATTAATTAAGCTTAGGTTGTTATGGTGACAATAGTGTCCTTTTAAGGGTACAGGTGAAATGAAGTGGTCTGGGTGCTTATAGTGTGCCTTTAAATGCATCTGTGCATATTATTATTATTATTGCCATTTATATAGCGCCAACAGATTCCGTAGCGCTTTACAATATTATGAGAGGGGATTTAACTATAAATAGGACAATTACAAATATACTTACAGGAACAATAGGTTGAAGAGGACCCTGCTCAATCGAGCTTACATTCTTTATATATTATTAGGTGTATATCTACTAAACAGTGACACTTATTAATTGTTTTAATTTTGGCAGTTGAGTGTCTCTGTAAAATATATGATGAGCTCCAGCACTTTTAAAAATAAATTAGCGTGTTATAATTATACTTCATTACAAAATTTAGAAGATGGGTGGATGGTAGATCTGGAATGACTTGTGTCTTGGAATGACTAAGGGCCCAAGGTGTAAAATAATAAAGGTATGTACATTGAACTACAGTTGAATAGTTCTGAATATGCTGCTTTGTTGATTAAATGGAATTTCAGCTCTGAAAGTGTTTATCTTTTACAATGTAACAGTGACAATTTAATAGACAATTCTGACTTATACACCATCACCACAGAAGAATAGCTGCATGGACAAAATATATCCCACAGAAATAAACTGGAGATGAAACATAATTTACAGTTAATTGAACTTCTTTACATTCCATTCCTTTACTGATCATAATGCAGCAGGGCATCAATCAATATTTATTTTATAAGCAATAAGGGGAAAGAAAGATATAAAACGTAAAACTTTGTAATAATTTATTTTCTCAACATTAAAATTGCAACTGTTGTGTAATTGTTATTGACAATAAATGTAAAACCATAATTCATTTAAAATATATTATACCTGGAAACATGTTCATTAGAGCCTATCTGTAAATGTTACATGGTATAAATCTAGCTTATGAAATAACACTTCAGAACTAATCTATTCTATATCTCCTAGTCTAGTTCTAGTAATTGAAAATGGCAAGGTCACCTTGGAAATATATATAACATATCTTTAAAGTTGTCAGCAAATGTATAAGCTGAATGTTATATTTCATTGAAGGTTGTTTCCTCTTTGTCTAAGCCATAATTGATGGGATTGGTGGACATTCTGCTGGCCACAGAGACCATATTTGTATCCTTACTATCCTTATTGCCAGCAGTATGCACACATATCCTTTGAGTTAAAGGGAAAATCCAAAGATCTCTATGATATCACATTAATTATTGTGATTATGGTGCTAGAAAAGTATGAGTGCACTACTTCTGATTTTTGTCAGACTGTTTTGATATAGTTTGACCAAAACCCCAAGCATTCACGGGCATTTTTGTTTACCCATAATTGCAACACCATAATTAGATTTCACTCATTTTCTAATATAAACATGGATTGTGCACTCACGCCTGACAATGAGAGACTCTGAGCATTTTCGTAAAGGAAGATGGCCAGAAGAGCCTGGGTAGGAAATGTCATGGTGGTGATAGCTAAAATCATTAGTCAGTGGCGGAACTAACATACAGAGGGCCCTGGTGCAAAATCATATTTGCTCCCCCCCCCCCCATCAGAAGGGTGGCCAAAAGGTAGATCCACATCTGTTGTACATGTACCACAGTATTTTGACAGCTGGGAATCTACCATTTTCCCAAGCATGCACTTGCACTACGCAGTATTTATGTGTTTGAATGTAAGCAGGTGTGTGTTTATATGTTGTGTTGGCATTTGAATGCCAGCATGCATATATGTGTAGTCTTGGTTTTTGAATGATTAATTTTTGTATTTAACAGAGATGTGTTTGTATGTAGTGTTGATGTTTGAGTGCAAGAGTGTGTTTGTATGTAGTGTTAATGTTTGAATGCAGGGGTGTATTTGTGTGTAGTGTTGGCATTTGAAAGCTGAGATGTATGCACATATATCCATACACTGCCACACACACACTGTGATACACATACACATACACACACTGACACACATGCAGATACAGACACACAGATAGAAAGACACACCACACACACTGACACACAGATACAGATACACACAGACACACACACATATACACAGACAGACACTGACACACATACAGATACACACACTGACAGACATACAAAGACACACAGATATACACAACGATGAAACACATACAAATACACACACTGACAGACATGCACACACATACTGACACACACTGGCAATAAAGATGCAGGTCAAAAATTACACTTTTATAGCCACCCTCCAGTTTACTACCTTTATGGTGCTGGAGGGTGGCTTCCATGGAGTCCATTCTGTTGGCTGAGGTAATTGGGAGTTAGGGGCCTGCTCTCCTGATCTAGCTCCCCTCCTCACTGCCTTCTCCTCCTGCTCTCCCACGCAGCCCCCTGCTCTCTGCTCCCTCCGCTCAGCTCCGGTCTCTGTGGGAGAAAGTGACAAAAGGGAGATAAAAAACAACCAATAGCACAATACGCCAAAATCCAGGGTAATACCAGGGTATCCATAGGTATTATAGCAACAGCAGGTAGTACACTCACATTTAATACAGCTATAACCAGCTCTGGAGTGGAGGACGCACAGTGGTATGATCCCCACTTAAAGGGTGTGGTCGTCAGTACAGTCTGGGTATTCACAGCTCCTCTGAATAATGTTGAGAAAACAATAGTGCTCTCAATTTGATAAAAATTACATATAAATAATTAAAATTATACTCACAAGTATAGAGCAGAAAATATTGCTCTATTGATAAGGCGTTGGTGGAATGATCCCCACCTCAGATTTTTTGAGTTCAGAAACAGATAAAGTTGCCAGGAAGGATAAAAGTAGGTAAAAAAAATTGTATATAAACAGCATGAATTGCTGTTTAAAACGGAAAATTCACATTATATCTCAGAAATATCTGACCACATGTAGTGTGTGGTGTTGTCTCCAAAAACATTGAGCATGAACATTAAGCTATTAAGGTTGTTATCTCCATCATTAAAATGTCTTCCTGCTGAGACTGCAAGGTATTGGACAGATGCCAATCTAGGAGCTTAAAAGTAATCTGGTAAACCTAAGAATTAAGCTTGGCACCAGATAGGAAAAAACGGAACACCTTTATGATTTTTTACTACATGTGCAGCACTTTCTTCATGTAGTCCAGTCCATAATAAACTGACAAACAGTTCATCATAGCAAAACATGTGTTTGCTTCTGTGTGTCTGTGTATCTGCATGTGTATTAGTGTTTGTATCTGTGTGCCTGTGCATCTGCGACAATGTTTGTATCTGCGTGTTTGTGTATCTGCATGTTTGTCAGTATGTGTACCTGTGTATCTACATGTGTGTCCATGTTTGCTTATGTGTCTGTGCATCTGCATGTGTTGCAGTGTTTGTATCTGTGTGTCTTTATATCTGCATGTGTGGCAGTGTTTGTATCTGCGTGTCTGTGTATCTGCATGTGTGGCAGTGTGTGTCTGTGTATCTGCATATGGGACAGTGTATCTGTGTATCTAGATGCATGGCAATGTTTGCTTATGTGTGCTTGTTTATCTAGATGTGTGTCAGTGTTTGCTTCTGTGTTTGTGTATCTAGATGTGTGTCAGTTTTTGCTTTTGTGCATTTGTATATCTGCGTAAGTGGCCGTGTGTGTGTATGTCTGTGTATTATTATTATTATTTTATTATTTACATAGTGCCCGCAAATTCAATAACGCTGTATCTGCATGTGTGTGTCTGTGTATCTGCATGTGTGGCAGTGTTTGTATCTGTGTACAGATATGTGTCAGTGATTGTTTCTGTTTGTCGGTGTACTTGCATGTATCTGTGTCTGTATCTATATGGGTGTCAGTGTTTTTATCTGTGTATCATTATGCGTGTTTTGTGTGTCTGTACAAATGTATGTGTGTCAGTGTGTGTATGTCACGGCACAGCGGGTCTGTATCATCGCGGTCATGCCTAATCAGTGTGGCCGCACCGATACTTCAGATAAAAGTCCCTGAGTGCCACGGCCGCACATGAGCAGGGCGGTCACTCTAAAAATGAACAAAAAATTAACTTACCTGGATCGTGTTGGAGTGGTCCGATCCTCCAAGAAGACGGGCTCCGGCTGGTGCGGCGTTCTAAGGGTCGCCACCCGCTGCTTTCCCATTCTTACTGTTAAAGGGAGCACTGCGCACATTAAAGATGAAACCGGCATGCGTGTGACGTCACATTATCGATGCACACACACGTTTTGGGTTCAAAGACCAGTTCTAACCAATTACAGCACTGAGAGGCATATTTAAACCCTGTAATGCCTTTTCTCAGTGCCCTGTAATGCCTTTTCTCAGTGCCCTGTCGTGGTTTCCACTTGTCGGTTGTCAGAGAATGCGTTCTTGGTATATTTTTCTGGTTATTGACTTTGGCTTATGTTTTTAACTTTTCCTTCTTCTGGTATACTGACCCTTGGCTAGTTATTCGTATTGTCTCATTCTGTATCCCCGACCTTGGCTCGTTCTTTGACCATTCTCTTTTACATTAAATCTGGCCATTCTAAGGTCCGGTATACGTTGTTTGTGTTAATATAGTTCTGTGTGTTGGGTCACACAGTAATTGTGACATACGACAGGGACATGGACCCTGAAGAATTGTGTCAACACATGTTAGTTTGCGAGAGGAGACTGGAGAAAAATGATCACTGCATGGATCAATTTGCCCAGGCCTTCCAAATGCTTCTAGCCCGTATGGCTCATTTTCAACCCGATGATCCACTGTCAGTTCCTTCCCCTCCTGTTGTGAGCATTCCTATTGTGTTTAAGGCTCCTTCGATATCCTTATCACCTCCTCCTCATTTTGGAGGCGATGCTCAGCAATGTTGCGGATTTCTTAATCAAATAGAATATCACTTTGAGGCGTCTCCTGGATCATTCCCTTCTGATAGATCCAAAATAGGATATACAATGAACTGATTGACAGGTGAGGCCCTAACATGGAAAACAATAGAAGGTAAGTGCTAATTTATAAACACTGTCGGTGGGCAGCAACCTGAAGGGAATCCCTCTAACCCTTCAAAAAAGACAAGAAATAATACAAAGACAAAAAAGGTTGCGCCAAAAAGTTAAAGTCTTGCTAATGTAACAGGATAAAATAGGGTGCAATCCTCAGGAGTTGGTAGTCAAAAAATTAAATAAAATAAAAGTCTCACTGCTAAAACAGGATAAAATTGGGGTGTAATCCTCAGGAGTTGATCCGTCTGGATGGTTAAAATATTCGTATATGTGGAGAGACAAAAGAGTGCTAAAAAAACAACCAATAGCGCAATAAGCCAAAATCCAGGGATAGGTATTATAGCAAAAGCAGGTAGTACACTCACATTTAATAGAGCTATAACCAGCTCTGGAGTGGAGGGGGCACAGTGGTATGATCCCCACTTAAAGGATATACAGAAAGGGTGTGGTCGTCAGTACAGTCTGGGTATCCACAGCTCTGTATAATGGTGAGAAAACAACAATAGTGCTCTCAATATGATACAAATAATTAAAATTATACTCACAAGTATAGAGCAGAAAATACTGCTCTATTGATAAGGAGTTGGTGGAATGATCCCCACCTCGGAGTTCAGGAACAGATAAAATTGCCAGGAAGGATAAAAGTAGGTAAAAAAAAAAAAAGTGTGTATAAAACACAATAAAAATACATTTAGTACAGCTTAGGTGACCAAAATACTTTTATTGCTAAAACACACAATTTAAAACCATAACGTGTTTTACCACATGTGGCTTCTTCAAATGGAGTAAAAACAACAACCTGGCAAACATTGTTTATATAAGAACATAATAAGATTAAAATTGGTGCCAATAGGAAAATCGAATTTGGGAATAATATCAAACATAAATAAAAACCATACAATTAGAATATTACAGAGATACATGTTAGTATAGCTTTAATTTTCATTTAAAACAAGCATTTGATGTGTTAAAATGTAATGATAATAGTGGGACATGTGACCTATGAGTCCCAGTAGTCCCAGGGAGTTATGGGTAGTGTAGTGTACCCGACCAGAATTACATCCGCCCATAATTCTAATAAACCGGCCGCACACATTAACATGCGCCAATCCTCTATGGGAGAGCAATAAAACTGTAGCTTATAACTATAAAGAATTCTTTGTGGAGTTTACACTGACATTTGAGCCATTGGGTAAAGAGAAAACCACTGCCAAAGCATTAATGCGTATAAAACAAGGCAATAGGTCTGTTGCAGAGTACGCCATTGAATTTCGTAGCCTTGCTTCAGAGGTCGACTGGACTAACAGCGGTTTAATCCCTGCCTTTTCCGAAAGTCTGTCTGATGCAGTACTTGATGAGAGTGCTGCTTAAAGGTACTCCCCAGTGCCAGGAGAACAAACTGTTTTCCTGGCACTGCAGGTCCCCTCTCCTTCTCACCCCCCATCCCAGGTTGCTGGGTCAGGGTCCGCCCACTCTCCTCCCCCGCAACGTCATCCGGTGGGGGAGACCGATTGAGCATGCGTGGCGGGCGCACGCGCATTAGACCTCCCCATAGGAAAGCATTGAAAAATGCTTTCAATGCTTTAATATAGGGATTTCAGCAACGCTGGAGGTCCTCACATAGTATGAGGATGTCCAGCGATGTTATAGCACACTTTTCATGTGCTATAAACACGGAAGTGCCCTCTAGTAGACAGCCACTAGAGGAGGAGTTAACCCTGCAAGGTAAATACTGCAGTTTATAAAAAACTGCAATAATTACACTTGCAGGGTTAAGGGTAGTGGGAGTTGGCACCCACACCACTCCAGTGGGCAGAAGTGGTCTGGGTGCCTGGAGTGTCCCTTTAAGAATTACCAGAAAAACATAATGAGTACATCACTTATATCAGCAGTTCCCAACCTTTTTTCACTTGAGATCCCCTTGGCAGCCAGATTCCATAAATTGTACCTGTAATATTTTTTTATTAATACAGTTGCTGTTATGTTAAATGTATTTATTTTTCCCATTCCCTGCCTCCTTCTGCTCCATGCTCTTCCCCTGCCCATTCTCTGCCCCAGAATTTCCCTGCCCCTTCTCTCTCTCAATCTCTCTCTGCCCCATGCTCTTCCCTTCCTCTTATTCCAGGCTCTCCCTGCCCCATGCCATTCCCCCTCCTACCCCAGACTCTCCCTGCCCCTTATCTGCCCCAGGCTTTCCCTGCTCTTCCCCTTGCCAATGCTCTTTCCCTCTTGCCACAGGCTCTCCCTTCCCCTTCTCTGCCTTAGGCTCTTCCACTGTCCCAAGCTCCCCATGCTCTTCCTGCACTTTCACTGTCCCTTGCTCCCCATGCTCTTCCTGCTCCTTCACTGTCCCATGCTCTCCCTGCCCCCTGCTCTTCCACTGCCCAGAGTTCCCCCTGCTCCATGTTCTTCCTCTGCCCCCTACTCTTCCACTGCCCCTTCCCCTGCCCCTACTCTTCCACTGCCCCTTCCCCTGCCCCTACTCTTCCACTGCCCCTTCCCCTGCCCCTACTCTTCCACTGCTCCTTCCCCTGCCCCTACTCATCCCCTACCCTTCCACTACCCCAAGCTCCCGCTGCTCCATGTTCTTCCACTGCATTCCTACTCTTCCCCTACCCTTCCACTGCCACAAGCTCTTCCTGCTCCTTTACGGTCCCATGCTCCCCCTGCCCTCCGCTCTTCAACTGCCTCCTACTTTTTCACTGCCCTTTTCCCTGCTCCCACCCTTCCACTGCCCCAAGCTCCCCATGATCTTCCTGCTCCTTCACTGTCCCGTGCTTTCCCTGCTTCTCCACTGCCCCAAGCTCCCCCTGCTCTTTCCCTGCCCCAAGCTCCCCCTGCTCTTTCCCTGCCACAAGCTCCCCCTGCTCCTTCCCTGCCAACTAGCTCCCCTTCCTTGCCCCCAAGATCTCCCTGCTCTTCCTCTGCCCCAGATTCCCCCTGCTCCTTGTATATCCTTCTCTGCCCCAGGCTCCCCTTGCCCCTTCTCTGCTCCAGGCTCTCCCTCCACTGCCCGAGGCTCTCCCTGCTCTTCCCTTCCTCTGACCTCAGAATCCCCCTGCTCCTTCTCTGCTCCCAGACTCCTCCTGCTCTTCCCCTCCTCTGACCCCAGCCTTTCCCTGCCTCAGTGGAGGGTGATAGTGTGTGCGAGGGGATGACAGTGCCTCTGTTCTCTGTATTGGAAACATCAGGGTGCTTTACTAAAGTAAAAATTAAAAGATAATTTACATTTTTTGTTAAAAAATACCAATTAGAAAAAATAATAATGCTAAGTAAACTATGCTTTTAGTTTGGCTATTTTGGACTTAAATTAAGAATTTAAAGAGAATTTATGATTTAAGTAATAACCCTGATAGATGTTTCCAGTATAGAGAACTGCAGATTATATTTTCAAATAAAATGACAGATCAAAAAAGCATTAAAGTGGAGTTCTTGGTTTATGATTTTATTACAATCATTTATTAGAATAAAAATAAAACATTTGTAATGAACATATTACAATTCAATTTTAGAGTACAGCAATTAAAATAAAAATAAAACATTTACTCTGCAAAGTGGTATTGAGGGTTACAATCATATTCATAAAATACTTTTTTTACAATAAAATTTTAATTTTTAATGAACATATTACAATTCAATTTTAGAGTACAGCAATGAACATCAATGCCTATGCTCTGCAAAGTGGCATGGTGTGTTACAAACATATTGATAAAATATTTTTTACAATAAAATTACAAATTTTAATGAACATATAGCAATTCCATTTTAGAGTACAGCAATAAACAACATCTATGCTCTGTAAAGTGGTACAGTGGGTTACAAGAATGCCTGCTCAGAATAAGACAGAACTCTGATTTGTTTTCACTTGGAAACGGGAGTTAGGAAATTTCAAAGAATTTCAGAGATTTTGACATAGCACTTGGCCTTTTCAGAAATACACTCATCCATGACTGGTTCTTCCAGTAATGCTCATATCTGTACTTGGTCAATAAGTTGTATTAAGTTAGCAGAAAACAAAGGCATTGTCTCAAAGTACATCCACTTTATGATGCTATTTCCTAAACTATATTTGGAATTGCCACTTGATGGGAATCTCTGCATTGACGAACATAATGGTGCCATCCTGTGCAGCAAGAGTACTATTTCATATGATTGCATGCTACACCAAACAAATGCTATGGAGCGCTTACAAGAAAGCTAGGAAAGCATGCGACTTGGAGTGGCTGTTGCATGGCCCGTCAGCCAGAAGATCGATAATCTTAACCACAAGTCGTAATTTAAGATTTTCTTTACTACCTGTCCTACAATCTATTGGAAACACTGGCTGAGAAGAAAATCTTTGCACCTGGGTCAGCACGAGCCTGTAATTTTGCAAAGCCAACACTGAAGTATGACAACGAAATGTAAAAAAAAAAGAGAGTAATAAAATAAAGTTGTGAGCTTCAATGGGAAAATTTTGCTGGTGAAGTTAAATGGTTTATGAATATATTCTGAAGTCTATATATCTTTTTTTGCAGTAGAAGTGGAGGTGGTGGACAGGTGTAAATGAACATTTACATAAAGGTGTAGTGAAGAAAATTAAGCAGTAAGTGGTGACCTACTGCTCCAACATATCAATCTTAACAGGACAGAAATTTGGCTTTGGAAGTGGACACTGTAAATTATAACACATGCCTTTGAACTTGTTATTAATTGGTATAACTACAGGGAGGACTCAGAGGCACCCAAAAAGATGTTTTGGATCTTAGATCTCATGCACTTCAAGATGAATGTTGCTCATTGTCTGGTAAAAATGCAGAAACCAGCAGCACAAAACAAATCTGCAATAAATACATTTTGACGTGTGGATCAGATGCCATTATTCAATGAAATCGTGCTCTCTCAAAACATCCATTACAGTGGATACGAAGAAAAAAAAAAAAAAACATGGTAAAGGCATCATTGTCTTAGCATACATATTGTTCTTCAGTATCATTTTTGGATGACAGAAGGATAAAGTTTTCACTTAGTCACAAAAATTAAGAATTAAAAGGGTAACAATTGCATATAATAATTTTAAATATCATTACGAAGGCTTAACAATTTTAAATACTTTATATATATAAATGAGAATATATATATAAAGGCTTAAAATAAAAAAGATAATTAATATATAATTAGAAAGTGTATATATAATTTTAAGTGTTAAAACTTTAATTTATATATAATTAGAATTTGTATATATAATTTGAAGGGTTAAAAGTTTGTTTTATATATAGATTTTTTATGTATTTTGAAGGGTTAATAGGTTTTAAATTTATATATAATTAGATTTTTTATATATAATTTGGTAAAAAATGAGACATGAAAAAAGTATTTGAGATACTGTGTTTGAAGGAGGAATGATGTTAATACTCCCCTTACATTCTTCTGCAAGCATACACAGAGCAGCATCTTTTACACATGAAGAGATTAGATTCTCACCTATTGTATGGTTCTTACCACATCTAGCAATACAATAGCTAATATGATAAGAGGCTTCAAGGGCTTTTTGTATTCTTTGTTAGGTGACAACATGAACGATGTCATACTCCTATGTTTCATTAACTGTTGGAAAAAACTGCATTCCTTGTTTGTATAGCTGGCGTGTTTTGATTGTAAAGAACACAAAAATAAAGAATGTTTTTATACTACCATTGGATAATACTTCACCACACACTACGCACTGTGGCTTAGGACAGTCCTCGTTTCCTATATATGAAAATCCGTACTTAAATGTATTCAGCACAGTATTTTTTTTTTTTACGTGTTCGATGAAGTAAAGACTGTGCCTTCTCATGGGCTTGCATTGAACGGTTACATGTGTCCTGAGACATTTTTGATGATTGGTCAATCTCCACATTGTGTCAGATTTCTTACTGTGCCAGTTCGCAGCTATTTTATATATCATTTGAAGGCTTACACAATTTAAATACTTATATATTATAGTTTATACATATATATAATTTGAACGCTTAAAAATTTTCAATAATTTATATACAATTAGAATGTTTATATAATTTGAAGATTTAACTATTTGAAATCATTTATATAGAATTAGAAGTTGTATATATAGTTTGAAGGGTTAACAATTTTAAAACTATAATTCAAAGTTTCAATTACCTCAGGCTGGCCTTTTTCAATACATGACCTTCACAATTTTAAATGATATATAATTAGAATTTTTATATAGAATTTGAAGGTTTAACAATTTTATATACGATATATAATTAGAATTGATATATATATATATATATATATATATATACACATTTTTTTTGAAGACTTAAAAGTTAAATTTATAATATATATGTATAATTGGAAGATTTAACAATTTGAAATAATTTATATAGAATTAGAAGTGTTATATATAATTTGAAGATTTAAAAGTTAAAGTATCACTATAGTATCAGGAAAACAAACTTGTTTTCCTGACACTATAGCATCCCTAGGATCCCCCCACCCCAGGGTCCCGCTTCCTTGGCGAGTGGAGCGGAATGCACATGCGCGGCAAGAGCCATGCCCGCATTCAAACAGTCCACAGGAAAGCATTTTTCGAATTTCGCATCCAGCATCGCAGAAGCACCTCTAGCAGCTGTCAGGAAGACAGTGCAGCTAGCAGGCCCATCTTATCTTATATCGTTTGGCATCTAAGTATAATGTCGCATGGTGCAGTGGCTGGGGCCTGTGGGTACTTGGCGATTCTGTACACCCCATCAAAGGTGAAGTATTTGGCTTGTCTCGCCCGCAGGAGGGAGATCACCAACCTTTTTATGAAGTGTGGTAATTCTTTAAGAGGTATTGACTCTTGGACCCTTGTATCTTAATATTCTTCCTCCGGTCCCTGTCGTCTAGTACGGTCACATGTCTGCTGGTTTCGGTCTGCGCTGCCTGTAGTCATTGTACCTTTTCATCCAGTACCTTCAGACCTTGCTTTAGGTTGAGTACCTCTTCCTCAGTGGCCTGAGTGCACGCTGTGACGGTCTGTTCCTGTAGTGAGAGCCGCCAGATCCGGTTTCCACATTTTTCTGATGTTGTTTTGGAGTGGAGTCCCTCGGATTGTCAGCACTGGGCTCCGAGGTGAGACCCTGCCGTAAGATTGTGAGGAAGAGGGCTCCTGTGAAAGTGAAGTCTCCGGTGAGGCACTGGTGTTGGCGTCGAAGGTTGCAGCATCTGGCCGAATGTCGCGCTGCGTCCTGGTGGTGGTCGCGGGCATTTTTTTTTATCTTCTGCCCATGTTTCCGGCTGAGTGAGAGTTAGACAGCAGTGCTGTTAGGCCTTCATCACTCCACACCGGTAAGCCTCCGGGGGATACGAGAGGCTGTCCGCTCACGTGGTACGCCTTGAGGCTTTGGCTTTGGTTTTTCTTGCCCGGAGTGAGAAAATAAGGTATTGGCAGCGTCAGGACGCCGTTCTGCAGCTATATCTGCCCTTGTGTCAACCGTTTGCGGTAAGATGCCGCCAGTATTTAGTGGGTTGCAATTTTAGTGTTCGGAGCTATGAAATATGACGTCTATTCAGATGCGCTGCTAGGCTCTGCCCCCTTAAAAAAAAAATCCCTATTCGTTGTGGTTATTTAGCACTGACCCACTTGTGTGTATTTTATTATTATTATTGCCATTTATATAGCGCCAACAGATTCCGTAGCGCTTTACAATATTATGAGAGGGGATTTAACTATAAATAGGACAATTACAAATATACTTACAATAGGTTGAAGAGGACCCTGCTCAACAGAGCTTACATTGTATCTTATCTAATGTACATTTACCTAGCAATTTGTGAACTTTGCTGTTTTTACATGTTCTGAAAGTTAAGTACAAATCATTTTAGGATTATCTAAAGCAAGAAAAACTTCAAAGTATTCATGCAATATGATGAAATGAGAACTAAATGAACACTTAAGACATTTGTTCAGAAAGTAGATAATAGAAAACTATCCAAACTTCTATTTGCAAAAGATTGTTTAAACAACGAGAGTTTTCTGATTAAAATGTATTTGCCTTTTGTCTGCCACTTTTTATGCATGTTGTCTCATGATCTATGAAACATTTATAACCCATGGCAAGCACCAAAATATACCTAACATGAACTTTAAGTAATTCCACAACAGAGATTAATAACTAAAACAGCAAAAAAATATGATGGACTATGTTGGATGGTGTTAGCTTGTATGCCAAGAAAGGTAACGATTAAATTTAGCTAACCCCTTAACGCCGTTATGGCGTTCTATGCTGTCCCCATTTAAATGGGCTTTCAAGCCGTTACGGCTTTCTGCCCCAGGAGGTGAAATTTACTTACCTCCGCCGCAATCCTCTTCGGGAGGACTGCCTGACAGCTGGCTGTGTCTGTGAAATGTCAGACAGTCCCCCTGCTGGTGGGAAGTATAAAAATAAAAATAAACATGTTAAAAATTAATTACATGTATATATATATATATATATATATATATATATATATATATATATATATATAAAATATAAAAAACTAAATAATCTTGCACTCCACCTTTAAATATATACAATGCCCGGTGCTTGTCAGCCAAAAATACAAAAATTGCAAAAGATAGCACTCCAAGGACTTATATAAAATGTAACTTTTATTTACCTCGAACGTTTCAGCTTTATCCGGTGTCCTGATAAAAGCTTGAGGGGATTAAGCTGAAATGTTGACTATGTGATTTTTATTCAAGGTAAATAAAAGTTACATTTTATATAAGTCCTTGGAGTGCTATCTTTTGCAATTTTTAGAATATATATATATATATATATATATATATATATATATATATATATAATATATATATATACACATCATATATACAGGGAGTGCAGAATTATTAGGCAAATTAGTATTTTGACCACATCATCCTCTTTATGCATGTTGTCTTACTCCAAGCTGTATAGGCTCGAAGGCCTACTACCAATTAAGCATATTAGGTGATGTGCATCTCTGTAATGAGAAGGGGTGTGGTCTAATGACATCAACACCCTATATCAGGTGTGCATAATTATTAGGCAACTTCCTTTCCTTTGGCAAAATGGGTCAAAAGAAGGACTTGACAGGCTCAGAAAAGTCAAAAATAGTGAGATATCTTGCAGAGGGATGCAGCACTCTTAAAATTGCAAAGCTTCTGAAGCGTGATCATCGAACAATCAAGCGTTTCATTCAAAATAGTCAACAGGGTCGCAAGAAGCGTGTGGAAAAACCAAGGCGCAAAATAACTGCCCATGAACTGAGAAAAGTCAAGCGTGCAGCTGCCAAGATGCCACTTGCCACCAGTTTGGCCATATTTCAGAGCTGCAACATCACTGGAGTGCCCAAAAGCACAAGGTGTGCAATACTCAGAGACATGGCCAAGGTAAGAAAGGCTGAAAGACGACCACCACTGAACAAGACACACAAGCTGAAACGTCAAGACTGGGCCAAGAAATATCTCAAGACTGATTTTTCTAAGGTTTTATGGACTGATGAAATGAGAGTGAGTCTTGATGGGCCAGATGGATGGGCCCGTGGCTGGATTGGTAAAGGGCAGAGAGCTCCAGTCCGACTCAGACGCCAGCAAGGTGGAGGTGGAGTACTGGTTTGGGCTGGTATCATCAAAGATGAGCTTGTGGGGCCTTTTCGGGTTGAGGATGGAGTCAAGCTCAACTCCCAGTCCTACTGCCAGTTTCTGGAAGACACCTTCTTCAAGCAGTGGTACAGGAAGAAGTCTGCATCCTTCAAGAAAAACATGATTTTCATGCAGGACAATGCTCCATCACACGCGTACAAGTACTCCACAGCGTGGCTGGCAAGAAAGGGTATAAAAGAAGAAAATCTAATGACATGGCCTCCTTGTTCACCTGATCTGAACCCCATTGAGAACCTGTGGTCCATCATCAAATGTGAGATTTACAAGGAGGGAAAACAGTAAACCTCTCTGAACAGTGTCTGGGAGGCTGTGGTTGCTTCTGCACGCAATGTTGATGGTGAACAGATCAAAACACTGACAGAATCCATGGATTGCAGGCTTTTGAGTGTCCTTGCAAAGAAAGGTGGCTATATTGGTCACTGATTTGTTTTTGTTTTGCTTTTGAATATCAGAAATGTATATTTGTGAATGTTATATTGGTTTCACTGGTAAAAATAAATAATTGAAATGGGTATATATTTGTTTTTTGTTAAGTTGCCTAATAATTATGCACAGTAATAGTTACCTGCACACACAGATATCCCCATAAAATAGCTAAAACTAAAAACTACTTCCAAAAATATTCAGCTTTGATATTAACGAGTTTTTTGGGTTCATTGAGAACATGGTTGTTGTTCAATAATAAAATTAATCCTCAAAAATACAACTTGCCTAATAATTCTGCACTCCCTGTATATATATATGTAACGTCATACGTAGTGTATTTTAATGTTAATATAAGTACATATATTAGTATTAAAATGCACTTAGAATGATGTTACGTATATATAAGATATATATTATATATAATACATCTATATATATTTTATATTTATATATACACGTATAATGAAAATCTTAAATAAATATAATAAAATATAATAAAATAAATAAATAAAATATTTTAATTTTTTTTTTTTTTTTTTAAATCTCTTTTTTATTGAGGCATAAGAGTTTGTGGGTACAGAATATAAGAAGGGATACAATAAAGTTTCATACAAGTCGGGAGTAATACAATGCAGAGTGTATCATCTCTAAATATTTGCTAGCCTCTTTTTATGTTATGAATAAACAGTGAATATGACATCAGAAACAGTTAAAGATAACATTACGTTTAAATTCAAGTTTACTGAACGTTATTTTATGATAAAGGTATAGTAGTTAAACTGCGCTTTTTCAATTATATTAGTAAGAAAAGTGGTCAGCGGCGGGACAAAGCGTTTAGAAAACTAGCCTGATTACAATGACTGACTACACAAAGGGTGTAAACAAATGAATACGTTTTAGCACATGCTGGGTTGGTTAGTAAAAATGTTTAAGCCTAGGTAGGAGGTATGTTAGATAGGTACGACATTGTATTGTTACAGGTGATCGAGTGCAGGTGGGCTTCAGGTGTTAATTGTTAGGTTGCAAATTTTTTTTTAAATAAATTATATATACATACGTAATTTCATTCTAACTGTATTCTGTTATTAATATATATATGTATTGGTAACAAAATACACTAAGAATGACATTCTATATCTATATATAAAATACAAATAACCTGCAAATATATATATATATATATATATATATATATATATACAGATAAATATATATAATTACATAAATAACTACATAAGTATACACGTAGACTTTAAATACATATATATGTATGTATATATATTAAAATTCTACGTGCATATTTAAGTAATATTTTAACATAATTAGGTGATTTAATTAATCAAAATTTGATTGACATGCCTGACAACCCAGGCAGAAAGTGCAGAGAATTTGAATTGCAAGCACTATATTTAACCCTATAACTTTCCAAGACACCATAAAACCTGTACATGGGGGGTACTGTTTTACTCGGGAGACTTCGCTGAACACAAATTTTAGTGTTTCAAAATGGTAACTTGTATTACAACAATGATATGTTTAGTAAAAGTGACGCTTTTTTGCATTTTTCACACACAAACGGCACTTTTACTGACAAAATTATTGTTGTAATATGTTTTACTGTTTTAAAACACTTATTTTTGTGTTCAGCGAAGTCTCCCAAGTATAACAGTACCCCCATGTACAGTTTTTATGGTGTTTTGGAAAGTTAGAGAGTCAAATATAAGTCTTGCATTTCATTTTTTTCACATTGAAATTTGCCAGATTGGTTATGTTGCCTTTTGAGACCGTATGGTAGCCCAGGAATAAGAATTACCCCCATGATAGCATACCATTTGCAAAAGTAGACAACCCGATGTATTGCAAATGGGGTTTGTCCAGTCATTTTTAGTAGCCACTAGTAGCCACTTAGTCACAAACACTGGCCAAATATTTGGTTTTTGCTTTTTTCACACAAAAACAAATATGAATGCTAACTTTGACCAGTATTTGTGACTAAGTGGCTACTACAAAAAACTGGACATACCCCACTAGCAATACCTTGGGTAGTCTACTTTTGCAAATGGTATGCCAACCCCATAAAAATATATCCTCGGAACCGGGGGAACTGAGTGAACCACAGATCCGTTCAGTAGTTTGGAAGATACAGTTTAATGCAGATTCCGCAGAACAAATACAGGCTATATGAAAAATAATTACTGTATAATGCGACCCCTGTTGTATAGTTTAAAACTACTGCACCAAACTTTGTGCACCAAATACCGGGGAGATGGCACCGTGTAGAAAAGTCCAAACAGTGTCTGTGAGTTAAAATGGCCGCCATCCATTGTTCTCACCATGTGCTTCATCCATTGTTCTCACCATGTGCCTCTAATACATGAAATGGTGGCCACCCAGTAACTCCACAGTATGTCCCCAGATGGTTCTTAAAGGGCCAGTAGCAGCATTATAAAATACAACATGCCCAAATCAGTTCCTAGAAGGGCAATACATCCCAGGGCCATAGTCGCAGGGCAAGAGGCTGGCAAGCAGTCCTCTCCAGGCACAAGTGGCAGGGCTGGTTCCGCCACATTATGTATTAATACGTATTAATTTCTGACATGCAACTTGATAGAAAGAGATTATCAATTTAGCTTACCTTAAAGTTTCTCATTCAGTGGGGTATACATATTCCTCTGCTGAAGAGAAGTTTTGGAAATGTTTGGCTAGGCCAAGTAGGAGTAGAATTAGTGAGCTGGTGGAGGCTTTTGAAAAATACGTGGATTACTTAATTGAAATTAAGGTTTTATCCCATACAATAAATATATATATATTTTCTTTTTTAAAAGTGATATTTTTTTTTCTGAATAGAACATTTAGTTAACATGTAATTTGTAGATTACTATAAAATGTCAATAAAAAATATTTAAGAAACAGAAAAGTTTGTGACTAACCAGAGATAAATGATTCGAAAACATGTTGTAGTGCTTTGAAATAAGTTGATTGACAAAAGATAAATTTAATTTAGAGTGTATGGTTGCAGTATCAAGAATCTGATCATTCAGATGATTCTGATTTGACAATAAAACTAGGTCAGCCATACAAACCAAAATAAATGTTGTGGACGCAATTTATTTCTATTAAGTCTAGACTAGCATAATTGGGCAGCTAACTGTTTAGGTGCTGATGATTATGATAGGCCGAATGATTTTATCATAGAAATCACCTTAACAGCTATACATCCCAAGTGTCTTGTATCTAGTAGAGGTGGTGTTGGAGGGACACTTGCATGATGCATTTTTTAAAATACATACCATATACACACACCATATCTCAATCTCAATGAATAAGACTCCACAGGTACATCCTGGACAGATCAATTATTTCATGTGTAGATTAAAAGGAATTTGATTTGTTGTTACCAGCTGAAACTAATTTGTGCTCTACTTTAAACCTAGACTATAGACTGATTTGTTTTGTCTCATGTACCCATGAAAAAGGAACCCATATTAAAGTGAAGAATGCTGATTTGCTGACTTGGACTGTGGGTTTTGGGATTTTTTTTATACTGACATTTTACATACTTTTACATTATTTTGTGCTACCTAGTTCTTTCCCTGGTGTATCCTACTCTCAACTCTGTCTACCTGTGCATCTTACAAGCCCACAGCTCTCATCTCCTCTGTCTCACTAATCACACACTCTGACTCCTGTCTGTTCAAGACTCATTTGTCCATTCCTCTTCTTCCCTTCTTACAAGCAGGCAGAAGCTTGATCCTGATACGTAGCCTGGGAAAAGTGAGTGTAGCAGAAAGGAGATATGCCACAGTATCACATGATAAAGAGGATAGTGTACTGTTAAAAAAGAATAGAGGCAACAAGAGCATTTGCACAGCAATCAGAGTCAACTTTACATTAAAGCAGATTTGTCATGTTGGCATGTTCCAACCCCATCCCGTTAGTTTATTTATTTATTTTTATTATGCTTCTTTTTAAAGTTATATATATAAGGAAAAGTAGGGACTACTTTCTCTACAAAGTGTAGCATTCCCGGCGCACCATCTTAGGAACACTAAGATGGCACTGCAGTGAGAGAAGATCCAGTGGGTTTTGTTGAAAAGGTACATTTCATCAGTCCCTGGGCCTCAATTGGTTGTGCGATGTTAGGGGGGGTGAGAAATATGACAGATCCGCTTTAACTGATTTATAGCCAGCCAGTCCACACAGCCTTTTTGTTTCCCTGCATCCCTTTTTATATTTTCAAGTAACTAATTTATGATCAATAGGTTAATTGCAGCTCTGTAAGACTGATGTTTATCAGGCCCTGGTAGTTGGGTGGCAGAGCTCAAGGGGAAACATTTCAACAGTGGCCAAACAACTCTGTTCATACCTTCCAATACCACTAGTACAAATACAATTTCTTATATGAAGATGATGTCGCGCTGATGTTTCCATAGTACCTGACCCACTTTAAGAAGTATACCCCATTTCTATAGTAGAAATATATATACATCTCCTCTGTAGCATGTACATGGCTCAGGGGTCATTCATTTAAAATTCAATTTTTTGGGCCTTGTAAAAGTTTGTAAATGAAATGCGTTGACTTTTTATTTTCTGCTATCACTCTTTGCTCCAAATCACTGCACTGCAATTTATAATTTATGGTTCAATTTTTGGTGAATGCATTTTTAATACCCTAAAGGGTGATATGTGTGTATATATGTATATATATGTAATGTACTGTACTTTCATGTACTGTTGTAGTGTGTAATAGGGGGAGGGATGGATATGTATTTTTCACATAGTGATAACAGGCTTTGTTGCAATTTTATTTTTCTTCCAGGGATCCATACAACAATTAACTCTAAAGCCCAACCCAAGAGCTGCAGAAGACCAGTGTGAAGATGATGACCCATATGTAAGTATCAAGACTTGCTTTAATGTTTAATGCATTATTATATCTGGGAAATTTCAATGGCAACGGCAACGCTCCATTCTCGCGAGAGTGAACTCTAGGTTAGAGTTCACTCCCCCACTAGAACCACCAGGGACTGGAAGAAAGCAATGTCTCCCCCTCCCTCAGCAAAGGTAAGAAGGGAGGGGGGACATTAGCTATATTTATTTAGTTATTTAATAATAATATTTTTTTTTTTTTTAATCTTTAATCTGCCCCCTTATCCCCTCACGCAAACTATAACCCCCTACACACTGCACCACACACAAATATACAGCCCCCCTTACACACACACACAGCCCCCCTTACACACACAGTCCCCCGTTACACACACAGCCCCCTCTTACACACACAGCCCCCCTCTTACAAACACAGCCCCCCTCTTACAAACACAGCCCCCCCTTACATACACAGCCCCCTTATATACACAGCCCCCCCTTACATACACAGCCCTCCTCTTACATACACAGTCCCCCTCTTACATACACAGCCCCCCTTACACACACAGCCCCCCTTACACACACAGACCCCCTTACACACACAGACCCCCTTACACACACAGCCCCCCTTACATACACAACCCCCTCTTACATACACAGCCCCCCTTACACACACAGCCCCCCCTTACATACACAGCTTACACACCTCCTTACATACACAGCCCCCCTCTTACACACACACAGCCTCCCTCTTATATACACAGCCCCCCTTACAAACACACAGCCCCCCCTTACATACACAGCCCCCTCTTACATACACAGCCCCCCTTACACACACAGCCCCCTCTTACATACACAGCCCCCCTCTTACATACACAGCCCCCCTCTTACATACACAGCCCCCCTCTTACATACACAGCCCCCTTACATACACAGCTCCCCGTACACACAGCCCCCCTTACACACACAGCCCCCCTTACACACATAGCCCCCCTTACATACACCCCACTTATATACACAGCCCCCCTCTTACATACACAGCCCTCCTCTTACATACACAGCCCCCCTTACACACACACACCCCCCTTACATAAACAGCCCCCCCTTACATAAACAGCCCCCCCTTACACACACAGCCCCCCCTTACATACACAGCCCCCTCTTACATACACAGCCCCCTCTTACATACACAGCCCTCCTCTTACATACACAGCCCTCCTCTTACATACACAGCCCTCCTCTTACATACACAGCCCCCCTCTTACATACACAGCCCTCCTCTTACATACACAGCCCCCCTCTTACATACACAGCCCCCCTCTTACATACACAGCCCCCCTCTTACACACACAGCCCCCCTCTTACACACACAGCCCCCTCTTACATACACAGCCCCCCTTACACACGCACAGTCCCCTGTAACGGATCAACTGGCACCCCGACTTGGTACCTCCGTTAATGGATGCTCCTAGTGCTTCCTGAGGGCTCCAAGCACTCTGGCAGACACCATAATCACCGAATCCAAGAAAACTTTAAATTCTCCCAAGCGTATGAATGCTGTAGACCATTGAATAGGAACCATATGAATAGGCTTGTACCCCTAGCAGTCAACTGGAACAGCATACAATAAATCCTTCCCCCAATAATGAGACGACACATCACTTTGAGGTTAAAACAGGAACTCTGGACTGGCTCATCCAGCCTGGCATTTATTACACTTGTACACTTACAGGCCACACCCAGGGGGAGGCATAAAATAACCAATCACATACATGGTACAACCCACACATCCCCTCCCCTCAGATAACCAGTTAACATAATTATTACAGCCAGGAAAACGACAGTTTTTATACATGTGCTATAACTTTAAATCCATACATCCAATCTTCCTAACAACTGCATATTTAGAATCAGCACACTTTAAACATACACCCTTCCAAAAATCAGCCAAATCCCTCCAGTGGATCAAAAGTTAGCTGGAAGTCCTTTATGACCGACCGCAAGCACAATTTCCTGCCCAAAACAGTTCCATAGATTTGGGCTGTGCGGCCGGTCAATTTCATGCGAAAAAACGGGACTTAGTCTCTGGAGCTGCAAGTTCAGTATGGAAGAAGGTAAGGGTCAGCGGTGTTCGGCAGAATGTGTAGCCGATTTTAGTTCCACAGAATCTTTAGCATACACCGCTGACCGCATTCGAGGAAACCAAGATGGCCGCCGTGCAATTAACCTGCAGTAACCTCACAGCCTGGGAGGTAAATTGCCTGCACACTTTAGCTTCTGGGTGGTCCGCCTGTGTGGTACTTGGTTCAGTAAGCCCTATTTACTGAACCAAGTGGGAGAGAGCCCGGGGCAAGTTATTTTAAAGGTCTGGGGACATAGTCTTAAAGGGACATTGTTCACCAAAGTTACAAGATGTCCCCAGCCGGTTCTTAAAGGGCCATACACACCAAATAAAAGTCCATACGTTTTCAGGGGCCATAGTCTTAAAGGGTATTGTTACCCAAATTCTCAATATGTCCCCAGACAGTTCTTAAAGGGCCAGCAGCAGTACAATAAAATACCATTCACTGTACTTAAAGGGCCAGTAGCCGCCATATAAAGTACAATATGCCCCAAATAACCCAGGGGCCATAGTCAGTAGGTAGGAGGCTAGCAAACAGGCTTCTCCAGGGCCCAGTGGCGAGGTTGGTTTCGCCACATCCCCCTTACACATAGCCCCCAATACACACACAGCCTCCAATACACACACAGCCCCAATACACACACAGCCCCAATACACACATAGCCCTAATACGCTCACTGCTCCCATACACACATAGCACCCCTCACATAAAAAGACACTGCGCCACTCACACACAAACACACAGCATGTCCAAAATGTCTTTTTATGCTGAAGCATTAAGATTTCCCTTCACTGGACGTAAGGGGCCTAGTCCAACCCCTGAAAAACAGCCCAATACCTCCTCCACAAAACTTTACAGTTGGTGCAGTCAGGCAGGTAATGTTCTTCTGGCATCCACCAAAGCCAAACTCGCCTATCAGATTGCCAAACAGGGGAACATGACTTGTCACTCCACAGAGCACGCTTCCACTGCTCCAGAGTCCAGTGGCAGCGTGCTTTACATCACTCGATCAGACACTTAGCATTGTACTTGGTGATGAACGGACCGTAGCGGTGAATCCACAAAGTGGTAACCCTGAATGTTTCTTGCATACTGTACCGTACCTCATGTTTTGTTAGTGGTACTTGGAGACAAGCACCACAACATTCTCTTGTAAGAGTTTTCATATAGGGGATTGAGGGGGATATTAATAAATAAACTGTATCACGCTATGTTTCCATCTCTCTATTGTTTTTAATATGGATACAATATGAAAGGTTGGATACAGAGGTGACCACACCACTTAAGAGTTGGATACTGTTGCATACTGAGCATTACAGTTGACATCTTTCTTCCCGGACACCCCATACCAGAATGTTGCATTTATTTATTATACTTAAACATTGTTTTGGGACTAATTCACTAAGCGCTTACACTTTTTGTTTTCCACTAACCAGTGCATAGCAGGAACACCCCAGAAGACTTGCCAGTTTTGAGGTACTCTGACCCAGTCGTATAGCCATTACTGTTTGGCCTTTGGGAAAGTCACTCAGATCGTTTCGCTTGCCCATTTTTCCTACTTCCTACGCATGATATTCAAGTGCCTTCGCAGCACAGAAGGTCAGAGATCTCCCTGACCGGCACACAGGCAATTTGCCATTAGGGATTCGTCAAAGTAAAGTATGTAATCAATGCTTTCCTATGGGGATTTTGAAGACACTGGAGGTATATTACGTGAAACTGCAGGAGGCGCCACTAGAGTTAGTATTAACACTTTATCTAAAGCTGCAAAGTTCTACATTGCAGGGCTAAGGAGACAGGGCACTGCTCTTGGACCACTTCAATGAGATTAAGTGATATGGGTTCCTATAGTGTCCCTTTATGAATAAACTGATTACATATGTAACCAAAAATGCAGCTCTCCAATTGAGAAAGTATATAATTGTATCTTTTCTGAACACTGTTGGGAATTTTTTTAATGTTTGCTATTTTTATATTCCATTAGGCATCTGGAGAGGGCAGTGGAGAGGAGAATATAAATGAACAAGTTGGAATTTCTGCAACACAACAGATTATTCCAGAAACCCCATCTCCGGTAAGGGTTTATTTTCCCCTTTGTAGTAGCACAGATATGGACAGACACTGCTTGCAATTATCATGTGTTACTAGATGTGACTGAGGCTTTGAGGATCTTCTATCTAGGCAATATGCCAATAGGCAGGTTAACACCCAAATTGCACAAATCACCAAAAAATCAGTCTGATTAAACACTTGGTTTTGGACAAAGTCATGTTATCCAATGTCCTTGGACAAAAAACTAATAGCTGTTACTAAACTAGATGATACCTTGATACCCATCAGTTTTTAAAAAACATATAAGGTGACAGCAATGCAGCTATTCCATTTTAGCAATGTCTGTAATGGCTACAGTAGCATAAATTTACAGAATCAGCCATCTTATCAACCGTGTGCACTGCTATACTTAAAGCTTTTAATCAGCACATATGAGTATAAACCCTCTATAAATAGAGAGAAGTTGTTCAGATGTTTGAGAGCAAACCCACAAGTTTATTCTTGGATAGCCAGCAGCTTCAAATGTGTTCTTAAAATTCAGGATGTGGTAGATTCAGAGATATTTCTGGATATAAATGATCAATGTGACAGTTTGTTTATCTTAAATTACTCCTTTTAGGTGTATTTTAATCTTGCGTGTCTACAATGACATCCAAACACATTTTGCCTGTTTCCTCCCCGAGTATCATAGGCTGCCGTGTATAATTTGACATGCTTTCTGATAAATGCATTGTACTAAAATACACAATTTTGCTTCCAATCATGTGATCTACATTGTTATGTGTCTGAGCCTCTAAACAGATAGAGCACCCTCCAGTTTAATCATCTGTTATCATATCATCATTGAAAGAGCATATGGAGTTTTTCCATTATAGCGAACAAACTGATAGTATGAAAATAAATTGTACAAATGTATTATCTCCTTTTTTTGTATTCATGTGTCGAGTTACCTCTTTTAATATTTGATACCCCAGTAATCTCTGCCTCTGTTTAGATTGAGAGTTTGGAACATATTCAGTATAATTCTTTCAACAAATGGTGCATCCACTTTATTATTTGAGGAACCTCTTACACTTGATAACAGCAGACACAGATATACTGTAAGATACAACATATTTTGCAGTGAAAAGAGATAGAAAATCAAGAGTTATTTGCATATGGCACTGTCTGACTACCTGAAATAATGTAAATTGATAGACGTAACATTTTAAATGTAAAAGCTATAGGGTTTTAATATAAAAGGTGCCATCCCCTTTATCCTTTACCCCCTTTTCACTAATGAGCACTTTTCCTTTAAAAAAAATATTAGCATAGCATTTATTTCAAACATGGGATGCTTAGTTGGCACAAAAAAATATATAATAAAACATAAAATAGAAATATAATACAGCAGCAGTTTAATGTATAGATTTCTTTTCAGACAGACTTAAAAACTAAAATTATCTTAATTCACCTATTTATGTTATCGAATTTCTTAGGGAATGAAAAGGCTTTAGCAAGTATATAGTATCCCTTATCTTGTATTATATCTTACACAATGTCTGAAATGTTAGTATGAAAGCAAAATACAGAGTAGGTGTAATGACAATAGATAAACAAATATGGTCACATACTGTTCTTGTAGGTATTTGTAAGAACCTTGGTGACATTACTAGCACTACAAGTCATTTAAAATGGCAACAAAATGTAAAATGCTATCATACAGTAAGTACCGAATAGATCGGATCAATACTTTATATTAACCCAATCAAATAATTATCTCTATGCAACCCTTGCCTAGCTCATAAACAACTTTATAATGCATTAATTAAGGCCCTTTTGCCACGTCTGCGTGAGCTACAACAGCTGGAGAGCTCTCTGTTCCAGTGCTGGTATTGACTGTTTGATGTATAATTCCATTTAATGTAGGAGACGCTGTGTGATCTGACCATGACTGTAGTGCCAAGAATATACTTCAAAATATTTAATTCAGCAACTCCAATAATGTAAAAATATTCAATCCAGATATATAAATAACAACAGATCTTATATGCAGAGCATGTAAAGGGCATCTTTTTGTCAAATGTTTTTTATTGAAAGATTTTTATTTTTAACAGTAATAATCATTGGAAAATAAAAATACATAAAGAATACAAATAAATAAAAAATAAAAAAACAAGGAGAAAAATATCCACCCAATGTAATATTGAAAACATATGCATTATTAAAAACATTGCATCTTCTCTTTGGGTCAATAGTTGTAATATTGTTTTCATGAACATTGCAGAACACTATTGCACAAAACATTGAAATTCACTTATTAGTAGTAGTAATAACCCTTTTTCATGTGATGCTTTTGTTTTTTTATTACATATATAGTATACCTCCCTTTTAAGTTCAGTCCAGACACAGACAGGGTGGAACTCACACAAATGTAAAATTACAGTATTTGACGCATCTTCTTCTTCAGATAAGCAATGCAGTTTATGATCACATGTTATCCATTAAAACAAAGTTGTACATGCATGTTTCATTTACATATATCAACTAAATATAATTACCAGCTATATCCTACGTGATATATAAATCTTAGAGTATTCATTCCTTCTTCCTGGACAGTCTTTGATATTGGTAGATTACAAAAATCTGCAAACCATACTTGAAAATAAATATATTTCTTGTCTAGTTTGCTTTATTTGGCAACTTTTACTAGTTTCCTTTGGTAGACCTCCAGTACATTCAGTTCTAAAGAAACACTTGTTTAATTAACCCATGTAGTCAACTGAACTATAACACAATGAAACCATCTCGGATGGACAATGCTCAGAGATGGATCTGACCGTCTAGATATTGGGATCTATGTTTTTAAAAAGAATTGTCAGTTTCTCTCATGAGATGAAATTTCATAAAGATGTGTTTATTATGTGCCAGAGTCTAATCTATGAAATCTGTAAATTAGGATTACCATCAGGGCAGATTATATATCCATAAAGCTTTATTTATTTTTGCATCTGTTCGGTACTGGATTTGAGGAATGTATTCTCTTCTTTAAATTAGTTTTTTAAAATAAATAATATTTTAATTCTATATATACTTTGCTGCCGTGTGAATTTAGTTTCACCAGTAGATGACAGTATAAACTACTCTTTGAGGTATTTATTAACAGATAAGCTGAAAATCAGCAAAGTTCAACTGACTGGTTTAAGAGCTTTATACGAGTTAACGTCTACATAGTTAATAAACAAATAGAGTCATAAACACTAAAATGTAAAAAGATAGGAAATTGATTTATGTGATTTAGATATATGCTACATTTAGGAATATTTAAGTTTTAATACACTTTTGTATTCCTAACATTACAGTATATTGTTCCTTTAAGAGTGGTACAACAAAAAAAATATTCCTGGACTGCATGCAGCTTATGGGATATAGGCAATTTATATACGTCCTCGATAAAAGGGTTAAAGATAAAAAAAAAAAAAAAACTAAATAATTTAAGCCATTATAGCAACTTACTATTTAAATTAAAAAAATAAGAGGAGACCCGAGCAGTATCATAAAATTAAGTCCACATTCATGCTCAAGAACATCAACTTCTTTACACTCCACCATGCCCCAACATCTCCAATACTTGTATTGTATCTCAAATATGCTGGACTTTTTTTTTGTGTTTAATTTTTGTTATTTTTTTTTTAATTCTTTATTTTTGCACTGATAGACATGCAACAGTATGACATAACAAGCTTATGCAAAAGCTAAAACATAGTTATGGTATCTTGTGGGTTACAGAAAGGAAAGTTGTGTTGTTAGTACAATAGTCATCTTACATACATTGAACAACAGTTGTTTGCAGTTTTATCAGGGTTTTTTTTTTACATCACCTATATACAATGGCAGTACCTCGAGGAGATGGCTGCATCGGCTAGTTACATTTAATAGATGTATTCTCGAAGACAGGTATATCTCTATGACAAGTGATTATGTTACATTCCTTCATTCCTTCTGTTAGTGGTGCCGCTGCCACACATCGGGGTTCTGGTGTGTCTATGTCAGTGCGATTGTATCCCAGCTGTTCGTACTGTGAGTTGCTAGTGTGGATACCGCCTCGCGTCGCCACCCCCCCTCCCACCTCCTCCTCTTGTTCCCTTTCTCTGTGTTCCTTATGTATCGTATTGTTCCCATGGATCCCATACCCTATAGAAAGTAGTCAGTGTGTTCCTGACTTGGGCGGTGAGCTTGTCCATCAGGTAGTTATCCCTCAGCTTTGCTATAACCAGGGATATTTGTGGGAGTTCCGGGCATGACCACTTTTGTGCCAACGCTCTAGGAGCTGCTAGATTAATCATGTTAAAGAGCTTTTGTTCGTGTTTGGTGAGACCCTATGTGGGCCGTGATGGCAGGCATGCCCACGGGTCCAGGGCCATTTTCCTCTGTAGGATCTGTGAGCTTAATTCCACTATTTTGTGCCAGTAAATCGCCACCCGGGCACCACCACCACATGTGTATATATGTACCCTCCCGCCAGCAGTCGTCTGAGGGGTTCAGTTTCATTTGTTTCTGTTTATCCGGGGTTATGTACCATCTGAATATTGTTTTGTATGAATGCTCCTGGAGCGTTACACATATTGTAGTTTTGGTGCATGCTTCCCAAATGTCTTGCCACTCTGTTCCCTCTAAGACCTCCCCCAGGTCGGCCTCCCATTGGTCAGTATATCGAAGTGCTCCCTCTTTGTCAGTAGCTGTGCTAAGGTGATTGTATAGTAACGTAATAAGTTTGGTTTGTGTGGTTTCGTTATAGCATCGTTTTTCAAAGAAAGTCATTCAGCTCTCAGTGCGAAGTCTCGGATTTTGTAAGTATCGAAAGTAGTCTTGCGTTCTGAGTGTGGCTTTGGTGTTCAGGTGTGCATACGTAACTATGTCTTGATCGACATATAGGTGGACATATCTATCCCCGCGGGAAAGCCCTGTTCCTTAGTACAGGTGTCATGGGGGATAAGAGGGTGCTTAAGGAGTATTTCCTTTTAGTCTGGTCCCATATTTGTATGGCGTTAAGGATGTCAGGGTTGGCGGTTCTTAGGATAGCTCTTTGGGTCCTGGGTACACACATGAAGAACTGTGGAAAATCCATCAATGTCATCAGAGACTAAAGATCCACCCAGCGTCTCCTGTATGGAGGTGTGTGCCATTGTATAATCTGGATTAATTGTGCTGCTAAATAGTAATTGCATAGATTGGGCAGACTCAGACCCCCCTCCCCACCCCCACCCCCCTCAGTTTAAGTTGGTATAGGAGAGTGCGTGCTAGCCTTGAGCGTTTATTGTGCCATATGAATGAATCTATCGCTCTCTGTATGCCTATCAGGTCTCCCCGGGTAACTCGCACTGGGAGTGATTGAAATAGCAATAGAAGACTTGGTAGGATATTCATTTTAATGGAGTGTATGCGTCCCAGCCAAGAAATAGGTCTAGCTGGGGTGGACAGAAAAATCTGGTCTGTTTAGGTGGAAATTGTGGACTGGACAGAGATTGTTAATGTTTGGTAATGAATATCTAGAAGATGATCTCAACTAGTAAAAAAAGCCTCCATATAGGCTCTAAAGTAAAATAAACACAAATAGAAATGTAAAAATCTAAACGTACTAGGAAATCACCTTACAGATAGCTCTAAGCAGTTGATAAACAAACTGGATTGAAAAGGACAGTGTAGTTTTAGAAAAAGTGGACAAAATATCCCTTTAAAGGGTATGACTGACTAAGCAGTGGGTTGAAGAGACAGAGGAAAAATAACCTTTAAAAATTAAAATAGATGCTCCTATAGTCATACACTCCTCACATTAAAGTACACATTTTAGTGGTTATAAACTAGAGAGGTATGGTAAGTAAATATCCAGTATAAAGTTCATAAAATGTAGATAAAGTAAATATGTTTCAATATCACAGCTGACACAGTGAGCTGTTGCCATAAAATAGTGACAGCAGCAATATTGTGTCAAAAGCTGTTAAAATATAACCAATATGGGTATAGGATGATTTTAAGCAAGAAAATCAGTTGTCTCTGGTATGTTTGCAGCAAAATGACAGTTACTCAGAGATCAGAGACACAGATCTATAGTAATAGAATCTTCAATGTGATCTGAAATAGATAGACACCCATAGTGTTTACTGTTAAAACTTTTGAATTTATTATAAAAAAAAGTTAAAACACACTCACAGGGGTGCAGTGTAATCGGGTAGTAATAGAGTTCTTTGGGATCTGCAGGATCGGGTGATCACTGGAATATAGGTGAAAGACTGTCCTCCGGTCGGTCAGATGATCTTGCTGAGAGGGAAAAGGTGAGGCTCCCTTCATGTGCATTCCACCTAGTGCGCCCGACTTGCGTTCCACTGTAACTCGGTTACAAGATGTGTGTGTGGGTACAGAAATAGGTCTGTCTGTCCATTGGTCTAGCTCTTTGGTAAGGGTTTGGATCAGTGGTGTGTATTTACGGGTGAAGAGGGATGAGGGGTTTCTCTGTCAGATGGATGCCCAGATACATGAACTCCTCCGGATTTATCCTTAAGTTATGTCAGCTGCGTATGAGCGCCATGTCCAGAGCTACCAAATAAAAAGGCATAGCCACTATTTGGTAAAGTTTACATTGTAGCCTGCTAAATACCCAAACCGGTCTAGTAGGAGTGTTAAGTGGTGCAGGGAGTCTAGTGGGTTCCGGAGGGTTAATAGGACATCGTCAGCATAAGCTGACACCGTGAATGGCTTTCCCAACACTTCCACCCCCTGCATGTGTGGGTGCTGTCTGATAGTCTGCAGGAGTGGCTCCAGTGTCAGGGCAAGTAGCAGGGGGGATAGGGGACACCCCTGTCTGGTTCAGTTTCCGAGGGAGAACGGTGTTCTCTTTGCTCCTGTTATGAGCATCTGTGCGCATATGTCTGTGTATAGTGCCTGTATTGCTATCACAAAAGGCTCAGGGAACCCCTGCAAGTGGAGCAAGTTGAACAGGTATGGCCACAGCACCCTGTCAAATGCCTTCTCTGCGTCTAGAGAGAGCGCCAGAGAAGGCGTTTTGGATTCTGTCATGTACCATAATATGTCCACCTCCAATCGGGTGTTCTCATATAGTTGTTGCCCAGGTATGAAGCCAACCTGGTTTGGATGGATCAGGCGCGGAAGGAGGCGTGTGAGTCTGGAGGCTAGTATCAGAGTATCAGAGAACTTTCCCATGCTGTGTAAAATGACACAGAGCACTCTGATTGGTTAGCTTTAAATCCAGCCAATCAGAGTGCTCTGTGTCATTTTACACAGAGTGGGAAAATTCCAAAGAACTTTCCCACACTGTGTAAAATGCCACAGAGCACTCTAATTGGATGGCTTAAAACCCACCAATCAGAGTGCTCTGAGCCTAATTGCAGGGCAGGGCACGGCTTTATAAGTATTTTTTTGGGGGGAGGGGGGTGACTAGGGGTTTGGGGACCCCTAGTCACCTGGGAGGGGGAATTTTTATTTATGGCCCCCACCCACCGCTCATGGGTGGGGGGAGGATATTAGCCCCCCCTTATTGTTATTTAGGGCCCCCACCCGCCGCCCAGGTGTGGGGGCCGGGGGGGAGGACCTTAGGTCCCCCCTAATTTTTATTTTATGGTCCCCTCCCAATGCTCAGGGGTGGGGGCCAGGGGATAGGACATTAGGTCCCCCCCCCCCCCCCTTATTGTTATTTAGAGATGTGATAGGAGAGAGCACTGGGCATAAGAAAATAAAAAATAAGATACATTAACATGTTTGTCTTCAACAATTGAAGGATTTGTAATCTGGCATATTTCCTCTTTTGTTTCTCATTTGCAAAATCCTCTTTATTTTCCTTCACTTTTCTTTTCAAGGCAGAACTCTCCTCGTTTTCTTACTTTGTTTTCAGTCTAAAAAAGATCCTGAAGAACTGTTGTCCCCATTGTCAGCCATGGCTCGATACCTATTTGTGGTGGGATTTATACATTTCTCCTGGGTGGGAATTGTAGGAAGGAACTATGGGCAGAACCAATGGTCCTTTCTTGTTTAGAAGGGTCAAGGGTTGTATTTGCTCTTCACATGTTTCCTTAAATGAAGGCTTCCCATGAAGTCTTTTATGGACCACTCCTTTATAGTCCATCTTGAAATGCTGCTTTTTCTTTGATTGTTAAATGTATTCCCCAAATTCTTATTTGTGCAATGCAATTTGAGAATGAATGTTCATGCAAGTAATCACATAAACAATACACAATTGTATAATTTATATTAATAGAATAGTGTTACTAAATTTGTATTTAAGAAAAAAAGTAGTGATATATCTCTATGTGTTAAAGCTTAAATTGCTATTAGGAAAAAGCCTTGTAATTGGAACAGTCATTGGTTTGAAATACTTAGATATGTCTTATAGACTTTGAAATTAAGGTCATGGACATGTTTGTTAGATGTCTTCTATCTTATTTTTGGGATCAATTTTCTTAGGAATCAGTTACTCTTCATAAAATGCTTCATTACAAACTGTTTAAAAATATTTTTCATGTTCATCACTTTTAATTTCCATTTCAAGTCCTAGAATTAGTCAAAATCAATGCCACTTAAAAATGAAGGAGTAATAAAGAGGTCCTGTTTCCATTTTAGCATGAAGAGCCAATTAAAGCTTTGGACATGCAGCCAATAAAGAAAATAAAAATCAGACTAATTGGGATTTAATTTTACTTATTTAACTTGTCTTATGTAGTTCCTTTATTGATGAAGTTTAATAATTAGTTATGGTTAGGTAAAGGGGTTCAAAAGGTAGTAAAACGACAGAGGAATAATGGATCCTGATAATTAGTTTATAATAAAGCATTTATAGTTTTTTTCCTGCTTACAGTTAGATGTAGCAACTAAAATTACATTTCATTTTAGTAGGAGCCTTGCAATGATTTTTTAGTCTTTAGCAGGCATAGGTACATCTGCCTAACTAGGTATAAGTTCCCAAAATAACTTGTTATACTGACCCAATGTATATTTAAAAAAATATATTAAAGGTGAATCCCTTCCATATATTTAGAGAGATATCAGCCTCTATCTATTACTTAAAAGAGGGGATCAGACACATCATGGTTATATACCATATACGCGCCTATAATTGTAAAGGGCTAAAGTAAGTAAAAAAAAGGTTTAAAAATATGAGTGAATGTACACAAAACCAATAAAGAATTACTAAATTACCATGTAAGTAATAAAGAGCAGAATCTCAAGTTATTTGGGGAACTTATACCTAGTTAGGAAGATGTACCTATGCCTGCTAAATACTAAACAATCATTGCAAGTCGGGTCAGTATATATATATATACAAAAAAACGAATTGATTTCTGCACTCACGCTAATGCATCCCTTAATGACCGGGTGCCAGCCATACACAGCTAATGTATCCAAAAAATCCAAGTAGATGGCTGCACTCTAGAGTGCAGCCATCTACTTGGATTTTTATATATATATATATATATATATATATATATATATATATATATTTGGTTATGGGTTGGTAACACTATATATATTCTTATCTTTCTGTCAATTAAGACTAAACATATTTGACATTATTCATCTTAAAATGTTTCCTAATAACCTTATGGTTTACCATATATAATGCATTTATTACTGCTTTAATATATAACTTCCCGTTTGACAGGTGGATTCTTCTTTTTCATAAGTAGACTAGATGCATTGTAGGGGCATGCACAACCTAATAGAACTTCCTTCCCCTTCTCTGGGTACCCATATACCATGTAAGTGTATTATGGTAATGGGTTTTCCGATTTTCGGAACCCATCAGGCTCCCACACACGCGCAAAGGAGTTCTCTCCACCTCTTGGACAGTAATTCTGCCAGCAATCATGAAGGCATGTAGGTCAGAATTTTTTATTTTGTGCCTCCAAGTGATTGATGTAGCGGACTGCTGACACGTTGTCCATCTTCAGAAGGATAGCACATTGGGCTTGAGTTGGGGAGAAACTGTGAACTGCAAATGAACTGGCCAGATGTTCCAAACAATTGATGTGGAGTGTCGATTCCAGGTTTGATTATCTGCCCTTGGTGGAAATAGTTCTGCATTGAGCACCCCAACAGTGCAAACTTGCGTCGGATTTGATTATCAAATCTGTAGCTGTACAAAATATGGTGCGCTTATTCCAAGCTTCCATGTGAAGAAGCCACCATTGGAGTTCGTCCTCCGCTTCTGATTCCAGAGTTCCCAGATCTGTGTATGATGCGCTGCCCTTGAGATGAAGTTTGTAATTGTTGTAGGGCTCGATAGCCAAGAAGACCTGGGAAAAATGGCCTGTATAGATGCCGCTAGAAGGCCTAACATTCTCAACAGTTGTTTGAGAGAGAGTTGAGAGGTTGCTAGTGTTCGGCTATCTCCTTCTTGATATTGGCTAATTTTGCCACCGGAAGGTGTAGAGTTTAAAGGGTAGAATCTACAATAATCCAATATAACCCATAAATTTGATTTGTTGCGTGGGAACGAGAATGGATTTCTCCCAATTGATCAGGAAGCCTAGGTTCTCTAACAGAGTCAAAGTCCATGCAAGGTATGTCCGGATTAATTGCATAGACTGAGCCAGAATGAAATATATTATAAGACGTGAGCTTGGTGAAGCACCATGGAGCCGAAGACAGTCTGAATGGGAGGCACCTGAACCTCTATTTACTGACCTACCATGTAAATTGCAGGAAGTTCTCGATCTTGACTTTGTACTGGGATAGGCACTGTGAGATATGCATCCTGCAGATCCAATTTGGCCATCCAATCTGCTGGTTGGAGAAGATCCCTTAAACAATGCCCTCCTTCCATCTTGGAAGTGCTGATATGCTCATAACCATTGAGCTGTCTCAAATTTATCACTGGACGGATACCATTGCCTTTTTTGGGAAACAAGAAAAGGTTGCTCACGTAACCCAGGGTATGGGCCGGAATCTCTACGATTGACTGTCCACGGAGACAAGGTCTGCGTCTCATTGGGAAAAAACAATGAACAGGTAGAGAAAGGAAGTCTATGCAATACCCTTTCACAGTGTGAAGAACCTAAACATCTGATGAAATGAGGGATCATACATGGGAAAAATGTGTGAGCCTGCCCCCCACTATCAGTAAGGAAGAATGGAAATTGTGAAGACTTCTTAGGCCACTAACAACCCAGGGTCGACCACTTTGTGGGAAGGAGGTAGGTATAGTGCATTGTTCAAAGAAAATCGGCTCGGCAAGTATAAGAGCCTTGGTTCTATCTAAAAGAACATCTGTTTGTTTAGCCAGACAAAGGAGCCCAATTATTTTATAAAGTTGTCCCCAAAGAGAAAAACTTTTGCCTGTGTTATCTGGCTCGTTCAAAGCCATAGTTAAACGTTTGGGCTCAATCTTGAGCAAGATCGATTTGTGGCGTTCTGTGACAACCGCATGGTTGGCGTTGCCAACTTAAATCACTCTCTGGATCTAACCACTTAAGATGGCGCAATCTAATTCTAGATCATCCTCTACTACTTCAAAGATCTTGGCTGCTGAGCCCAAGATGCCCAGGATTTTATCACGACAGTTTTGCAATGAAAATCTAAGCCTTTAGATGGCTTCCATCCTGTCTTACTCAGGAGTTGAATGATCTTAGGATCGACTGATAGCGTTTTACATGAGTCATCAGGGACTGTTCGGCGTGGCCATTCAGCCCGCAATGTATTTCACTTTGCCTTCTCAAAAGGCTTGCATACTCTGGATGCAATATACTTGGCTACATGGTCTGAGGAGACCACTGGGTGACATAGGTCGTCAGGTTCGAATAGGGGTTCACATTGAGTGTCCAAGATACTATCGGTGTCTCTGAGTCCGCATAATCTACCTAAATCTTGGTAGGTTTAACAGGACGTGTATCCCGAACGGGATTAGCATCCTCTTCATCAGTAATTTCATAATCCGGATCAGAAATATCATCTGAATCCTCCATATAGGACTCAGGGAACTCCTCCTCAATATCACTGAGCTCAGATTCAGAGTTCAGATGGGCTTTTGCCCTTTTCCAAAGTCTAGTCGATTTTGCCCGACTAGTAGCTCTTTTGCGCGGTGGTAAATTAATCGCGCCATCCATGACAGCAGGGGCGGGCTGGGCCGGGGGGCAGGGAGGCAATTGCCCCCCAGGCCGCCCTAAATAATTAGAAAAACGGCCACTGCAGGGCCGGTCCTGGGCACCAGGAGGAGGGGGTGCCGCGCGGAGCAGGCTGATAGCCTGTCACAGGGAGCAAAGCAGGTGGCCAGCTGGCCACTTACAGTGCCCAGGTAGCAAGGTAGAGTAGGCACCTGCTTGTCCCAGATGGCAGGTGCCTACTCTGCAGCAATATACTGGCCGGTGTTCAGGCATGCGGCGGTGAGGGAGCTCTGCTGATGATCTTTGAGCTCTGCTGATGATCTTCCTGCTCCCTCGCGCGCCCTCTCTGGTGATGCCGGGAGCCGGAATATGACGTCATTCCGGCCCCGCATCACTAAACTGCGCGAGGGAGCAGAGAGGAGCAGGAATATCATGGAAGTCACTGGACCCCGGGGAAAGGACCCAGAGGACTCCTAAAGGTAGGAGCAACAAGAAATAAAATAAATTTGTGAGTGTGTGTCTGAAAGTAAGTAAGTGTGTGTGTCTGGAAGTGTGTGTGTGTGTCTGGAAGTGTGTGTGTGTGTCTGGAAGTGTGTGTCTTAAAGTGTGTGTGTGTGTGTGTGTGTGTGTCAGGAACTGTGTGTGTGTGTCTGGAAGTGTGTGTGTGTCTGGAAGTGTGTGTTTGTGGAAGTGTGTGTCTGGAAGTGTGTGTGTCTTAAAGTGTGTGTGTGTGTGTCAGGAACTGTGTGTGTCTGGAAGTGTGTGTGTGTGTGTGTGGAAGTGTGTGTGTGTGTGTGTGTGTGTGTCTGGAAGTGTGTGTGTGTGTGTGTGTGTGTGTGTCTGGAAGTGTGTGTGTGTGTAAGTGTGTGTCTTAAAGTGTGTGTGTGTGTGTGTGTGTGTCATGAACTGTGTGTGTGTAAGTGTGTGTGTGTGTGTGTGTGTGTCTGGAAGTGTGTGTGTCTGGAAGTGTGTGTGTGTGTGTGTGTGTGTCTGGAAGTGTGTGTGTGTGTGTGTCTGGAAGTGTATGTGTGTGTGTGTGTGTCTGGAAGTGTGTGTGTGTCTGGAAGTATGTGTGTGTGTGTAAGTGTGTGTCTGGAAGTGTGTGTGTGTGTCTGGAAGTGTGTGTGTGTCTGGAAGTGTGTGTGTGTGTGTGTGTCTGGAAGTGTTTGTGTGTGTCTGTCAGGGCCGTCTTTCCGCATGGGGCCCTACCGCGCTGCCCAGCATGCCCGGCCGACAGGGGAGATCCTTTGATCTCCCCTGGCGGCCAACGGAGAGGTGGCCTTGTTTTCTGGCCTTGTGCCGGTGAGGGAGATCTCAAATCAATCGGGGAGAGAGGTAGCTGCCTAGGACCCAGGGCTGCAGGAGAGGCCTGTAAGGCAGATCGTTCCTACCGCAAGCAGGCTGTGTGATGCGTTGCAGCTCATTACCATTGCAATGCTCCACACAGCATTCTGCGCGCAGGAGGACAGGAGACAGCCTGCAGCCAGACAAGCTGCAGGCTGTACAGAATTCACAACTGGACCACCAGGGCTGGCTGTGTCCCAGCCTCTTTCACCAAAGGTAAGAAGATGGGTGGGGGGGACATATAGATTTTATTTAACGTATAGTAGTATTAAAAAAAAAAAAAAACATTTGCTACCTGCACCCCTTAAACACACACACAGCACCCAACACACATATAGCACTCCACACACACACAGCACCCAACTCACATAGCACTCCACACACACACGCAGCACCCCACTCACGTAGCACTCCACACACAGAACCCCACACTCACATAGCATTCCACACACACACAGCACCCCACACACACCGCACCCGTACACACAAACACATACACTGCACCCCTCACGGCAGTGTGTGTGTATTCAGCAGTCTGTGTGTGTGTTTAGCCGTCTGTGTATGTATTCAGCCGTCTGTGTATGTATTCAGCCGTCTGTGTGTATGTTTGTATTCAGCGGACTGTGTATGTATTCAGCACTCTCTATGTGTACTCAGCAGTCTGTGTGTGTGTGTGTGTGTGTGTGTGTGTCTATTCGTCAGTCTGTATGCGTGTATTCATCAGTCGTCGTGTGTATGCATTCAGCAGTCGGTGTGTGACTGCATTCAGCACTCTGTGTATATGTATTGAATGTATGCATTGCATTTGTTGGAGGTACTTCTAAATATAATCTTCGTTGTATCTATAATTTACATTTTTATTCCTGTAAGTTGTGTAGGCAGGGCCCCAGTGCACTGCTTTGCCCGGGGGGCCCATAATGTTGTTAAGATGGCACTGGTGTCTGTCAGTGTGTGTGTGTCAGCAAGTGTGTCTGTCAAGTAAGTGTCTGTCAGTGAATGTGTGTGTGTGTGTCTGCCTGTCAGTGTGTGTGTGTATGTGTCTGCCTGTCAGTGAGTGTTTGTCAGGGTTTGTGTGTGTATGTTATTGAGAGTGAGTGCCAGTGTGTCTGTCAGCAGGGCTAGCCTTTGAGGTATGCAAGCTGTGGGGTCATGTAGGGTGCAATAACAACAGAGGCGCCCGGCGGCCAACACAGCTCACAAGTTTTGGACACCAGCATATTTAATTTAAACGATTCCCTGGTGGTCCATTGGTGCGCACCAGCAGTAGGGGCAGTCAGATCATATCCCTTGTGGTTCCGGTGCTCAGTTAGTGGGTCAGAGCACAGGCTCAGAGATTCTCAGCCTGCGCTCTAACAACATTGAAAGTCGGAGCCGCGAAGGAGTGGGTATGGCAAAGAGCTACTAATTAGCATAATATCAATATCCGTTATAAAAACAGGAAAAGGTGGCCATGGATGGTGAGCTGATTCAGGGGTGCAATGGGCCACTTGACTGGATTTGCCCCCCAGACCGGAGGCTGCCAGCCCTCCCCTGCATGACAGGTATGGAACTGTCCATCTCTATTGTTTTGGAGGAGTGTTTAGCCTTATATGAGGCCTTGTGGCCAGGCTGAAGCAGAGCAAGTGTGAGTACAGGTACACCTCCTTATAGTACTCAGGGAACTCATCCTCAATATCCCTGAGCTCAGATTTAGAGTTCAATTGGGCTTTTGCCCTTTTTCAAAGTCTAGTCGATTTTGCCCGACTAGTAGCTCTTTTGCGCGGTGGTAAATTAATCGCGCTATCCGTGACAGGTATGGTACTGTCCATCTCTATTGTTTTGGAGTGTTTAGCCTTATATGAGGCATTGCGGCCTGACACCAGGGCCTTGTCATTGCTTTTGCCATGGAAGTGTCAATTATAGCCTGCATGTCAGCAGGATCAGTAAAGCAGAAATTCAGCCTCATCTCCAGAGATACCTGGAGAGGCTTCTACATTAATCTGCATCTTTGCTGTAGACCCAGAAGGCACAGAAAGATCCTGTCAGACTGCATCATAAATATACAAACAAACCTAAGGGGATGAATAAAGTAAAATAATACCAAAAGGAAAGGGTTGAGTAACCCTCAAGTAAAAAATAAATAAATAACTAAACAGGATAAAGAAATGAAAGTACTCACAATAGTGAAAAAATAGCAATTGTAATATAAAAACAAAGGAGCTGCACGGCTGCCGCTATAACTAAACCCCAACTTGAATTTCAGGCAGTTGGTGGCAGAGCAGCGGCCACACAGATAAATGAAGGGGAAAAAAACAGCACAATAGCACTGTTCAGGGGATAAAAATCCTCAAAGATGTCCCTGAGCCCCAATTGATGGTAATCTTGGGGCCAGTGAGGTCAGAGGGGAAAGAAATTATCAAAGGATATACAATAAAGCAAATAACTGACGCAAATGAAGTAAATAAATCAAATTAAGTTAAAATGAACTAACTAAATATATTTATAAATATGAAAACATTATAATTAAAATGTAATAACTATAATAACTATATTAACCACAGTAATGATATGAATAAAGTAAAGTAAAAGATCCCACAGTTAAGAACCATGTGACCCAGTGTCACTTAACTGAGGTAGCAGCAAAGAAAGAGGAAGTAGCATACTGGATACTGCCTGTTATGCTATAAAGAGGATGCTGATTGGCTGTTCCTGTTGCTAGGAAGATATACCTCATGTTATTTACTGGTTTCTTTTATACTGATTTAATGTTATTTTTGTTTGCTGCTGAGGTAAATAAAGAAAGAGTGCAGCATAATAGGAGCCTCCGTGTCTTAATAAAATTGTGTTTTGGTGCTGTTTTAGTGCAATTTGCTAACATCCAGACTTGGTGATTCTATCTAAAGAATCCAAAATGGCCGATTGGCATCTTCCTGTTTGCACTGAGCATGAGCAAACTGCCTTAAAGGGCCAGAGTGACATTTAAGGAAGTTCACTGAAAACGTTTTTTAAAGGTAGTTATTCCTTCTGGATGGTTTATTTGGTGAATTTGCTGCTGCTAATGTTGGTTTTAGCCTGGATCTTTATCAGTGGTGTCCTCAAATGCCACTGATTGTTTTAACAATCTCAAATATTATTGATCTCCTTAAAATGGGTTGTGCCCACATGGGTTCAAACCCCACTCTTGGTACATGTTCCAATGGACAAAAGCCAAAGTGGGTTCATACCCCATTCCTGGTACAAAATGCCCCTGGAGGTTTTAACCATCCCAAATATTATTAATAAAGGTAAGGTAATTACTATTACTAAGTCAATATTAAAGGTTTTTAATGAGTTTTATTTTTCTGGTATGTTTGTAATTATTTCAATTGCTTATTGCCTTTTGGTGACCATGGCTTCCTCTTCCTCCATCTCTAAAATCAGATATACAGGTGATACTCGAAAAATTAGAATATCGTGCAAAAGTTAATTTATTTCAGTAATGCAACGTAAAAGGGGAAACTAATATATGAGATAGACGCATTACATGCAAAGCAAGATAGTTCAAGCCGTGATTTGTCATAAGTGCGATGATTATGGCTTACAGCTCATGAAAGCCCCAAATCCACAATTTCAGTAAATTAGAATATTGTGAAAAGGTGCAATATTCTAGGTTCACAGTGTCTCACGTTAATCAGCTAAGTAAGCCATAACACATGCAAAGGGTTTCTGAGCCTTTAACCCCTTAAGGACCAAACTTCTGGAATAAAAGGGAATCATGACATGTCACACATGTCATGTGTCCTTAAGGGGTTAAATGGTCTCTCAGTCTGGTTCAGTAGGAATCACAATCATGGGGAAGACTGCTGACCTGACAGTTGTGCAGAAAACCATCATTGACACCCTCCATAAGGAGGGAAAGCCTCAAAAGGTAATTGCGAAGGAAGTTGGATGTTCCCAAAGTGCTGTATCAAAGCACATTAATAGAAAGCTATGTGGAAGGGAACAGTGTGGAAGAAAAAGGTGCACAAGCAGCAGGGATGACCGCAGCCTGGAGAGGATTGTCAGGAAAAGGCCATTCAAAAGTGTTGGGGACTTTCACAAGGAGTGGACTGAGGCTGGAGTCAGTGCATCAAGAGCCACCACACACAGACGGATCCTGGACATGGGCTTCAGATGTCGTATTCCTCTTGTCAAGCCGCTCCTGAACAACAAACAACATCAGAAGCAAAACAGACCTGGGCTAAAGAAAAACAGACCTGGTCTGTTGCTCAGTGGTCCAAATTCCTCATATCTGATGAGAGCAACTTTTGCATCTAATTTGGAAACCAAGGACCCATAGTCTGGAGCAGGATGGAGAGGCACACACTGCAAGATGCTTGAAGTCCAGTGTGAAGTTTTCACAGTCTGTGTTGATTTGGGGAGCCATGTCATCTTCTGGAGTTGGTCCACTGTGCTTCATTAAGTCCAGGGTCAACGCAGCTGTCTACCAGGAGATTTTGGAGCACTTCATGCTACCTTCCGCAGACAAGCTTTATGGGGATGCTGACTTCATTTTCCAGCAGGACTTGGCACCTGCCCACACTGCTAAAAGCACCAAGGCCTGGTTCAATGACCGTGGGATAACTGTGCTTGATTGGCCAGCAAACTCGCCTGACCTAAACCCCATAGAGAATCCATGGGAGATTGCCAAGAGAAAGATGAGACATGAGACCAAACAATGCAGAATAGCTAAAGGCTGCTATTGAAGCATCCTGGTCATCCATAACACCTCAGCAGTGCCACAGAGTGATAGCTTCCATGCCACGCCGCATTGAGGCAGTAATTGCTACAAAAAGGGGCCCAAACCAAGTACTGAGTCCATATGTATGCTTATACTTTTCAGAGGTCCAATATTGTTCTATGTACACTCCTTGTTTTATTGGTTGCATGTAAAATTCAAAATTTACTGAGATTGTGGATTTGGGGATATCTGTATAATCTGTACATATATATTGCAGCCTGATACAGCCTGAGAGATAAAGTTCCAAGGATAACAGAACATCCAGAAAATATAATACCTGCCTATATCATACTCCTATCTAAGAACTTACCACATGTTGTTGTGATCCACACAGTCAAAGGCTTTAAAATAGTCTATGAAGCAGAAGTAGATGTTTTTCTGAAACTCTCTGGCTTTCTCTATTATCCATCGTACATTGGCAATTTGATCTCTTGTGCCTCTCTTGATCTCTTGTGCCTCGTCCTCAGCTTGTACATCTGGTAATTCCCGGTCCATATATTGTTTGAGTCGAGCTTGTAGGATCTTAAGCATTACCTTGCTGGCATGTGAAATTAGTGCCATTGTTCGATAATTGGAGCACTCTTTGGCATTGCCTTTTTTTGGGATTGGAATGTAGACTGACCTTTTCCAGCCTTTTGGCAACTATTGAGTTTTCTAAATTTGTTGGCATAAGGCAAGCAGAAATTTCACAGCATCATCTTGAAGAATTTTGAATAGTTGACTTGGGATTTCATCAACTCCTGCAGCCTTGTTATCTGCAAGACATCCTAGGGCCCATCTCACTTTGCTCTCCAAGATTTCTGGTTCTAGCTCACTGGACCAACTATTGAGGTCATCACTGCTGTTAAGATCCTTCATGTATAGATCTTCAGTGTATTCCTGCCATCTTTTCTTTATCTAATCTTCTTCTGTTAAGTCCCTGCCATTTTTGTCTTTTATCACACCCACTTCGGCATGAAAGGTAACTTTTAGATCCCCAATTTTCTTGAATAGATCTCTTGACTTTCCCATTCTGTAATCTTCTTCTATCTCTTTACATGGCTCATTGTAGAATGTCTCCTTGTTTCTTCTTGCTATCCTTTGAATTCTGCATTCAGTTGGACACATTTTTTCCGATCTCCACTACCTTTTGCTTTCCTTCTTTCCTGGGCTATTTTTTAAAGCCTTATCAGATAGCCAGTTTGCCTTCTTATATGGACAATATAGAAATCAGATTGACTATATATTTTGCAGCCAAAGATGGAGGAGCTCTATACAATCAGCAAAAACAAGACCTGAAGCTGACTGTGGCTCAGACCATGAGCTTTTTATTGCAAAGTTCAGAATTAAACTGAAGAAAAGAAGGAAAACCAGCAGACCAATCAGATATGACATAAATAATAACCCTTGTAAATTTGCAGTGGAAGTAAAGAATAGATTTGAGGGACTAGACATGGACGATAGAATGCCTGAAGAACTTTGGACTGAAGTTTGCAATATTATCCAGGAAACTGCAAGAAAAAATATCCCCAAACGAAAGAGATCTAAGAAGGCAAAACAAAGTATCACAGTGCAATTATTATAATATTAACTAATCAGAGCAACAAACCAACATAAAAGTAGCAAGCGCCAAAGATAATATTCACTGCAAGAAAATCAGAAGCTATGGTTGAATAAGAGTCAGTAAACAAACCTTTCTAAATATAGCACCTATATTGCAGCCAGCACCAAAGATTGGCTGCAACAAACAAGCTAACCCACCCGAGTTAACGAGGGGCACCCAGAGAGTCTCATGCAGGACAAATTACACACACCATCCAGCTCACAATACCTCGACCAAGATGGCTCTTTTACCTCCCTCCTCCCCAGAGACTTCTCTGAAGCAGGCCACGCTGGCACAGATAAGTGCAGACCTGTGGACTTTGCCAGACACAGCAGTCACCAAATCCAACTTGCAGACACTCTCTGAAGAATTCCATGGGACCATCAGGTTGGAGATGTAGATCTGTAGATGTAAGTAACGTCACTCAAAGGCTATGTGCAAGCCTTCGAAACATTCACTCAACACCTCTCATGCCAAAATACAGCAGCAGAAACAGTAGCAAACTCATCTGAAAGCCATGCTCTTAGCACTACGATGCCAGTTGCAAGATATCGATAACAGAGGACTGAAGTGCAACATTTGGGTAAGAGGGGGTCACCGCTGAGGAGGATGTGGAGGCCTCTTTTCAGAACTGTTCAGCTTAATATTGGGGGATGAAGCCCCACCGCATTTTGTATTTGAAAGAGCGGATCAAAATAACCACCCACCAGTACTGAATGGAGCTACCCGGGGTATAACTTGTTGCCTACGCCTTTTCATAATAAATAATAAGGTTTACCGTCCGGCACCTCTAAACTTGCTCACCCTAAAAAGTAGGGGATTGAATATCCCTGAGCGGAGTACACATCATTAGTGGGATCTTAAACGTAGACACATATGAATAGCTTTGCTCCAGGAGACACATTTTAAGGAGGGCTAGGCACCGACAATGAAAAAAAAAACATTCCTGACAAACTTCTTTAGCAACATTCTACTGGCGAGGAAAACAGGGGTACCAATAGTATTCACAACGACACTACAATTTCAGGAACTGGATTGCAATAGTGATCCAGAAGTCTGGTACATATTTGTGAAGTTACTGTGGCAGAGCTTAAATACTATACCATTTATGCCCTTAAGTGCAAGCAGCCACAGTTTCTTTTAACCACTATGTCCAAATTGGCATTCTTTACTGAGGGCATACTGCACCTGGGAGGGGACTTCAATATCCCCTTAGATCCCAATCTGGACTCCTCAACAGGTCATTGTAGTATCTCTCAGTTAAGCATCCGCATAATTAAGAAAGCACTTCAGGAATTGTACTTTGTGAATTGCTGCAGAGCACTGAACCCTGATAGTAAAGTCTACACCCACTACTCAATTCTTCAGTCATACTCCCAAGTGGAAGCGGTGTATCAAGAGCTGATGGAAGTTAGGAATTTATCAGCACACCTCATGCACTCACACACCACAGAGTACTACAGCACTCTGTGGACTTTTTTTTATATATAATCCAACAAAAGAGGCAGACTTCTTGTACGGATGCTGCAGAGGCAGAGCAAAATCAATCAAGTGCATAGTGCTAAGCTGCCAAATTGAAGGTCCACACCCTTGCTTGAGGCCATTGCTAGGGGATTTCATATGTTTTACTTCTCCCTACACAACATATGCAAAAGCCAGAAACAAACACCAGCACTTGAATAGACTAATAGCTGAACAAGTTCATACCCAAATGCTTACTGGATGAGATAGTGGAGGAACTAAATTCTCCCATAACAGAGGATGAGATGAAGTCGGTGGTAAAAAACAGCCAAAACGGGCAGGGTTCCTGTCCGGATGACTTCTCTTTGGGCTACTATAAAATATTTAGCGCAATACTCATACCCAAACTCACGCAAGCACTAACGAGGGGAGGAGGTTCCATTTCAAATCCCTGTTCGTGACTATAACTAACTTACCAAAGGCAGACAAAGACACAGATGTTTGTGCAAGCTACCGCTCAATTTCACTCCTTAATGTTGACATCAAATTGTTTTCTAAAGGGCTGATGACTAGACTGCAAACCTTGCTACCGAAACTAGGCCACCCAGATAAATCTGGATTTATCTGAAGCAGGGAAACAAGAGATAATATCCTACGTCTCCTCTTAATCCAGCATCTTGCTTGGAAATATAACGTACCACTAATTCTACTGTCGGCTGATGCTGAAAAGGCCTTTCACTGGGCGGACAGGGCATTCATGAATGCCACTCTCAAAAAGATGGGTTTTGGGGATAAGGTGCTGGAATGGATCTCTGTTAAACACATTGGTCGGGGTGAATGGTGTATTAATGGAGGATTTGCAAATCCGCAACTGGACTAGGCAGGGTTACCCACACTGTTTGCCCTGACACTGGAGCTTTTTTGGAAGCAGTGGGACAGAATGCAGCTGTCACGGGTTTCAGATGGGGTGACACAGAACATAAAGTCACCACATATGTGGAAAACATGTTATTTTTCGTCACAGAACGATAATATCCCTCCCATACTTTATGAGAAAATTTAGATAATATGCCATCCTCGCTAATCTTAAATTAAACACTACCAAATGTGAGGTGCTTTGTGACTCTCCTCAGAGCCGAATATGCAGCATTGCAGTAAAAGTCCTCCTTTTCCTGGTGCACAATTCGAATGATGTACCTAAGAGTATGTGTCATGGAAGACCCATTTGAGCTCTATATTTTGCCAGTCAGTCTCTTGTCTTTAGATTTAGATGGATCTGAAACAGTGGAACTACTCCACATCTCATGGCTGTACTGGATATCAGTAATAAAGATGAACATTTTTCCTAGACTGCTGTATCTTTTTCAAACAATCCCGTTGTATCTTCATATTGCATTCTTTGCATCCTTGAGGTCATCAGTGGTCACATATGTATGGAGGGGGGAAAAGCTCTGTCTGTGCTATGATATTCTGAGTTTACTATGGAACAGGAGAGGTTTGGCATTGCCAGGCTTTTATAAATACTATCAAGAGCCAGCACTCCAGAGAATCCTCGAATGGCAGATCTCACCAGAAAATAGAATACAGCTGGACCACAATGGCGCTTGGATCTCTTTACCCTCATTACATTGAACTCCTGCCATCAGCCGAACAGGGAATGCCTTTAGGGATTCCCTGGTGGCTCAAATGCTTCGTGTCTGGTCCACAATGTGCAGAACCCCTCATATGTCCCCCATACCAAGGCCACTATTAATGATTATGCAGAACCGGAATTTAGCGGAAGGTCTGGCATCAGACACCCCGATTTTTCTGGGTGAGGGGGATGTATCCTGAGGCAATGGGTGCTGAAGTCAGAGATTATTAGATGAGCTGGTGAAGAGAAAAAGAGTCACTATCATGCAGTCTTCTTGTGCACAAATTTAACATTTTTACAAATATTTTCTGAATAGACACTTGACTCATAGGGAGCTTACATGGTATGAGGAATTGTGTGTGGACTGTGCCAAACTGGGAAGAGCCATCTCGTGCTTGTAGATGACTAGAAGATAAATGTATATGCCTGACATATAAATCCCGTGCAGACTAGACCACCAAGGATAAAATCGAAGAGAGGAGACTCCATTGGACCACCAGAGATAATACCTACTCCTGCTTGGGGCAACTGAAAAAAAAAACACATTCTCCCCCACATACTACTCAGCCACATTTAGACTCCCCCACACACAACACTCCAGCATACCAGTATGCAGGCACATTCATCCTAAAACCAGTAGGCAGAGGCATATTCATAAAGCTTGCAGCCTCCTACACTCACAACAGTCCACAACAGTCAGTCTCCCCCACACAATTGTGTGCAGTCAAACAATTTACGAATGGTTTGACTTATCACCTGGAGTGGTTATGGTTTTACATTTGTAAAATATTAAATAACTATTCTATACACCAATTGTACATGCCAGGTAGACCTTTATATGATACTAATACCTCCCCTTGAAAAAGCCTAGTTGCGGAAATCATTTATCTGCTGCATTAAAAATTAAATATCAGCGATAAACTGACACCTCGCTGAGTTCAAGCTTCAAAATTGACCAAACCCTTCAAATTATTAACACAGCAAAGACTTTCATTCCTATAAAATGGAAGCAGGTTTCCAGTCCTTTGATACGATTTCAGCGGCTGAATAAATTAAGGAAATAGAGAACATACACAGGACAACAATGCTCTTGTATGGTAATCGATGCATGACTCAAAAAGCAACAACATAGTGAACACAGGGTCTGGAAACCCTTATGCTGCCATGGACTTGTGCACTAACATGTTTCTGCTTTCCTTTGTCTCTGTAAACAGCTGCTGGGATTGCTCAAATAAGTCACACCATTTCAGATGGACTTTCAATAAGCATTCAAAGGTTTAATGCATAGTACATTGTATATTTAAAACACAGTTTGTCTAGGGGTATATACATTAACGGCAACATTAACCAATCGTGGAAGTCTCAGAACTGAAAGAATAATTTTTCATATAACATTATGTAATGCTGTTAGTTTGTCTCCTGTTAACTGATGCACGTGACAGTCTTAGATTTAGGAACCCAATTAAAAATTGCAGGTGCTAGAACGAATGCTATTTTTTTTTCCAAGTGCAGGATGTTTATAAAAGATAGCAAAAGCTGGTGTCAGGAGCAAAAACACAAGAACAGAAAAATATTGTATGTTCAAAGCATGAGTATCTTGTATTATAATCAGGCCTACTGATCATTCGGTCTTTCAAGCTATGTATACAATATTACTTTAGCTAAATAATAAGAAATACAGGAGTAGAAAGCAGGACATGAGACTGGCACCCTGTAACATATAAAATGTATAGCTCTGTATATCTAGGGGAATATTCACTAAGCATTGCATAGGAAAAACTATTTGTTTTCCAACAATAGTCACCCAGTTGTGGAAAACACAAATTACAATAACAATACATAGGAAGTCAGGATAACAGAATTTGAATAGCCAGTCAGAGAAAAAAAAAACACAGGAACAAATATGCAATGAAATATGTAATGATCCAGGTCCAGTTGGATTCAGTAACCTGTATTATAAGCTAATGAAACCGATATTGATCAAACCCTTGACTAGTTTGTTCACTGAGATTGTTGGTAGTTTAAATTTGTTGCAATCAAACCTTTTGCCAATTCTAAAACCGAATAAAGAGAGTACCGATGTAAATAACTATAGACCTATCTCATTAATAAATGTGAATATGAAACTATATGCCTCCATTATAGCTGAAAGACTAAGGGCAGTAATATCTAAAATAATACATCTAGATCAGATTGGATTTATTCCAGGTAGACCTTCAAGTAATAGTTCTAGAAGGATTCTGGATATGTTAGATCAGTCTGACAGAAAATCTATTCCCTTGCTGGCCCTGTCTTTGGATGCAGAGAAAGCGTTCGACAGGGTCAGCTGGGGCTATTTGGAGAAAGTTTTGAAACACTTTGGGTTTAATGGATGGATCCTCAAAGCCATCATGACACTATATTCTGCTCCATCAGTGAGAACGGTGGGAGCGAATATATGTGCTGGTTGGTTTGATTTGAAGAACGGGACGAGACAGGGTTGTCCCCTGTCTCCTCTGTTATACATACTCTCGGTAGAAACATTAGCAATTAATATTAGAGAAAATCTAGAATTTAAAGGTTTTTATACAAAGAACAGAGAAATTAAAATATCATTATATGCTGATGATACGATACTAACGATATCCTCCCCGGAACACTCCCTTCCATGTTTAATGAAAGAGATTAATAAATATAGTACAGTCTCAAATTATAAATTAAATATTATGAAATCAATAGTGATGTATAAAAATATGGATAATTCCATGGTGGAGAATCTTAGTAAAGAATTAAAATTTATATGGACAAAAAGAGAAATAAATTACTTAGGTGTGATAATAACCTGCTAATGTAGTGAGAACAATGGAAATGAATGTTATGAAATTATTAAAATACACAAATAAAACTAAAAATATGGAGAAAAATGTGGAGACATCATAGTTCGGAAAAATCAATACCATTAATTCATGTATATTGTTGCATCCAAGATCCTTGAAAGAATTGTGTATGCGAGATTGACAGACTTCCTCGAGTCCAACTCTCTGCTAGACCCGCTTCAGTCTGGTTTCTGCACTAAGCACTCTGTGGAAACAACACTGACCAAAGTATCCAATGATCTACTCGCTGCAAAATCTTGTGGTCACTACTCTATGCTAATTCTCCTTAACCTGTCAGCAGCTTTTGAGACTGTTGATCATCAACAGCTTCTTCTCATCCTCCTCAATATCGGTCTACAAGATATTGCTCTCTCCTGATGCTCCTCCTACCTCTCCCAACACTCTTTCAGTGTTTCTTTCTCTGGCTCTGCTTCTTCTCCCCAACTCCTCTCTGTTGGTGTCCCCCAAGGTTCAGTCCTTGGTCCCCTACTGTTCTCCATCTATACTGCCTCCCTTGGTAAACTCATTAGCTCCTTTGGCTTTCAATATCATTTCTATGCAAATCTACCTGTCCTCTCCTGATCTCTCCCCGTCCCTCTTGACTAGTGTCTCTGACTGCCTCTCTGCTATTTCTAACTGGATGGCTGCCCACTTCCTTAAACTAAACTTGACCAAAACTGAAATTCTGGTCTTTCCTCCCTCAAGTGTTGTTACTCCTGTGTCTGCCTCCCTCCAAGTCAACGGTGCTACCATCAGCTCCACCACGCAGGCTCGCTGCCTAGGTGTTCTCTTTGACTCCGACCTCTCCTTCAAGCCTCATGTTCAATCTATCGCCAAATCCTGTCATTTCCATCTCAAAAACATTGCGCGCATCCGCCCCTACTTAACGCCAGATGCGACTAAGGTGTTGGTCCATTCCACTGTCCTTTCTCGCCTTGACTACTGTAATCCGCTTCTCAGTGGTCTTACGTGCTCCCAACTTGCGCCGTTACAGTCCATAATGAATGCAGCGGCGAGGCTCATCTTCCTGTCCGCCCGCACCTCCCATGCCTCTGTCAGTCCCTACATTGGCTTCCTATAAAATATAGAGCTCAATTTAAAATTCTGGTTCTTGCTTTCAAATCGCTACATAATGCTGCTCCCACCTATCTATCCTCCCTTATACACAAGTATGTCCCGTCTAGGCCCTTACGATCTGCTGAAGACTTACGTCTATCTTCTCTCCGTACTCCCATCTCTGATGCTCGCCTTCAAGATTTTTCGAGGGTTGCACTGTTCCTGTGGAACTCGCTTCCCTCCTTCATTAGATGCTCACCCAGTCTCCACTCCTTCAAAAAATCATTAAAAACCCACTTCTTCTTAAAAGCGGATCAATTAAACTGTTAATAGCTCCCAACTGATTCCTCTTCTGCAACTGTCACTAGTCTAATACTATCCTTACCTTTTTGTGTCATTTTACCTCACTCCCTCTAGCATGTAAGCTCATTGAGCAGGGCCCGCAACCCCTCTGTTCCTGTGTGTCCAACTTGTCTGGTTACAACTACATGTCTGTACGTCCACCCATTATAAAGCGCTGCGGAATTTGATGTCGCTATATAAATAACATAATAATAATAATAATATAATATTACCGAAGTGGTCATATTTGTTCTCGATGTTACCATTTAAACTGCCTAAAAGCTGGCTAGATATGATTCAAGCAATATATATGGAAGAATAAAAAAACGAGGATAAGTTTTAAACCTCTTTATAAGAAATCGTGTAAGGGAGGTTTAGGTTTCCCAAATATAAAGCATATATATTATGCAAACATAATTAGACATGTCTACAAACTACAGAAAGATCAAATGATGTTAGAACCTTGGTATATTATTGAATCAGAAGCTTTAGATGTTAGTAAATTAGAATATTATTTATGGTGCAACAGTTCAAAAAATATACAGATATTGTAAAAAATCTTTAATTCTTTCCCAGTTACTACAAGCTTGGGAGGAAATAAAAAAAAGCCTTGGGGATTACTCAAACTATTCCAAAAACAAGTAGATTAAGTGCATTAGAATATAATATAGAACATCTCTCATTAAAAAACTGGCCAAATAAAAATGAAATTAAGTTAGAAGAAATTATGCAAGATGGTAAAATGATACCATTCCAGACAATTGTTAAAGAGTTTCAAGTTCCTAATAGAGACATTTTTACATATTTAAAGGACCACTATAGTGCCAGGGAAACATACTCGTTTTCCTGGCACTATAGTACCCTGAGGGTGCCCCCACCCTCAGGGTCCCCCTCCCGCCGGGCTCTAGGGGGAGG